>NC_140586.1:194803450-195408450 GCF_964204655.1 Triturus cristatus | reverse complement strand
TGCCCAAAGGTGCTCAGAATCTGGAGACAGCGGGGGCCAGACTGGGCGGGATCGGTTAAGAAGAGCAGGACATCGTCCGCATAAGGAGCGATCTTGTCCACTGCGGAGTTGGGCCATTCCCATCCCCGAACGAGGCTCGCGGACTGGATCAAGGACGCTAGAGACTCCATTGCCAAGGCGAAGAGAAGAGGCGATAGGGGGCATCCCTGCCGCGTTCCCCTTTGAATGGGGAAGGTGCCAGAAAGAGCCCCATTAACCAGGACGCAGGCCTGTGGCCGGGTGTAAAGGACCCCAACCATCCGTCGGAAATGAGGGCCGAAGCCCATCTCCACCAGTACATCATCTAGGTACGTCCAGCCCATGGAGTCAAACGCCTTCTCAAAATCGATGAGAAGGAGCGCCAAGTAAGGGAAGAGCACCTGCTGGTGCGCCAGGGCCAGGTGTAGCCGCCAGAGACAATGTCTGGTGCCTCGCTGGGGCATGAAACCGCATTGGTCCGGGTGGACCAATGTGGTAAGATAGGGCTTCAGCCGTTGAGCGAGAATTACGGCAAATAGTTTAACTTCCGTATTAATAAGGGAAATGGGACGATAGTCAGCACAGTGGGGAGATAGCGGTTGGGACTTCGGGAGGACCACGATGGTCGCCATATCTGTCTCGGGCGGAAAGGATCCTTTCTCGAAGGCCTCAGTATACAGATCTGCCAAGCGAGGCACGAGGACCTCACGGTATGCTACATAATATTCCTGGGGAGGCCGTCTGGGCCAGGGGTCTTACCCGAGGCGGTGTGGGCAATAGCTTTGTTGATCTCATCGTGCAAGATTGGGCAGTCAAGGTCAGTCACGGCAGTAGAGTCCAACTGGGGGAGGCGGGCACCCGCCGCATCCAGCAGCTCTCGAAGTGACTGCGTCGGGGTCCGTTTGGCGTAGAGCTGACGGGAGAAGGTGGCGAAAGTGCTGGCCATAGCCACCGGTGATCGTTGTGTCCACCCCTCTTGGTCCAATATCTCTGGAATAATACGGTTTACTCTGGGGTACGTGGCAAGTCTGTGGAGGATTACACCGTTTTTGTCCCCCCAACCATAAACTCTAGCCACGGACGATCTCCACAAGAGTTTGGCGGCCTCCCGGGAGAGGTGTTTGATTTCATTACGAATATTCGTAAGACGCCGCTCGTGATCAGCGTCGTCTTCTGTGGAGGGGGAACGCTCGAGGCATAAGGCCTGCGCCTCTAGTGAGGTGATCTGCAACAGTTTGGCCTGCCGCTGCCGTTAGACGTGGCCTTTGGCATAGCCACGAATCGTAGCCTTACCCGCCTCCCACAGGGTACCTGGGGAAGGGACCGACCCCACATTGGTGACGAAATAGTGCTTTAACTCCTGTCCCACTGCATTCTTGAACCCCCTGTTGTGAAGAAACCAGGCATTCGACCGCCACATTGGGAGCGAGTGGGGGGGGGGGGGAGCACCTATACTGAGGAGCACTGGGGAATTGTCGGAGATACCTCTTGGGAGTATGCGGATATCTCGGATTGTGGAGCAGTCTATAGATGGAAGGAAAATTGTATCTATACGTGCCTGCGTGTGGTGGGAGGCAGAAGTGTGTGTGAACTGTTTATCGTGCGGGTGCCAGATTCGCTATGTATCGCAGAGGCCAAGGGATTCAGCCCAGTTTAACTGTTTTGCTTGCGCCAATCTGGAGGTGCATGGAGGGCCTGTCGTGTCGAGAAGCGGGGTGGAGACTGCGTTAAAGTTGCCCCTGATAACGGTGGACCCCAGGGGGAGGGTAGACAGCAGGGCAATGGATTGCTTTAGAGTCGTGGTGAGCATCG
This sequence comes from Triturus cristatus, assembly GCF_964204655.1. Classification (NCBI taxonomy): domain Eukaryota; kingdom Metazoa; phylum Chordata; class Amphibia; order Caudata; family Salamandridae; genus Triturus; species Triturus cristatus. The sequence continues at coordinate 195,406,620 of NC_140586.1, read as the reverse complement.
AGGGGGGAGAGTACATGGACACAAGGTTATGGGGAGTTCCCCCATGGGTACCGCAAACAATCACGAACGTACCCTGTGGGTCATGGAGAACTTGTGTAAGCACAAAGGGAAGGGTGCGTTTCAGAATTACAGCCACACCGTGAGATCCTCGAGCGAAGCCCGAGTGCCGAACCCTATCGTAGCCGTAACGCGCAAGAAAGGGACAGATGTTACCCATCAGGTGCGTCTCCTGAAGCAGAAGCACTTCTACATTAAGACGCTGTGCATAGCGCAGTACAGCCGTCCGTTTGTGGCGGTGCAGTAGAACCATTAACGTTCCAGGATAAAATATGAAGGGCAGCTTTCGGAGTCGGTGGGTCGGTCATGGTGGCCGGGGGTCGTTATCGAAGCTCACCATACCCTGGAGAGTCGACGGCAAATGTGAAGTTTGGAGCAAGTGTGACAGCGCGCTGGCGGAAAGGACCCTGTGAGTTGGGCTCCTGTGGAGGTGAGCCCGAGTGCCGTGTGGATGGTGGTGCATCAAAATAATAAAGAACCATAAGAAACCTTGGGAGAAAACAATCACAGCCCCCAACAACAATAAAGAAAAAAAGCCGTCCCGAACCCACCCCTGTCCCACCCCACCCTATACTTCGGGAACGGAAGCATCTGTCGACCCCTCATTTAACTGAACCAAACTAAAACGTTTGGGTTGGTTGCATGGAGAACCCCTCCAGAAGAACGGATAAGCAGTGCATCGACATTAAATAGTGTAAGTGAACCTTTGGTCATGCCAACAGTCAGAGGCCCATCCCCGGTGATGCGCTCCCCCCCGATGGCAGACAGATTTCAGAGTTGGACTACATTGTCTTTAAAGGATGGGGGTGCGGGAAAGGTCTGAGTCCACCTGAGCCAACGGCATGGACGAGCCCGCCAAGCTCTCGACGGAGCGGTGCCTATGGCGTGGTGGAGATTCTGACTGGTTGGAGGAGTCCTGAGAATCTGGAGCTGCCGCACTTAAGGATCGGAGTGCTGGTGTTTGTAGTTGGCACCCCGTGTGCCACACCGGCGCCGCGGTGAACTCCGTCCCTCGGGCTGCGACTCCGTGCGTTCTAGGGATGTGTCTCGCCGCTGGCGGAGGGGGTGCTCCTCTGTCAGGCATGTCCATGCCGCCTGGGTGAATCGAAGAATTGCGTCTTATTTTGAAAAATGACCCGAAGGCGTGCTGGGAATTGGAGCGGATACTGTAAGCCCAGGGCGCGGAGTTTCTTCTTTACCTCTGTGTAGGAGTGCCGGAGGTCCTGGACTTCCCTGGTGTAGCCCGGGAATATCATGATGACCTGGTTCTGAAACTTAAGGGGGCCATCCTCCCGGGCCGCCTGCAGAATGGCGTTGCGATATTTAAAGTTGAGGACTTTAAGAATAATGGGGCGGGGTGCGGCACCGGGAGGAGGTCTGGGCGCCAGAGACGTATGGGCCCTCTCTACTACAAACCATGTCGACAGGGCATCGCCAGGCACCCACGACTTAAACCAGTTTTCGACGAAGGTGGCGGCTTGGCCTGCCTCCACCCTCTCAGGGAACCCCACCAGGCGGAGGTTGTTGCGATGTGCCCGGTTTTCCGCGTCTTCGGCACGCCTATGGAGTTTTTTGGTGTGCGAGCGAAGGTGAGCTACTTGCTCCTTGAGTTATGCGATATCGTCCTCGCCCGTGGATATACGGGATTCAGCTTCTGAGAGACACGTGGTAGCGTTTTGAAGATCCTGACTGTGGAGAGAGACATCAATCTTAATTTCTCCAATCTTCCCCCTCAACGGACGTCTGTGAGGCCCTGATTGCCTGGAGGATAGTGTCAAGGTCCTTGTCTTGATGGGGGGCGGCGGCGGCGGCCCCCCCGGGGGACTCCTGCTCGGAGGTAGTAAACTGGTCAATTTTGGTTTGTGTGGAGGCCGGTGTAGGCTTGGGGCCCCTATCTCTCCCCATGGCTGGTGGTAGCTCTCGGTGTCACTGCAGCTGTAGGGAGCCCAGGGAGATGGGAGGCCGTCACGGGGCCCACGGATCCACAGAGGCACCCACGTGCCAGACCGGGGCTACCCGGTTTGAACCGCCGGTATCACTCAGAGGCCCAGGTAGAGGAGGACAGTCTGCCCAAGACCGGCGCGCTGGGAACGCTCTCCGCCACTCGAAAAGATGGCCGACTTTGCCCAATGAAGGCCGGGCCTCACCCACCCCGCCGATTGTCGTCAAGCCCAAGGAGCCAGGCTCTCCAAAGCGGGGACAGGGGGGGGGGCCCGCACCCGTCCCCTAGAAGAGATGGAGAGGAGGGAGGGGAAATCGCTTCTAGACAGTGCAGTGGAAATGGGGGCAGGGGGGACCTGCGACTTATGTTTCTGCTAACCGTCAGGGTCGACAGCTGGGCCCCCCGCTCACCGCATAAACCAATGGCCCCGGCAGTCAGAGGGCCGTCTTCGTCGCCTCCACCGCCCCAGCGCCGGCCGCTGTACCGGCCAATCCCTGGCTGGGGGCTCGAGAAACAGTTGGGCGGATCTTGTTCCAGCCTGCGGCCCCCCCGCAGGACAGATATAGCAGGTGCCTGCCGGCCCCACTGGCTGGAGGCCGCATTTGTGGGGATGACAGATCGCGGGCCACGGAAGGTCACAGGCACCGCGGATCTGCACCGAATCAACAGATGGAAAGCATCACCAGACGGAAATGCCACTATGAGCAGGTAGGAGGTCTGGATAGGTGCCGATGGTGGCTGGATTCGAGGCGGATGACGGAGGGGTCCAGAGCACTCTTAGAGTGCGACCGCCATCTTGACGCCTAAGGCCACTAGACTTTTCGTTCTTGATATGCATGTATTTCCCGTGTTCTGATTTGAGTTGGTCAAGGTCGGTTGAGGACGGGTTATTCCGCCAGAGTCGTTCTGCAGCTCTGAGATGTCTTCTTTCAGAGTTTAGGTCTGTATTGAACCAGGCTCTCGATGGGTTGTACCTGACTGTTCTTTGCTTCATGGGGGCTACTTGGTCTAGTATGGTTGTCATTGTTGTATTGTAGTGTGTAGTGAGCTCAGTGGTAGATAGGTCATTCGTGTTGAGGGGAAGTAGTGTTCTTACCCTTTCTTCCAGGTCATCAAGGGGAAGCTGGTTTAGATTTCTCGCCCAGTAAAGGGTATCCTGTGGACGTGGAAGGCAGTGATACAGATGGTTGATGTGAAATAGGATGGTGTGGTGGTCTGACCAGTCGACAGGAAGGATGTGGTCGATACTGACTATCTTCCTGAGCTATAATGGCGTCTAGGATTAAGCCTCTATTATTAGTTTGTTCTGTGCAGTGTTGTATAAGGTTATTGTTGAGAAGAAGTTTGTTTAGGGATTGGATCAGGGTGTTATTTTCATCATTCCAATGTAGGTTGAGATCCCCTAGTATTATATTATTGGAGTCTAAGACTGAGCAGTGTGATATCGGGTCGAAAAGGTGTTCTCCGCAAGAGGGAATGTTGCCTGGCGGATGGTAGAGGAGATAGTTTTGTTGTCCTTCGTCCTAATGGTGGAGGAAAGATATTCAAATGTATTGTAGGAGAAGGAGTCTATTTCGGTTATGGAGATGTTGCTCTTGTGGATGACTGCAATACCCCCGCCACAATGTTTTTTTCTGTCTTTGTGTATGATTGAGAACCAGGGGGCACAAGCATGTCAAAGATTGGTAAGGAGGATTCGTTCAGCCTAGTTTCTGTGATGAACGCGATATTGATGTCGTGAGTTAAGATGGTTTCCGCAAGTTCTGTTGCGTGTTTGGTCGCAGATCTGCAGTTTATAAGCATGCAGTGGGTCGTTGTCTTGTTGTCTGGTTTCTTCAGGGGAGGGACCATGGGTATGTTCGTGAGGAGTGCTGGTGGTCTCTCCGATCTTGGAGTGATGTGGTCTCTCCCAAATCCCATGATTACCTGGATCTTGGAGCTGGAGATGCTGGTTGTGGAGGAGTCAGAGTTGGCAAGATCGGTCGCTTCTTTCATGGACATTGCGGCGCTTGTTCTTTTGGGTCTCTGAGGCTGGTTAGTGAGGGGGGTTGAATTCCATTTGTGTGGTTGTGGCTTGTGAGGGCTTGGGTGTTGTTTGTTGGAGTCAGGAGTGTAACCGTTGGATAGGCTCCATATGTGTGGTGATGTTCGATAATAGTTTGCTTAGGCCCTGTATTATAATCACTAGTTGGCTTTCCACCAGAGAGAGTCCTTGAGACATATTCAGTGAGTAGGGGGGTAGGAGAGTTTATGTTCAAGATGTCTTGTGCAGGACAGTCTAGGGATGGCGAGATTCTGTCGGTGAGAGTGTGGGTTATTGTGTCATTACTACCTATGTTACTCCTGTGGTTGGCCGAGGACATGCGGTGGTACTCTTGTTGTGTTTTAGGCAATGGTTTGTTGAGTACTGTTGGGTGTTGAGAGTTGAAATACTTTGGTTGTGAATCGGCTCCCCTGGTTGTTTGTGTGGATGAATTTCTAGGCAAGGAAAGGAGGGGCAGGGGTTGGAGGGAGGATGGGGAGTTTTTGCTGAGACATATCTCAGAGATGCTCTGGATGAGAAGTGTTTGGTGTGCGATTGGGCAGTTGTGTAAGAGGAAGAGAGGGTGGGGTCGGAGGGGTTAGATTAACCTTGGTAGGGTGAGTCTGGTGATTGTTATGTGACTTTGTGTGAGTCTGGAGATTGTTAATTCGCGTGAGGGGCTGGTAGGTTAGGGGAAAGGTGGATAGGGGAAAAGGGGTTATGTGATTGTTTCAAATGTGAGTGATGGCGTTCCGTAGTGTGTGGAATAGGGAGTCAAATGAGTCTAGGTTGGTGTTGTTTGCTTGAATCAGGACTAGAACCGTTGATGTAGATGGTAACAGAGGTCTTGCCGCTGCGCGAAGGGTGATTTGCGTTCGAGATCGTCAGTTCGCAGCTGAGAGGGGTGGTAGTTGTTTTGAATATGTGGAAGTGGGATCTGAGTATGGTGTTCCATTTTGCGGGACGTTGGGTGTTGAACATGAGATCCATATTCTGTTGGCCTTTTGAGGAGCAGTGGTATATATCGGTGAGGAGAGTTTCTGGGAGTTGTCTAATCAACCTACGTGTGAAGTTTCTTTTGCTTTGTGTGAGAGATTAGGAGGGAAGATGATGGCGAAAGAGTTAGGACCATGGGTTTTCAAACATTTCATAGAGGGGCGGAGGGAGGTTGATGAGGCATGAGACACCCTGCCTCTGTGGGTGTCTTGATGTCGTTTGCGTGCAATTGAGCGAATTTCCACTAAGGGGTCTTTGCTAAGGGGTCTCCCCCGGGATCTTCCTAAGTGGTTAAGAATTAGAACCCCACTCAGAGACGGATCAGAGTTGGCTGGTGGTCAAAGGTGTCATGAGGTGTGGGTCGGGAGACTTTCTGTGCATTAGGATTGCCTGTAGGTGAGATCCCTGTTTTTTAACCCCTTCGCTGGCCTTTTCCCCCCCTGTGCTAAGCCTTTTTTGGGCTATTTGGGGTAGTGCGTGCTTAGGCCCCTGTAACTTTTTGGCCACATAAGGTATCCATGCCAAATTTGCGTCCTTTTCTTCCAACATCATGGGGATTCTAAAGGTACCCAGGGTTTGTGGATTCCCCTGGAGGGGTCCCAGAAATTAGCCAAAATACAGCCCAAAAAGTTTTTACGGGGGAAAAATGGGAAAAACGGGCTGCACATGAAAGCGTCTGGATTTTTCTCTGCAAATGGTATCAAAAAAGTGTTTGTGGAGCTGAAATCACCATTTTCACAGCTTTTATGGAATTACAGACTTTTGTCAGAAAACCAACATTTTTTACACAGCTTCTAATAATGACAGCGCTTTGAAAGCAATATACCGTTACATCCGCTGGACCTTCCTGGTTGTGGGGATATATAGGACTTGTAGGTTCACCAAGAACCCGACGAACCCAGAGTCAAAAACTGAGCAGCAATTTGCAATGGTTTTTTATTATGTTCCGGGTATATAGCAATTATTGTGAGAAAATTTATACATGGAAAAATCGGTATGAAAGACACCTATGTATTTCTGAAATGGGACAAATTATAGAGTTTAGAAACAGTACATATTTCCACATTTTCGAAATTGGTAATACTCATACTAGCATGAGAATTATTGGTCATTTTTCAAAATGACTTCTTTTTACACAGTCTTTCATTTGGAAGGCAGAAATGCATTCAAAATCAATAGGTAATAATAGTTGCTTTACAAATCTGAATTACCCGAAGTCACCCAATAAAAATAGTACCTCACTTGTGTGGGTAGGCATAGTGCCCACAACAGGAAATGGCTCAAAACCCAACGTGAACACACCACATTTTCACAATGAAAATTTACCCTTTTTTTGCGAAGTGTCTAGCTGTAGTTTTTGAACACTAGCTCTGCCGGCACCTAGTGAAATGTTGCAAACCTATACATTTTTGAAAACTAGACACCCAGGGGAATATAGGATTGGGTGACTTGACTGCCTCCCGCCAGGTTCTATTACCCAAAATCCCTTGCAAACCTAAAAAACTGTAAAAATAACACATTTTCCGCACATTTCTGTGGTGGAAAGTTCTGGAATCTGCGTGGATCCACAAAATTCCACCCACCCCGCGTTCCCCAAAGTCTTACGAGAAAAATGGTACCTCACTTGTGCGGGTCGGCCTAGTGCCCGCGACAGGAAACGGCGCAAAACGCAACGTGGTCACACCTCAATTTCGCAGTGAAAAATTACCCTTTTTGGGCAAAGTGCCTAGCTGTAGTTTTTGAACCCTAGCTCTGCGGGCACCTTGGGAAACCTAGCAAACCTATACATTTTTGAGAACTAGACACCCAGGGGAATTCAGGATGGGGTGACTTGACTGCCTCCCACCAGGGTCTGTTACCCAGAATCCCTTGCAAACCTAAAAAAGTGTCCAAAAAAAACACATTTTCCCCACATTTCTGTGGTGGAAAGTTCTGGAATGTGCGTGGATCCACAAATTTCCACCCACCCCGCGTCCCCCAAAGTCTTACGAGAAAAATGGTACCTCACTTGTGTGGGTCGGCCTGGTGCCCGCGACAGGAAACGGCGCAAAACACAACGTGGTCACACCTCAATTTCGCAGTGAAAAATGACCCTTTTTTGGCAAAGTGCCTAGCTGTAGTTTTTGAACCCTAGCTCTGCGGGCACCTTGGGAAACCTAGCAAACCTATACATTTTTGAAAACTAGACACCCAGGGGAATCCTGGATGGGGTGACTTGACTGCCTCCCACCAGGGTCTGTTACCTGTGCAAACCTAAAAATGTGTCCAAAAAAACAGTTTCCCCACATTTCTGTGGTGGAAAGTTCTGGAATGTGCGTGGATCCACAAATTTCCACCCACCCCGCGTTCCCAAAAGTCTTACGAGAAAAATGGTACCTCACTTGTGCGGGTCGGCCTAGTGTCCGCGACAGGAAACTGCGCAAAACGCAACGTGGTCACACCTCAATTTTGCAGTGAAAATTACCCTTTTTTGGCAAACTGTCTAGCTGTAGTTTTTGAACCCTAGATCTGCGGGCACCTCGGGAAACCTAGCAAACCTATACATTTTTGAAAACTAGGCACCCAGGGGAATCCAGGATGGGGTGACTTTACTGCCTCCCACCACGTTCTGTTACCCAGAATCCCTTGCACACCTAAAAAAATAGTTAAAAGAAACACATTTTACCCATATTTCTGTGGTGGAAAGTTCTGGAATCTGCGTGGATCCACAAATTTCCACCTACCCCGTGTTCCCCAAAGTCTTATGAGAAAATTGGTACCTCACTTGTGCGGGTCGGCCTACTGCCCGCGACAGGAAACGGCGCAAAACACAATGTGGTCACACCTCAATTTCGCAGTGAAAAATGACCCTTTTTTGGCAAAGTGCCTAGCTGTAGTTTTTGAACCCTAGATCTGCGGGCACCTTGGGAAACATGGCAAACCTATACATTTTTGAGAACTAGACACCCAGGGGAATCCAGGATAGGGTGACTTGACTTCCTCCCACCAGGGTCTGTTACCTGTGCAATCCTAAAAAATTGTCCAAAAAAACACAGTTTCCCCACATTTCTGTGGTGGAAAGTTCTGGAATGTGCGTGGATCCACAAATTTCCACCTACCCCGCGTTCCCCAAAGTCTTACGAGAAAAATGGTACCTCACTTGTGCGGGTCGGCCTAGTGTCCGCGACAGGAAACGGCGCAAAACGCAACGTGGTCACACCTCAATTTCGCAGTGAAAAAGGACCCTTTTTTGGCAAAGTGCCTAGCTGTAGTTTTTGAACCCTAGCTCTGCGGGCACCTTGGGAAACATGGCAAACCTATACATTTTTGAGATCTAGACACCCAGGGGAATCCAGGATGGGGTGACTTGACTGCCTCCCACCAGGGTCTGTTACCCAGAATCCCTTGCAAACCTAAAACATTGTTAAAAAAAAAACACATTTTCCCCACATTTCTGTGGTGGAAAGTTCTGGAATCTGCGTGGATCCACAAATTTCCACCTACCCCGGGTTCCCCAAAGTCTTACGAGAAAAATGGTACCTCACTTGTGTGGGTCGGCCTAGTGCCCGCGACAGGAAACGGCGCAAAACACAACGTGGTCACACCTCAATTTCGCAGTGAAAAATGACCCTTTTTTGGCAAAGTGCCTAGCTGTAGTTTTTGAACACAAGCTCAGCGTTTCCCCAGGTCTCCCAGTAAAAATGGTGCCTCACTTGTGTGGGAGGCCAAAGTACCCGCGACAGGCAAGGGCCCAAAACATTTTTTGATAGGCAATGTTGATGTTGCATCACTACGTTTTGGGCAGTTGCCTGTCGCGGGTACTTGGGCCTCCCACACAAGTGAGGCACCATTTTTACCGGGAGACCCGGGGGAACGCTGGGTGGTGGCAAATTTGAGTGAGCCTGGTGATGCCACAACTTTCCCACACGACAATGTGTGAAAAATTTGATTTTTTCAGCTAAAATTTAGGTTTGCAGGGGATTCTGGGTAAGGAAACGTTGGGGGATCCACGCAAGCCATACCTCCCTGGAAACCCCCGGGTGTCTAGTTTTTAGAAATGTGTGGGTTTGGTAGGTTTCCCTAGATGCCCGCCAAGCATGGGGCCAAAAACACAGTTGACCCCCTTGCAAAACCAGATCTTTTTGACATAATTAGTTGTTTGTTTCTACAGCGTGAGCATTTCTGCACAATAGTGCAAGGAAAATGTGACAGACATTTTGAGGTTTGCAGGACATTGTGGATAAAATAACTTTTTGGAATTCACAAGAGAGACATCACCATGAACTCCCATGGGTTTACGACAATATCTACAGTTGGTGGGTTATTCTTACATGGAACGTACACCTTGGTTAAAACTAAAAAGACAAAGATTCCTGCACAGCCATCTGTTCCTCAAACACACACACATACTGGTTGGATTTGGCATGAGGGCGAGTGATGGTTCAGTATATTACATTTTATTAACAAGAGATTTCACAAAATGGACAAAAAACGGAACCAATGACTCGCAGCTCGTGAGCTGTAAAGCCACGGCAAGGCACCAACCGCTTTACAGGCCATTCACACACCTTTCATACGTGATACACACAAGACCATTCACACCACCAGGCACAAAGCAACACATTGCAACATTCACAAAAAGGGACAAGGTACACCCTGCTTCAGAAAGACAAATATTACTGCACAGCCATCTAATCCTCAAGCACACACACATACTGGTTGGATTTGGCACGAGGGTGAGTGATGGTTCAGTATATACCATTGTATAAGCAAGTAATTTGACAAACATGAAATGCACTGTTAATAATTGAAAGGGCAAGAAACTGAATCATTGACTCACAGCTCGTGAGCCGTAAAGTGACGACAAGGCACCAACCTCTTTACAGGCCATTCATACACCTTTCATACGTGTGACACATACAAAACCATTCACTCCGCCAGCCGCGGGCCCAACACAATACTAGACTCACACCAGCAGACAGCGCAATTCAAGGGCCCATCACTTTCACACGCCCACATTCCTGACACAGCAACCACTCAAGCTGATGGATTGCGTGGAGTGGCACTCAGCTAGCAGTGTGTGTAGTGACCAGCAGCAAGTCACTACTCACACACCGCCAGCCCGAGCGCCAGTCCACGCACACCGCTAGCCGAGCGCCAGTCCACGCACACCGCTAGCCCAACACCAGTCATGCACACCGCCAGCCAATCGCCAATCCATGCACACCGCCAGCCAAGCGCCAGTCCACGCACACCGCTAGCCAAGCGCCAGTCTACGCACACCATCAGCCAAGCGCCAGTCTACGCACACCATCAGCCAAGCGCCAGTCTACACACACCACCAGTCAAGTGCCAGTCCAGGCACACCACCAGCCAAGCACCAGTGCACGCACACCGCCAGCCAAGCACCAGTCCACACACACCGCCAGCCAAGCGCCAGTCCACGCACACCGCCAGCCAAGCGCCAGTCCACGCACACCACCAGCCAAGCGCCAGCCTACACACACCACCATCACATTTAGGATTTTTTTTAGACAAAAATAATAACACAAACAAATTGAAAATAGATACAAATCTACTAACACAAAATCTGAAATTAAATACATTGCACTAATGCCAACCTTGAAACAGAATCACATTTTTTAAAGAATACAGACCAGGCAGTTCACTTTACCCCTCATGTATGCTCCCAAAAATTATTTTGCGTGTGGTACGCTATAAAACAAGCAGGGACACACAGCCCAGGGTTAGAAGGACTCTCGGGGCAGTACATACGAGTCTCCTTCCGCGTACCTCTTCGCCAACAGACTCTACATCTGCTAGTGGGAAAGTCTTTTGAGGATGTGGGAGGAATGAAATCAGGAAAGTGGCGATCTTTCAATCGAGCCACATCCTCCACGACTCCAACTCTAGGAACACTTGCCTGTTCCATAACAACAAGGCTGCCTATCACAGATTGCTGAAACTGAACAAAAGTCAACTTTGATGCAGGAGAACACTCCTTGAACACAACAGAAGCATTGAAAGTTGCTAAATTAAAGAGATGGATGGCCAACTTCTTATACCAAACGTAAGCCTTACGAATAGCAGTGTAAGGTTCCAACCTCTGATCTACTCTATCAACACCACCCCTGTGCTTATTGTAGTCTAAAATGCACACAGGTTTGCACCCTTCAGAAATCTGACCCCAAACAGCCACAGGTGAAGTACTCTCATCATGGATGGTAGTCAGCATGTACACATCCCTCCTGTCCACAAATTTCACAGCTAGTACTTCATTACTACGCAAGGAACTGCACTGTCTCCTCTGAAGTTTTCTGCAAATAAGCTCTTTTGAATAACCTTTACGGTTAGAGCGGATTGTGCCACAAGCAAAAGTTTCCACTTTGAACAATTCCTTAAACAATTGCACAGCAGTGTAGAAGTTATCAAGGTACAAATGGTGGCCTCTGTTAAACATTCCTCTAGTGAGATCCCACACAATTTTCTCAGAAAGTCCAAAAGTGGACGGACAACCAGGGGGGTCAATAGTGGAATCCCTACCAGTGTACACACGGAAATTAAAAACATATCCTGTCCTACTCTCAGATAACATATACAGCTTAATTCCATAGCGTGCCCTCTTGCTAGGGATGTACTGCCTAAAAACCAAACGGCCCTTGAACAAGACCAAAGTCTCATCAATAGATATTTCTTTCCCTGGAGTATAGATCTCTGAAAATCGATCTACAAAGTGATCAAGAACAGGCCGAATGTTAAAAAGACAGACACAGTCAGGGTGATCTCGTGGCAACACCAAAGAATTATCATTAAAAAATGCAGCATCCGTAGCAAAAGCAAATACCGATCACGAGTCATAACTGCAGGAAATATGGCCGTTGCCATCAAGGGACTGATAGACCAATATGAAGCCATGGACGGCTTCCTTATCAAACCCATCAATAAAGTCAACCCCAAAAACTTTTTCATCTCTTCCATATTTGTGGGTGTCCACCACGTAGCTCTAGAGTGGGGCCTACGTTTGTCACTGTTGTCCCTCAAAAACTGTTCAGCATACAAATTAGTCTGCTCAACAATCCCACCCAAAAATACATTATCCATAAACAACTGAAAAAACTGTATAGGCAAAAAAATTTCACAATCCACTCTACAACCTGCATCACCACTAAAGGCAAGCAACACCGGTTGCACCATGTTTGGATCAACCCAGACTCCAGCACTTCAAGTAGGAAGCCTAGCAGCCTCAGGCTGCAATCCAGATGCCTCTTGCACCATCGGCACAGCAGTATCCTCCTCTAAAACAGGCACTTCATCCGCACTGAGAGTAGCTTCATCTGCACTGAGAGTACCTTCATCATCCGATGATTCCATGTGGAGAGAAAACTCACTGCCTGAATCTTCCCCTCTCTCCTCTCCCTCAGATGCACTGTCAGTCTCATAATCCTGCTCAGAGCATACCAACCACCTGCTGAGCAGTCATTCTACGGCTAGCCATACTGCTTACTAATAAAAGTAACTTGTCAAACAAATCAACAACAACACTTTGTAAAATAAGTAATAAACAAAATGCACCTTTATCAGAAATACCTATATACTCCAAAACGATACCACTCACTTGCCAGAAGCAGATAAATTCACCACCACCTACTCTGCACAAACACAGTATGGATCAACAATATCCCACTAAAAAAGAAAGAGAAAAGAAAATTACACATAAGACAATGCAAAACACATTGCAAAGAACTCCATGCACAAAACACTAACTAAATAAGCTGCCATTATGACACCACTTACAAAAAAATTCATTCATACATGACACAAATACTAATTTGGAGTATATACAACAAAAATGTTTTTCTTACCAAAAAAATGCAACTACGCAAAACTGCAGAACACCACTGTCAAAATCGCGATCAGGAATCAAAAGCTTTACACTAGAATAAAAAGGAGAAAAAAACATTACAATCACATATGCAAATAATGCACCAGTCCACACACAATCCACCAGCCAAGCTAAGGTGTAGGTGAGCCTAAGAGTATAAATAAAATATTCACCCCCATAAAAGTTGAGCAACCCTTGCCCTTGAGGCCACTCCCAAACACTAAAATAAAAAAGCAGGTGGATAGTGGCTTCTGCCCCCCTTGAGGACAGCTGGGCATAAAAAACATACTGCTATTCTGCCACCCAAAGAGGGCAGAAATTACCACAATCATCTTCCCATAAAATGAAGCGACGCTTGTCCAAGGAGCCGCTCGACAACATTAAAAAAAAAAAAACCCAGGTGGCCTAGTGGCCCTACAAATAAACAAATCAGCCGATCTGTCCCTCAGGGTGGAAGAAACTGCCAAATTATTACTCACAAAATGGGAACAACCCTTGCCCAAGGGGCCACGCCACACAAAAAAATCCCTGGTTGTCTAGTGGGCCCAATTAGAAAAAACATGGCCATCTGGCCTCCTGCGGGGCTGACACAGCCACAAAGATTGACCCCAAAGGACAGTGACCCTTGCCCAAGGGCTCACTCTCCACAAATAACTCCCTGGTGGCCTAGTGGGCCCTACATTAGACAAGCATTTGCAATGCAATCGGTCTCGCCTTTGGGACCTTATATGTACTTAGCTATGCAGCACATTAGCCAGCGCCCTGAAACATTTTCTGTTCTTTGACATGGAGGGAAAGTAAGCACCAAACTGCGTGACACGCCAAGTATTGGAACACACGGAGAGAAATATTGCCTTTCAGCGGGAAATGGTATAGTCCAATGCTCTGTTTTTAATATACAATCTGGGCCTTCAGTAGTCAATGTCACTGACAATACAAGATTTAAAAAAAAAAATTGTCTATGGGTGCTCGTGGAAGACAATTATTTCGGACTGAAAACTAGAGAATGCTGAAGTGAGTCAGTTGATCAGAAAGAAAAGTCCCTAAACGGAAGCAGACAAGTCCTAGGGCTGATCTCCAAAGCACACAAACCATAAAAACATATAAGTAAATACTAAAGAATATACAAGAGGTCTCAAATGCTCAACCTAAAAACGGCGAAATCTGCCCCCCCCCATGGGGGCAGACAACCAAAATCATAAGCCCCCAAAGGGGAGTGACCCTTGCCCAAGGGGCCACTCCCCACTAAACAATCCCTGGTGGTCCAGTGGGCATTTTGCTTTTTTTTTAGAAAGAAAATCTGCCCCCCCCAGGGGGGGCAGACAAAGCCTAAAACATAGCCCCCATAAGGGGAGCGACCCTTGCCTTAGGGGCCGCTCCCCCAAACAAAACCTAACATCATGGGCATACGAAAATGGCCCCCAAAGGGGAGTGAACCTTGACCAAGGGGCCACTCCTGAGTACATTTATTACATTGGCCCAGTGGGCCGATTTATTTTAATAAAATTAAAACTGCCCCCCCCCCCCCCTCCCAAGGGGGGGGAAAAAAAACAAAAATGTAGGCCCCCAAAAGGGGAGCGACCCTTGCCTAAGGGGTCGCTCCCCAAAACAAAAACAAACATCGTGGGCTTCCTAAAATGGCCCCCAAAGGGGAGTGACCCTTGCCCAAGGGGCCACTCCCCAGCACATTGGCCCAGTGAGCTGATATAAAAAAAAGAATTAAATTCTGCCCCCCCCCAGGGGGGCAGACAAAGCCATTAATAATGCCCCCAAAAGGGGGAGCGACCCTTGCCCAAGGGGCTGCTTCCCCAACCAACAAACACTGGCCAAATAAAACAAAATAAAAAAATCCCTGGCGCTAGTGGTCATTCCTGCTGCACGATCGCACGATCGTGCAGCAGGAATGCACAAAAGAGGCATCAAGGGAAAGGAAAAGCCTTTCCTTTCCCCCGATGCCTCTTTCGTTTAAATCCCCCACTCCCCAGCCCCAAAACGTACCTCTTTGTTCACCGATGCGCAGGAAGAAAAGGAGGGGGGAGGCAGGAGAAGGTCTTCCCCTGCCTTCCCCGTAATAAACCCGCAGATCGACCACCCACCAGGGGAGCGCCAGCGCTTCCCCTGTGGGTGGGTGTCATGACGAGCTGGGCTCATCATGAGCACACGGCGACTATGTGTCATGACGAGCCCAGCTCGTC
The DNA here is from genome assembly GCF_964204655.1 of Triturus cristatus. Classification (NCBI taxonomy): domain Eukaryota; kingdom Metazoa; phylum Chordata; class Amphibia; order Caudata; family Salamandridae; genus Triturus; species Triturus cristatus. The sequence continues at coordinate 195,391,546 of NC_140586.1, read as the reverse complement.
ATGAGCACAGAAGGGGTTACATTTTGCACCTTTATGCTGGAAGTGTCTCAGGGGATCAGGCCAGACTTATTGTTCTACTCCATAAGTGTTAGAGGAGGTGTACTGTAGGAGTACTGAGGTTGAGCTTGACTAGCCCCAGCCTTCCCCAAAAGAGTCAACGAGAGATCCGAAAAGGTGAGAAGCAACAAACGTGGCCCTCTTTCTGAGTCATAGAGCGACGGGCGACTGCAGCAGTTGCCTACGGGAGGCAGTGTCCCCATCGATCGTAGTGAGCCTTGCTGGGGGGGGAGTTAGGCACAAACACTAACCCGGTCCTGGGCCGAGCGCCAGGTGGGAGCATCTCTCCTCCGCGCCCAGCCGCAAGACAGCATGAAGCAGGCTTAAGGTCGTGGGAAACTCTGCCGTTACAGTATTCAGGTCACTTGGTGGGGGTTAAGTTAAGAAAGCAGTGTGTATTCAAACCTTTCATTCCATAGTCATCTGCATTCAGAAGACCCCTGCAGCTGGAATGATTTTTTGAGCTGGGTGCCATCTTAAAGTCAGGCAATGTCCTGGTCTGTACTCCCAGTGAGCATCCCGGCCTCGATAAGCCCCCAGGACAGCGCACCCTTGTAAGGGAGATCCGCTGAAATGCCCCTACTGTTCAATTAGGATGAGCCCCTGTGTCCTGGAGTCTCCTGCGGCGGCAGCCGAGACCAGCTCCAGACGCCATCTTAAGGTCAGGCACTCCCATAATTAGGCCCCACAATGAGTTTTTTGAGCAATTGCGGGCCACAGTAGGCCCAATGTGCCCTCGCCTGAAATCCCGGCTTTAGCAATCAGTGGTTGCTCCTGCGGTCCTTGCAGCCCCAGGTAGATCTATTGTGGATCGGGGCGCCCAGTCTGACAGTACCCCGTCACCTCACGACCACCTCACGCCCCAGGTGACAATCCGGCCACAGTTATCAGGCAGAGGTTCCTCCCACGTCTTTCAGCCCAGCAGACAGCCTCCCCGCTCCCGCACTCCGGCGTTGCACTCACCACCCGGAAAATCCTCAGCGGGGGGGGGGGCGAGGGGGGCGGCTCCGACCCGCATGGCCACCCAGCCGCGGCTCGCAGCTCCGCAGTTTGAGCTGCTGTACGCCTCCTCGTGAGTGGCGTCTGATTCTGGTCCGGCACACTCCGCAGGCCACAACCGCTCTGACTGCCGGGGCCGCTTTCTCCTCTTTAGCCAGGAGTGACCTCCCCCAGAACCGCTTTTCCCATTTAATGAAGCCCTTACAGATGTCTTGCTATGGGCCTGGTCCAAGACCTACACAGGGGTTCTGTGAACAGGACGATTGCCTGACGCCATCGTCCTGACAACCATCATGGGCAACCAGTGGGCGGCAGGATACACCATCACTTGCACCACAGTAAATTGATAACACCAGATCACTGGGTTCTCCGGATTGTCCAAAGGGGTTACTCTCTCCCCTCCACCCATGCCCCTCTCTTGCAACAGGCTGACGGATAACCTTCTCTCCTTACTCCACCATGAAGTGGCGGCTCTCTTTGCCAAGGGACCCATAGAGAGGGGCCGATGCCTGAAGTAGGTCATGGTTGTTAGTCCTGCTACTTTCCGGTGCCCAAAAAGGCTGGAGGCCTTCGTCCTATCTGAGACCTGCACCCTCTCAAATTCTTCCTGGAAAAGGAGTAATTCAAAATGCCCACACTCGCTCAAGTTCTGTCTGCCCTCAAGCCGGGAGACTGGTTGGTAGAATTGGGCTTGCAGGACGCATACTTCCACATGCCTGTCTTGCTTGCCCACAGGCATTACCTGCGGTTCACGGTGGGCCACAAAACACTTTCAATTCGCCATGCTCCCTTTTGACCTTGCCAGTGCCCCTCGGGTGTTCACAGTGTTGGTGGTGGCTGCAGCTCATCTGCAGAGCTCAGGGTTACCAGTCTCCCCCTATCTAGACGACTTGCTGTTGAAGGCGTGCTCGCCCCAGGCAGTCGTCTCCCACCTCCAGACTACGGCAGACCTCCTGCACTCACTGGGGTTCACGATCAACGTGCCAAAGTCACACCTGGCTCCCTCTCAGACGCTCCCCCTAATCAGAGCTGTTCTGGACATGGTGTAGTTTCAGGTTTATCTTCCCGAACGGTGAGTCCAGGATATTCAGGCTAGGATACCGCAGTTTCAGCCTCTATCCTCTGTTTCAGTGAGACTGACTCTGAGGCTGCTGGGCCTTATGGCCTCCTGCATGTGATGCATGCCTGCTGGAATATGCGGGTTATGCTGTGGGACCTGAAGTTCCAGTGGGTGCAGCATTAGGGGAATTTCTCCGATATGGTCCAGAGCTGGAGAGTTTAGTATCTTGCGCTGTTGAGCATGGCCATCAATCCTCCAATTAGGCTGCCCCTTCAGGAGGATCTCCTCTTGCAGCAGCAGGGGTGGGTTTTCCACCCAAACCTGGCAGCATTCCGTATTCTTCCTGAAGTTTGCATTGTTATCTTGGCAGCCAGGCTTCCCTCCACCAAGACGGTATACACCTGCAGATGGGGCAAGTTTGTGGCATTATGTGCAGAAAAACAGGTTGACCCCCCTTTCTGCTCCCCTTTCTCAGGTTCTTCTATTTATTCTTTCTCTTGTCCAGCAGGGCTCTGCTTAGGGCACCTGAAGGGGCTATCTTTCTGACATCTCAACATTTCTGTGGTTGCCAGATCAGCCATCCCTGTTCAAATCCTCTGCTGTGAATAGGTTTTTGAAAGGTCTCCAACAGATGTTTTCACCTTCACCCTTCATCATCCCTCAGTGGGACCTCAATCTAGTACTCACCTTTCTGATGTGCACTCCTTTTGAGCCACTGCACAACTGTCCTCTAAGGCTCCTTACCATCAAGATGGCCTTCCTAGTGGGAATAACATCGTCCCCGAGTTTCATTGAGCTTCAGGCTTTGTCATCGAAGCCTCCGTACCTAAACATCTTCCCGGACAAGCTGGTTCTTCGCACCAGAGCTTCCTTCCTGCCGTAAGCAGCTACTTCCTTTTATGTAGGCCAGTCCATTACCCTTGCCTACCTTTTACGCTCTGCGCATCCCTCTAAGGAAGAGGAGCGACTCCAACGATTGGATCCAAAAAGAGGATTGTTGCTCTACCTTGACTGTGCTAAAGAGTTTTGGGTGGATGACCAACTCTTTGTGGGGTATGTCAGAGTGAAGAAGAGGAAGGGCGTGCAGAAACAAACTATCTCCTAATGGACCATGTTCTCATTAAAATCTGCTCCTCACTGGCCAAGAAGCCTGCCCTGAGGGTTTGCATACTCATTCCACCAGAGCTAAGCCTGCAACCACCGCGTTAGCACGTAGAGTTCCAGTCTTGGACATCTTCCAGGGACGAATATGGGATTCTCTGTACACGTTCACCAAGCACTACTGCCTGGACAATCGGATCCTTCGGAATAGGCATTTTACCCTATCAAACCTGCAATACTTTCTGATCTTATCGGTTTGCAGACCTGCCTCCGAGCAGGTATTGCTTGGGTATCTATTCTAAGGTAAGGAATCGGTGGCTAGAAGTCTCTATCAGATGAACAAGTTACTTACCTTTGGTAATGCCTTAACTGGTAGAGCGATTATGTAGCCACAGATTCCTTACCACCCCACCTATCCTCCTCGCTCTGTAAACAGATTTTTAAGGACATGGTTTTTCCCCTTTCAGGGCCCTAGTTTTACACACTTGTGGTCAGTGTTCTTTGAGGCTCCATGCTCCTAGCTTGGAAAATCGCAAAAAGAAACTGACATCAGCAAGCCGGGATGGCCCCTTTATAGGTACCGCGCATGTCACATTCTGTGCGGACGCCACCGCGCTGAGCCGAACGATGCCACCTACCAGTACACAGGGATACTGCTCAAAAAAAATTTGCAGGTCCAGTCTGATGCCTGCAGATAATTCTAAGGTAAGGAATCTGCAGCTAGATAGTCTCTACCAGTTAAGGCATTTCAGAAAGTAAGTAGCTTATTCTTCCAGGAATTTTGCTGCTGCCGAAAGTAATGAAATGGGGTGGAAATGTTCTATTAAAGTTGGATCAGCATCAGTTTTTTCAATAGAGGGATAACCACTTTCTAATCATTCGGAACCAATCCATGAGCTAGAGAAGAGTTACAAACATGGTAGAGGGGAGGATTAATTAGATCAAAAGTATGGGCGAGCAGACCTGGAAGGCAGGGGTCTAAAGTAGAGCCCGATTTGCACTGAAGGATCGCCATTCGGAGACTCGTCTAATGAGATCTGATCAAAAGTGTAAAGAGTACACTTGCTATTAGACTTATAAACATCCTCCTTAAAGGGTTACACCTCCATTGAGGTGAGAAATGAGCCCTGAATGTTTTCAATCTTTTCTACATAAAAAGCAGCCAACTTATCACGGAGTTCCTTGGAGGCGGGAATTCTAACACAACAGGCATTCAGAAGAAGAAGCTGTTTTACAATTTTAAATATTACCTAATAGTCTCTGTGAAGAATTCAGCGTTTGCCAACTTGTTTTTTCAATGGTACTCTTTTGAGGCCCATTTGTATATAGCTTTATCATCTGGGCTGTAACTTACCCGCCGAAGAGGTTCTAATTATTTACAGCGTTTGTTTTCTTGAATCAAGTCCCGAAAGAACCACGGAACAGATATCCGTGTCCACGAAAAATGTATAGAACGCGGAGGAGAGACTTAATTAGCCACATCAGTGAACCAATTAATGACTGGCTGTCAGCCTCTTCGGGGTGATCCGTGAGTGTAGGATGATAATCCTTAAGACAAATGAAAAGCATGTCTATCACTCAATTTCGGGTCATCCTAGTCCTGCCCTGTAGGTACATTTTTTTTAACTAGACATCTGAAGATTAAAAGAGATCAGATAATGATCCGACCAGACAACTGGAATAAGGTGCTTTGTTACAATCAGATCTAGATTAGGAAACACCAAGTCAGTAGTGTGACCTGCCTTACGTTTGGGTGAGGTGATAAACTTTTGCAAATTCACAACATTGTACTCCACTCTGCCACTCCACTCTGACTCTGCCCTGTGCCATGACATTCCAGTCCATGACACTTCACTCTTCACCAATCTATTCCCTTTGTTGTCACTTCACTCTTCTCCACTCTCCTCTACACCACTATCTTTTAGCAATGCAGAACAGCAGCCACGCAGGTGTGCAACATGGCTAAAACACATTGGCAAAGCCAATAGCTTTTGCATGGATGAGACTTGTTGGCTTTTTGCTTGAGGCGCTTCACTGCGCAGTGTGTATAAATGTAGCAGAAGGAACCTGCAGCTGACATGTGATCAGACAGAGCCTCTGTTCGTTTAGAGGTCAGGTTGCCCTCGAGACACCAGTTTTTCGGCTTTCCAAGAATGCTCGGGATCTTATCACTGTCCTAAGTGAAAAACAAAACTGAAAGTAAAAACAGCAAACGCCTCTTACGCCTTCACTCGCTCTGGTTTCTTCTCAGTGCAGCACAACTCTGCCATCTGCTAGCACTTAAGACCCTCCTTCGGAGCTGGCGATGCATGTTTTTTTTTTCCATTGTTCAGGTAGGTTCTCTTCACCCTGTCTCTACTCCGGGCTTGGTTCAAACTGTGCTCACTGACTGTGAAGGGCAGAGTACTGAGCATCAAGGGAGCACAGAGGTGGCAGCAGAATCTAGAGCACAGAGGGAGGATGAGCAACAACACGGGGTGGCTCCAGCAGAATTGTAAGTTAGATATGTCTGTTCCATGCACTCCACCTCCATCATTTCTGCCCCTGTCCCATCTGCCGAAGTACTCTATGCCCTCATCCTTTACACCACTTATGCTCTCAATCCCTTTCCTATCATCTCCGTCCTATGCTTTCTGTGCCTTTTCTTCATACCAACCACGCTGTTTGTCGAAGGTGATGCTGATGCACAGGTGGGCTGATTTAGGGTTTGGAAATGTCAAGTTTTCTAGCCCATCTGCTTGAGAGGCGCAGCAACTAGGAAAATATTTCATGTCATGAGGTGAGCTGTAGAATCTTGCATGTTTGGAGATAGTTTGTCCACAGGTTTGCACTAGTGGCTCATTGCACTGGTGGCTCTTTTATGAGTGGTGTTTGTGATGTGCGTGTCCATAATGGCACAATTCCTTGTTTGTGTTCACAAGTCATGCAGGAGCGAAAATACTAGGAAGGATGTTCCTATGTCTGTGGTGTGGATGAACCTATCTCCTGTGTAAATGTGCTTCCTTTTACACTGCTAACTAAGGTGTATACAGCACACCACGAAGCCTCCCTGTAAGGGAAAGAGATGCAGAGGTAAGCATGTAAAAATACAACCAAGGATTTGGATGCGGCATGGTGAGAAAGGATCAACTCAAGTTGACGACTGATGCATTAAGCAGCCATTTATTGGATACAGCATACCTTTCCAGAGGTATTAAGACACGGTGCACAAACCACAGAAGGAGGGACTGGGAGCCACAAAAAGAGGTCCAGTACCCATGCTCTCTAGAACACGTATGTACAGCACTCAGAGGTAACTGTTCCTGGAGAGGATTCCGGCCAAATAGGCAATGGAAAAGGTAAAGATCTGAGGAAAAAAGGAATTAGTTGTCTCAGGATGGATGAGTAGGTCGGGGGAATTTCCTTATTTGGAAAAGTTGCCCTCACACACACGTGAAGGTGTCATGCTTCATCATTGGGCTTTTTTGCTCCTCATGGGCTTGGCGCTGCAATACCACACTGGCCCCACGAGACACAAGACACGGTACCACAAAGCTAGCACTTGTCAAGGGTACAGAGCAAATGGTTCGAACACATGTGGAGTGCATGTTCCTAGCTCCTACACATCAGTGCATAAGACAGTATGTCCACAATCACAACCATGGAGACCAACGACCCCTGCACCACTGAGGACTATAGCGTTTACGCATTTGCAAGTGAAGTAACCCTCTACAACATGGGCTGCTTGTTTGCAAGGAAAGTGTGATTAGAGTCTTCTGTGTCGAAGGGTGACTCTGAAGCCCATACCACCAGCTCATATCTGCAACTTACACCCAACCCCAGCTCCGCAGGCAGAAGGAAGGTGAAGCATTTCTCATCTGAAAGTTTCTCTGCAAGTGCTTGACCTGGAACTCAAAAGGGATTAAGGTGAAAAGCTTCTGTTGGTGTGAATGTATTATCTAGGCAGAAAATTTGAACAGTGAGCCTGTACTTTGACTGTGATGGAAACACCAAAAGTTACAGAGGATAATTTAATTATATATTATTAATACTCTTCTTTATGCTACAAGCTCTCTCAATGTACATTTTGCAGTAAAACTCTTAAGGGTCGAATAAGTTGGTGCTGGAAGTGTGTGGACCTACTTTCTAAAATTGAAACTGACACCCACACTTAAGGCATACTGAGCCTGCACGATTATGATGATGGGCACACAAAGCAAAGAAGATAGGTTTCTTTTTTGTATGTTTTGTAATATAAAAATATTAAAAATCTACTAAACGTTTGTCTGACTCAAGTTACTGCTAACTCTTAATTCTGACAGTTGCCACTGGAACTTTGGACCAACTATTTTGCTGCTCTGTCGACCGTGCCAAATATGTCCAAGGCTTTGTTCAATACTGCTGGTGTGGAGGGGTGAAGGGTGATAAGGATATCAGAGGAGGCTTACAAAATGTTTCATCAAAGTGTCTCAGGTGTTCTGCAGACTCTTAAGAGTAATTGCTCTGAGAAAATACCCAGGAATGACTCTAGCAACGGGCGCACTACCGTATCACAGTACCTTTGTCTTGCCAAGAGCCAGGGAATTATCATGAGCCTGGTACTGTTACTTTGTCCTGCACTAGTGGTTCTTAATCTTTGGTCCGGGCACCCCTGGGGGTTTGCAAAGACTACTCAGGGGTTCCAAGACTGCTTAGGAAATGAAGTAATATTAACAGATTAATAAAGTATATATGAATAAAGAACCAAATTGTAATATTGGAGGCTAGAAATTAAGTCAACATTCTCAGATTGATTTGTGGTAGAAGTGCACGTGCATCAACCAGGTTATAGTATGAATAGTGAGTGACCTCAATTGAATTTGAAAAAACACCAACCTTCCCATTAAAATTAAATGTAGATTTATTTTTTATAGTAGTTTCTAAAAGAAATAAAATATTACATCATTTGTGTATTTGTTTGATGAATGCTTATTTTCGTAATTATATTTAGTGAAGAGCCACTATCTGACCTCTGACTTGAGAGCAGTAACTCCCCTCAAATGGGTTCGCAAACAACTTCTATTGTGGACATGTTGAGAGGAGGCTCTGTTGGACTGTGGTGAGTGTCCAGTCTCCTGACTTGGACTGAGAAACCCGGTCCTATGGATTGCAGCATTGCGATGGAAGCACCTGGTCACTTTGAGTTCCAGGGAGAGTGGAACTTTTAGACGGAGCGATGGGCGAACGGAAGAAGTCTGAATAAAAAATTAGCAAGCATTTGCGCCAAGAATGTTCAATTCTATTAAGGACACGGAGGCGAGGATTATGCTTCTCTTTCTTTTATTTGCTACTCACAGCAGCCAATGAAAAACGTTTTGTATGCAAACAAAACTACATTTCCCATGATGCTTGTCCATACATCACATCCTGTATAGCCTCATAAGAGCCACTGTATCCTGTTTCTCCCCCTCTTTCTTTGCGCGAACCTTGTCAGTGAAAAACATTAACAATTGCAGTCCAAAATAAGGAACATGAGTCCCAAGGATCATCCTCCAATGTGGAAGAACCATAACTAAACTGGAAAGTTTATGTCTTCTAAGCCAGAAGTACTTCTGCTCCATCTTTTTTCCCAGAACCTGAAAGGATGAGACCGGGAAAAACCCGTAACTTCTGATTATACAGAATAACAAATACATGTGGTTGGGCAATTATTACCAACATTGTAATAAAACCGGGTGGGATAATCCTCGCCTCCGTGTCCTTAATAGAATTGAAAATTCTTGGCGCGAATCCTAGCTAATTTTCTATTCTATTACAGGACCGGAGGCTTCGGATTATGCTAGTTTAACGCTTATCAAACACAACTAGTCATATCACCACCGGTTTATAATAAACTGTTTAAACAGAAACTGAGAAAATCAAACACTGGATCTTTAAAATCCTGAACATTGGAAATCATCATACAATATATAAGAGCTATGGCACCATGAACAGACGGTGCCTCAAACATTTGATATGAATATTGTCTTCTGGCATAACTGCCTACAACCGCCTGGCTAGCATAGCCGCAGACACATATTTAAAAGGTTTCTGTAATGTGAACAACAATTATATCAAACCTCAGATCGTAAAATTCGAGTTCCTCTCCTGTAAGTCGTAAGGCATGGAACCACACATAAATTGCATTAGTTGGAAAAACTCAATATATAACAGGACTTGACAAGCTGTAGTCCTGACAGTACTTGTAAATTAAACTTCCTGAAGAAGATACTGTACCTGCAAAGTCAAGGACTTTTCACGTCGTAGGAACACTGACCGGTAGAAAGGCCACGTAACAGCTTCACGATAATCGATTCCTTGTCCACATAGTATTATTTGGCCATTTATCAAATAAGGAAGCGAGAACATCCCACAGAGAGGAATATTCTGGTCTGGGGTTTTTCGCTACCCTATTACCTTTCAATAGCTACCAGAATACCGGCGCAAGCCCACCAATTTGCCTTTAACCGAGAATGACCTGCAGAACGGCCAAATGGCCGCTGTGAAGCGAACGCTACACAAATCCCTATGAAATTATTTCCGATAAAACCTTCACATGCAGGAAAAAAACAGTTCCCATAGAAATGACGTGTTGTGTACTTACCAACGAACCCGCCCTTCCCATGTCGAGAAGTATGTGTTTGAGTGAAAGGCTCAGGTTTATTAATGAACGCCAGCAGCGTGACCGGAATCTGGCAAGTTCCGTTGTTGCCGGGAAACCTTTATATCATAAAAGACAACTGATTGAAACATTTTTACCACCTGGGGATACTTTAACAGCATTGGCAGGATGCGAAACCGGGCCCTGTGCCACCAAAGTTACAAGACTTACCTTCGAGCTACAGCTCCTTGGTCTATCATAAAAGACAACTGCCCCAATTTACCAGCGAGCGCTTCTGCATGAGGACCCTGGAATATTGTAAAGGGTCATGGAGCACTTTAAGTGGGTCGAAGCCCGCCACAGGGAGCACTGGAACCATCTGCATGGATAACATCGGTATGGGATCCCTTTGGAGATCCCTTAATTTGGAAAGTATAAGACCTAGCTGAACAAGATAATCCTGGAAAGGTCTAATCCAAGAAACATAATTATATCGAAGCTATAGCCGGAATATACCTATTACATATTTTATGCCTGAAGGAAAACGGAATCCAAAGAGGGGATCTGATGTCAGGAAGGTTAAGTGGGAGAATGCCCTGTTCCCTGGAGGGAACAATTACCTATTACATCAACTTGGTGAAACACTAGAGAGCTGAATGGAGCCCGGAAGGAAAATCAAGTACCCCAACCCTCCGTTCCGATCGGAACAGCAGCGAACGACTGGAAGGGAAAAAAGGTGAAACCTGGGCGCCCTCCTGAACGCTAAAGAGTTGTTGAATATGCTAGGAAAGGAATAAGTTACTATTGTCTTTATCATTAATTGAAGAAACAGATACATTGAAAGGGATTGATAATTCTAGTAGAAATCCCGAAACGGTCCGTAAAGGACCGGCATCGTGAAAAACCAAAAAGCTAAACATGTATATATATTATAGACATCCAGTAGCGAAAACCGTCCCCAAGAGGATCCGTCGCCCAAGGCCAGCGCAGTCATGATATCAAAATTGGCCATCCTTATGAAAGGATTGGCGTCTCTCGGAAGAGATGGCACAGAAGGCGTAATACAAAAGCCTATCGCTGTTTGTGTCCGGCTATGCCTAGGAGTGTGTCCTGGCATCCCTGCCAGGTCCAGGTAAACCCTTTCTGTGATTATTTTACTACTAGTAAGCAAGAAGGAGGCTGGCGTCGACGACAGGCGACTCCTCCACTGTAACAGGAATATACGGCCGCAGCACCCTAATTGCAATCTATTGTGTCTTATCGAAGCTCTGTCGAACGCGCGCGGGCCAATTTCCGTCGGGTCGAATGAGGTAGGAAGAAAAAACATGCCCAAGTATTTTGTCACTTAATAATGATGCTGGGCGTCAATCAAGGCTCGCTATCCCGAGCTCGGGACTGTCATTTCTGAGGCCCTGTTGAGCGACTCCAGGATGTGGGGACCCCGAGCGTCAACAAAGTTATCCTAGGAGACTTGTGCGCTCCCTTAGAATAGATCACATCCTCCTTATATCCCACCCACGCAGTGTCCAAGGGTGTCTGTATTCAATATTGTAGTGGAAAGCACAGCGTCATGGAGGAGTAGAGGGGGAGCCAACCCTGTGCACACGAGAATTGAAAAATAATAATGTAGAAGCTCCTCAGCAATGCTGTAATCTAAATTATTCCAGCCCCAAGGGCGTCAAGCCATATTGAAATACCAGGAGTGTGTGCGCACTCCAAGGGCCAGCCTATTGTTGCAGCCAGGAAGGCGTACAAGGAAAAACTGCTCCATGTAAAAATACGAGGCACTATGAACCTCAGAGCAGACAGTGGACGCATGCGATGTGCATAAGCCAAAAGCGTCCAAAAGTAGCCCAACTGGGCTACGCACATCGGAGCGGTATGGCTCCATAACCGCACTCTGCAATTAGGGAAAGCCTTTGGCCGGTAAGCGCGAGACCGCGCAGCGAACAGAAACAACTATATGGAAGTGCCAGGAGTAAGGTAATTCAGAAACCACAGAATTTTGAACAGTCACTTGAGAGTAGAAGTCCAAGACCCTAACCATTAGGACACAGTGCCTCTCGTAACCTCTTGAGTAATAGTCACAGACCGTAACCACAGGGCCACAGTGACTCACTTGGAACGCTGCCAACGACAGCGCAGTATCGTCGCTCCGCTCTTTGTGGGAGCGCTTTGATTCTGTGCTCGGCCGGGCCAAGTCTTTTTTATGCTGATCGCGCGCATGCCCAATTAGTTACGCAGCAAGCAAGGTCAGCACGTCCTCTCCGTTCCCGCGGGAGGGACCTTATTCTGGGCCCGGGTGGGCCAAACTTATTAGCACTAACGCGCACACACAAGCAAGGGCAGTATTGAATGGTGACAAACATTCATCATAGATAAACCAAGCCTAAATTTCGACAGAGATTCAAATTTAAATATAAAGTTATATGTAAAGACAATTTTTTTAACTCTGAAAGTACAACCAGGAGAACCGGGATTCGAACCATGAACCTTTGGAACAGGAGTCAGAGACCTTAGCCACTATAACAAATTGATTTGTTATAACCAAGAAAGCACGCTATCGAGGGAGGTCTTCATGTAGCAAACACACTGGCAATGAGGGCGTATAGAAAAGGAAAACGCTGCAGACGGCAGCGTGGCACTTTGAAGCCAGCGGAATTAAATTAAAGCCCGATCGGGCCGCCCGCGTCAGAGAGATTCGCTGCTCCCGGCGGGGAGCGCACCAAGTCTCAAACCGCTCCCAGCAGGAGCCTTGCAACACTGCCGGAGGCTCGGTAAACACAGCGCGATACGAGCGCTGGTGCCAGAGCACTCCGCAACCAGCGCCAAGCACGCGGTACACAGCGCGATATCGCGCCCATCTGCTCCCGGCGGGGGGTGCACCAATTTTCAGACCGCTCCCAGCAGGAGCCTTCCAAACTGCCAGAGGCTCGGTAAACACAGCGCGATGCGAGCGCTGGTGTCAGAGCACTCCGCAACCCAGCGTCAAGCACTGACAGAACACAGCGCAACATCGCGCTCATAAATGCAAAAACAGTCAACAGTAAAAACATTAACCCAGCGCGATAAACGCGCAAGCACTACCCACAATAAGGGTTATAATCAATTCAACAGTCAATATTAGACAATAAACATAGTATAATTCTTGAGCACTTCACTTTCTGCATGAGCAGCAAAGAAAGAGGAGGAGAAACAGGATACAGTGGCTCTTATAGGGCTATATAGGATGTGATGTATGGACAAGCATCATGGGAAATGTAGTTTTATTTGCATACAAAACGTTTTTCATTGGCTGCTGTGAGTAGCAAATAAAAGAAAGAGAAGCATAATCCGAAGCCTCCGGTCCTGTAATAGAATTCACTCCTCTGACAGGACGGCAGTACAGTGCTCGCCTGGCAGGCTGCCCGGGGTCTGAAGTGGCAAGCCTTGAGCTCAGCCGCTTTGCCCTGTTCAGCACTTGTACGAAGAAGCGCCCAAGATAAGGGAACTATTACCAAAGCCCCGAAAATGAATCCTACACAAGCGGGCCTTGTGGGTACAGCTGCCACCGAGGTCTGCGTTAGTTGGACGCATTAAGACATTCTGCCAAAGCTGCCTCTTTGTGCTCTTGTAGGACTGAAGCACGGTACCTCTTAAAATGCACACACACCTGAGCTGTTTTTAAGTCGCAGGTCGGTTCCCCCTAAAAAGAAATGAACATACCCGTGTAGGCCGTCACTGGAGTTGAAATGATCACCAAGCCTTGCCCAGTTTACTCGAACCGGAGCAGGAAGCCCCTTCTCCACTAGGCTCAACTTTGCATGCCTACACCTACCAGTACACCACAGGCCTGCCGTCCACCTGCCACGGGCCTCAAAATGCAAGTCAGCCACCTTAAAGGACCGGCTGTTTTTAACGTACAGTGAACAACTGTGCGTAGACTTGCTGTATAACCGTTTCTAGGATTCATTAAAAAAAATTGCTAAGAGAATAGAAAATTAAAAAACAAATATATGCGATCAAATACGCCCGTGTGTTTAATGCCACAAGAATAAAATCCCGTCAACAGCTACAACTCCATAAAAATGCATATCTCATTACCTCTACGTCCCTTGTCCTCGACCCAGTCATAAATAATGAGGTATTCCACTTGACAGGAAACAAAACAGGAAACACTTTTAGGCTCCACCCACCCTCCCGTCAGGGGCTATAATTACACAGCCAACAGAAAGCACTTCCTGTTTTGTTTCCTGTCAGTGGACCTGACGGGGACGCTCCGGTAGGTGCTGGGCACTTACCTGCTTCGTGTTGTCCTGTAGTTTCCTCAACTGCTGGGCTCTGGGGGCGCTCATGGACCTTCGTGAGAGTTCTTCGAGTCGGGCTGCTGGGCTTCCTGGACTCCTTCAGGCTCCTGGATGCCGGTTCTGCTGGGCTGCGCAGGTTTCCTGGGATCCTGCTGCTGCTGCCGGGTGAGATCCTTCTCTGCTCTGGGGCCCGCCGCTGTTCTGGTGCCCTTTTCTCTGGCGCATTGTTCCTGGGCTGCCTTTCACCGCCCGGTCGCGGTCCTTTCAGGAGCCCCCCGGGGTGGGGTCCGGGTGCTCCATGTGCGGGCTGATTGGGATGGGGCCAGATTTCCTGCCAATTTCAGAGCGCCTGGGATGGGGTCCAGGCGCTCCGTGCGTTGTGCCTCCTGGGGAGCACTCGGATTGCACCGAGTGCTCCGCGTTGCTGTTCTGCCGCTCTGGCGCGGCCTTCGTTGCGGAGCACCTGGGTTGGGGTCCGGGCGCTCCGTGTGTGTTGTTTTCTTTGGGAGCGCTCGGGTTAACCCCGAGTGCTCCGTGGTTCTTTCAGGCTGCTCTGGACGCGACCTTTGTTTCGGAGCGCCCGGGTTGGGGTCCGAGTGCTCCGTTTGTACTGCCTAGGTCCCGCTCCCGTTTTAATGCACCCGGGTGGGCTCCAGTTGCGCTGTGCTTCAGTGGTGCTCCCTGCCTTGGTGTGCTGTTTGGTGCCTTCGGCGACCTCGCTATGTGACGTTTTATGATTGGAGTCATGACCATGCCCCTCCCGCCTCGCATTCGGATTCTACTCGGCTGTTTTTTGTTGGGGGCGGTTTCCTGCTTCTTTTGTTTAAAATTGGGGGGGGGGGAGTCGCCTTCTGTTCTGTTTCTACCTTGATTGGCTTGCTGGGTTCCTGTCTCTGGTGTTGGTTTAATTTGCTGCTTGTTCGTGATGGGGAAGCATCACAGAAAGCGGAAGCATGTGTCTCCTGTTTCCTCTTCCCTTGCGGACAGTGGGGATTCTGCCCCTGCGGGGAAGCGTGCCAAGTTGGATGACGGCAGATTAAAGTGCCTGATTTTGGAGACTTGGTCTTATCTGAAGTCCTCCAAGAAGTCTGCTGGGAGTCGTTCTGGTGGGGGCGTTGCCCTCTATTCGGACATTTCTTCCTCCGATTCTTCTGATGACGCTTCCTTGGGGGCGGTGGATCTGAAGGGCAAAGATGTTTCCAAAGAATTGTTGCCTGACTTGCTTTCTCATGTGCGTGAGAACATGGGGTTTCCTGATGATGCTGTGGCCAGTACTTCCTCTGATGCTGTTTTGCCCCAATTTCGGAAGCCTGTTGCGACTTCTCTTCCTATCCATCCCTTTGTGATGGATGTCCTCTTGAATGAGTGGAAGGACCCGGATCACATTATGATGCCGCGCTTCATGTCGAAGCTTTATCCTTTGCAGGACATGGAGGAGTCCTTTCCTGAGTCTGTGCATGTGGATTCCATTGTCGCGAGTTTGGTGGGTCGTCCTTCGACGGCGGATGATAACATTCTTTGTGATGGTGTGGATAAGAAGATTGACTCTGCGTTGCGGAAGTCTTATGCTGGTTCCCACCTTGCCATCCGTTCTGGTGTCTATGGGGCTTATGTCGCTCAATCTCTGTTGACTGACTTTAAGACTTTGTTTTCCACGATGCAGGAGGGCGGCTGTTGCCCGGACTTGCTGGAATCCATGGAGCGTCAGGCTGAATTCCTCTCGGACATTGCCTTTGATTCTGTGCGCGCTTCTGCCTTGTCCTGTGGTTCCTCTGTCGCTGCTAGTCAGAAGCTGTTGCTGAAGGGTTGGAATATGGATGCCGCCCAGAGGTCCATGGCTTTATGTTTGCCTTTTACTGACCCTCGTCTCTTTGGGGACGCTCTTGAGGATAGGCTGCATAAGGTGTTCAAAGAGCGTAAACCTTCTTTTTCCTTCCGTCGGCAGCCTTCTCGTAAGAATTTTTCCTTTTCTCATGCCAAGACTTTTCGTCAGCCTTCCAGGTTTCAGCAGTCCTCCTTTAAGGGCCCAAGAGTTACTGGTAGGGGTTTCCCTCGGAAGTTCCAGAAGAAGCCTCCCTGTGATGCTGGACCGGGGCCGCAGCATTCCTGACTATGCCACCCCAGTCATGGGTTCCGCTGGTGTTGCACCCGAGATTGGTGGGAGATTGCGGTTGTTCCTCCCTGCTTGGCGTCTGACGACCTCCGATCAGTGGGTGCTGGATGTCCTGGAACGGGGGTATCGGATCGAGTTTCTGTTCCTTACTCCTCCCTCGGGCGTGGTGCGGACTCCGACTCCCTTGTGCCTGTCCCGTCGTCAGTCCTTGGTGGACGGTGTTCACGCTTTGTTCCTGAAGAAGGTGATTGTACCCGTTCCCTGGTTGGAGTGGGGTCTGGGGACATATTCGATTGTCTTTCTTGTTCCGAAGGTCACCGGAGGGTTTCGGATTGTCATCAATCTCCGGAATCTGACGTTGTTTGTCCGGAAGATCCCTTTCAAGATGGAGACCTTGCAGCGGGTGGTTCCTTTGATTCAAGTCGGCTGGGTGTTTGCTACGCTGGATCTCCAGGATGCTTATCTTCATGTGCCTGTGCCTCTGGAGGATCAGATGTTCCTGCGCTTCTGCCTGGAGGGTCGTCATTGGCAGTTCTGTGTCCTTCCGTTTGGTCTCCGGTCCGCTCCCCGCATGTTCACCAAGGTGGTTGCTCCCTTGGTGGCCCATCTTCACCTCCGGGGTGTGTCGGTGTTCCCCTACCTAGACGATTGGCTGCTCCAGGCTCCTTCCCCGGCGGTCCTGTCTCAGCACCTGTCCTTGACCATCCGTATGCTCGAACTGCATGGGTTTCTTGTGAACTTTCCGAAATGCCAGCCCCTTCCTGCGACTCGGCGGACTTTCATAGGGCCCGTCTTCGATTCAGCTTGGGCAAGGTTTTCCTGCCGGATTCCTGGCTTTGGCATCTTCAGTGCCTGTTGCGGAGATTGTTGTCCCGAGCTGCGGCTCCCCTCCTTCAGTGGCTCGACATTCAGAGTCATTCCTCCAATCTCACCAAGGGGATGTGGATTCGCCTGCCGCGTCCATTGGTGTTGACGACGGATACCAGTGCGTCCGGTTGGGGGGGGCTACTCTGGGTCAGTGGTCTGTTCAGGCTCGTTGGCTCCGGGCGGAGTCACGCCGGTCGTCCAATTGGAGGGAGCTGTCTGCAGTGGACTGTGCTCTTCGTTTCTTCCAGGCTCGTCTGCTGGGGTGCAATGTCCTGGTGAGGTCCGACAACTCCGTGACTGTGGCTTACATCAACCACCAGGGCAGTACTCGCAGTCCTTCGTTGAATTTGGTGGCCTGTGCAATTGCGGGTTGGACGGAGTGTCATCTTCTGGCCATCTCTGCTCAGCATATCTGGGGTGTGGACAATGTGGTGGCGGACACCTTGAGTCGCAGGTTTCCGTCTTCTCTGACCCTGTGTCTCTCCCCCAGGCTTCTCCGGATGATCTGTCGGAGGTTCGGGACTCCCCAGCTGGATTTGTTTGCCTCCCGGGCCGATGCCCAACTCCCCCTCTTTTGTTCTCGGACTCCAGAGTTGGGTGCTTGTGGGGTGGAGGCGTTGTCTCTTCAGTGGCCCCCTTGGTTGCTGTACGCCTTCCCCCTGATTCCTGCCTTCTTGCTGAAGGTCCAGCGGGTGGGTGCCCGGGTGGTGGCTGTCTTACCTCACTGGCCGCGGAAGTCCTGGTTCCCATTGTTGTTGAGCCTGGCGGTGGGCCCTCCTTGGATTCTTCCCCGCTACCCGTCTCCCCTGAGGTCTCCCTCTCCCTCCCTCCTGGTCCCTCACCCAGGCGGTCTGGAGGTTGAACGGTTGTCTCTTGGAGTCCGGGGTTTGCCTGATCACCTCATCACTGTGATGCAAGGGTCCCGTAGGAGTTCCACTTTGTCCTCCTACTCTAAGCATTGGGCTTCTTTCTCCTCCTGGTGTTCTGGGCTTGGTCTCTCTCCTGTCTCTTGTCCTATCGCTTCTATCCTTCAGATTTTTTTGGATGGGTTTCAGAAGAAGTATGCCTTGTCTACTCTGAAGGGGCAGTGGGCTGCTGTTCGGGCTTTCCGGGATCCGGCTTCGCACCCGTCTTCGGATGGGTTGTTGGTTTCCCGGTTGTTCCGGAGTTTCTCTCTGTCCTCTCCTTCTACTCATTCTCCGGTTCCTCCTTGGGATCTTTCTTTGGTCCTGGGTGCTCTGCAGTCCTCTCCTTTTGAACCCTTGGAGTCTGTGGACCTTAAATTCCTCTCTTTTAAGGTGGCTTTTTTGGTTGCTGTTACTTCTGCTCGGCGGTTGGGTGAGCTCGCTGCCTTGCGTTGCTCTCCTCCCTTTTTGCGTTTCTTGGATGACGCGGTGGTCCTTTCTTTGGATCCTGGGTTTGCTCCGAAGGTTTGTTCTCGTTTTCATTTCTCTCAGGAGTTGATTCTTCCCGTTTTCATTTCTCTCAGGAGTTGATTCTTCCTTCTTTCTGTCCTTCTCCTTCCTCGCCTGCTGAGTTGTTGCTTCATTCCCTGAATGTGAGACGTGCGTTGTCCGTTTATGTTGCCCGCACTGCGGGGTTTCGCTCTTCGGACTCTCTCTTTGTGACCTTTGGTCTGGCCGGTCGGGGTTAGGCTGCCTCCCGTCTTACTCTGGGTCGTTGGATCAAGGCTGTCATTTCTCGGTCTTATCAGGGCTCTGGTTTGACTTGCCCTTCTGGGGTTCAGGCCCGTTCCACTATGGGTGTTTCTGCTTCCTGGGCTGCTTTCCATGGGGTTTCCCTTGATGAGATCTGTCGGGCTGGGACTTGGACGTCTGATTCTACTTTTGTACGGCACTATCCTCTGAATTGTGCTCTGTCTGACCGGACCAATTTTGGTTGTGGCGTGTTGCGTGCTGTGGGGGTTGCTTACACGAGCCCAGAACGTTGAAGTGCAAAGTTCACAAACGCATGCAAACAAAATGCGGTCCAGACGAGTGGGCTGCACACTTTTTGAGCAGTGGCCTTATAAGGAAAGGATTATGTTATTCGTAGGCAATAAAGACAACAAATACGTTGTATCTTCCTTTCTTTCCTTTTTATTGTCCTTTCTATGTTTGTTTTTAGTGCGTTTGCTCATCATGCAGTTTTTGGTTTCACGTTTTAGGTCACTCGCTTCAAGGTACCCTCTTTACTGTATAATGTACACTTTGTAAGAGATTGACATTCGGGAGCTTGATATATTTTATGGACTCAGTGCATAGCACTGGGGCCTAGGGCCACATGTATCGAACAATTTTGCATTTGCAAATGATGCGAATCGGTAATTTCCACCGTTTGAGAATGCAAAATAGGATTTCAAGATGTATGAAAGACTTTATAGTCACAGTTTTGGGTAATCGCAATTTTTTTCCGATTAGCTAAAATTGCGCATGCAAATAGGGAATCGCAATTTGCGAATCTGTAGGCACATGGACCAAGCGTTTTCTAAATGCAAACTGTGCATTTAGGAAATGCTATCACCATTGACTCCAAGACGATGGTAACCATGTGCAATTATTGAAAAATGCACAAAAATAAAAATGTCAGTGTCATGTAGCGCACATGCTCATACGTGCATGTGTGCACTTTACATGTGCACATTTTTTGGAGGGGCTTCAGGGGGGCATTAGGCCCCCAGGCAACCTTGGTTTTGCATTACCTAATTTGCAATTACCAGTTAGGTAATCGCAAATTAGCTAATGCAAAACCATTCGCACTTATGGGCTTTTTAGGCCCATAGGAACGAAGGGAGTAGTATTACCTAATAGTGATTACCTAACTGCAAATCTTTATGAATCGCTATTAGCTATTAGGTAATCGCTATTTTCGTACATACCATTTTGCACTACTTAAATAGTGATTACCTAAGATTTGCTATTTAAGGAATGGAAAATTGATTTTTTATTAATGTGGTTCTTAGTTCTGATGAGCAACAGAGCGATTTGCAAAAAGGGATATTGATGGCGCAAGTTTTCAAACAGGAGGTGGTATTCACAGGCCAGCATGGTTGTGAGAGACTGTGCTAGGGTGTAATGAGGAAGGGAAGTAACAATACATACAACACACACGGGATTCACTGTTAAATATCAGGCAAACACATGTCACATTTAGATGCATTTGGCTCACCACGGCACTTAGTGCGTGGAACACAGTGCCACAAAAAAATATAGTTCTTTAAGGGCAATACTTGTATTGATATACCCATTTTGTATATAGGTCGCAATAATGACCCACGTGCAGCACTAATCTTGCAGTATGGCCTAATATAATCTAGTGCTTTGCCTCCATGAGTCTGCAAGGCACTGCCACTGCCCATACCTTTTGGATGTTCCCTCTTACAACACTCACACTTGCACTCCTATTAAGCTATAACCGACTTCAGGTAGTGGCACACATACCACTTCCACCACTTGAGACTCGCCTACGCAGTTGCTGACAGGTCTTTTCCCTTCGCCTTTTTGTAGCCCTTCCGGCTCAGCTTGCTCAAGCTCTCATAGTGCTCCTGGGGGTTGCTGCTTTCGCTGAACAGCATCCTGGAGAGTATCTTGCACCTACAGGTGTCCAGGCTCTGCACCAGGTAGTGCTGCAGCTGGTGGTATCAGGGGCCCTCCACGGTGGTGCAGGTGGCTCGGGAACCCCAAAGACTGCAGCCATACCCCAGCTGACTCGGTGGGCAGTGTATATTTTTTCAGTATTATTTTGTAGTTCAAATTGTCAAAAATGCTTAGGCTTGGGTCCCTACCTTCCAGGAATGATTCAGTGGGGGTCCTTGGGTTCCAGTAGTCATTACGTGGTGGTCCACAGAAGTCAAAAGATTAAGAATCACTGTCCTACACAGTTGTTAAAGCTCCAGAACTTGAGGCACCGGACAAAATCAAAGTTTGCTTTGGATTTGTAAGTAACTCTGCAAAGACCCCAGAGACTTATTACAGCACAATTTAGGAGGCAAATCAAAGTTCCAGTACCCAGGTGTATGGGCAATTCAAAAATCCAACCATTGTTTCACAATCCAAACAAATGAATCTAACTCTCTCTAGCTAACCATAAACCTAAGACCTCTGACGACAGTGCTTGAAGAGTTCCAAGAGTCCCAAGGATGCAAGGAAATGTTTTGAAGTGTCAAAGAAGAAGTTACAAAATTTGCCAAAAGCAGAAAACTTCTGATGAGATATACTTGGTGTCCTGACTGAAGACTGAGCTGGAGTTACAGGATCACAGGTGTAGAACACAACCCAAGAATAGGAACACAGGGGAAGCTTAAGCAGCAGAACAGAGGTGAAGAGAAGAGTCCAACCAGGGAATTTCCTCTCCTCAACAGCACAGACAGCTAAGCACCTACCCATAACTTGGGTGTAGCTTTTATAGACTGCAGAATCCTCGACTCTAGCAGTAAATCCTTGAATCCTGCAGTTGCCTGCCACTCAGATGGCGCATTCTGACATAGCTTTTTTGGGGTGCTTGTATGGGGGATAGGCTGTGCTGGTGATGGGGAGGGCAGTCACAACTGGGTGGCAGACATATGGCAGCCACAATCGTCGGTGGCATGAATCCTGTCACACCAATGTGGGTGACATCCTGAGTGGCAATTTCTTAAGTAAGTAGTGGAAGAATCAGCCAGCAATACTTAGGATAAGAGGTGGATGGGAATGGGGGTAAACGCCTATGGCAGGCTATGACATTTGGTTACTGGTTTGATAAACTAACAAACTCTCTTCCTGTTATAACTGGGACACTGGTGAGTGCTAACCGGACAGTGTCAACAATGGAGTCGTCCTGATGAGCCGCCACTAAGTTGGATTAAGTGAAGGAACATTTTCTTAAATTATGCCAGAGTTTTGTAAACAAGTTTAGGAGTCAAACACAAATGGTCCCTTTTGTTACACTGTCTAGGGGCTGATGGGCAGGAGGTATTGGAACATTTGTCAGAGTTGGAACAAGAAGAAGGATGTGAGCTTAATGAATCAGAAGGACATTTAAAAAAAAAGTTGATTTTAATTATCTTCCTGGCATCAGCAACATTCTTAAAATATATACTGTTGCCTCAAGGATGGTGAAGTCAGTAGAAGATTACTTCACTGAGCTGAGAAAGCAGTCATCTGGCTGCAATTTTGGAGCTCTGACTGACTGACGAATGTATTACAGGTCAGTTTTTTATGGCAATTGAGACAAAGTAATAGTAGCTAAAGGGGTAGAACACATGAAAACGATTCTGAAGTGGTAAAGAATGAGAGTGTAAAGCATATAGCTGTGCAAGCATTTGGAGCTAACATGTGTGAATGTACACACAACAGAGGGAAGTATGAATAAAGAACTGAAATGCAATATACATTGTTTTAGATGTAGTCTCATGGGGCAAATGTCGAACAGCAGAGAATGTCCATCCATAAAAGCGTAAGTCAATAAGTGTAGGAAAGAGGTCACTACATTAAATGTTGTAGTGCTGCAAAAGGGAAAGGAGCGAGAATGGTGAAAGTGATATGTGAGGAGGTTGTGTTGCAATTAGGTATCAGAAGTAACTATAATACTTAGAAAGAGTAGAAGTGGAGGACAAGGAAGCCAATGTAATGTTTGATTCATATTCTCGTATCACTAGTGTTTTAGTGGATGTATACAACTCAAGTTCCAGTGGGATAGTTGTGCTACCTAAGACAGATATTAAACCAGGAGGTTATGTGGATAGGCAATTAAAATGATTGCATACGTTCCAACAACTTTGGAATTTCGAAGACAGTTGATTGTATACATCTAGCATAAAGAAGATAATGGATACTTCAAACTCCGTATACCTCACCTTTAGAATAGCCCCAGGCATCATATTGGATCTGGAAAAGTTCACAAAGCAGTACTTCCAGCTGCCAGAAGGTGGCACTGTTAAGCTCCACATTGGCTTCGTTTGATCTATAAGTGACAAATCAAGGCACATACAAGTGCCAACCCTGCACACTGGCGTCAGTTCCTTTCTTTCTGCACCTTTGTACTGCAATCAGGAGCGCCGCTCCTTATTTCTTCGGTTTGCTGAGAATTTATTTAAAAAACAACCAGTGTGCAAGGAACTATGTCCCCTCCAAATATTACAGGATTTAAACCGCGCTGGGGTTGTTGCAAACAAATGTCTGCGACAGACCCGCACAAGGTGTTTGGGCTCAGGATACAAATCCAAGTTGTGTGAGAATGCACCCTAGTCAACCCGAAGTCGGGAATGTGAAGCAAAGGTATACGTCACTGAACACCGGAAGAATTAGCACACGTCCCGCTCCGTGTTGAACTCGAGATCGCAAATACTCCCATTCCTGAGTTCGTTACACATCAGATCCTCCTCGCTGTCAAAGTCTTTATGTAAATGATCTAATTGAAGTCAAAGAGAAAACACAAGAAGGCCTCTCTCATCCCACCACACTCTAGCTCCAGAGACATGTTGTGACGGCGTCAGCGTGCCACCTAGTCTCGCTCCCAGTCCACTGAGGAGCTGAATGCACAATTGGCCCTGATGTGCCTCAACTTACCTGGGAACTCGACAATGTCACAACGATTAGAGGCCTTTAGGGAGGCCATGTTGCACATGTTTGGCACCTTTCAGTTTCCTCCGGCACCTCTTCATGTCCCAAGTATTTGCAGGGGCCTTCAGTCAGGCTACCGACGGTGCATCTGTCATCGGTGCCGTCTGTACCTATAAAACCTGCTTCAGATCCTGCGCTAATTCCCACTCCGATGCTAAAAACTGCATTGGTCCCTTTGACTTTGATGCAGTTCCCAATTCTGGCAGTGCTGGAGGAGGACCGTATACGTTACTGGTGCCCGAATCTGAGCTGAGCTCATCTTGGCCTCGACCAAGGTCATGTCTTGCATTTACTTTGATGCACTTGGTCTCCGTACAGCCAGATTCAGCTAGATCACTACCTGTGCCTCAGAGCCTCCCTCAGGTGCTCTACAAACATTTTGATTCTCAGTCTGATCAGACTCAGACAGATCAGACTCAGACAGCCCTTGGAGACGAGGATGATGAGGATAACTTGGCCCCTTCTTATGATGACTAGAACTTCTGCATGGGCTTCCAGAAGGCCAGTGGGCTGGATAATTCCTCTGATACAGGGATGATTTCCCTCCAGACTACCTGCAATAGAAAGTTCTTTGGTGTGGTAAATAGATGTGCAACTGAGCTTTTGGACCTACAACTCTTCTTTGGAGGTAAAGATTAATGTCCTCAACTTATGGTTACAGCCTGGGTAGGCTTCCTCTGAACCTTTACTACTGTTCAACAAAGCCCTTGCTGACACATGGATGGGCTTTTGGGCAAAGCCTTTTTCTTGCCCTCCAGTAAACAGGCAGGTTGCAAGGCGTGATAAACCTGCATCAGGTGATCCTCATTTTCTAACTTATTTTATTTGAGGTTTTATAGAGCGCGAACATGACCCGTTAGGTTATCAGAGCGCTTTACAGGGATAAACACTTTACGTATAGCATTAGGTATAGGCAAAAAGCAAGGAATGGGGGGACAACAGCCTGAGTTATATACAATAATCAGTGCAGAACCAAAGTCAGCGAGCGACATATGAGCGATAAAAAGGGAAAAAACAGCAATTGTATACGGGGGACAAAAGATCGCAAATGCCAGAGAGAACTGGCAGAACATTTGAAGGAGTGAGAATTGGTACACAGAGAGTGCCAAGCAGTACAGGAGATTATGCAAACAAAAGTCATGATAAAAGGCGGTATGTGCGATCATGGAGAGTTATTGGAGGAATTTGCTCATTAGGAAGGTTTTGGCTTTTTTTGGAAGATTGACTGAGAAGGTATTCTTCTGATGGAGGATGGTAGCGAGTTCCAGATTCTTGGGGCAGCCCCAGAGAACGCTCGGTTATACGTTTTTTCTTTGCAGGGTGGCTGGAGCACGAGGTCTTTGGCAGACCGGGAGTTTGAGTTTCCCAGATACCACAATTTTCTCGGCGAGGTATGTCGGGGAGTTCGTGTACAGGACTTTGTGTGTGATGCAGGCCAGCTTGAGCTGGATTGTGGCCTAGAGAGGAAGCCAGTTCAAGGCCTTCAGATGTGGTGAAATGTGGTCAAATCTTCTCGAGCCAGATAAGATTCTAGCTGCTACGTTGAGGCAAGCTTTTAGAGGGGCCATGGGAGTCTTTGGTAGGCCAGATAGGGTAGAGCAGTCATATTCTATTCTGGAGATAACTAACGCCTGAACTGCGGTTTCTACGTCGGTAGTTTCAAGGAAGGGTTTTAGTTTTTTCAAGTAGCTCAGATGGGAAACTGGCTGTTATGGTCATCGAGTTGATGTGTTCGCGCATATTCAGGTTGCTGTCCAAGGTTATACCGAGAGATTTGGCATAATCCACTATGGTCGGTGTGCAGTTGAGTGATGTGATCGAGTTAATCCATTCCCGGATGTCATTGGAGTTATTAGGGGGGAGATGAGGAGGAAATCTGTTTTTTTGGCATTCAGTTTGAGCTGGTTATTGGCGAGCCATTGAACAGTCCGTTTCAGGGCGTCGTTCAAGTGTGTAATCTCCTTCAGAGAAGAGATTTTGATGTATATCTGAGTATCATCGGCATACATGTGGAAAGAGATGTTGGCTGTGCAAAGAATTTCAGCTAAGGGTTCAAGGTAGCGATTGAAGAGGGTAGGGGACAGAGTAGAGCCTTGAGGGACACCGATTGATATCGGGGAAGGAGCAGATAGGTTGCTGTTGACTAAGAATCTCTGGGTGCAGTTCTGGAGGAAGGAACCAAACCATTTGATGATGGCACCTCCTAGACCCATCCTGTGTTCGAGGCATTCAAGAAGTTTCTCATGGTTGACGGTATCGAATGCCGAAGAGAAGTCCAGAAGGATCAGGAGGCAGGTTTTGCCATGGTCAAGGGCTTGGAGAGCATCCTCTATGATGTGAAGAATAGTAGTTTCAGTGCTGTGTCCATGCCTGAACCCAGATTGGAAATCGTCGAGCAGATTGAAATTACCTTGGCTTAGTTGTAGTTGCACACATTTCTCCAGCACTTTCGCAGGAAGAGGAATATTAGAAATTGGTCTGAAGCTGTCTGGAATTGCCGGATTCAGAGTGGGTTTTTTTAGGATGGGGATGATTTGCCCGGATTTCAGGGAGTCAGGTATGGACCCTTGAAAAAGGGAAGCGTTGATAATTGCAGTCCAAATGGGAGCGATGAGTAGGGTGGTCGCTGCCAAGCAGTTGGCGGGTAGAGGGTAGTTGAAGTGGTTATTTGGTTTTAAGGAAGATAGGATTTTCAAGATGGAATGGTCATCATAAAGGTCGAAGTAGGACCAGTGAGCATTGTTTTTGGGTGTTGCTTGGGCGGGAAGAGATGGGTCCCGGTAAGAGGAGGAGGGAAGTTTGAGGTGGCATTAAGTTCGATACCTAGGGTATTGATTTTGGTTGTAAAGAAGGAGGAGAACTCATCACAGGTTATTAGTGATTTTATAGTTTCTTTGGATGATTTCGCTAGTTTGTTTGATTGAAGTTTGACTATTTCGAAGAGTTTGCGGGGTCTGTTCTTGGCATTTTCCAGTTCTGATCTGAAAAACTCTTTTTTGGATAAGATGTTCCTGTTGTAAGAATTTCTGTCCTGACAGAGAAGTTTGAGTTTGGGGGCTGAGGGGTGCTGTCTCCAGTTTCTTTCTTTGAGTCGGAGAGCTCTCCTTTCGCTATTTAGGGGTCCGCTGAACCAGGGGTTTTTGCCTTTGATTTGGGACCGTTTGAGCTTTATTGGGGCCAGATCACCCAATATGTTGGACATAGTCGTGTTGTAGTCCTCTGTGAGGTCGTTGAGCTTAAATGGTTTTGGGGGGGGTGTAGGTCATTCTCGCAGCGAGCAGTCAGCTTCTCGAGGTCAAGGTTCTTAGTATCTCTGAGCCAATGTTTCGGTTTCACCGGTTGCCCATGTCTTTTCATGCGGCAGTCCGGTATTAGGAAGGTGATGGCGTGGTGGTCTGACCAGTCACATGGATCAATTGCATTCAGCTTGACCGTCGATGCCTCGGCGATTATCCAATCCAATGTGGCACCTTTTGAGTGGGTTGGCAGGGTGCAGGCTTGGGTGAGTGATTGGTCAGCGAGGAAGGCTTTTACAGAGTTGACCTGGGAGTCATTGGGGTAATTCCCATGCAGATTAAAGCCACTGAGGAAAATGTCATTGGAATGGGGGGAGACTTTAGCAGTAATGATTTCCATGAGGAGATCAATGAATGTGTCATTTTTGCCTGGGGGATGGTAGAAGATGTGCAATTTGCATAGCTGAGTAGAGTTGTTACTAATGGATAGGGCAAGATATTCGCAGGAGTCCGTGGGTTCTGCATGGAGTTCTGTGATATGGAGGTCAGAGCAGTAGATGCATGCAATGCCTCCCCCTTTTTTTACTTGTCTATCAAGTCTAAGGATGTTATAGTTTGGTGGGACCAGTAAACCAAGGTAAGGAGAGGAAGAATCCTTGAGCCACAACTATAGGATAACTATATCAGTTTTATGGCTTAGGATGAGGGCGGTGATGTCAGAGGCATGTCTCGCAGCTGAGCGGCAGTTAAGAAGGAGGCCAGAGAGAGGGGCATCAGGACAAGTGTTGTAGGAAGGTGAGGAAAGGGGTACTTGTGTTATGTTATTGCTGTTTACACCTCTATTACGAAGGGACGATGATCTATTGGTGTTGATTGGGATAGTGGGAATCAGGTGATCGACTTTCTTGTCAGGAGGACGGGTGGTGCCAGGGGAGGTCATGTAGGATGAGAGGAGGGCTAGGGTTTTCCCCTCTGAGAGGTAGTTGGGATGTTTACGCAGGCGCAGGTGTCTGCTGGCCAGCGGCATGGGTTGCAGGGTAGGTATTGTGAGCAGGGGAAGGACTGAGTTAAGGGAGGGCTTGAGGGTGGTGATAGCGTGTTCTGATAGGGCTTTCTGGATTCTCAGAACTATGATGGATGCTCTAGTGTTAAGGGATTCAAAGTCTAAGGGTGTAGGTTGTACTTGCGGGCGAGGGCCTGCGGGGTCAGGACAGGGTCTGGCGGCCTGAGCAGGAGGCCAGGCGGGGGAGTTCGAACCCCCTAAGGCTTGGTTATGGGGGGGGAGAGAGGGCAAGGCAATCTCAGCAGGGAGGTTCCGGGACTGTTGCGGGGGAAATTAGGTGAGCTGAGGATGAGGTGATTGTTAGTTACTAGGCGAGGGGGCAAGGAGCGAGGATAGGAAGTGTGGGGAGGCGGCGTAGCCTTAGTGACGAATGCTAGAGGTTGAAGTCAGCAAATTTATTGAGATCTATGTCAGGTGTTTGGATCATGACGATGCCGTTTCTGTAAAGGATAAGGTCAGCTTTAAGGTTTTGGGAAGGCACGATCGTGAGTTTGGCACCGTAAGGAATGTTCCTGGCATTTTGTACGCTAAGTAGGTTAAATATGGTAGTGCGCCAGAGTGCTGTTTTCCTAGTGTAGAAAATAAGGTCATTAGTGATGATGCCCCTGTCGGCATTGAAGTACAGGTCGGAGATCAGAGTCTCAGGGTATCTTCTCAGGAGGGAGTCTTTAAAGGACTTAGCAGCGGACTTGGAAAGGTTGGGAGGGTAAGCGATGGTGAAGGAGTTGCATCCTGTTGTAATCAGGTCAGATCCAGCCATCATGGGAGGATGGGCTGGAAGGTTGCTAGGGAGGGCTCTGGTTGGTTTCAAATTTAACTGCGGGACTTGGAGAATCAAGGATCGTAGTCCATAGAACCCCAGGTGTGCATAAAGGATCATGGAGGGGGTAGTTTACAAGGCATTAGGGCCAACAGGGAATGCCTAGCCAGGGATCTCCCGACCTGAGCACCTCACCTGTCGGCCATCTTGCTGATTAGTTAGTATGGCAGCCGATTCATGAGCCTGTGGATGCCCAAGGTTTGAATGATCAGACAGAGGCCGATAATTAATGCTGCCATGTCTCTTGGTCTTCGTCCGAGCACCACCTCTTGACCTAACTCAACATCCAACTCCAAAGAGTCTGTGGTTCTACCTTTCACCAGCACGGTGAGCCCCAGGTCATCTCTTATGACTCCCCCCGACAGAGAATCAAAAAGAATTGAGATATTCAGAAATGGACTGTAGGAAATTTGCCTTTTCTGCATAACCCCAACCTCGCCTTCCGTATTTTTCACATTTTGCTAGACCCTATATTTTTGCTGGCTGTAGAACTCTGTGCTAATCAGTGGTAAAGTGCCTATGCTCGAACTTTAAACATGGTCATATTAGCATATTACTAATTGGTATATTTAACATACCTATAAGTCCCTAGTATATGGTACAAAATGTACCCAGGACCTGTAAGTTAAATGTTACTTGCGGACAGCAGCACCTATATGCGCCATCCACTACAGCGACAATGTAAAACATAGCTTCAGGCCTACCAATGTAGTCTTACTGTAGCAGTTTAAAACACTGCATTTAGACCTATATAAATAAACCCTTTTGACTTGTCAAATAATCATTTTTAAATATTAATAGGTTACCTCTATATATGCTATGTTTTCCACAAGGCAGGGTAGGTGCTGTTTAGGAGTAGTGCATCTAGAAATGTAATGTTATTAAAAAAAAAATTATTTTACAACAAATTACAATCAGTACATTATTGCATAACAGAAGATAGGATTCACAGTAGTTATATTCGTTCTCCATAGGTATACATTTTAAAATCTCCTTATACATTCTTGTGCTATTTGTTAATTTATAAATAAGGTATACAGACAGATGGGGTTGGTACATAATACTTTTTTCCCATTTAATCTCCATCAGTCACTAACATCCGATATTGTGTCCTCTTGGGGGGGGTTCACATATATTGCCACGGAAGGTGTTACATTTTCCCCATATGCGGGCCCATTTTTTTGGGCATCCTCTAGGGACATATACCGCTTTTTCAGTTAACATTGCATTGTCCATGTCTTAGCACCAATTACGCTGGTTAGGAGTCTGTGGTGAACCCCAATTACGAGCTATGTTTCGCTTTGCTAGTGTCATCCCAAGTGTTACCCAGTCCTGGTCCGAGTGATTAAGGTCTGTTGGCTCCCATATGTTAATAAGACAGCGTTTTGGTTCCGGGAGGATTTCCACCCTCGTGACTTGTGACATTGTGGTCATGACTGCTTCCCAATAGGACCTAATGTTGGGGCATTCCCAGATGGTGTGCAGGAACGTACCAGGGAGGCCGCATTGTCTCAAGCAAAGCGGCGTTTCAGTGGTCCCCAGCTTATGGAGGAGTGCACGTGTGTAGTATGTTCTATGCAGGACTTTCAATTGTAGCAGTCGTAACCGTGATGGGATCGCTACCTCCCTGGGAGATGCCAATGCTTCCTGCCAATCTGCCTCGTCTAGTGGCCTTAGCTCTGTCTCCCACCGTTCCTTAAGGACTATCATGGGGTCTGGCTGATTGTTTACTATTTTACGGTATACTAGGGAAATGGCTTTCTTGTGCAGATGGTCTGTGAGGAGTCTGTCCTCCAGCGGTGAGGCTTCTGGTAGTTGCGTGTACTGTTGCAGGGCTTTTTGGACCGCATGTTTGACCTGCAGGTATCTAAAAAACTCTGTCTATGTTAATCCATATGTTTCCTGCAGCTTTTCAAATGGGATGACTTCTTCCTTCTTCCAAATGTCACCTACTTTTGTAATGCCTATAAGATCCCACTGCCGGAATCCCTTCGAGTTAATCTGTTTGCCTAGTCGTTTGGTGTCTCATATAGGTGTGGCCTGTGTGATTACACCCTCCCATCCCAGTGCTCCCTGTGCTTCAAACCAAATTTTAATCGTGTGTGCTGTCGGGCCTGTAAGTGTAGGTCGTCGTTTCTTATTGTATAATGTATCCATGATTCCCTCTTTTTCGAGTAGATGTCTGTCCATGCGGAATGCAGGCTCCTCCTGTGGCACATGAAGCCACTGGTTTATGACCATAAGTTGCGCCGCCCAGTAGTATTGCTTAACATTAGGGAGAGCAATTCCCCCGTCGTACCACCCCCGCATGAGCTTATGTATTGCTATCCGACTCGCTTTGCCATCTCACAATAGCTTGGTTACTTCCGCATTGACCTTTGTAAAATATTCGGGCGCTACTGGGAACGGCATATTTTGAAGAGCATATAAAATTAAAAGAGCTGCTCTGCCGAGCAGTGTTAATGGCAGGGAGCGCCAATTTTTGACATAATTTTGGAGCCACGTCAGTGGCCTTGCGAGATTTTCTGCGATGAAGCGTGTACGATTATGTGTGATGTGTATATACCAAGATATTTAAATCCTTCGTGCGCAATTTGTATAGTACAGTGTCGTGGGAGTTTTGGAGCGCGTCCGTGTAATATATAAATAAGGGACTTTGCCCAATTTATCGTGTAACCTGAGACACGGCCATATGCCGCGCGAATATCCTGTAGGCTATTTATGGATCATGGAGGGGAAGCCAGATAGAGCGAGATACGGTCTTCCCACCCCATCGCAGTCCCCGGATGACCAGATCCTGTCGGATCCATGCCGCCAGGGGTTCTAGCACTAGTGCAAAGAGCAACAGAGACAGGGCAGCCCTGTCTCGTCCCTCTCCCCAATGGAAAATCCATGGAAATGCGACCGTTTACTACTACCTGAGCCAGCGTTTTCGTCTATAGGAGGTCCACCCATGCACAGAATTTTGGACCAAAACCCAGACGCCGTAGCACCGCGAAGATGAAGGGCCATTCCACCAAGTCAAACGCCATACGTGCATCCAGTGATAAAATCACCGCGTCTTCCTCCATTGTGTCTTTTCGTGCCATTACACTATGTAGTCTTCGCAGGTTGAGCACTGTATTATGATTTGGCATGAACCCCGACTGGTCTGGGTGGATTAAGGTCGGGAGGTGTGCCTGGAGTCGCGTGGCTAACGCTTTGGCTAGTATCTTCGCCTCCACGTCTTTTAAGGAAATCGGCCTATATGATTCGCTTTCTTCCGGGGGTTTGCCTGGTTTAGGGATGGCCACTATCGTCGCCAGGCGTTGCTCCCTGGGCAGTTCTCCTACATGCAGACTGTGGGTAACCATACGGAGCATATGTGGCATATGTTGTGCTGCAGCTTTCTTATAGAGCTCCACTGGCAGCCCTTTGGGCCCCAGTGCCTTCCCTGAGTGTAATGCTCTGACCACTCGTTGAAGTTCGCCACTGGTCAGATCCGCTTCCAGCTTTTGGGCTTCTTTTGGTCTCAGTGATGGCAGCTGTATGTCTCTAAGGAATTCTATATTATCTGCAACAGTGGCTGTTGCGAGGGGCGTATATACCTGTTGGAAATGTGTAGCTAGCGCCTCTACTATTTGTTGCGGGTCTGTTGAGAGTTCGCCTGTTTTCATCCGGAGCTCTGCCACCCACCTAAATGCTTTTTCTTTCTTATCTAGCCACGCTAGCAGCTTCCCTGCATTGTCTCCCATCTCGTATACAGTGTTTTGGGTGTTTACTATCTTAGATTTTGCTTCCTCCCATGCATATGCTCTGAGTTCTTGTTGAGCCAATTGTAGCCTATGTGCCATAGTTTCCCCAACGTCAGCAGTATGTTCGGTCTCGGCCCTGGATACTTTTTGATCCAGAGACTCGATATGTTGTTGTGTGTCCCGTTTGTGTTTTGAGATTAGGGAGATGGCCTGTCCTCTTGTCACCGTCTTGTAAGCTTCCCATAGGGTCACCGGGGATGCCACTGTATGCTCATTTTCAGTGAAGTATTGTGTGGTTTTAAGCAGTCCATTCCCAATTTTCGGATTTTTAAGGTAACCTGGGTGCAGTGGGAATATGCGCCACCTACCCGGGGTAGGCGACATATAGGAGATTAATATCGGTGAGTGGTCGAATATACCCCTTTAGAGGTGTGTGATCTTTCACTTTTTCCAAACCTGTTGCCAATGTTAGGATATAATCAATTCTGGAGAGACTACCGTGTGCTCCCAAGAGGAACGTATATTCCCTCCTTTTCGGGTGTCTGGTCCGCCAAGTATCTATGAGGCCTGTTGCCTCAATGAATTCCGACAGTCTGCAATGGGGCCTGTTTTAGTCCCTGGGGGGCAGTCTATCTACAGATGTATCCATAGTTGTGTTAAAGTCTCCCCCCCACTATAAGTACTCCTTGCGGAAGTGATAGGAGAAATTTACCCTATGCCGGTAACACTGTGTGGTGTAACGCTGGAGGAATGTATACTGATACCAGATTGTAGGTGCGTCCCTCCCATTGACAGGCTATGGCCGCAAAGCGTCTCTGGTCAACTGTCCAAGACCCCTATAGTATCAGTGGAAAGCTTTTATTAATTAAAATGCCAACTCCCCGGGACCCGGAGGTGAAGTCTGAGTGCACTGCCATCTTGTAGCACCATCTATCCAATGCTTTGCACGTGGAGCCTACTAGGTGTGTTTCTTGTATAAGAGCGATCGCGAGTCCTTTACGTTTTATATATTGAAGGAACAATCCCCTCTTTATTTTGTCCCCGAGCTCATTCACATTTCATGAGATTATTGTGAAGGGAAGCTGTGTCATTTGTTGAGTCAATTCCCCGTGGCCGGACCATCTGTTGTAGTCTGCACTTCTTGTGTCATCCCCGTAAGATTAACTGTATGTCGCCCTTCAGTGTAGTTTCTGTCATACCTATGTGTACGTTCTAGTGGTGTTCAGTACCGTTGCAATCAAAAATGAACATTAACCCAGTGAACACACCCCATTCCCCCCTCCCCCTCCCTGCCTAGCGGATTTAGAACTACCCACCTCCCCAACTGAGCAGAGTGCTTGTGTCCCATAACTTTATACTTGCGTGGGGGGTGGAGCTGGTTAGCGGCCATCTGGCATCCGTCCCCTGAATTTTTACCAGACTGTGGCGGCATTTTTTTAAGTCCCCCCAAAAAATTTTCCTTGTAGTGCGCGCTTGAGAAGTCGAACAGCATTCTTGTGAGGTCTGCACTTTACTATTCTGCTGCGAATCCATGTATGTTCATTTGCGTTGTCTGTGTTGAATCCTCCCCGTGGTTCCTGTCCATTAGTTGCTTTGTCGTCTAGTCCGAGTTTGTATCTGCGACCTGTTGTGTGTTAGGCAATGAGTCCGTCAGCCAAGCCGACGCCGGCACTTCCGATATCAAGATATGACACTGCCTTCTGCAATCTTGCCTGTGTGGGCCTGAGGCCGGTCTCCAGCCCTCAAGCCAGTTTTGAGCTTCCTCCAGGGTTGAGAAGAACCAGTTTTTTCCTTCCGCTTCCAGCCTAAGCTTTACGGGAAAGAGCATAGCATATTTTAATTCTCGATTGCGCAGTTCTCTTTTTATTTCTAGGAAGCTTCTACGTTGGTTTGTTACCGTCGCCGTGTAGTCTGGGTACATGGATACTGTAATGTTTTCTATCCGTAATGGAGGGGGCGACACGTGCTGCTTGTAGGATTGTATCCCTGTCGCGATAGTTGAAAATGCATGCCAGTATAGGCCTGGGGGGGGGGGATGGCACCAGGCTTGGGTCTGCCCCGGTGGGCTCTTTCCACCGAGAAGAAACTTGACAGACCTCGTGGCTGCAACTGTGTTTTAACAAGGTCTTCAACTAAGAGATCCAGCGCAGGCCCCCTGATGCTCTCTGGCACTCCAACTAGGCGGATGTTGTTGCGCCGTGAGCGCCCTTCCTGGTCATCGAGCTTAGTGGCCAGTTGTTTGGTCAGGTGTTCCAGTTGCTGCACTTGCTTTGTTAGAGCTACTGTGTCCGTGGAGAGGCCCGCTGTTCTGGTCTTGACTTCCGATATTCTAGAGTTCATTTTAGCAAAATCAGCACGTAGAAAGGTTATGTCCGTGTATATCGTGCTGATCGACATTTGCACTTGCTGGAGAGTAGCCATTATATCTTTCAATGTGATCTCCTTTGGCTTTTCTTTCAATGGGTCATCTGCGGGCTCCGTAGGGGGTGGACCGATTAGCCTAGTTGTTCCTTGTTGAAGGCATACTTGTCCAACTTATTTGTCTGGACTGTGCGTTGGCCACGTCCACCCATGTTGTCGTGCACTCCCTGACCTTCGTGAGGGTTTACTGATGAGGGGGGGAGCACACTAGTCGCCGTCGCCTGACCACGGGAATTTCTTCCACGTTCGGCCTCCCGGTTATCCAGTTCCCCACCTCCCTTTGTCGTTATGTGGTCTGTGGTGCCACTCGCTCCCTTTTTATGCCGCGGAGTGTTTTCGTTTGTCACTGAGGTCTTCTTCTGTAGCTGGGGTAGCGTGTGCTGTGCGGGTGGGGGCACTGTGCTGGCGAGGTATCGCGGCTACTATCCTTCCCCTCCCCTCCCGGCCAAGTGTGCCAACAACATTGGTTCTGAGTTCGGGTCAGCTCATAGCCCTCTCCTCGCTTGCTTCGTTGGACGAAATCAGCTCATGGGTGCCACGTGTACAATGGCACCGCAATGAGGTCCTGTAACGCTGTAGGTATTGCTACTGCCTCCAGATCCAGGCGTGTAGGGGTGCTGCGCTGCTTTGGTCCGCGTTGGGAGCCACTACAATCTCATAGTCCGTCATTGGTGGCGGTATTTGAGCCGGACCGTGCTTGTGCGGAAAGTGGTGCATGGCAGGCCCATCCGTGTGTGTGAGCGGGGTTTGCTTCCTTCGTTTCAACACCTCACCTAATTTTGATGTATCTCAGGGGGATTTTGAAGTCTAAAGCTGTCATGTAGTCAGTCTGCTGAGGCTGTTGGGGCCAGGTCTAGTCCAGCACAGAAGATGGCACCTGGGGTATCCTATCCGCTGAGGCGGTTTGGCTAATGCACACCACCGTCCCCTGCCTCTGCAATCGCTGCGCCTCACCGATTATTAATGCGTCGTAGGGGGAGGGTTCAGTCGCCTTCCAATTTGTGGAATGTTTTGCTTTCCCTTCTCTCAGGCCATTGTTTCAGGTTCGCCTCCTCCGGAGATGCCGTCAGGTATGTTGTAACTGTAGTCCCCGGCTTGCGTGTAGGGTATAGGCCGCAGTCACGTTTCACGGTGCCACAGTGAAACTGTGGCACCTGCGGGTTCTGTGCTTGGATCGGAGATTTCTTTGAAGACTTCGGGGCCCTCGGTTACTCTTTTTTGCCTCGTAGCCGCCGGATAAGTGTCAGGATTATGCGGGTTTGGCGCCACCGGTCGCGGAGCTCTCAGGCTGCGGCCATTTTCGTTGGCTGCTAGCCACGCCCCCCTAGAAATCGAATGTTAACATGTCCTTACAGTGAATAGCACCCAAAAGCTATTTTCACTGTGGCTGGCCTAGCTGTCCTATAGAGAAAACCACGTATAGATTAAAATCCCTGTATCTTGGGAACTGGGCTAGCTAGACCAATCGTTAACATCTATTTAGTATTGTTAATAGATACCCACTTCAATGGTGATGCTTAATTTTTTATAAATAATAAGGAAAAAATACCTTTTAAAAAGTTACCTTTCCCCTGCCTGAAGTTCCTGGAGGCTAAATGCGCATTTGCTCTCTCATTTCTGCCAGCCAAAAATTAGCATCTGAATAGGTGTGCCATTCTTCCCAGGAGCAACTGATGGTCTCACCTGAATGGATAGAAATTACTCTTCTGAACCTGACATAATATGCAGGGTGGGGTCATGAGCATCCTTTTTAACATTATAGTGTTAAGTTCTGCTTGACAGCTCTGCTGGATTTTACATATAACACTAGGGGCACACTTTAAAGGACGAGAAACCGGATGTCAAAATAATTATTGTCTATCCACTGTCTGGTTGTTGGAAAACCATACTTTTATTCTACCAGACTTCTGTCTCTGAGTTTATTGTGGGTACAGTGACTGCCCAAAATTGGATTTTAGTGTTAAATGTGAGAGACACCAGGGTTACCATAGTCCACTCCCTATACATACACAGATAAATCACAGCCCTCAGAGCCCAGTTTTAGTGTGGCTCAAAACTTTTGCCATCTTGAAAATGGCTAAAGTCGGTAGGGTTGGTTCCAAGACCTTTTACCCCATTGGTTAGGGGGTGCCCAGGATTCATTCCCACCTATTAGCTTGTGCCAGGCATAAATGTGGCATATCCAGGCACCCACTTTGTGAACTCTCCTGGACCTGAGGAAGATCAGAAGAGGACTGAACCTGCTGTCGGCAGTCTGTGAAGAGCTTTCAAGGACTGGTCCTGCTAACCAGAACAAAGAAGTAGACTCCAAGGGTCACAAGGCTGATCTCCGGTTGAAACTACATGGTCACAACATGCTACAAGAGGCCTTTTCCTGCAACTACCCAACTGACTAGTGGCATTTGTCCTTGGACTGTACCCTGCTGTTTACTCTATTCCTGACACCGTGTGAGTCTTGTTAAGATCTTCACCTGAGGTCTTGGGGTCCTTAGAAGTGTGCACTTGTGATTGATTGGAACTTAAAGGGTGAAAGTAAAGGGAATGCAAAATAGAAATGGTATTTTTTTGTTAGTAAAAGTGGCCAAGCAAACCTCTACCTGAAAAAAGACCAAAAAACCCCAGTGGAAGCACTGTAAACATTACATTAATTTCAGGGAGATGCCAAGAAAAATATTCTTAAACTGGATATCAGCAGAATTGTTAAACCAAAATATCTAATAAAGACAGTTTATTTAACTTGATTTCTTGGGATAAAACACAAGTATCCAAATCTACAAATCTCTAATACAATTACATTTGACATATTCTCACAATTGCCAATAGCAAATTATTCCATTTTTGTCTGGTGCAGGCTCCAAACTTCGAAGTTAGCAGCCAACATGTGTTTCATGGGAAACACCGCTTTTTGAGAGATCTGGAAAAAGCTCTTTAATCGTATTTCTCAAAAGTGACAGTGTCTACCTAGTTACCCTTTTATGTTTGATATTTTCTCAGGTTTTCTAATGAATGTATATATCCATTGATTTCATCCATCATAACACCAGAAGACTCAATTGTCAGTTAATCTTTTATCTGATTGACAAACTTTATCACAGAACACGGTATAGATGCACTAAAGAAGCACTCCCTTCCCTCTGTTAGAAATAAGTACCCCCAGACCGGTTCGTATCCGCTAACTATTACTGTCTTTGCTAACCCAAATCCATAGGACACCAAAGGAACTTGTTTCTGATCTGCAGTGGTGGCTGCTCACCTGCAGTTGGACCAGGGGCAGACTCTTCGCTATTCCCATTTGAGAGCTGACTGTGGTGACTGATGCGTCGCTGTTGGGTTGCGGGGTCACATATAAAAGGTGGAGATCAGAGGACTCTAGTCTCAGGCAGAATCCTCAACTCAACATAAGCTTGTTGGAGTTGCAGACCATTCATTTGCTGTTGAAGGCCTTCCTGCTGCCCATCAAAGGGAGGCTGGTACAGGTCTACACAAATGCAAGCGCCCTTTGGTACAGCAACAAACAGAGCAGTGTGGGGTGCAGATCTCTAGTGTGGGGTCCTGGATTCTAGGCCAAGAGGCTTGTCACCTCTGTAACTGGCTGGAATGTCATGGCATTTCCCTGGATCTTTGAATGCCAAGCAGATGAGCTCAGCTGACGGCGCCTAGCATATCACGAATGTCAGTTGCACCCCAAGGTGGTACAAGCCATCTTCCATCATTGGTGAGACCTGGCTTGATATGTTTACCACAGCTGAGAACGTGCAGTGTCAAAACTTGTGTACTTGGAGTTCCCAATGATGTTCTCTCTTGGCTTTCATACACACATTCACGAAACACTCCAGCCTTGAAATCCTGGTCCAATGTAAAGGGCATTTCACCCATTTGGTCCTGCAAAACGTATTGCTTTGGTATATTTTCTAAAGGTTAGGAATCTGCAGTTAGAAGTATCCAAAAGAAGAACAAATTAGCTACCTTTGGTAATGCTCTTTCTGTTGGATACTCTAGCTAACTGCAGCTTTCTCATTGCCCTCCTATTTCCCCATTCTGTGGAATGGTCTCCTATTGCATCTAAGAAGATCCCAAGCTAGAGATCTGCACACAAGTGCTCTGATTTGTTTTTGGACTCTACGTCCAAGGGCAAAAACGGATTCAAGAACTGATGTTAGTGCACAGGGGCGGTACCTGTATGTGGCCCCATACGTCACTCCCAGATGGAATTAAGTCACTGTGGTGTCACACAGCACCACCTACAAGGATGCGAAAGCAAAGCTTTGTAAAAGTTTCCGGATCCAGTAGGGCATCTGGGACTATTTTAAAGGTGAGGAATGTGTGGTTAGAAAGAGTATCAAACAGAAAGAGCATTACCGAGGGTAAGTAACTTGTTCATTAAGGTAGCCTCATCAGAAAGAGCGAGGAGTGTTCTTGGATCCGAATGCCACACCACAGGTCCAGGTACAAGTGATAGAAGTTGAACATTATATTGTTTGAAAAGTTACTTCAATAAAATTAAACTTAAGGAAAGAGCCAACCCTATGTTATTCAAAATAAGATGTCAGCCATTTAGTGTACACCAAGCAGTGAAAATTGAGCTTTAGAGACTTTCTGAGGCACCAGTGGAAGCCACTGAGTGGCTGGCGCCTATGATGATGACTCAGAAGGCCTCTGTAGCGATTAGATTGTGCATAGATTTGCACAAATTAAACAACAGAGTATTTGCGGACAAGTTGACTTTGCCTAACATCACAGTGATGTTGTTGCATGCAAAGGCAAGTGTGATCACAACCCTAGATCTAATCTTTTGTGTATCATCAGATCAGGCTCCATGAGGAATCCTAGAACATTAATAGAAAATATGGGTGCATTCAGATTTGTAAAGTTGCTGCTTGGGCTAATTTCATCAGCCTCTATAGCATCAATTTTGGGTGGTATTGAAGGTGCGATATTTTACAAGGATGATTCTTTGATTTTAGATAATACCAGGAAACAAAAGAATAATAGAGTGATTCTTGAAATTTGGTACGACATTCAGACCTGAGAAAGGTTGGTTTGTAATGTTAGAGATTGATTATTTAAAGAATGGTATTTTGGTGAAATGTGAGAATCCAAGGAAACCGTTATTGGAAACTATTCAAAAGTATGAGCCTCCTCAAAACAAAGAACAGTTAAATCCATTCTAAGGAACAATACAATTTTATAGCAGATTTGTAGAACAGTTGTCAGACAAAACAATTTTGATGAAGGGTTTATTGAAGAAAAATGTTGAATTAAATTGTGATTAGACAATGTGAATAAGAGGCATCTAATGTGCATGTGTTTGTTCCAGGAAAAAGTTGGTTACTGGTCACTGATGGAAGTGCAAAAGTTCTAGGTGTGGTCTTAGTTCTAGTGGCAAAAGGTAAACAACATACAATAACTTTTGCATCGGGGGCGGGGGCAAGGTTAAGGAAGGCAGGATGGTGGCAGCAGAATTCCTTTGCCTTCCACTACAGCCCAACAATCCTGTCACATATACGCCATCTGTACCCTATGCCTGTCACATAGGCTAGAGAGCAGCTTGCTGTACCTGCTGAGCTGTTTCCCACCAGAAGTTGTGCCGGTTTGATGGTTTGAGCATTGCTGGCTGCCAACGCCTCATATCCGGGCCCAAGGGCTGGCCTCGTCAACTTCTGATTTCTTTCCGCCGCTGCGGGAAGAGATGTGGTGCTACGGGGGCGCTGAATGCTGTGACCTGCTGCCAGTCTTAGCTCCTGCTGACTAAGGAGGCCCCTCTGAGGAGACCAGTGCTTAATTTGTTAAATATTAAGTGCGAGCCTTTGGCCTGTCATCGCTGCTAGTGACGGTACCAAAACAACTTCTAACCATCTCGATCGCCTGCAAGTGCAACAGTTTAGATTATTCCAGGTCCCCAAAGCTAAAGGAATGGCTGGGGAGGCAGGTATTAGTATTTTTTTAATGTATATTGTATTCATAAACAACCGTTGTTCTGCTCATCTTTAAATTAGATGAGGAGGTCCACCATGTGGCAGAGTGTCATAAGTGTGGTGATGACAATTAAGTGTCGAGCACTGGAAACCAATTAAGTGCTGGTGTCGAGTACCGGAAACCACCGGCTCAAATTAAGTACTGGATGAGATGGGTGGGGCAGTGGTACGGACCACGCTGTGGAGCCGTGGCCTCCAGCTGTGGACTTGCACAGGGGCCCTACCTGACTGGAGGTCGCCCTGTGGTGTGACTGTGCTCCCACTCACTGCTGGGGCCTAGTGGAAGCCAGCAACTGCACTGAGGATGAACTACTAGTGCTGCATTACATCCTGACAGTTTGTAGTAGTAAA
This sequence comes from Triturus cristatus, assembly GCF_964204655.1. Lineage (NCBI taxonomy): Eukaryota > Metazoa > Chordata > Amphibia > Caudata > Salamandridae > Triturus > Triturus cristatus. The sequence goes on along the minus strand of NC_140586.1, from coordinate 195,350,266 downwards.
TATATAAGCAAGGCCTGACTGTGCATTTGACCTGCCTGACGGACGACTAAGAGAACTTTCGGGTTGTGGTTCTGCTTTGCGGCTGCCTGGCCCCCACACCCCAGCCTCATCCTATCAGTTTCAAGGCAATATCGAGACGTTTGCAAACAGTAGTGTCTACACACTTTGAACAGACTCATCTGCACCAGAACAGAGTCCAGTGCTGTGACTACTTGCTGACACTGCGCTCTGCTTGAGGAAATCATATTCCTTGCTCCTTACTGTGTTCCATAGGGCCTGAGACATCTGCATCACAAACCTGATGACAAACCACGCACGTGAAAAATTCTGCGCTGTCAGCCGCCCTTGCCGTGGCCATGTCTATCCTCCTCTGCCTCTGATAATCAACCAATCTTAGGTCGCCTCCTGCTCCACTGTTTACTGTCATAGCAGATAGATATGCCCCCAATTGAATTTGAGTCTGTTTTTCGCCAGAGCTTTCTCTGGAAACCTTGCAGGCTGTAGAAGCAAAAAAAACAGTTCTCACATGTGACTGAGTTTTTGAAAACACTTGAAGAGAGAGATAAAGATGGGGAGGACAGCATGCATTGGAATAGTTTATGCATTGTAGGCATGGCTAAGGGCACAGAGGGCCAAGACCTGATAACATACATAGAAACCTGGATTACAAGTTTTGTGACACCACACAAATTAACCTCTTCATTACCTTTGAAAGGGCGCAAAAGGTACCATCTAGGCATCCACCCCAGTTCTGCCGGACGACACTTCACAGACAGCTGATGACTTCCATTAAGAATTGAATACACTACAAACACTTATGGTAAAGTATTGTAGTGAGCACCCTGCCTGACAAAATAAGGTAGAATAACAGCAACAAATGTACCCCATCTCTCTTGGTTCATGATCAAGCTTCAAAGTACTGTTGACCCTGACCATATGTAACTAATGCTCCAAAAATAAACATTCCAACCTATCTGCTGGCTGTACTATAACGTCATGCTTAAAATGCTCAGCTAGCCCTACTATAAGCCTACGCAAACATTAAAGTGCTTTAATAAGCATGACCAGCATAATATTACTTGTCAACCCCTGCCCTACATTATGTTTTACATTTCCACTATATTTGTATGAAGGGCTGTTTGCCCTTTGTCCTATGCCCTTTGTATTGCAATGTTTGTTTTTCTTGTTTCAGTTTGTTGTAAGGGTGGTTGTGATTAGACACAGTACATGTGCTGCTTGTCTGCACTGCTCTATCACAAAGTAATGTCAACACAATCGATAAGAGACTTTAATTTGCTGACCTGGAATATTAGAGGTATGTAAGCGCTATGCAATATTCTCATACTTACAAGGGAGACAGATACATATTGCATTCCTACAAGAATCGCATATCATTGAACCATAGGTTGAGTGGCTACAGAAATGTTGGAGAGGGCGGGTAATTAACTATTCAGCCTTTTCTAGAGGTGCACTAATACGTATCAAAGCAAATGGGCCATTTCATGTCATTGCTACAATCATAGATAGAGCGGGTACACACTATTGAGCGGCAGTCTTGATGGTAATCCGGTGGGCTTGGGTAGTACATGTGAACCCAATACTAATCAGCCAGCCTTCATGGTGGACCTGTCCACCAAACTGGCACAGTGGATTGATGTCCCCTGGTTAATATGTGTCAGTTTCAACTGTGTCCTCGACGTCACCATGGATAAGCCATCCCCCCCCCCCCCACTTCCACAGGCACCAACCATGCAAAATGTGAACCACCTGTCACAATGGCTGTAGCAAGAGAAAGAGCACTGGCTCAGGGGAAACACATTGTCGTAACTCCGGTACCGGCTTTAGAAGCTGTTACAAATGCCAGCATCCCAAATGCGGAAGCGTTACATCCAAGATGGATACAATGGGCTAATTCTCTTACTGCAACAGATGTTGAATACAGATTTGACCCAAGTTTAAAAACACAAGCATTCCTGCAATATGAGCAAGAATATCCTCTACCAAATGAAATCTTGCCTCTTGACCAGTATGAATATATTATATACACTGACGGATCTGCGCAACCGGGCATAGGAAGTAAGTAACAATATTTTTCAGCCTGTGCTATCGTTAAAGGTCGCATGCAAGATGGCAAGTTCCATCCTAGCTGTACAAAGACGCAATCTCTAGGAGACTGCATGGCTCAGTTGGCAGAATTAAAAGCACTGATACTGGCACTTGTAAATACGGGTCACGAATTCCCCACCCTAATCGTGTGTGATTCTTTTTACTGTGTACAGTCATACAATGAGTTCTTACAAAATTGGGAACAAAACGGGTTTAAGGATGTAAAAGGTGGCACAATTAAACACGAAACACTATGGGAACAGGTAGCAGAATTGAAATCCGAACTACCAAGGACTCACGTGATCCATACGCTGAGTCATCAACGTGCTAGCGTTTACGTTGAAGGGAATTCACTGGCTGATGAGGCCGCAAAGGGGGTGGTTCGCACAGCTTCCGTATCTGCGCTGACTTGTTCGAAAACGAGGATAGATGGAGATATAATGGTAGCTGTCATTGCATCATGCAAAGGCAGCACAGCAGTACTTAAAAAATGTCCACTCAAATACTCCTATAAATTAGATGCACAAAATATTCCATATGCTCAGATTCCTGGAGTGGGGGATAGAGTAATACCAGATATGGACCGTAGGCAAGGTTTAGTACTAACTGCACACAAGGGTTTGGGCTCTGCGCACACAGGTGTTACGGTGACTATTTCTTTACTGAAACAGCACTACTGGTGGCTAGGGTTATCCAAGCAAACTAAATACTATGTCAGCCGATGACAGGCTCCACTGTTGCACGCCCGGCATAGATGCCATTACTGAAGTCAGACAAACCTCTTGCATGTGTGTACTTGGACCACTGCGGCCCCTTACAAACGGACGGAGTTTACAGGTATATCATGGTTGAAGTGGATTCATGCTCAAGATTCCTATGGGTATGGCCTCAGCGTTCTGCTGACGCTCGAACTGTTATAAAAGATATGCGAGTCTTTATCAGTACATACGCAGTTAGCACGTTACACTCTGACCACGGCCCTGCGTTTAGCTCTCGGGCTTACAAAGAGGCATGGAAGGAATGGGCGTAGCATTGCGGCTCTCATCTCCGTAACATCCTGTGAGAAATTCTGTTGTGGAGAGAAAAAACCAAGACTTAAAGCAATCTTTAACAGCTAGGGTATTAGGCAAGGGCGGTAGTTGGGTCACACACCTTTATGGGGTACTGCGGGCATAAATAACCAGCCAAGAAGCTCTCTTGGGGGTGTCACTCCATATGAGGTCCTCTTTTGGATACAAATGTGGGTACCTGATCTTGATTGTGAAGGCGCAGTGGCGGATGAAAAACCATTTGACTTCAAATGATTGTTTGGCTGTTTTACATGATCTAAAAGAATCCAGGCAAAACAAAGCAATGTGCATCTAAAGCAGACCGCCACTGAAGAAGTAAAGGTAGTCACGGCAAGACCTGTCTGGATCCCAAAAGTCGGGGATCTGGTCAGAGGGGGAAAATTGCAGACAAATAGGAATTTGGACCCTCTTACAGAAAACCTGTACAAATCCTTGCAGTACACGGAACAAGAACTGAGCTGCTCCCGTCTCTTGCCGTAAAAAAGGAGAAAAGATTTGTCTCAATTGACTTAATCAAACCACACTATGTGGCCAATACTAAACAGTAGGCCTAGTGGACTCCGATGTAGCAGACGTCCTCCTCTAGCTACAATCCAATAACTTCAAACAGAAAGACTCATCACATTTGAAGAGCCACCTGTAAGGAATGAAGGACTAAGCAACAATGCTATGGAACTTGTTCTACTTGAACCCGACATTCAAATTCTAAATGAAAATCAGAATAATTCACAAGTTGCAATTAGACCTAATACAGATGTCTATATGAACATGCCTCGTCAAGAGGAAAAGGACATTTCAACTAATCCCGATGCAATTCCAACAATTGATCGAACTGCTTCTGGCTATTTCATTAACTTTGATACGTTTTCACTGGATCCAAGCGAGCTGGAAACGACGCCAGCCAAAACACCATTCAAGCAAGAATTAAAGAACTTTCTTCTCATTCTTCAAAAGACATACTTGGTATCACCTTGGATTGAACTCTGGGTAATTTCAGGGATAATGTTTTTTCTTTTATGGCTAGGTTTAGTATTGACTTTCAGCATGCTTATTTATGGACATTATCTTCAACAAGATTCCACAGCTTGAAAGGTCAACATCCTCCTGAAGCCACACACAGCGTCACATTGTGAACGAAGAGACTTGTCATCAGTGAACATTACAGCAATTCCTATACCCGATGGTATAGTATGGGACAAGGTTGATTTCAACGTTTTTGGCCCGCCAGAACTTTTGAAAATTAATCATGTATTTAAAATATCTTTGAGTGATAGCATTACCTCCAGTACATTTTCTGATGATTGGGACACTGAAACTGTTAATAAAATGTTATCTGATTTAGAGAAAACTGCTGCATTTTCTAACAATGAAATGTTACAAGGTTCATCAGATTATGACAAATTGTACTGTTATCAACATTTTGGTCATCATTTCCTGCACAAATCTATTTCACCTAGGAATGTCTTTGAATACAATCAGTGGGAACATTGCCCAACACCACCAGAAACTAGTTCACAAGTGTTTGCACAGAAATGTGCATACTTTTCAGGGTTTAACATCACAGATCCAGCCTCATTCTATTATAAGGTTGTACCAACATCAGCAGTGAAAATTATGTTGACAAACACCAAACAGATGTACTCTGCATCCTTTTTAGCCCAATTGTCTGAACAGGGTTTCGACCTATGGCAAGACGAACTTGACACAAAATCGATTTGGGATTCGAAGGACTGGCAAGTCCAGGGTACAGAGGCACTATTTAGAGCATGCCTCATTCCACAGCAGATGATCTTTTTTAAATTATACTGTGCCACCGACATCCTGTCTTGGAATAGCCAAGATTAAGGACCTGAACGCTCAAAGGTTACCCACACCAACACATGGGTGGCAGAATTCTTCTATAAAGGAAGGTGCAACAGTTGATGACATACTAAAGTACAATTGATCGGGTCCAAATTGGAAGGAGTGGGTGGTTTGGCCCTTAGCCACAAACACATGTCAGAAACGGTTCCTGCACATCACCGAGGGACTCAGCATGCATAGGCCAGACCCACTTTGTGTATAGAGAGAACATCCAGGGGTAGTGACATCCTATAGTAGTGATATTTCCACTGCTTGGAGGTACCATTACTGCTACGTCTTTTGTAAGGACTCTTAAACTAATTTTAATTGTGATTTTAATTGGGCAGGAACTGTTGGGAGTTGCATTTTACCTAACTGAATCCCGGGGAGCTTCTACTCGGTTGTAGGGGCGGGGGCCGCCATCTTGGGGGAATTGCGGTTGGCGGTTCGGTCTCTTCGGCCCTGATAACACTTAAACCCACATGACGCAAGCGCGCAGTGCTGCATCTCCTGAGGCTTGAGCCGGGAGACGGCAGGCTGTTTACTCGCGCTATCTATTTGCATATTTCCACTGCTTGGAGGTACCATTGCTCCTACATCTTTTGTAAGAACTTTTAAACTAATTTTAATTGTGATTTTAATTGGGCAGGAACTGTTGGGAGTTGCATTTTACCTTACCTGAATCTCGGGGAGCTTCTACTCGGTTGTAGGGGTGGGGGACGCCATCTTGGGGGAATCGCGGTTGGCGGTTTAGTCTCTTCGGCCCTGATAACACTTAAACCCACATGACGCAAGCGCGCAGCGGGCGCGCCGCGGGCGTGCCGAAGGCGCGCCTAAGGCAAGCCCGTCTGCGCCCGTACGCGCTCTGCGCCAAAACCCCTGGTTGTACAACTATAGGTAAGATACCCTCTCTTACCTATTCTAGCAAACAGCTACGGGCTCTAAATAGGTGCATAAGTACATCTGGCTGTGTTTGTTTGGATCATAGTACAGTGTCTGGACCAATAATAAAGACCTGTACGGTTTGTCAAACAACCCTTCCAGGGTTAGGTATCACATATCCAGCCAGGGGGTCTTTGAAGAAGGGTCTGAATAAAAAGGCTGTTCTTGCTTTCAATTGTTTACTTGTAAATGCACGCTCTTTGGTGAAACACAGCATTGAATGTGCAACCCTAATAGAGGGCAGTACTGTTCAAATAGCCTTTATAACGGAAACATGGACTGATGAGGCATCTGGTCCAGATCTTGTGAAGGCAACTCCTCCTGGATTTTTTTTTTTTTTTTGATAAACAATTTTTTTTTTTTTTTTCGGCATAAAGGACAATATCAAGAATGATATACAACAGTGCGTTGAACATGGCATCAGTAACTTCAATCAGGGAAGCATTGACAAACGAATGTAAAAACCCCCCCTTCCTCCCCCATCCCCCGTCCCCGCCCTCTGCGCCCCCACCCTTCAAAACAGGCCCCCCAGCCATTTCCCCCATATTTTGCGGAATTTTTTGGGGCAGCCCCGGGCAGCGTATAACGACCGCTCTTGGGCCGCACACCAATCCACCCCTCTACTCCAGGTAGCCCTTCTGGGCGGATCTGGCTGTGACCACACGGCCGCTATATCCCTCTTAGCTACCATTAGGGCAGTAGTGAGAAAGTACATGTCGTTACGGGACCCATCCATCCCGTCCGTGATGCCCAGCAGAGCCATTCTAGTCTCATGGGGGACCTCCCATCCCAGGACTTCCGCTAGATCGGCTTCAATCGCTGCCCAGTAGCCCTCCAGGCGGGAACAAGACCACACCATATGGAAGAAGTCCGCCGGAGCCACCCCACAGCGAGCACAGGAGGCGTCCACGCGGAGGCCCGCACAATATAGGCGGTCCGGAGTCAGATAAGCGGTGTGGAGGTAATAGAGTTGGATGAGCCGCAGCCTAGCGGAGGTGGTAAGCGACCGAGGGGCCATAAGGGCGTCCCTCCAGTCCGCGTCATCTAGGGGTCCCACCCAGGCCTCCCATCGCTGTTTTAGTCCGCTCCAGTCTACCGGGGTATTGTTAATCAGGGATTTGTAAACGCGGGATATTCCCCCCTTCCCCAGACACCCTAACATCACCTGAGCTTCAGGCGGGCTATGAGAAGGCAATCTGGAGTCTAGAGGGACGTGGGCCCGGACCGCATGGCGCAGCTGAAGGTATCTATAAAATTGGGAAGGCCGTAGCGAGAAGCGGGTCTGAAGCTCCTGGAAGGAACACATGTGGCTCCCCCGCCATATATCGCCCAGACTGGAGATCCCTAGAAGATCCCACTGCCGAAAACACGCTAGTCCCACCACCTCCCGCAGCCATGTCCCGTGCCAAAGCGGTGTGAGCTGTGTTTTCGTCCCCGACCATCGGGTGTGCCTCAAAGCTGCGCGCCACGCGAGAAAAGGGGCCCGCACGACGCCGGGGAGCGACAGGGGGACCGTTGCTCCATAGAGCATGTTTTGGATAGAGGAGAACCCGAGGCTTTGCACTTCGAGTCTATAAGCCGGATCGCCCCATCCACTCGAGAACCAGTCATGGATCACCAGTAGCTGGGTGGCCAGGTAATAGAGATATAGGTTAGTCATGCTCAGGCCGCCGTCATAGGAGGGGACTCTGCAGCGATCTAAGGCCAGCCGGGGCCTGCCGCCGCCCCAGAGAAATTTTATCACCATCTTATCCAGTTCCCGGAACCACGGGCGCGGAAAGGGGCACGGAGTGTTTTGTAGCATGTACAGAAACTTGGGGAGGATCATCATCTTATAGAGGGCGACTCTCCCCAGCGGATTCAATGGGAGTGACTGCCACCGGAGCATATCTGATCTGGTCTTGTTGACTGCAGGAGCCACATTGAGGGCCCAGCAGAGTTCCGGAAGGAGGGTGACCCAGATCCACAGGTATTTAAATGAGAGTCTCCGGAGGGGAATATCCGATTGCCAGTCGAAACAATCCCTTGACGGGTGTAACGGGACTAGAACGGATTTTTTAGGGTTCAGATGAAGACCCGACGCTTGGCCAAACCGACGGAGAATCCGGCGGACCTGGGGCCCCGAGGTCGCTGGATCAGAGAGATAGAGGAGGACGTCGTCCGCGTAGAGGGCGATCTTATCGGGGGTCATACCTGGCCAGTCCCACCCGCGGAGAGCGGGATCCGAGCGAATCAATACCGCCAGGGGTTCCATGGCCAGAGCGAAAAGGAGGGGCGAGAGCGGACATCCCTGGCGCGTTCCTCGACCTATGGGAAACGGGCGGGATAGAGCCCCATTGACTAAAACACGGGCCCGCGGGCTCGCATACAGGACCGCAACCATGGCACGGAACCGGGGACCGAAACCCATGTGCTCCAGGACCTTACCCAAGTACGCCCACCCCACTGAGTCGAAGGCCTTTTCAAAGTCGACCAGCAGGAGGGCCAGATAGAGGGAAAGGCGGCCGCGGTGCGCCAGAGCGAGGTGCAGGCGCCGCAGGCAGTGTCTGGTCCCCCGGTCCGGCATAAATCCACATTGGTCCGGGTGGACCAGGGAGGCAAGAGATGGGCGCAACCGCTGTGCGAGGACCGTGGCATAGATTTTGAGTTCGGTGTTAATAAGGGATATCTGCCGGTAGTCCGAGCAGGACTGCGAGGGGGGCTGCGTCTTGGGGAGGACAACTATGGTTGCTGTGTCCGTTTCGGGACGGAACGAGCCCGTCTCCACCACGTCCGCAAACAGGTCCCGAAGCCTCGGGGCCAGAGTCTCACGATAGTGAGCGTAGTATTCCTGAGGGAACCCATCAGGTCCCGGGGTCTTCCCGGGCGCCAGGCGGCCGATCGCTTCCTCAATCTCCTGCAGCTCGATAGGCGAATCGAGGGTCTCAGAAACCTCAGGCTTCAGCCGCTCAAGCACCGCTCCATTCGTCCCAAGCAACTCCTCCAGGGAGAGCGTGGACGTCCGGAGTCGGTACAGCCGGGAATAATAGTCAGCGAACGCTTGGGCCATCGCCACCGAGGCTGTATGGAGGCCGCCCGCAGAGTCCGCGATGGCTGGAATAATCCTACCTGCCCGGGGGTAAGTAGCCAGCCGGTGGAGAAGAGTGCCGTTTTTGTCTCCCCAGCTGTATACCCGGGCCACCGAGGAGCGCCACAAAGTCTTTGCCGCCTCCAGGGAGTGTAAGCGAATCTCTTCCCGCAGGAAGGCCAAGCGACGCGACCGTGTGTTGTCGTCCAACTCCCCCAGGTTGCGCTCCAGTTCCAAGGCTTGAGCCTCGCACTCCGCGAGTTTCTGGGTTTGAGCACGTCTTTGCCGTTGCAGATGCCCCTTAGCGGCCCCCCGAATAGTTGCCTTGCCGGCCTCCCACAGGACGGCAGGGGAGGGGACGGAGCCCACGTTGTGAGAGTAATAATCGGCTATCTCGCCACCGACCACCTTCCGAAAAGCCTTGTCGTGGAGGAACCAAGCGTTCAAACGCCACATCGGACGGGCAGAGGGGGGGGGGGGGGGGGGCAAGAGCAAGGAGCACTGGCGAGTGGTCCAAAAGGCCCCTCGGGAGAATGCGCGCATCCTGCACCCCTGCGCAGTCGGTAGATGGGACGAAGATGAGGTCGATCCGGGCATGGGAGTGATGGGCCGCCGATGTGTGGGTGTACTGGCAAGCCTGCGGGTGCCAGATCCTCCAAACATCGCAGAGGCCCTGAGATTCAGCCCAGGTCGAGAGCTGCTTCGCGCGAGCGACGCGGGCCAGGGATACCGGACCCGTCGAGTCCAGGTGGGGCGTGTAAACAGCGTTAAAATCCCCGCCGAGAATGAGGGAACCCGCCGGAAGCGTCGGGAGGAGGCCCGCGGTGTAGGAGAGGGTCGACGACAGGAGGGATGGAGCCGCGTAGAGGGACATGAGGGTGAGGGGTCGCCCCTCAAGAGTACCACATACCGCCACTACCATGCCCTGGGGGTCCAAGTGCACCTGGGTCAGGACAAAGGGAAAGGACTTGCGGAGCAGGACAGCTACCCCTCGGGATCCCCGCGCAAAACCTGAGTGCCACACCCTGTCATAACCATAGCGGGTAAGAAAAAGACAGTTATTGCTCAGAAGGTGAGTCTCCTGGAGGAGGAGCACATCAATCTCAGCACGTTGCGCATATTTGAGGACCGCCATGCGTTTAAAACGGTCCAGAAGACCATTGACGTTCCAGGATAATACGCGCATGGCGGCCCTAGCAACAGGTGGGTCAGCCATAGTCCAGGACAGAAGAGGGGGCCATTGGAGGCGCGGCTGGGCACGCCCCTAGAAAGGAAGGACAGCGGGACATCGGGCAGGAGAGCAGGTCAAAGGTTACAAGATGCCTTGGCACAGCAAAGAAGAGGGAGTCACCCCCCACCAACAAAACCTTCCCAATGAGGAAGAAACAACCCCAAACCCCCCTATACTTCGAAAACAGAAGCATCTGTCTCCCGAACCAAATGGAAGACCACCAAGCTAAAACGCTCGGGCTGGAGCACTAGTGGACCCCTGGTACAACTGAAGTCAAGCCTGATTCACCTGCCCTGGCCAAGAGCAACACTGACAGCGGAGCACTCCAACCCCTGCCCGGGCACCCTCCACCCCCCCCTCCCAAAGAAACATAGAGAGTCAAATGTTAGGGCTGCGAGAGAGGTCCGAAGTGTCCACCAACTCGGCCGGTTGGGTTGCAGGGCCCGCCAGCCGGGGCGACACGGCTCGCCGCCCGTCAGCCACGGGACTGGCGTGCGCGGCTGAGGAGGCAGAGGATGCTCTCGACCCCCGGCGCGGCTGTCCCCCAGAGCGCGTGGTGATCACCTCCTCCGCCGTGCGCTCCCGGGGTAACGTGCGATGCCGCCGGCGGGTCTTCGATGTCCGGGGCCTCCCCCGTCCCCCCCGCATACCCGTAGGCGATCCGCGCCCAGAGCGGTGCAGGGGATGCTCCTCCGTCAACCAGGACCAGGCCGCTCGTGGTGTATCGAAGAACAATGTCTTATGCTGGAAGATGACCCGGAGGCGGGCCAGGAACTGGAGCTGGTACTGGAGGCCCAGGGAACGCATCTTCTGTTTCACTTCAGTGTAGGAGCGGCGCAGCTCTTGGACTTCACGAGTGTAGTCCGGGAATATCATGATTTTGTGGTTCTGGTAGTGGAGGGTGTCCGTGCGCCGGGCCTCGCGGAGAATGGCGTCCCTGTCTCGGAAATTCAAGAGCTTGAGGATGAATGGCCGGGGGAGCGCACCGGGGGGCCTGGGGGCCAGGGAGCGATGGGCTCTCTCCACTACGAACGAAGCAGATAGGCCGTCCGCCGGCATCCAGGATCGGAACCAGCGCTCCATAAAGTCGTCCGCCCGGCCCGATTCGACCCCCTCCAGGAATCCCACTAGGCGCAGGTTGCTGCGCCGAGCGCGGTTTTCTGCATCTTCGACCCGGCGGTGTAGCTCCTTAGAGTGGGTGGTCAGCTCCCGAACCTGGTCCTGTAGATGGCGGATGTCATCTTCAGCGGTGGATATCCTGGATTCGGCTTCCGAGATGTGGGTGGTGGCGTTCCGCAGATCCTGCCGGAGAAGAGCAACATCCACCTTGACCTCTCCCACCATGCCTTCGAGGGAAGCGCGAGATGAGTTGATGGCCTGCAGGATGGCAGCAAGGTCCGCAGCGGGGGCCGGGGCCAGCTCGCCCGTGGGGCCGGACCCCTTCTCAGAGGTCGTGAATTTGTCCATCCTGGTTTGGGTGGCCCCGGACGCCGGCTTGGTGGCCCTGTCCTTACCCATGTCTGGGGCGGCGGTCAGCTAAGCCGGGCAACAGGTTGGAGACACTCCTTCAGGACGTCGACGGGTGCTCGGGATGACGTGGAAGCAGAAGGAGGTATGGCCGGGGGGTCCCACGGCGGGAAATGGTCGGGCACCACCAGCCCCAGCGGTCAAGCCCCGGCGGGCCTCCCAGCGGGACAGCCAGTCTGACCCCCGGCCACAGTCGCGCCCGTAGCCTCCCACCGACAAGGCGAGGTCCAGCACCGTAGTTCAAGGTCCCAGGCCCTTGGAGTGTCCCCCGAGTGCACCGCAGCCGGTAACCGCCAAGGCCTCGACTCCTGCGCACAGCCCACCTCTCCGAGGGGGCGCCTCACCAGCGCGGTCCCCCCACAGCCCCAAGGGGGGGCACGTCGCCACACGTCGGATCTCGTCGTCCGGGGCCCAGAGCGATGGGAGGGGGGGGGGGAGGACGGCACACACACCCCCTCGACCGCCGATGCGCGGCCCGAATCAAGGAGGGCCCCCCTGCACCCGGAACCCTTCAGTCAGCCTCGGGCCGATGGGGCCAGTTCAGCACTGCAGCCAGGAGGAGGAGGGAGAGAGGGGGGGGGGGCTGCTGCCGACGCACAGCCCGATGGGGGGGTCTCCCCTCCGCACCCGGCCCCACAGCCGCCCCGGCGAAGCGGTCCCACGCAGCCGCACTCACCGCTTGCTCCGCCACCCCAGTCCACTCGGGGGGGGGTCCGTCGCACCACTCCTGGGTCTCCGCAATGTGCCAGCGGAGCAGGGCCGCGCCTCACCGGCGCCGACAGGGCCCGCGGCAGCCTCGCGGCCGCCGTCTCTTCGTCACTGGCAGGGTCCGGCCTGTGCCCCTCGTGGGCGCCGGCTTGGTGGCCCTGTCCTTACCCATGTCTGGGGCGGCGGTCAGCTAAGCCGGGCAACAGGTTGGAGACACTCCTTCAGGACGTAGACGGGTGCTCGGGATGACGTGGAAGCAGAAGGAGGTATGGCCGGGGGGTCCCACGGCGGGAAATGGTCGGGCACCACCAGCCCCAGCGGTCAAGCCCCGGCGGGCCTCCCAGCGGGACAGCCAGTCTGACCCCCGGCCACAGTCGCGCCCGTAGCCTCCCACCGACAAGGCGAGGTCCAGCACCGTAGTTCAAGGTCCTAGGCCCTTGGAGTGTCCCCCGAGTGCACCGCAGCCGGTAACCGCCAAGGCCTCGACTCCTGCGCACAGCCCACCTCTCCGAGGGGGCGCCTCACCAGCGCGGTCCCCCCACAGCCCCAAGGGGGGGCACGTCGCCACACGTCGGATCTCGTCGTCCGGGGCCCAGAGCGATGGGAGGGGGGGGGAGGACGGCACACACACCCCCTCGACCGCCGATGCGCGGCCCGAATCAAGGAGGGCCCCCCTGCACCCGGAACCCTTCAGTCAGCCTCGGGCCGATGGGGCCAGTTCAGCACTGCAGCCAGGAGGAGGAGGGAGAGAGGGGGGGGGGCTGCTGCCGACGCACAGCCCGATGGGGGGGTCTCCCCTCCGCACCCGGCCCCACAGCCGCCCCGGCGAAGCGGTCCCACGCAGCCGCACTCACCGCTTGCTCCGCCACCCCAGTCCACTCGGGGGGGGGTCCGTCGCACCACTCCTGGGTCTCCGCAATGTGCCAGCGGAGCAGGGCCGCGCCTCACCGGCGCCGACAGGGCACGCGGCAGCCTCGCGGCCGCCGTCTCTTCGTCACTGGCAGGGTCCGGCCTGTGCCCCTCGTGGGCGCCGCGGGCTCAATTTACAGCTTGCCCGGGCCGCAGCTCCACAGCCGCCACCGTCCTCCGCCGGTCGGGCTCCGCGGAGTCCAGGCGGGTCCCGCGATGTCCGCGGCGCCCCAGGATCAAGCTCGGGACAGCAGGGCAGCTTCACACGCCTCCGCACCCAGAGCGAGCCGGCCAGGTCAGTCCAAGAAGGAACCAGGAGGATTTGCGGGGACCGGCGCCGGGAGCCTTACTGAAAGGCGTCCATGACGGTCAGGCGCCACCTAGCGCTCCGGATTTTTATGTTCTACTGCAAATAGACCTTATAAAAAAGGAGGAGGACTGGCAGTTATTTATCACAGTTCCACTAAAGCTAGTTTTGACATAATGTTGAATCCTTTTTATGAAGCTCTATCCTTCTCGCTCAGCCTTTCTGATCATTATATGTTTAGGGGTATTTTAGTGTACAGACCTCCTGGTCCTAGGAATCCGTTTTTAGCAGAGGTCGGCACACTTTTGGAAGCTGGTTTGAGTTTCGACTCGTATACCATATTGGGAGATTTTAACTTCTATCTAGAGGCTGACGCAGATAAAGACACCCTAAACCTTTTTAGATTTAATGAATAGTGTCAAGTTAAAACAATTAGTGAAGGGCCCTACTCACTTGGCAGGGCACACGTTAGATGGGATTTTTTCAAATTCCCTATTCCTTTCTATTGCAAATGTATTACCTCTTCCCTGGTCTGATCATGCGGCCATTATGTTTGAGTTGGCCATTCAAGAAGGCCAGGGTAGGGATCTCTCTTCTAGGAAAACAAAGGAGATTAGAGCCTGGAATAAGGTAGGAGAGAAAGAACTTACTGAGCTGCTATTTTTGACTCAGGTTTCTCTGCCCTTGGAGGTGGAGGAAGCTTCCGTTGCCTACACTGCTTGGATAGAGGATGCCGGTCACATCTTAGCTCCTAAGAAAGTAATTACTCCCAAAAGGACACAGCCCACGGCTCTTTGGTATTCTCAGGAACTAAGGACCCTAAAATTGAAATGTAAACAATTGGAACGGTCCTGGAGGAAGGACTATCATCCAACTAATAGAGTTTTATATCAACAAGGCCTCCTACACTATAAACAAATCCTTGTTGAAATTAAACGCAAATTTTTTGCCAGACAGATTAAATTAGCTAGTAACTCGTCTAAGGAACTATATAAAGTTGTTACTAGGCTTGCACATCCACCACCTGCAATTATTTCAACCAGCCAAGCTCTCTGTGAAGAAATGGCTACGTTCTTTCAATCCAAAGTGGAAGCAATTTATAGCACTTTTAAGGACCCTGTCGGTAGTATATCAGTGGATTTGTCCCATGATGTTGAGGCAGGGCCTGGACTAAAACTTAGCATGGATAGTTTCCCTCCAATATCCTACCCAAACACATTTAAGCTTCTCGTATCTGCTAGATCAGGCTCACCCTACGATCCGTGTCCAGTAGCAATTGCAAAATTGGCTTCTGAACCGTTAGCCGGGACGCTTACAACTCTTTTTAATGCCATGTTCTCCGAAGGGCTTTGTCCTAAACTGTGGAAAACTGTGTCTGTCCTGCCGCTTTTAAAAAAACCTAGCCTACATAGTAAAGACCCAAGCAGTTTCCGCCCCATTTCACGCCTCCCTTTGCCCTCCAAATTGGTGGAAAAATACATGAATACTAAATTGAGTTCTTACCTATGTGAAGCTAAGGTCTTGGATCCCACCCAATTTGGGTTCAGAGAAGGTCACAGTACTGAAACCGCCCTCCTTAATTCCACGGATGAGATTAGGAAAGGGCTGGACCAGGGAGGAATGGCGGCGCAGATCCTGCTTGATCTCTCCGCTGCCTTTGATACGGTCCATCATGGTGTATTGATGGATCGTCTATGGGGTTGCGGAGTGAGAAATAAAGCTTGGTCTCTCCTTAATTCCTTCCTCTCAGACAGATGCCAGACTGTCTCATTGGGCGAGTTTGTTTCCAAACCTTTCTCCCTTCCTTGTGGGGTGCCTCAGGGGTCCTCCCTGAGACCTACGCTCTTTAATGTATACGTTTCCTCTTTGGCCCCCCTGATTGAATCCTTCGGCTTTGGTCTAACATCTTATGCTGATGACACCCAAATTGTCATCTCCTTGCAACCAGGTCAGGAGGAGGCAACAGGTGAGAGGCTTCATGACTGTATGGGGGCAGTGGGAGATTGGATGTTGCAGAACTGTTTGAAATTGAATGGTGGCAAAACGGAGGTGATTCGGTTTGGGAACAACGTTAATCTCTGGACTCCTAGTTGGCGGCCAGAGGCCATGGGGACTCTTCCAGTACCCTCCAGAAAAGTTAAGAACCTGGGGGTGGTGCTGGACGAACATCTTGACATGCGTGATCAAGTAAATGCCGTGGTCTCTGCTACCTCTAATACCCTCGGGACCTTGAGGAAAATGTTGCCCCTTCTGCCGGCTGACTGCAAGCGTACAGTGGTTACGGCCTTGATTGTGTCAAGACTGGACTATTGTAACAGCCTCTACTTAAGTATTCATGAGCGCAGTTTACAAAAACTTCAGATGCTCCAGAATTCAGCTGCCAGGCTACTCACGGGAACTCCGAAATTTGCTTCCATCTCGAGCTCAATAAAAAAACTTCACTGGTTGCCTGTAAAAAAGCGAATACTTTTTAAATCCCTTTGTTTGGTTTTTCGAGCACTTCAGGATACAGGCCCTTTTTATCTGAAGCAACAATTTCAGTGGTATGTGCCCGTAAGATCGTTACGTTCATTAGGAGCAAAACTCACTGTAGTACCCACCATTAAGAGAGCTAGATGGGGAGGCAGAAGTTTTTCCGTTGGGGCAGCCAAGGCCTGGAATGAGCTTCCTGTTGGCTTAAGAAATTGCAATGACCTATTTGCTTTTAGGAAGGCGCTCAAAACATGGCTGTTTTAATTCCCTCTGGCCGAAACCTTAGTTAGGAGGACTGTATCAAGCGCCGGAACACCTTTGGGCAGCTGTGCGCAATATAAGTTTTACTAACATAACATAACATAACATATAGTGTTGGGAAGTTTTGCCTACAATGGCTAGAAACCTCAACACTTGCAGAAGTGAAACAACACTTATCTTTACACTCACAAGACATGGATCTTAGGGACTTTTTACAAGGACCTAGGAAACCACGTCAAAAACGTTTCATATATGCAGGCATTTATAATTAAATCGGGAAGATTTCCCAACAATAAGCCGCATAGAGAGTATGGGAAATAGACCGTATAAACCTAGAAAAAACTTTTGCTGTGGTAGATAATGGGTTAACAACTTTGACCTCCAGAGTGTATTTATTGGGCAACATTGTATCTTCTGCTATTGACATACTGGAACAAGATTTAGCCATATTACAACAAGGCCAATCACAGTTACATTCTATTATGTTATTGAGCTGGACGCTGCAATCTTTGCGTGCAGGCCTTGAGCCTTGGAGTTTTATAAACAGTACGTCTCTGTTTTCAGGATACAATCTAACTGATACACAGATTGAAATGGCACAAAGGGGAGCTAAATATACTTCTTTAAATTGAAAAACTGGACAGACTACCATTTACAGTAGCTGAATTACCAGCAACTGAGTGGCTAATCCATGGCCAAATCACTCTCCCGCTCACTACATTTCAGTTTCACTATTGCCTTGAGCAAAGGCAGGCAGGCAGATATGAAAAATTGGGTAAAGATTACATTAAGAAATCCTGGGATTTACCATATAGATTTCGATGCCGGAGTGGGGATCGAGAAGTGTTTCTCAGTGGTACTAACTGCAAGAACTCTTTAGTGGTTCTCTCATATGCCAAGATATTGTTTTGTACGGAGCCTGTAATGGTTCAGTTCTGTCTTGCCACATGATAGGAACACCAGCTGCCGTAATATCGCCAGTGTTAGAGTTCCTTTCGAATGGGAGTTACTTGATGCTGAACAATCAAGGCTGTTGTGACATTCTTCCAGGCGTTGCATATCTGGTCACTGTGAACACCAGTGTTACTTGCTGTATGCAAGAATTGTTTCCTCCGACAAATACAGTCAGGGAGGCGCTAGTATGGCCTTCACTGAATGTTTCGTTGATACAGTTTGATGCTTTGAGCTGAATAAAAGCCATGCTTTTAGAGAAAACCGTGTCACTGACCTCCACTCGAGAAACCTTTGAACTCCAAGTTGCAAGGACCTTGACCGAGATACAAGCGCTAATTCAAACAAACTGCCCCCTACATTTCGTAGAAATGGTGGGACGTATCTTTAATATGTCAGATACGAGTGGCATTATACACCTATTTAAGACCATAGGGTCCGGATTCCTTAGCACTTTCCAGACTATCCTCGGAGTTATTCCTAACTTCATACACTCCGTGTTTGGAAGTATTTTCGAGGGTCTACCTCTGATACTGCTCGCTGTAGCTGGAATCCTGATTATCGTCTACCTGCTGCGCAATGGACGGACCATCCGCCAGCGAGATTGCAAAAGCTCTCCTGGAAAGACATTACCGTGAGCCCATGGTCCAGCATCTCGGTGCACCTCTCCTACGAGAACTGAGTGCTTCTTGGTTCTTATCCTTCAGACCAGTCTTTGAGGACTGCATCGTATCTGTCTTCCGATGCCTGTTCTGCGGAGGCGAATGCGAGTTGGACATCTGTCTGACACTTCTGACGGAGATGTAAGCGGACTTAGACTCCAGGCTGGAACCCTAGTGATCCCATGCCCGACTCGGTCCCCAGCGCATTCCCATCTTGACGCATGCCTTCCTTGAGGAACCGCAGGTGCCTTTCACGACTGAATTAAATTTCAGCTCCAGCATTGACACCGAGGGTTTGAATCCGGTACCGGAAGCCTACACACCAGCTGTTGGCAACGAGGAGTTACATCTATGCACACTTGACGTGCTGTGGCGAGGTATTGCAATGTTTGTCCCCTGCTGTAGCAGGCAGCGATAATATTATGTCTCCCAGCAGGACATTTAATCTGAATCTGGCTCACCGTGTGCTGGGAACAAATATGGAACTTTTCCTTCCCTTTATATTTCTACAATAACTTTTCAAATTGACACTTTTTATCACGAAGCATGGCCTTCTAAGTACGCTTACAGTATTTCAACTTGTGTGATCGAACTCAGTTAGAACTGTGATTTGCGGAACTTTACGACAATGTCAAATCTTACCAAAGAACATTTTTCCATGTTTTTAAATTATTTTTTATACCATTTTTAGAAACATTTTAAATAACTGCTTGATAATTTTATACACTGACACTGTTATGAAATTGTGTATCTCAGAATGTGTATTATTATTGTTAAGTATAAGGTGGAGTGGGTGTTATATTTCATATCGGTGCCCTAAGATAGGTCCAGGGAACATCGTACACTTTCCCTTCATCAGCTCCCGTTATTTCATATGAACAAGCCTTATAAGGACATAACTCCAAATAAAGACAGAATGCCTTATAAGGACTGTAGCCTTTTATGGACTAAACCTTTCACCTAGTTCCATGCCGAGGGTGGGTTTTTCCCAATCGATATTGCTAAGACGTCATCCTTAGCACATATGAATAATTGATGAGTACACTCTCCAGGAGGTATACTTCACCTCTCCCATCGATGCACAAGGTTTAATCCCCAACGTCATCGTCATACTAAACAATGGGTAGCACACGTACACAGACTGTATAAATACTGCACCTCTTGCTATCAGAAAGCAGGAGGGAACCGAGACTTCAAGACCGACACACTGACCAGAGACGCTGCGGCTCCGGCATGCCATCGCTCCAGCTGACAGTGGTCTAACTATCCCTTGCGGCGTGTCCAGCTCAAGTCCAAGCCGAAGTCCCACATTCTCACTATTCAGGTATGGGGGTTCGACTCAATCCTAGCGGCATTCTTGGCTCTTAGATTCTAGACTATTAGGCTCTTAGGCTGAGTAGCTCTTCCACACCTACTTACATGCTAGGTACACAAGGTACATCTAGTCAGGCATCTTAGGAGTATGCACTTTATTTTTATAAATGCATTTCATATTCATGTCTATGTTCGTGACTATTGCAAAATGGTAGAACAATACTATTCCTTTTTATTCACTGTACTGCTGGTTCTATATCTCTGCTACTGTGTTACAATTGTAACAGTGCACTTATTCTACATGAGAAGAACTACGGTACAATAAATTCTTATTGTAAAAACACTTGACTGTTTCTTCTCTGTATCTCTCTGAGAGCAAAAACAAGCAAGCATGAGTGACTGTGTGAAAAGTAGCATATTGTTTCCACGAGTCTGAGATTATTGTGTTCTGAGGTTGCAAAAACTAATCTCTCTGATAACAGAAGATTCTAGTAGCACTATGAGCTACCTAATGCGAAAACAGGCTATCATATTCAGAAGGAGTGTACAGAGTCTGTCTACCACCAGACCCACAGTTTATGTTATCCGCAAATGCGTAGGTCCTGCATGTAGGGTAATATTGGAACTACACTACAGGAGGCCATCTTGTTGCACAGAGGTACAAGGCAGGGCTGTCTGCTCTCCCCTTTTTTATTTTCCCTTGCAATCAAAACTCTTGCGAGCTTCCTACGTCAAGATGGCAAAAATTCGGGCTTCATGCTGAGCTACTGTATTCACTTGGTGTCACTATAAGCAGATTATATATTGGTGTACCTAAGAGACGTAGATGCAGTACCCGTCACAATTGCTTCTAATATTCGCCACTTTGCTATGGCATCTGGCCTAAGGGTAAGTTGGTGGAAATCATACCTGTTTCCTTTCCTTCCTGATATACCCGAGAGACGTCCAAATATAATGGATGAACACTGCAGTGGCAAGGAGTCACATTTTGCTACGTAGGCATAAACGTCTATCACCATGAACTAGACCTCTTTGATGTAAACATCACTAGAGGGATGGCAGCAATCAAATACCAGCTGTTCTTCTGGGCGGCACTTCCCCTGTCCACGATTTCCTCTACCTGTGATTGCTTCATCTTTTCTTTTTTAAATTTAACTGTCTTTGCCTGTGGTTGTTATAGTTTAAAATTTTAGTTTTAACCTGCCCGTGACTGCATAATTTAATCGCCTGTTTTGTGTTTAATCTTGTGGTTTTTCCTGCCCGTGACTCCTTGATTTAACCTGTTGAATTGTGGTATTTGCAGTCCAAACTCTGTAGTTTTTCCCTCTCATTCCCCGTGACTTCCAGTTTTTCCCTCCAAATTTCTCCTTTGCTCTGTGCTAAGACCTGTATGTTAGGCAGTGCACCCCCAGCCGCCATTTTGTGTTAACAAGTCAGTGAAACCAGCCCCTCTTCCCCTCCAGCAACAGGGATATTCTTCATCAGAGGGTGCTCTGAGACAGCAGTAATCTGCTGTGTGCTGTTTAAACTGTATTTAAAAGAGACTGTGCACTTCATTTTTCGGCCAGGAGAGGAAGTAAAGTTTTATTCAAATAGTATTGTTAAAGGACAAGTTTGTTAGGCCGTTGCCTGCAGAAGTCCAAAGTGTGGATTAAGCCTGTCTGTAGCTGGGACCTTATATAGTTTGCCAACGTTTGGTACATGTGTACACTGATTGGTGGTTGCATCTGGTGTCTCTATTAGATTAGGGTTAGTGTCCTCATTGGTTGGGTATTTGAGGGTTCTGATTGGTTTCTGGGTCTGTGATTCAATCAATGTAGGGTTGGGACTGGGGCTAGGGTTAGGATTTCTATTGGATGTAGGGACTAGGGCTTCCTGTGGTAGTG
This sequence comes from Triturus cristatus, assembly GCF_964204655.1. Classification (NCBI taxonomy): domain Eukaryota; kingdom Metazoa; phylum Chordata; class Amphibia; order Caudata; family Salamandridae; genus Triturus; species Triturus cristatus. Next base: position 195,329,011 of record NC_140586.1, on the reverse strand, counting down.
GTTGTTGGGACTAGGGTGGGACTAGGGCTAGGGTTAGGCCTTTAATTGGAAGTAGCGATTAGGGCTTCTGGTGTGATTGGTTGCTGGACTAGGTGTGGGACTAAGAGTTAGGCTTTCTAGTGGAAGTAGGGACTAGGGCTTCCTGTGCCATTGGTTGCTTGGACTTAGGTTGGGACTACTGGTAGGGCTAGGGCCTCTATTGGACGTAAAGATCAGGTTATTTTTTAAACTGATTGGTTGCCTGGACTAGGGCTAAGATTGGCTGAAAGGTCCTGGTATCCTACTAGTTCCAGATTATAGGTAGTGTTGTGATTGGATAGTGTTAGGGCTAGGGTTCCCATTGGCTGAAGGCGTCACCTGATTACTAGGGTTATAAAAGGCCAGGGTTAGGGCGTCTCAGCCCGGTCGTCGAGGCTAATGGCGGAGAGGACAAGGGCAGTTGCCTGTTTGAGCCTGTTCAAGACTGGTCGGGACTAGGGCTAGAGATGCTGCCCATGTTCCCATTCAGTAATAACCACCCACAATGTATTTTCACTATAGATATGTACCTATCTTTGTGTATTGCTTTGTATAAACATGTAGAATAATTATGTAGTTAAAAAAAAAAAAAAATCATCTTTGGTCTGCATGTACTTGCTTCCATTGTGCATCTAGGTACCTCCATGTACTTGGATCTTTTGTCTGTTACTTTTCTCCTGAAAAAGCATATCCAATGCACTACCCTATTTCTCATCCTGTACCTCTATCAGTATCTTTAATCTAATATACTTACCTCCGTTTTGCATCTATATACTTACAATGTACTTATGGATCTATATATGTATCACTTTCTTCTAATTTGGCATTTCCAATGCACTACCCTGTTTCTCAGCCTATACTTCTCTCAATATATCTTCTAGCCCAACTTTCTGACTCATCTCAAACTACTTTCCACTACTCTTTCCAGTGCACTACCCTATCTCTCACCCTATACATCTATCAATATATTCTCTACATCCACTTTCTCATTTATCCCAAACACCATACCGCTACTATGATCCCCAAAATAACCCTTTCTAGACTCTCTCCTATTGTACCCCTTCTTGCATCATCTGACCCCTCTTTTACTATACCGATCCCCCAAAACAAACCTCTCTAAACTCTTCCCTCTGACTCTTCCCCTCCAAAAACCCTTTTTACTCATCCAAAAGCCTCCTCCTACTGTTATAACCTAAAAAAAGAAATACAATAAAACCCTTCACTCTTCTATCCCTTCACTATCCTTTTCAATCAAAATAACAGACTAACATGTTCACTTCTCAAATTCCATATTCCACTATACTAACTCACCACTAATCCTTTATGGCTTCCAGAGTAGCGTGCTACTCGCCAATAATGCGTTTCAGCACTCCATCAGGGTTACAAGAGCAATATAAATGCAAAACGTTTCTCTTTTCTACCCCTCCCCAAACCCTTCTCATCCCAAATAACTGACTAACATATCCACCACTCAAATTAATTTCATGTTTCACCATACTAATTCAAAACTAATCCTTATGGGTTCCAGAGTAGCATGCTACTCGCCAAAAAAGCGCTTCAAAACCCCATCAGGGGTAGCAAGCGCTATATAATACAAACCTCTCTCCCTCTTCTATCCCGCGACCTACCCTTCTCTATCCAAAAAACTGAATAACATATCCACCACTTAAATTACTTCATATTTCTCTATACTAATTTTCAACACTAATCCTTTATGGGTTCCATAGTAGCGTGCTACTCACCAGAAAAGCGCTTCAATACCCATCCGGGGTAACTGGTGCTATATGAATGCAAACCTTTCTCCTCCTTCTATCCCTCCGCTATCCTTCTCACTCCAAATAACTGACTAATATCCACCACTCAAATTACTTTCCTTTTTCACCATACTAATTTACAACTAATCCTTTATGGGTTTCCGGAGTAGCATGCTTCAACACCCCATCAGGGATAACAAGCGCTATATAAATACAAACCTTTTTTCCTCTTCTATCCTTCTGCTATCCTTCCGAATCCAAATAACTGACTAACCTATCCACCACTTAAAATGTACTTGCATGTTTCCCTATACTAATTCAACACTAATCCTCTATGGGTCCCGGAGTACCGTGCTACTCGCCGCAAAAAGCGCTTCGACGCCTCGTCAGGGGTAGTAAGTGCTATACAAATGCAATTACAATCCAATACAACAATGGTTGGGTGTACAACCCTTTCTAAAATGGTTGTCTTTTCCTGACTGCTTTAGTATTTCAGTAATATCCCATTATTTATACCTGCTAGATTTTTTTGCACAATAAACCCCATCCTGGGCGAGCTGATTTAGCACGCTGGTCGCCGCAGACAGGCACTGGCAAAACTAATACTGCAGACAGACAGAGGCAGGTTGGGGGCTTCAAATTTCAAACAGTACTACTTGGTCGCTCAACTTCATTGGGTGTGCAGATGGTTATTTGAAAACCAGCTAGATGACACAGCAATGCTGACTCTAAAAAATGTCATACCTTTCTGCCCCCTTACAAAGCTGTCTCCTACTAACTCACAGCGTATATGTACGGCCCGTTGTTACTTTAAAAAGTCTTTACGTAGTACAGCTGAGTCTGCCCCATGCGCCCCTGGTGTCCCGCTGTTTGTTTTTATTATTTTTTATTGAAGGGAATAGACATAGTACATAAAGATTTACAGACTCTTCAATCGCATATAATAAATAGACAATAAGTTTACCAAATTTCATAAACTACTAGTGCATAATAAATATGATCCACAATGTATACTAAGAGGCAGAAAAGATAAAACCTATTGCATATTAAGTCTCATATTTCAAATGCATGGTAAACGAAAACATAAATTCATGCTCCACTTTACATGATGTATAAACCAGCATTCTAGACATCGAATCTATGATGACGTGTGACCCCTAACTTAAAAGCCAATATAATTACACTCTACGCCTAAAAATTCCACAGTAATAAATCACATAGTATCATTTATCTGTGTAGGTGTGACATAGCCCCTCCATATATTCTCAAATTTCCGCACCGCCCCTATCTTTGCGTAGGCCTCCTCGAATTTGTAAGTCCTCTCCATCTTTTGTAGCCACAGATTCAATATAGGTAGTGTGAGAAGTTGGCCTGATATGTAGTGCTCACTATTCTAGTGATCACTGTGTATCATTCCAAACGACCCTTATTGATGATTGGTTGTAAGTCAACCTTTTAGACCAGCTATCCTAGTAGCGTGGATACGAGCAGTCTTTAGGCTAAACTCTAGAGGGCGTGTTAAGCCAGCTGTTTACCATCACATATACCCCTTGAACGTCGAGTGAAAGGACACCACACAAGTTGTTATGAAAATAAAGGATATTTATTTATAACAAGACTACCCTGGCTCTTTATGAGTCAGGGAGCTAAGCACACTACAAAACTCTTAGAAAATACTTCAGTTGCACAATTTACACAAATGCCCGAAGGGCACGAGAAACCATCTACGCTAACAGTGAAATGCGAGTGGTTAGAGTCTGGAGTTACTGATTCCGGAGTGATCCGATCAGTGGGACTAAATGAAAAAGGAACTGGACACTTGTAGAGCGAACCTGCGATGGAGCACCGAAATTCTCGAGTTACCTAGCCCAGAGGCTGCGACTGCGTGAGGTTCGGCAAGATGTCGGGAGTCCTCGTTGTAGTCTCAGGAGCCTGAAAGAAGAAGTTGCTGGCAGGCGACCAGTGTCGATGTTTCAGCGAGATCCAAGCCTGGATCGGTGTTGAAGGAAACCTGAAAGCAGAGGGGACTCAGTTCTCAACCGCTAGCCAGCGATCGTGTAGGTACCAGGGAGGTACCGGCTGAAGTCACCTCGACCAGGTGAGTGGATGACGTCGGACTCGGCTGTTCCTCGGACCAGGAGGCGCGGCGGCGACCAGGATGGAGGGCGAGCTGTCCCCCGAAGGTGTCTGCTGTCGATGATGCTGGGCCCAGGAGTGGGGCAGCAGGTCTTGGCAGTGGCAAACCCACGCGGGGGAGTCAAGATGGCGTCTGGAGTGGACCAGGAGGGTCCGAGGTACTCCTCTGTTGAAGGGGAGCAAGGGCCAGTCTGGAGCAACCAGACCAGTGATGAAAAACAAACTATCGTGGTGCGTCGTGAAGAGGGCCACAAGCCGGTCGGCGAGTGGTCGGACAACGCGGTGAACAGCAAGGAGCAGAAGGGCCCCCACGCAGATCTCGTGGATGCTGGGGAGGCGGACTTCGGTGCTGGAGCCGCTCAGGGTTAGGGCTTCTCAAACCCTAGGTACACTCACTCGAGGGTCCCTCGGTGGGCGTGTTAGATAAGCGTCGTGCAGGTTCTGAAGATGGCCGGTCCCGCAGGTCTCGTCTCACCTACGAATCTCAGCTGGGCTGACGATGTAGGTAGAGGTCAGAGATGGCAGGGAACCCGGGTCTCGTCGAGCTGGGCAGTCTTGATCCGTGGGAGAGACGTACAGCAAACCGCAAGCGCTTAGTTGGTGCCTGCTGGTGCAGGGTGGCTACTCCTTAGCCACAAGGGAGAGTCTTCAGAAAAGTCAAGAGTTCCTTTCGTGGAAAGTAGTTCAAGATTCAGAATTATCCAATTTGGGAAGGGGACCCGCTCCCACCTTTATTCTAGGAAAAAGAGGCTGGCCCGTGACTAGGTCCTACCTATGGGTGGGACCAGGAGGGGGGTGGTTACACCCCTATCCTTTGTCCGGCTTCGCCCCAGCTCAGGGGCTGGTGTGCCCCCGAAACTGGTTTGAGCCGGGCTATGCACAGTGAGCACCGGGGTGCCACTCGCAATCACCTTCCTTTCAGCCCTGCCTACCTGGGATACACAAACCCTGTCTGGGATGGTGCTAACACCGCCCTCGACAGGAAACCCTTTGTCCAAGCTCCCTTCGCTGGATGGTCTCCCAGCAGCAGGAGGTCAGACTTTTGTCTGGTGGCAGCATCCATTTTGTGATGCTGAGGCTTGAGTCAACTTTAACCGGGGTTCAAGGTTACTTCCATGTCGTGCCCCTCTAAAAGGGGGGAATGCTAACCCCGTCGCCAGAATTGGCGAGGGGTTCGTATTCCAATTCGTATGACACCTTACTCGACATGTGTAGGTGATGCGATGCCAAAGTTAGCAAATAACCGCAAGGATTATAATGCATTTTAAGGTAGTTGGCCCGCGTCACCATGGAACGGCTATTTAGGACTTGGTTCCGCAAGCCGTCGACGGGCTCAGCTCGCGCCAGAGCACCGTCCCACATGATCCCCAGCACTCTGCCTTCAGGATTGATAAGGCCTGCCATAGGAGTGACTGATAGGAATCCATGTGTCCATTTTAGGGTTAGGTATAGGAATACTACACCTACAGCAACGGGTGATTACACCACCTTGCCCCAGCTGTCGTGCAGCCAGTTGTGTCAAATTTGGGCGGCCATCCAGGGGTGGCATAATACATGCTGCAGCCCCTGGTAGGCCCTGGGTACACCGATGCCCTGGATACCTGTGGTATGCTGAGACAGGGACTGACAAGGCGGCCCAGTTCCAATTAGTGGATGCACCTAATGTACATGTGTATTAATTTCGAGAGAGAACAGCTAGGCTGTGGGTCTGATTGGCAGGCCCACAGCCAGGGAAAGTCGTAAACCAATGAAGCAAAAGCAAAAAATCTAGGTGATCATAGGATTGCAGACCCTACTCTCCTACATGACCCCCCCCCCAAACTTTGGGACAATAAGCTAACCTTGACCAGGTGAGTCTTCTTGCTCTAAGTGGAAATACCTGGAGAGCCCATCTGCATTGCCATGATCAGTGCCAGGTCTATGCTCCACTGTGAAGTCCATCCCCTGTAGGGAAATGGACCACCTAAGTAGTTTGGGGTTTTCACCCTTCATTTGATTTAGCCACAAGAGGGGCTTATGGTCGGTCTGAATCTTGAAGTGAGTGCCAAACAAGTATGGCCTCAACTTCTTCAGGGCCCAAACCACAGCAAAGGCCTCCCTCTCAATAGCTGACCAATTCTTCTCTCTGGGGGTCAGCCTCCTGCTAATAAAAGCTATGGGCTGGTCATGACCATCAAAATTCAGCTGAGATAGAACAGCTCCCACACCCAACTCCGAAGCGTCTGTTTGGACAATGAATGGTTTGGAGTAGTCTGGACTCTTTAGGATAGGTGCTGTGCACATGGCCTGCTTTAGGTCATCGAATGCCTTCTGACAGCTTGCTGTCCACTGAACTTTTTTTGGCATCTTTTTACTTGTCAGATCGTTTAGCGGGGTCACAATGGATCCATAATTTCTGACAAATTTCCGGTAATAACCAGTCAGGCCCAAGAAAGCTCGAACCTGAGTCTGGGTGGTTGGAGGAGCCCAGTCCTGGATGGCCTGTATTTTGCTCTCCAATGGCTGAACCTGGCCTCCACCTACAAGGTGGCCCAGGTATAGAACCTGTGTCTGCCCTATCTGGCACTTAGTGGCCTTGATAGTGAGGCCTGCCTTTTGCAGGGCCTCCAACACTTTCCTCAGGTGGACCAGGTGATCCTCCCAGGTGGAGCTAAAGACAGCGATATCGTCCAGATACGCCGCACAGAAGTCGTCCAACCCAGTGAGAACTCGATTCACCAGCCTTTGGAAGGTGGCAGGTGCATTTTTCAAACCAAAGGGCATTACCACGAACTGATAATGCCCACCCGGGGTAGAAAATGCTGTTTTGGGTTTGGCCTCCTCAGCTAACCTGATTTGCCAATACCCAGCTGTCAGGTCAAACGTACTTAAGTAGTTGGCCGAAGCCAACCGGTCTATAAGTTCGTCTGCTCTTGGTATTGGGTGGGCGTCAGTCTTAGTGACTGCATTGAGGCCTCTGTAGTCCACGCAAAACCTCATCTCTTTCTTACCGCCCTGGGTGTGAGGTTTCGGCACGAGAACTACGGGACTAGCCCAGGGGCTGTCCGAGGGCTCAATGACTCCCAGCTCCAACATTTTCTGCACCTCTGACTTGATGCAGTCTCTGACATGATCAGGCTGTCGATAGATTTTACTCTTTACGGGCAGACTGTCCCCAGTGTCGACCTCATGGGTACACCAATTGGTCTGACTGGGTGTCAGAGAGAACATATGTCGAAAGGATTGAAGAACCTGTTTACAGTCCTTTTGTTGATGTCCAGAGAGGCTGCCGCAAAAGACAACACCATCTACTGACCCATCGTCAGGGTTCTGAGAGAGCAGGTCCGGGAGAGGGTCACTCTCCTCCTCCTGTCCCTCATCTGTGGCCATGAGCAAGCCCATGCCCTCCCTGTCGACATATGCCTTGAGCCTGTTTACATGGAGCACCCGGTGGGGGCTCCGGGGAGTTCCCAGGTCTACCAAGTAGGTGACCTCTCCCTTTTGCTCAATGATCGTGTGGGGCCCAGACCATTTGTCTTTGAGTGCTGCTGGGGCCACTGGCTCCAGCACCCACACCTTCTGTCCAGGCTGGTACACAGTCAGGACAGCCTTTTGGTCGTGCCAAGCTTTCTGTAATTCTTGGCTCGCCTCAAGGTTTTTAGATGCCTTTTCCATGTACTCCGCCATCCGCGAGCGGAGGCCGAGCACATAGTCCACAATGTTTGATGCCGGCTTTCTGAGAGGTCTCTCCCATCCTTCCTTTACCAAACAAAGGGGTCCCCGTACAGGATGTCCGAACAGAAGCTCAAAAGGGCTGTAGCCAACCCCCTTCTGCGGGACCTCTCTGTAGGCGAACAAGAGGCAGGGAATCAGGACATCCCATCTCCGCCGAAGCTTTTCAGGTAGTCCGTGAATCATCCCTTTTAGGGTCCTGTTGAATCTCTCAACAAGCCCATTGCATTGCGGGTGATAGGGTGTGGTGAACTTGTAGTTGACACCGCACTCCTTCCACATTGCAGTCAGATATCCCGACATGAAGTTTGCACCTCTGTCTGAGACAACCTCCTAGGGAAGCCCACTCTGGAGAACACTCCAACTAGGGCCCGTGCCACCACAGGTGCTGTAGTGGTCCTAAGGGGAATAGCTTCAGGATACCTGGTGGCGTGGTCCACCACCACCAGTATAAACTTGTGCCCTGATGCTGTCTGGGGTTCCATTGGTCCGACAATGTCGATCCCCACTCGTTCAAAGGGCACCCCCACCACCGGTCGTGGTATGAGGGGGGCCTTTGTCGTGCCACCTGACTTACCACTGGCTTGGCAAGTGACACAGGAGCGGCAAAACTCCTTCGTATCTTCGGACATGTGGGGCCAGTGAAAGTGTGGAACAATTCTGTCCCAAGTCTTATTCTGGCCTAAGTGACCTGCAAGGGGAATCTCGTGGGCCAAGGTAAGAAGGAAACCTCTCAGAGACAAGGGGATGACCAGCCTCCTGGTCGCGCCAGGTTTGGGGTCTCTTGCCTCGGAGTACAGGAGTCCATCGTCCCAGTACACTTTGTGGGTACCTGTGGCGTTCCCTGCTGCCTCAGCAGCAGCCTGCTGTCTGAGGGGTTCAAGTGAGGGGCAGTCTAACTGTGCCTTCCCCAGGAGGGTCCCCCTGAGCCCAGAAACTCAACCTGACCAGGTTCAAGCTCTTTCGGCTCAGTTTCCCTCAGTTCTTTAAGGTCAGCCTCCTCAGAGACTTGATCCACGACCTGGGGCAAGGGGGAAGGCGAAGCCTTACCCTTACTGCTCCTTTTCTTGGAAGGTGTCTGGTCCGTTCTTCCAGGATCCAGCACCTGTTCAGTGGGGCATCTTTTGGCCTGTGACCTGGTCACAGCAAGGACATGTGCTGGCAAGCCTAACATTTCCATGTGAGTCCTCTGCTCCACTTCTGACCATTGTGACGTTTCCAAATCATTGCCCAACAGACATTCTACGGGGAGGTCTGAACTAACCACAACCTTTTTCGGGCCACTTACCCCTCCCCAGGAGAAATCAACAACTGCCATACTGTGATTGGTAGTGACGTTGCTGGCATTGGTCACTAGGTAATCGGTACCTAGCATGATCTGTCCAGGGTCCACAAAGTTAGGCGTCACCATGGTGACACTGGCACAAGTGTCCCTGTAGGCCTGGGCCACTTTTCCATTGATCAAAGGTGTCTGTCTGTATTTGCCCAAAGTATTGGGACTGGCATCAGGGGACATATCCATATCCCCTGTACAGACAAGGACGGCCTGAGTGAGCGTGCTGACTAAGTCGTCACTCCCCTCGGTTCCCAAGGTTAGCCCAACTAATGCCTTGGGAGGCGCACTACCACTGCTGACTGTACTAGGGGGTGCAGGTGCCTTAGGGGCTACAGTGGCAGGAGTTTGCCCTCCTTTCTTGGTGCACTCACTAAACCAATGAGTCTTACTTTTACAGTATTGGCACCACCTTTTTGACTGGCCTTCTGGAGTCTTCTTTTTCTCCTGTGAAGCCTGACCCCCACCCTCTTTGGTTTGTTGGGGGCCTGTCGAAGACTTCTGGTCATTTTGTTCGTTCTTGTTACTACCCTTTTGGTCTGCTTTCTTCTGATCACCCTGGTTCTGAGTCTGGTTCTGCCTGACCCTTGTTCTGACCCATCTGTCTGCCTTCTTTCCCAATTCTTGGGGAGAGGTCAGATCCGAGTCGACAAGGTGCTGATGCAACAATTGGTTCTGACAGTTGTTTAAAATCTGTTCTCTCATGATAAGATTGTACAATCCTGTGTAATCAGTAACCTTGCTACCCAGCAACCAGCCCTCCAAAGCCTTAGTGGCACAATCGACAAAGTCAGTCCAATCCTGAGACTGGATTTTCTGGGTGTCCCTGAACAGCAACCTGTACTGTTCCGTGGTTAAGCCAAACCCATCAATCAGTGTATTCTTCAGGACTTGGTAGTTGTTTGCATCCTCAGCTCTAGTAGTGAGGAGCTTGTCTCGACCTTTACCTTCAAAGGAGAGCCACAGTATAGCTGCCCACTGACTTTGGGGGACGCACTGGACAGTGCAGGCCCTCTCCAAAGCAGTTATCCACTTGTGGATGTCGTCCCCTTGCTTAAAGGGGGGCACTATTTTACTCAGGTGTCTAGTGTCTATACCCCTGTCTTTCTCTCTAAGGAGAATGCTGCCACCAGTGGGATCTAACCCACTTAATTTCTGCTCTCGGGCTAAGGCAAGTCTTTCTTTGGCGAGGGCAAGTTCTTCCCGCTCGATCCTCAGATTGACTTCCCTCATCTTCGCTTCATGCTCCCTTCTCTGAGGGGACGTCATTCCTCTCTGAGAAGATGCCTGAGAGACATGTGTTCGAACAGATCTGTTAGAGCCTCTGGAGAGAGACCTAGCTCGTCCGTTCCCAATGTTAGGCCTGCTTGAGCGTGGGCCCGGGGCTCCCCCAGTTCCACTCTCATGCCTGCTTAAGTTGGTCCTCGTAAGCCTGCCGACTACCACTGGACCTTTGTTTGCCTCGTCTCCTGATAACTCCTCCTCGTCTTCCTCCTCTGTATGGAGGTCGAGGTCTGGGTCACCAAGGGTTCCCTCTAAGGGAGGCATGTTCCCATCAGCATTGGGGGGACCTGTGTTAGAGGACCTCCTGGCATCGTACGTCTCTAAGAGACCTATCAGAAATGCGATGGTAGGGTTAGAACCCTGGTTTAGCTTCCTGGAGGCACACAGTTGTCTCATTTCCTTGAAGCTAAGAGCTGCATATCGTGACATGACCTGTGGAGGGTCACTGACCACTAAGGGAGTCTCCGCAGACTCTCCGTGGACCGACATGCTTCTAGTGAGGTGTAAGTGATGCACCTACCTACACTATTTGTTTACCTACTGATCCCTTGCTAAGAGTTGTAGTCAGGGTGTGCTAAGCCCTGTTACGCTACAACAGCTGGTTCAGTAGAACTCAGAGTATTCTAAGTTAAGTTATATGTACCTGGGTACTTATGTGATCTTTCACTTTGATATTCTTAGGATACGTGTGTGGTAAAACAACAGCAAGCTCAAATCCCAACCGCTGCTCACCAATGTGAGAAGTTGGCGTGATATGTAGTGCTCACTATTCTAGTGATCACTGTGTATCATTCCAAACGACCCTTATTGATGATTAGTTGTAAGTCAACCTTTTAGACCAGCTATCCTAGTAGCGTGGATACGAGCAGTCTTTAGGCTAAACTCTAGAGGGCGTGTTAAGCCAGCTGTTTACCATCACATATACCCCTTGAACGTCGAGTGAAAGGACACCACACAAGTTGTTATGAAAATAAAGGATATTTATTTATAACAAGACTACCCTGGCTCTTTATGAGTCAGGGAGCTAAGCACACTACAAAACTCTTAGAAAATACTTCAGTTGCACAATTTACACAAATGCCCGAAGGGCACGAGAAACCATCTACGCTAACAGTGAAATGCGAGTGGTTAGAGTCTGGAGTTACTGATTCCGGAGTGATCCGATCAGTGGGACTAAACGAAAAAGGAACTGGACACTTGTAGAGCGAACCTGCGATGGAGCACCGAAATGCTCGAGTTACCTAGCCCAGAGGCTGCGGCTGCGTGAGGTTCGGCAAGATGTCGGGAGTCCTCGTTGTAGTCTCAGGAGCCTGAAAGAAGAAGTTGCTGGCAGGCGACCAGTGTCGATGTTTCAGCGAGATCCAAGCCTGGATCGGTGTTGAAGGAAACCTGAAAGCAGAGGGGACTCAGTTCTCAACCACTAGCCAGCGATCGTGTAGGTACCAGGGAGGTACCGGCTGAAGTCACCTCGACCAGGTGAGTGGATGACGTCGGACTCGGCTGTTCCTCGGACCAGGAGGCGCGGCGGCGACCAGGATGGAGGGCGAGCTGTCCCCCGAAGGTGTCTGCTGTCGATGATGCTGGGCCCAGGAGTGGGGCAGCAGGTCTTGGCAGTGGCAAACCCACGCGGGGGAGTCAAGATGGCGTCTGGAGTGGACCAGGAGGGTCCGAGGTACTCCTCTGTTGAAGGGGAGCAAGGGCCAGTCTGGAGCAACCAGACCAGTGATGAAAAACGAACTATCGTGGTGCGTCGTGAAGAGGGCCACAAGCCGGTCGGCGAGTGGTCGGACAACGCGGTGAACAGCAAGGAGCAGAAGGGCCCCCACGCAGATCTCGTGGATGCTGGGGAGGCGGACTTCGGTGCTGGAGCCGCTCAGGGTTAGGGCTTCTCAAACCCTAGGTACACTCACTCGAGGGTCCCTCGGTGGGCGTGTTAGATAAGCGTCGTGCAGGTTCTGAAGATGGCCGGTCCCGCAGGTCTCGTCACACCTACGAATCTCAGCTGGGCTGACGATGTAGGTAGAGGTCAGAGATGGCAGGGAACCCGGGTCTCGTCGAGCTGGGCAGTCTTGATCCGTGGGAGAGACGTACAGCAAACCGCAAGCGCTTAGTTGGTGCCTGCTGGTGCAGGGTGGCTACTCCTTAGCCACAAGGGAGAGTCTTCAGAAAAGTCAAGAGTTCCTTTCGTGGAAAGTAGTTCAAGATTCAGAATTATCCAATTTGGGAAGGGGACCCGCTCCCACCTTTATTCTAGGAAAAAGGGGCTGGCCCGTGACTAGGTCCTACCTATGGGTGGGACCAGGAGGGGGGTGGTTACACCCCTATCCTTTGTCCGGCTTCGCCCCAGCTCAAGGGCTGGTGTGCCCCCGAAACTGGTTTGAGCCGGGCTATGCACAGTGAGCACCGGGGTGCCACTCGCAATCACCTTCCTTTCAGCCCTGCCTACCTGGGATACACAGACCCTGTCTGGGATGGTGCTAACACCGCCCTCGACAGGAAACCCTTTGTCCAAGCTCCCTTCGCTGGATGGTCTCCCAGCAGCAGGAGGTCAGACCTGTGTCTGGTGGCAGCATCCATTTTGTGATGCTGAGGCTTGAGTCAACTTTAACCGGGGTTCAAGGTTACTTCCATGTCGTGCCCCTCTAAAAGGGGGGAATGCTAACCCCGTCGCCAGAATTGGCGAGGGGTTCGTATTCCAATTCGTATGACACCTTACTCGACATGTGTAGGTGATGCGATGCCAAAGTTAGCAAATAACCGCAAGGATTATAATGCATTTTAAGGTAGTTGGCCCGCGTCACCATGGAACGGCTATTTAGGACTTGGTTCCGCAAGCCGTCGACGGGCTCAGCTCGCGCCAGAGCACCGTCCCACATGATCCCCAGCACTCTGCCTTCAGGATTGATAAGGCCTGCCATAGGAGTGACTGATAGGAATCCATGTGTCCATTTTAGGGTTAGGTATAGGAATACTACACCTACAGCAACGGGTGATTACACCACCTTGCCCCAGCTGTCGTGCAGCCAGTTGTGTCAAATTTGGGCGGCCATCCAGGGGTGGCATAATACATGCTGCAGCCCCTGGTAGGCCCTGGGTACACCGATGCCCTGGATACCTGTGGTATGCTGAGACAGGGACTGACAAGGCGGCCCAGTTCCAATTAGTGGATGCACCTAATGTACATGTGTATTAATTTCGAGAGAGAACAGCTAGGCTGTGGGTCTGATTGGCAGGCCCACAGCCAGGGAAAGTCGTAAACCAATGAAGCAAAAGCAAAAAATCTAGGTGATCATAGGATTGCAGACCCTACTCTCCTACAGGTAGTTTCTGAGATCTCCAATTTTGTAGAATTAAGGATCTGGCTACTGCTAAAGCAAGGGACACAAAGAATTGCTTGTATAGTGAGATCTGATCGAATACGTAGGAGAAGCCAAATAGCGCCAGCGATGCAGATGGAAGGATATCTAATGAACCACATCTACTAATAAACCCCAAAACCTCTTCCCAAAAGTATTGTAATTTCGGATAAGTGAAAATGATGTGTCCAGTCCCCTGCCTCCGGCAGATTACATCTAAAACAGTCATTCGGTACCGTAGGGAACCATTTATGGAGCCTGGAGGGAGTGTAGTAGGCCACCCATTTGAAAAGGAAGGACATTCTTTTAAAGTTAGCCGCTCCTGAAGCCCTGTGGCCAAGCTCACAGACTCGTATCCATTCCTGCCACTATACCTGCAGTTAGTTTCCTAAGCAATTTTTAGGAGCATTAGTACAATGAGGTTCTTGTTCTTCTCCTGGCGTAGTACCGTGTACCAATTGCCAATGCCCAATAAGTTTGATTCAAAAGCAGCTTTTAAAATTACTCTTGTATTCTCACTGATTCCTCTAAAGTTAGTCCGGAGGAAGCATGAAATCTGCCTAAAACTTAGCCAGAGGTTGCGGCTATGTGTTTCAAATTGTGCTACAAACGCCTCCCACGTCATCCGATTAGCACCATTATAAAAATCACCGAATTTACAAAAGCCCAACAAAATATAACGTTGTATCCCTTTCTGTGGGAGCTTGAGGCCCCATACCTCGCCATCACAAAGAAAGGAGTATGCATGGCATGATGGAATATTATAATTTTTATGGAATCGCTGAATGCGGTTTAATAGTGTGTTCACCGCCTTATATCTTGTTGTTTTTGGTAACTTTGCAGTTTGCAAGAATGCTGGTAATTTAATAGCACTCTCCCTTAGCATATGATTAATTAAAAAATGATCAAACTTCGAAAGAGGGGACAAAAGCTGATTTGTTAGGTTAAGTAATGCAGCTTGGTAATAAGTGGCTAAGTGAGGTACTGCAAGACCTCCCTGTTCTACATCCAATTGTAAAATAGATACATTAATTCCAGATTTTTTCTTAGCCCAAATAAACTCCCGAAACACCTTATCGACTTCATTAAAATATGAGATTGGAATCTTTTTTTTTTTCTTTTTGGAAGATTTTTATTGTTTTCCTTTGAACAAAACAAAGTGACATTTGATTGTACAGTTCTCGTATCACCTGGCAGTACAGCACACGATTTTACATCCAAGCAGTTGGAACCATTCCTACACCGTTTTACATTTTCGATAGTGACACCCCCCATTCCTGCCCCCAAGCCTACCCCATCAGTCTGAGTCAGAGGTATCATCCTCCTGCACTGGTGGTGGGTCGCATATGCCTCCTCTAAATTTATTCCATGCCCCCCATACCTTATCCCATTTGCGGGGGCATTCCCGCCTGATGAATGTTGATCGCTCAGCCAGCATGGCTGCATCCATGTCCCTTCCCCATGCGGACAGTGACGGTGCCTCCACCGCCCCCCATTTTTGGGCTATGTTCCGCTTAGCTGTCACCATCCCCAGCGTGGCCCAGCCCAGAGCCTGCGGTTGAGGTCATTAGGTTCCCACACATTTAACAAACAGCACCTGGGCTCTGGCACCAACGACACCCCCCCCCTGACTGTGACATCGTCCGCATCACCCGCCTCCAGTAGTCTTGAATTATGGGGCAATCCGAGATGGTGTGAAAGAAGGTACCCTCCTCCCCACAGCCGCGCAGACAGAATGGGTGCGGTGCTCTACCCATTTTATGTAGCGTGTGTCTGGTGTAGTATGAGCGGTGCAGAATCCGGAGCTGTACCAGCCGTAGCCTCGAGGGTATACCTGCCTCACGCGGCGAAGCTAGCGCCTCCCGCCATTCCGGATCATCGAACTCGCCTACATCACCGGCCCATTTCTCCCGTAGGGGTCCAATTGGGTCTGGCAGGTTGTTTACAAGCTTGCGGTATGTGAGAGACGTGGCCTTCTTTGGCATATAATCCGTCAGCAACCTGTCCTCCAGGGGAGATGCCTCCGGAACCTCCTCCTTTGATACCAGGGCATGTTTAATCTGCGTATAGCGAAACCATTCCAAGGGCGCTAGTTCGTATTGTTGTTGCAGGTGTGTAAACGGGACCACTGCCCCTTTCTGCCACACGTCGCCTACCACCGAGATCCCGATGCTGTCCCAGCCATCAAAGCCCCTGCTATTCCTGAGCTGCCCCAACCGCTTTGCGTCCCATAGAGGCGTGAGCTGGGTCAGAACCCCCCGCCACCCCAGTTTGGCCTGGGCCGCATGCCAGATGACTACGGTCTGTCTCAGAGGGCCAATTAACTCCGGGGCCAATCTTCCGTCGTATAAGGGCGACAGCATACCCCTCGTGCCCAATATGTCCCTGTCCGCCTTAAATGCTGGGTCAGACTGTGGCGCGTGGAGCCATTGATTGACTACCTTTAGCTGTGACGCCCAGTAATAAAGTTGGACATTGGGGAGCGCAATCCCCCCGTCATACCAACCGCGGACTAGTTTAGACTGCGCAATTCGTGCCGGCCCGTTACCCCATAGGAGGCTAGTGACCTGTGCTGCAATGGCCCGAAAGTAGGCCGGTGGCACCTGATACGGCGTATTTTCCAGCACGTATAAAAACCGAGGCAGAGCCATCATTTTGAAGAGCGCCGCCCTCCCCAACAGGGTTAGCGCCAGCGCTCCCCAGTGACGTACATCCTGTTTGAGGCGGTCCATAGGGGGCCGCAAATTCCGCGGGAAAAATTCCGCCTGATCCACCGTAATATATATGTCTAAGTATTTAAAAGACCTTTCCGTCATCTGGAGTGGGCAATCCGCGGGTAGCCACGGTGGAGGGCCATTTAGTATGTACAGGACCGACTTGGACCAGTTTATCGTATATCTTGACGCTCTGCCAAAGACTTTGCAGATGTTGAGTAGTGCTAATATAGAGCGTCTAGGGGAGGACAGGTACAGCAACACGTCATCCGCGTATAGGGTGACTCGGTCCTCCCAGCCGTCAGACCATTTAAGGCCCCGTATCATGGGCTCCCAGCGTATCCAAGCCACTAGCGGCTCCAGCGCCAGGGCGAAAAGTAATTGCGATAAGGGACAACCGATAAGGGAAATCCTCCTACATATGTCCGTTGGCAGTAACGTGGGCCAGTGGTTTGGTGTAAAGGAGTCGGATCCAGGCACAGAATTTGGGCCCAAAGCCCAGGTGTGACAGTACTGCAAAAGAAAGGGCCATTCGACCATGTCGAACGCCATTCGCGCATCCAGTGAGAGGAGCACCGCTGGTTCTCGCAAACGGTCCGTCCGAGCCATCACCCCGTGCAATCGCCTCAAATTATGGGATGTACTTCTGCCGGGCATGAAGCCAGACTATGGTGGCCGTGCGCTGATCAGCGGGAGTTCGCCCCTCTGCAGACTGTCAGTGAACATACTCAGTAAATGTGGGGCAAGCGTCCCAGCCGCCCTCTTATAGAGGTCAACCGGAATGCCGTTTAGCCCTAACACTTTACCGGACTGCAGCTCGCCGATTGCCGCCTGTATCTCCTCCACCGTGGGTTCAGCTTCCAGGGTTTCCTTGGCCTCAGGGGAGAGCTTGGGCATGTCAAGGTCTCTGACGTATGTCAGCGCCTCCTCCACTGTCATGGAGGAAGCGGAAGAGTAGACCGCCTGGAAGTGCCTTGCCAGGACGCGTACTATTTCACGCGGCTCAGTCGTCATCTGTCCCTCATCAGTGCTAAGCTGCGCAATCCACCTAGCGCCTCTATCCCTTCCATCAAGCCACGCTAGCAGATTTCCAGTTTTATCACCAACGTCGTAAATTTTGTGCCTCGTGGCTTCCAAGCGCTGTCTGGTGCGCTCCGTGAGGTGCTCTTTGTACCGTGCCTGCGCTACACGCAGGCTGTGTGAAGCTTCAGGAGTTGGGTCTTGGGCCTGGTGGACCTCCGCCGCGTGTAGCTCAAGCTCTAATGACTCCAGCTCTAAGTGTTTTTCGCGCTTGTATGCCGCAATGGAGGCCATAGCCTGCCCCCTGAGGACTGTTTTATATGCCTCCCAAAGGACAGTTGGGGAGTCAACAGAGGCAGCATTTGCCTGAAAATAAAGGCTTGTTGCCCTCGCGATTGATTTGTGGACAGCCGGGAGCTTGAGATAGCCAGGGTGTATCAGGTAGATGCGGCGTCTCGTTAGGTGGCAGCGTGTGTATTGTAGGAGTATTGGGGAGTGGTCAGATATGCCCCTGGGTCTGATTTCTATACGGTCTACGTTCTTGAGACTGCCAGCAGAACCCAGGAAGTAGTCTATCCGAGTTGAACTATTGTGTACCCACGAGTGGTATGTGTACTGTTGCGCTGTTGGGTGATATAGCCGCCATAAATCCGTTAGCCCGTGTGCATCAATAAAGCTCCTGAGGCGGGATACTCCCACGCCACCCGCCCGTGCAGGGCATCGATCAGTTAGGTCGTTTATAACAGCATTAAAGTCACCGCCCAGTATTAACTCCCCCTCCGGCAGATCCAGCAGCAACACGGTAAGCGCCGGGAGCGCCGTGGCATGCAGTGCTGGTGGAATATAAACAGAGACTATATTCAGGGGCCGCCCCTCCCATTGGGTGACGATCGCTGCAAACCGCCCGATCCATCAGTTTTAACTTTGTGTACTATTAAGGGGAACTGTCGTCGCACCATTATGCCCACCCCCCGAGACCCTGAGGAGAATTCGGAGTTTGCCAGCATCTTATACCCCCATCTATCCATCGCTCTACTAGCAGTGCCGGTAAGGTGAGTCTCCTGCAGCAAGACCACCGCCGGGGCGCACCTCTTAATGCCATGCAGGACCAGACCTCGCTTGATTTTGTCTCCCAAGCCCCGCACATTCCACGTGAGCAGAGAGAGAGGCTGCACCGGCGTTAGATTGTTCCTAGCTGGCGTCCCATGCGTTATATCAGTCATTACAGTGGCTGGGGCAGAAGGTAACAAAGGTTACGGATATACCTGTGTAGGTCGTGTATATTATATTTAGTGCATGTACTGCATGTTCTAAGTGTCATTGTCACCATGAACAGAAACTTTTGAAAAGAACATTGAAACAACCCCTGTCCCCCCGACCCCCTCCCTGCCTCCCTGCCATACGGACCTTGAACTGCCTGCCACCCCAACTCAGCACAGTGCTCAATACCCAAATCCCCGAACATTACTTGCGTGCAAAGGAGCGGGAGGTCCGAGGAAGACCAAGAACATCCCCTGTCCCAAGGTCCAATTTTCCGTGCGGTACAGTAAAATTATGTAGGCCACTCCAGTCCCGATAGTCCTCCAAGTTCTCCACACACCTCTAGTCCAGTAAAGGCGCCAGTCAGAGCACTATCCGGCCGCTCCTTCCGGCCGCTCTGTCTCCTCCGCTCTTCGGTCTTGATCAGCGAGGTCCTCTGACCCCCCAGGCTGTCGTCTTCGCCTGTCCGAGCGCCCGACACTTTTCACCTGTTGCCATCCCTCAAGCCAGTCATGGGCCTCCTCCGGCGTCTCAAAGAACCACGTCTTCCCGTCCGCCACCACACGTAGCCGCGCAGGGAAGAGCATGGAATAGGGTAGCTCACGGGCTCTCAGTTTCTTCTTGACTTCCAGGAAGCTCCTCCGCTGTGCCGACACCATCACCGTATAGTCAGGGAAAAAGGACACAGTTGAATTCTGGATACGGAGAGGCGGCGCCACTCGAGCCGTCTGGAGAATGGCATCCCTGTCGCGGAAGTTGAATATGCGAGCCAGGACCGACCTGGGGGGCGCCCCAATCTTCGGCCGGCCACCAGGTATTCTATGGGCGCGTTCAACCGAGAAAAAGGTTGAAAGTATCCTGGGCTGCAACCTGGTTTTTATCAGGTCTTCCACATATAAATCCATGGCGGGGTGACCCTCACTTTCGGGAATTCCCTTAATCCGCACGTTATTGCGGCGGGGGCACCCCTCCTGATCATCCAACTTTTTATCGCCATGCGCTTGTTCTCCGCCTCCAGTTACGACACTTTTTGTAGTGGATAGGTAGTGTCTTTCGTCAGGGTAGATGTCACTTGCTTCACGTCTGTGACCCTGGCCGACATTTTCTGAAAATCCGCTCTGAGGAGGGACACATCTGTAGAAATCGACCCCACAGTAGTTTGCACTTTAGTCAGGTCAGCCATAATGTCCTCCAGCGTCACTTTTGGTGTCCCGGCTTCCACCGCCACCTTTTTGGTGCGTCCGTTGCGGTCCGGCATTGGGGAAGGGTCTTTATTGTATGCGAATTTGTCCAACTTGCCCTGCTGGTTCGCCCGATTTCCTTTCCCACTCATAGTCGCGCAGGTAGGTGCAGTTGAAGGTTACCCTTGGTTACTGTAGGCCAGTTGGTGGAGCAGGGTGCCCCGGTGAAGCGCAGTCGTTCCCGAGCCAGTACAAAATTGGCCGCCGTCTCAGCCCACAGCAGTTGGCTCCGTTCTCCGGCACAAAACAGATCGCAAGGCACACACCCCCAAGTAGCGAAGGGCCCCCGCGCCGATCACGCTGCAGCCCACCTTGCTGAACTCGCCCAAGGGAGGCAGCGCAGGAGGCCCCGAATACCACTGTCCGGCGGCACCACCAGTCTTCTCCTGTCCTCCTCCCGAAATCTCCGAGGCAACGTGGTCAGCCAGGCCTCCCCCGGAGCGTGTCTCGGACGCCTCCTGCAGCTCGCGTTGTCAGGCGGGGGAGGGTTACCACCGCCGGACCCTCATCTGACTCTGTTGCGGGGCCGTCCCCTGGTGTGCCGCCTCAGCGCCGTGTCTCCCCTGCCTTGTTGTCGCTGTGGTCCTGCAGGAGCGACCAGACCAGGGCGCGGATGTCTCGCGCGCACACCAGTCCCCCAGCAAAGCGCCAGCTCCCCCGGTGCGCCGCTCGGGCGAGTCCGGGCCTCCCGCACGTCGCCTGGGCCCCTTCAATAAATCTAGGCCCCGGTCTCGGCCGCCGACCCAGGCCGCAACTGTTAAGGCGGCACAGATCGTGTTGCGGGCCGCTGGGAGACCCGAGACTTGCATCAGGCGGAGTGGCTTCCTCTTGGCTCTCAGCCTGCGGACCTTGGGCACAGATTCTGCCGCGGATTAATGGACGGATGCTAGGGGAGTCGGCCTCACCCTTGGAGCTCCTTCAAGCTGCGGCCATCTTGCCTGGTAGCTAGCCACGCCCCCCGAGATTGGAATCTTTAAAGGAAGATTTGAAAATAAAAATAACAGCAGAGGAAGAATCGACATTTTTATCTGAGAGACTCGACCTATTATTGACAAGGGCAATAATGCCCATCTGTCTAACATACTTTTTATTTTGACGAGTGTTTTACCGTAGTTTCAGTGAAAGTCTACTGTTACATACAAGCCTAATTGGTTTCAAAGGTAAAAACTTTAGCCCTTCCGGCAGCTCTATTCCTGGTGTATTAAATAAAAGAAGCCCCGTTTTAGATTGATTGACCCTGTCTCCTAATTCTGTGAATGCCTGGATTTCACCCAATGCTCTCTGGATGTTTAATTTTTCTGGATTCAGGTACAGAGTCAGATCATCAGCGAATAGCTTTATTTTGGCCATTTCGAATAGGGGGGCTTGGATTAATATGTTAGAGCGAATTTTTATCGCTAATGGTTCGATAAAAAGTGTGAACAAAAGGGGGGAAGGGGACATCCCTGCCAAGTACCCCACCTTATTACTACCTCTCCCGCCTCCTCTGAATTTATGATAATTTTTGCGGTGGCTCCCCTATAGATTCTCTCCAACATCTCGATCAGCTGGCGTAGAAAGCCGAACTCCCCCCAAAATAAAGACGAGGGCCCGCCAATCCACCAGATCGAAGGCTTTTTCTGCGTCCATCATTAAGATGGCCGCAGCCTACTTTGTGGCAGAGAAATAGTCAATAGCTTGAATCAGATGGAAAGTATTCGCCGCCATAGATCTCCCCGGCAAAAACCGTGTTTGAGCTGCATGAACCAAGTAACATGCACAGCCCATGATTCTATTTGCCCAGATTTTCATAAGGAGCTTATAATCTACATTTAGTAAGCTTATTGGGCGATAGGAGCTTGGATCTTTAGGGTCCTTTTCTTTCTTTAGAATGGAAATCATCACTGATTCTTTGAATCTGTCTGGTACTCCCGTTCCAGCCATAACTTGGTTATACAGTGATACTAAGAAAGGGGTGAGTTCATTTAAAAACATTTTATATACTTCGATGGGGATCCCGTCATTGCTACTCACCTTTCCATTTGTCATTTTTTTTAACAATTTCCTTTAGTTCTGTGATTGTAATCGGTTCAGTCAAAAGCATACAGTCCTCCTCTCTAACTTTGGGCAGGTGGACTGTTGCTAAATAATCTGCAAGAGCTTGAGGGTCAACTGTCTGGACTTCCACATATATCTTGCTAAAATATGTTATAAAAATGTCAGCGATCTCATCTTTATCGTTCACCAGACACCTAGTACTCCGATTTCTAATTTGTGGGATGGACTGTTTACTCTGTTGCGTTTTTGTAGACCAGGCTAAACATTTCCCGATATGCTGGCTTTCCTTGTACGCCTTTTGATGGGAGGCTTTACTTCAAGCAATTTCCTCAAGCAGAAAAAAACTTTTAAACTCCCCCTTAGCTCTTAATAGTTCCTGATGAAGTTCTACTCCTTCCTCCTCCCTGAAAGTTCCCTCCTAACCCGCTCCACCTCTTCTTGGAGTCCAGCAATCTTCAGTTTTCTTAGCTTATAAAGATTAGCACTGTATGCCACCACCTGTCCCCTAAACATAGCCTTAAGCGCCTTCCATACCATAAAAATCTGACGCCGTATTCACATTCTCCTTAAAGAACCACCCTATAAAGTCCCGGGTTTCATTGATCCATTTCTGGTCTGATAACAGTGCTTTATCAAAGTACCACCTATTACTCTTTCTTCTGGGGGCAGGCAAATGTAAAATTAAGGATACTAAAGAATGATCTGAAAATGGATTGGAGAATCAAAGAGTCTCCCCTTGTGAACCGATTACTATTAAAAAAAAAAATCCAGCCGGGATGCGGTTTTAAATCTCGCCGAGTAGCACGTGAACTCAGCAGTACCTGGATGGGTCTACTTTCCATGGGTCCAGTAAGGCGAGATCCTCTTTAATAATTTTTAAAAGTCCTATCTATTTTAGGTTTTAATTGCTTTTTCCCCTTATTGGAGGTATCAAGACGTAAGCCTTGTATTAGATTAAAATCTCCCCCCATAATTATATATCCCTGCACACCCAGCAGCAACTCATATCTGTTCCAGGGGCGCACACTCGTCACCAATTGGACCATAGTAATTGAGAAGGACGACAGCTATACCATTAACTACGACCTCTATCCACAACCATCTAGCTCCCTCATCCCTAGTCAACTTACCCACCTCCCAGTCCAAATTCGAAGACAAAAGAATACCCACTCCACGCACTGCCGCCTGGGCTGAGGCAAATTATGCTTGGGCATATTTCTTAGGGAGAGTAAAGTTGGGTGAGTTTGATTTAAGATGCGTCACCTGCAAAAAGATCACCTGGGGTGAGAAGGCTTCCAACCAATTTAGCATAGCTCTTCATTTCTGTGAGTTCAAGAAGCCATTCACATTACAAGAAATTACTTTAAACAGTTGTGTCATCCCTTAGACCTATGTGGCTCTTTACAGCCTGGACTAGCATATACTCTCCTTGACCTCTCTTTCATTTGTACCCAATCTTTCAGAAAAATCAAATCAAGCTCCTTGTTGACATGCCAATTACAGCTTGGCCTCCAAATTTAAACAAAGTGCTCAACCTTCCTAGTCTGTCTTCTAACCCTGCGCTAATTTTTTTAAAGCTACACCCCTCTACCCGGCCCGAACCCTCTGTGGAGTGAGGTTGTCCTTCCTTCACTACCACAGCCTCCCTCTAACAACAAGGTGCCTTGTCTTAGCACCCTGGAGCACATCCTGCCCCCCTTCACCTCTGAAAAATAGAAAACATTTCAAAACGAATACCCCCGGGATATTGGAAATATATCGCTTGCTTGCAGAGCCTGTAGTGTATTAACTCAATACATATAAATACATATAAACATATACAGTACAGCATCCAAAAATCATTAGTACAATCATTAGTACAAAAGCACAGTACCATAGAAAGTAAAGTGCAATGTCCAATGTGCACTATACTAAATGGCATATAGATACTGTCGACTATAAGCTTATTATGGTTTAGTGCAGCAAGTGCAATGTTTCATTAGTGCAACTTCTTTACGCCTCGGTAAACCTTACATATATGGTGGTAGAGCATTGATAGTGCCAAAAATCAGGATAAAGTGCAGTGTGCAAGATATGAAGTACGTCAGCTATCAACTTACAATACTAAATGCAAAAACAAATGCAAGTGCAATTTGTTGAATGTAAAGGAAATAGGCTCTGTAAAGTGCCAATGCAGAAAAGTGCAAATATGCAGTATGCAAAGTGCCATATAGGGAAACATCAGCTGTAAACTTATGCTAAGCTTACTGTCATAAGCTTGCTGTCATATTTACAAGTTCCCTAATGCAAATATATATAAAGGTAAAACCCTGTAAGGTGCTCTGAAAAGTGCATTGTTTACTCATTCCGGATAGTGCAATACAAAAAGGCAATAGGTCTTATCAACAAAAGGTAGCCTTTAAAAAGTTCTTCTAGCGAAACACATAAATGGAACCTTCCTTTCCATACCACTCTCAGTTTTGACTGCTGCGCAATCGAAACATGGGCTCCTGCACTCTTAAATTGGCTCAGCATCCCAACAAAGTCTTTTCGTCTTCTTGCTGCTGCTGCCGACATGTCAGAAAACACTCGTACTCGGCCTTCATTAGGTAGAACAATCTCTCTCCTCTGAATTGCTTTTGTTAGTACTGCCTCTCTAATACGATAATCTGAAAAGTTCACAATTATTGTCCTGGTAAACTTAGCCCCTGGAATTTTGTGCGAAGGGACTCTATGGGCCCTCACTACTGTAAGGTCTTCAGGTGCTTTCTCGAGTATATGATCTATGATTAATGACTCCATATAAGCCACTGGGTTGAATTGTCCGTCAATATGTTCACTATCGGGGGAGGAGCCTAGCGCGCAACCAAGATGGCCGCGTAGGTGCGAGGCTCCCGAGGACCTCCGCGACCTCCTGAATTAATCCTGGCGATATCCTGTCCTTGTTGAGGGGACTGTGTCGGTGAACCCGAGCTGAGGCGCCACCCGTTTTTTGGGCTCGAATCGGACCCCGAACACCGGTGGGAGCGTCGATTGAAGGTTGCGGCCTTCTCCTCGCCGGCCCCCCGGATTGGAGTAGTGGGGCGATCCGGGGACGAAGTGAATAACAGCGGCGAGCGGGGCTGGGCGACTCGCGTACCCCGCACTTTCACTTTCGCTTTTGCACCCTCCTTGCCTCAGGCGGGGTCGGGCTGCGGAGCGGGGTGCGGTGGTGTTGCCTTGTCCAGGTGCCCGGCTGACCCGCCGGCGGTGGGTTGACCCGCGGCCCGGTGGTCGCCCCCGCCCCCCCCCCTGACACCCGTGATTTGGTGTGGCGGCCCGTTTGGAGATCTTGGCACGACGGTGGAAGGGCCAGCATGTCCACCAAACAAGATGGCGACCGGACGAAGATGAAGACAACCCGCCGTGGCACGGCGCACCAGGCCAATAGTATGGATCGCTATACGCTCCAGAAGGGTTCTCCGGAGACATCGCGGTCATCCCTGGTGGGCCCGACGGAGGCGCCTGCCCAACCGGTGGATCTGACCCTCCGGGACGTCATGGGCGCCATCGCAGAGATGAAGGCCTCAGTGGACCAGCGTTTCGATACCCTGGCGCAAAAAATTGACTCGGTCCTGGTGGATGTGGGCCTTGTGAGGGCAGACTTGTCAAAAACGAACGACCGAGTTGACTCCCTGGCCCACACCACAACGAGCCTCACGACGGACGTGGTGGCCCTCCAGAAGGAGGTGCGCCGGCTTGGCCAGGCGAGCGCCCTGATGGACCGGCGACTGGAGGATTCCGAGGGTCGGGCCCGGAGGAACAATGTTCGCATTATTGGTGTGCCGGAGGGCCGAGAGGCGGAGGCGGCCGATCTCTTCGTGGAAGACTTGATCCTGACCCATCTCCAGCCCCGGGGGCTGAGTAAGCTTTTTGCGGTGGAGCGTGCCCACCGGGTCCCTGGGGGCCGCCCTAAGACCGGTGCCCCGCCGCGGCCTATTATTGCCCGGATCTTTAATTTTCGGGACAGAGACGCCATCCTCCAGACCTCCAGGCAACAGGGACCGGTCAGGCTGGACAATATGGATGTACACTTCTACCCAGACTTTACTCCGGCGGTCCAGAAGCAGCGGCAGAGCTTTCTTGGTATTAAACGTCGCCTAAGGGACCTAAACCTCAAGTACTCAATGCTCTTTCCGGCTAAGCTGAGGGTGGAGGTGGACGGCCGTACGCACTTCTTCGACCGGCCCGAGGCGGATGGGGACTGGTTAGATACTTTGCCTGGAGATCGGGGTGGGGGGGGCGCGGCTGGCGGGGAGGGCCCGCCGGATCAGAATTGAGGGGTGACTGTATAGGCCTTGCTCGGGATATTGTTCCTTTACCATATATTGCTTTCGTATGTTCCCCTCCCATGGAGGTCGGGTGGGGTCTGCTGGGGGCTTCCCTCCTCCTCTGGGGGACTAGTTAGTACTTAGCTATGGGGCGACAGGCACACTGCACTTTGGGGGGGCTGTCTGGGCTCATGCAGGGGTGCAGGGAGGGGGGAGTTCTGTTGGGACCGGGGGGTGGGGGGGGGGTGTTGTTTGTTAACACCGCAAGGCAAACCCGCAACTGTTTTGTTGTTTTTAAGATGCTCGGTGGGGGGCGACCGATTGTTTTGACGTATGATGGGGGGTAGGGATTTGATTGTGTTGTCATGGAATGTCAACGGCCTGGGGGATAGGATTAAGCGTGGTGTGGTCCTGCAGTATTTAAAACGTATTTCACCAGATGTTGTCTTCCTGCAGGAGACACACCTTATAGGTAACACCTTTCATGCAATGAATCGGCGGGGATATCGTTTGGCGGCCCACTCCGGCTTCACTTCGGGCTCGCGGGGGGTGGGTATTATGGTCAAGAACTCGCTCCCGTTGGAGATTGACGAGGTGCGCCATGATGAGAGGGGACGTTACACTGTTCTGGTGGGACGAATGGAGGGTAGAGTGTTTATCTTTATATCAGTGTACGTCCCGCCTGGGTTACAAGCCACTACATTTGCGGACCTGGGGCGCCTCCTTCTGGACCTTCCGGGTGGCCTATTGGTGGTTGGAGGGGACTTTAACGCGGTTGCCTCTGGGTCTATGGATCGCCATCCCCCTAGGGACCTCCCCCGGGCACAGGCGTGGCTGCCCGGCCTTTTAGACACGCTGGGCCTGGTGGATTGCTGGCGCTTAAAGCATCCCGTATTGCAACAGTACACCTTCCACTCGGGGGCCCATGGTAGCCTCTCGCGGCTTGATTACATCCTTGTCCCGGCGGCCCATGCAGGGAGGGTGGGGGAGGTGCGCCATCTGGCACGGGGTATCTCAGACCACTCCCCATTGTTGTTGCATTTCGATGTCTTCCCGAGGGGGGATGGCAGGGTGGCCCCGATCAATGCATGGTATTTGCGCGACCCCACCATTCGTGCCGACTTGATCAAATCCTTACAGCGCTATTTCGATGAGAATGTGGGGTCGGTCCCGTCTGCCATCTCCCTGTGGGAGGCTTTCAAGGTGGTTCTTAGAGGGGAGGCCCTCTCCTTTATCTCCAATGCCCGGCGGCGCGAGCGGGAGGAGGTGACCCGGGTTGAGGCCGAGATTGCAGAACTGGAGGGTGACCTGGGGAGCGGGGTAACAGATGCTAAGTTACATGTTTTGCACTTAAAGCAGGCGGCCTATCGGGCCCTCGTCACGGAGGCGGCCAGGGGCCTCAGTAGAGAGCAGCAGGGGCGATTGTATGATGTGGGTGACAAGGCTGGCAAATTGATTGCGTGGTTGGACAAGAGGGAAAGAGCGAGCCGTGTGGTGCCTTTGATTGAGAGCGTGGATGGTGTGTGCGTCACTGAGCCGGAAGCCATTGTCTCCTGCTTCGCGGATTATTTCCGCGAAGTCTACTCCCCGGTTTCTCCCTGCTCGGAGGAAGATTCCCATGCCTTGCTTCGGGACATCGCACTGCCATCCCTTACGGTGGAGGACAGGGATTCGCTGGATGCCCCGCCCACCTCGGACGAAATTGCCTCGGCTATTCGCTCGGTTGCATCCGGCAAGGCCATGGGCCCCAATGGTATTCCCATTGAGCTATACAAGCTACGCCCGGATGTGCTGGCGCCCCGCCTGCGCGCGATGTTCCTTGCGGCCCACTCGCAGGGCTCCCTCCCGCCGGACCAGCGTCTGGCTACAATTGTGGTGATCCATAAGGAGGGGAAGCCCCGTGAGCGGGTCACATCCTATAGGCCGATTTCGCTTCTGAACGCGGAGCCCAAAATCCTCGCCAAGGTGTTGGCCAACCGGTTGGTTGGCGTGGTGGGCGATTTGGTCCACCAAGACCAATCGGGCTTTATACCACATCGCAACACGGCGCTTAATCTGCGGCGCTTACACGGGGTGCTCGCACGTGTCCCGTTTGTGCGGGAGCCGGCCATCTTGGCGTCCTTGGACGCCACCATGGCGTTTGATACGCTCGAATGGCCCTATATTTGGGCGATGCTGGCGAAGTTTGGGTTTGGCCCGGGCTTCGTCAGCTGGGTCAAATTGCTATATTCGGGCCCGTTGGCGCAGGTGGTGGTGAATGGGCGAGTATCTGCCCCATTTGCGCTGGGGCGGGGCACGCGACAGGGTTGTCCCCTGTCGCCTCTCCTGTTCGCCCTGGCCATGGAGCCCCTGGCGGAGTGGCTGCGGTGGCACCCTTCTATCCGTGGTCTCCGCTGGACCCCCGAGCATGAGGACCGAGTGTCCCTCTATGCTGACGATATCCTTTTGTATCTCGCCTCCCCGCGCAAGTCACTGATCGTCCTGGTTGATGTTTTGCGCTCCTTCGGTCGCAACTCAGGCCTGGTCATCAACTGGGCGAAATCCTGTGTCTATGTGCTCTCCGGGGAGGCCCCGGTCCTGCCACGGGACTGTCCGATCCAGATTGCCTCCCAGGGTTTCCGGTACCTGGGTATATATATCACTCTTGACCCGGAGGCCCGCTATGAGCGGAACTTGTTGCCCCCCCTCCAGCGTCTGCGGGAGGACGTGGTGCGCTGGCGGCGTCTGCCGCTCTCGCCGCTCGGCCGAGCGGCCTTATTTAAAATGATGTCCCTGCCGCGCTTCCTCTACGCCCTCCAGAATACCATGGACTTGGTCCCGGCACGCTACTTTCGCGAGGTGGAGGGCCTCCAGCGGCGCCTGTTCTGGGACGGGAGGCCGCGTATTGCTCTTGCTAAATTGACGCTCCCGTGGTACGATGGAGGGGTCGCCCTCCCGGACATCAAACGGTATTACTGGGCCTCCCAACTAGCTGCAATTAACCATGGCCTTTACGGGCCCGCCTTGAACCCGGCATTTGAGATGGACAGGACGCTTCTGCCCGGTGGCGATTATAATCGAGCGCTCTACTCTGGCGCGCCCGACTCCCGTTTGACGGGACCGACGCGTGTCATGGTGCGTGTCTGGCACGCGGCCAATGCAGCTATGGGGTGGAAGGACCGTTTGACCCGAGCGTCTCCGCTGTATGCATCTGAGAGGTTGGGCTCCCTGTGGACGTCGAAGGGCTTCGAAAAGTGGGACACGATCGGAATCAGCACGGTGGGAGATCTCTGGACGAGGGGGGGATTCAAAACTTTTGAGACGCTGCAGGCGGAGTTTCAGCTGCAGGGCAGTGAGTACTTTCGGTACCTACAGGTCCGCCATGCGCTGGGCTCCGTCTTCCCGGATGTTGCATCCATTCCGGAGTCTTCCCCCCTGGAGGACAGAGTGCTAGATGGCCATGTCCCGGACAGCACAATCTCCCTCATATACAAAAAATTGATTAACGATAGATCGTGTCTGCTGACTAGTCTCCGCGAGGCGTGGGTTGCCGACGGGCTGGAGCTGGACGACGAGGATTGGATTTCCGCGGTGGCCTCTCCGAAAGAGGTGGCCATCCCGGCCCGCCTTCGTTTCGTCCAGCTCAAGATCCTTCACCGGGTCTATGTGACGGGGCCAAGGCTTTTACGTATAAGTTTTGCCGGTGATGGAATGTGTAAGCGTGGCTGTGGTGCGTTGGCGACTTTCATGCATATACTGTGGGAGTGCCCGAAGGTGGAGCGATTCTGGCGTGGTGTGCATGAGGTTCTACGAATGGTTACGCGTGTCGCGCTGCTGCCTGAAGCGAGGAGATGCTTGCTGAATGTCTGGGAACCAAATGACTACTCGGTCCCGCAGGCGCGGTGGGTGACGCTGGGATACATGATAGCCAAGCGTGATATTGCCCAATTGTGGGGATCCCAGAGGCCCCCTGCGGTGTCTGCCTGGAAAGAACATATGGATTGGTGTATGTTTCGTGAAAAGGTGGTGTATGTGGCGAGGGGTAAGCCGGGGGCGTGGATGAAACTCTGGGGCCCCTGGAACGCCTACCGCGGGGGTATTTGTGAGCCGCCGCTGCTACCAGCGGCCTCGCCGGCTCCGTCTCCCTAGATGGCGCCCCTCCCTTGGCCGCGGGCGCGCGGTCCCCCAGTCCCTGATCTACTCCCGTCCCCCTCTTCAGAATTTTGCTGCTGGTTTGGATCCCCCACTTATGGAGCACGTGTTGTCACTTTGGATCGAGGGTTGCCTTGCGGTTGTGGTTTGTTTATGTTGTTTTGTATTAAGAAAATGGAACCGTACTGTGGGCATGGAGCTGTGAGGCCTGCACCATTGATCACTCCTGTCTTCCTACTGTGCACCGCTGAGAAAATTTTTTGCTGTATGTATGTAATATGCTTTTGATGCTCTAGCGGCCGGCCGTGTGGTTGTAGGCCCATACCTGTAACTTCTATAAACTGCAATAAACGGTTTCAAAAAAAAAAAAAAAAAAAATATGTTCACTATCTTCTGGGATTCCTGTAAAGTGCAGGTCCGAGCGCCTTGCATAATTCTCCATTTCATCAATCTTATTCTGAGAGGCATAGCGCTTCTTCTGGAGAGTGATGATGTCAGAATCACATACTGCCGATCGATCCTCAATGTCAGAAACCCGTTGTTCCAGCTCTTTAAATCTCTCAGGTATTTTCTGTACCATAGTTTCAATTTTATCAAGGCGTTGGTGCAGTAGAGCGAGCTCTTGGGCTTGCGAGGTCTTACAGTCTCGGATTTCTCCCAGAATGGTCTCAAAGAGCTGATGCATCTGATCTAACGGGACAATTGAGGATTGAGTCACGGCAAAGACAGTATCAAGGGTACCTCCTCCGGTATTTGTGCTACTTTTATCCGTTCTCTGCAGAGAAGTCAAATCCCTCGCTTCCTGCCCTATTTCTGGCCCTGGTGAGCCTTGTTGTGGTGCAGAGGATATAAGCCCCTGGTCATTGCTTAACCTGAAATTGCATCTTGTTATCTCCGGCGTTCCCCCTTGTGCAGACGCTGCCCCCTGCTTTGGTTGACCTTGATATTCTGGACTATTTTCCCCACAAGAGATCTCTTCTTCTTTTCCTTGAGGAGCCCTTATTCCCGTAGTGGTATCCACACCTTTCTCTTGTATTACAGGGACAGCTTCTACAGGAAGTGTCTTGTCCACTATCCGCTTGTCCACTGTGTTAGCCGGGGTAGACATCTGATTGAATTTCCGATTAATAGAGAGTACCGGGTACTCCTTAGGAGGGTTAACCACTTCTGTGTTTTCAATACTCATTATATCGAATCCTGTTGTCTCTGTGACTCTAATTTGCCCTTGAATCTCACTTCTGGCGAGAGCTCCAACGAAGTTGAAGATGTTTCAGGGGAGTCAGAAAGCGTAGAAGAGAACTTCTAAGACAAGAGAGCCACCGGTGAGTTTGTAAAGTTTATATCTCCCCTGATTTTCTGGGCAGTTCTTCCTCTCCTGGCTGCCAAAATACGAGCCTGCGCTGTTTGGCGTCTGGTTTTCTGCGCTGATTATGGTGAAACAGGGGGTGCTGCAGATGGAGCTACTGCTCGAGCTGTTGACCCTCTCAGAACCATCTGACGCATAGCTCTCTAACCAAGCCCTTAATTGACGTAACTAACTTAACTTGTGCAGTTATTTCTTTTCACTGTCTGCAAAAAACATATAAGACACCTTATAGACCCTTATGCGGCCACCAAGAAAATAGCGTAAGAAGCGATTGTGTGACTACTGCCAATCTCCAGCCAGCATTTGTACACTTTAAAGTTCATGTAAAGAACAGCTCTAAAAAAAAATTTTTTTAAAAAGTCCTACCGTGCCTCACAAACTTGGTGGCACTATTCAGTGTAATGCCTGGTAGTCCATTGGTATCCCGTTTTCCACTCTTCGCCTCGTCGTACTAGCTCTTTTAGCACATCTTTCTCTTAGCACATAGGCAGCTCAAAGCTGGGTCCACCTCAGCGTGACCCTAAGTGCGTTCCTCCTTTCTCCGACCTCAGGCAGCCTCCAACTTTAGCCCCGATGGTAATATCCCCCCACACAACCGTACTCTGAGGGGGGAGGGGCACCAAGGAATCACCGCCGCTGCTCGATAAGCCTCAGAGCTGCCGCACGCCTCCCACGCCGGCAAAATCCTTTTGAACTTGAGGAAACTGCGACCCGGGCAATGCTCACAACACCCCGCGGCGGGCGGGTGTCAAAGGTGTTCTCCGGTTCTCTGGTTATTGGCAATGTGCTTCTAGCCGCCTGAAACCTGCAGCTGTCATGGCCCTCTCATCCCGGAGGCCGTGGAAAGAGGAAGGGGGAGGGGCACCGTGCTCAGCTCCTACAGGGCATCGGGCTCACCTGTGGTGTCCAGCTGTTGTATCTGGCTGACAGCTCACCTGATTGGACACACCCTGATCTCAGACCCTGGGAAGCTGCTGGTTGGCGCTCTATCCTAAGAAGTTCATCTCTTATCTCTAGCTGACCTAATGAACCCATACAACCCACAATTCTTAGCCTATGGAGGCAGCACTAACCCACTTACTACTTACCCATCGGTCCATACTGTCAGCGGAACCACAATCCCACACAATCATTGTAATGAGGCAGGGTAATTTGTGGACAAGCGTGTTAAGGTTGACTTTGTTGGTTTAGTGACAGTTTAAGTGATATAATAATCCCAGTCTATACGGTTCTTCCTTAATTTCTTCTTCTTTTCCTTATAGGTGATATGGAGACCAGGATCACCGGATTGCTATGCACCCTCGGAAGAAAATTAGAGACCACAGGTAAGTGGACTGGTTTAGGGATTTTCTCCAAAATTGTCTCTTAATCGGTTGACGCAGTCCTTGTGGATGTTTTTGTAGCCGTCGGGGATGGCAGATACGATGTCCGGGGCTGAGGTGGGGTTCTTCCAAGTTTCCGTGAAGAAGGCGATGTCGGGGAAGATGGTGTATAGCAGGTCCCAGATCTTCTTGGTGTGCGTTTTTGATGGCACATACTTTTTCCTCCTGAGGTTCTATGAGGCCGTTTCCTAACATGTATCCCAGGTATTTGACTCGGGAATATCCTTCTTGGGATTTTTTTACATTAATGTTTAAGTTAGCCTCTTTTAGATCTTGCAATATATTTTTGCAATGAACTAGATGTTGTTCCCTAGACTTGCTATAGATGATTATGTCTATATAGTCTGAAGAGTAAGCCTGGTGGTTATGGAGGACCTTATTCATAAGTCTTTGAAAAGTTGCTGGGGCTCAATGGAGCCCAAAGGGCAAAATGGTAAACTGAAATAACCCTTCTGGAGTGGCAAAGTCAGATTTTTTTTAGAGCCATCTGCCAATAACCCTTTGTGAAGTCCAACTTTGTAATGAATTTGGCCTCACTTAACTGTTCTATGAATTCATCCACCCTGGGAAGAGGGTAAACATTGAATTTGTATACTCTGTTAACGGCTCTGAAGTCAATGCAAAACTAAATTGTCCCATCTGGTTTGGGTTCAATCACAATGGGGAGGACCACTTACTCTGGGAGGGAACTGTGACTCCCAGTTGCAGCATCAATTGGAATTCCCTACGAATAGCTTCTCTACGGGCAGCTGGTTATCCAATAGGGATTTTGTCTTGCTATTGCTTCGGGTTGAATTAGAATAGCATGTTCAGCTAAATGGGTTGTTCCCGGGGTATCTGAAAAGAGGGGTGAAAACTGCTGAAGGACTGACATAAGATCCACCCTTTGAGTTTCGGTGAGTTCTTCATTAATAGGGGTTATTTCATGAATCATATTTATTCTGTTTGGGATAGGACCTTTCCATTTTTAGGTCTCGCTGAGTCAGCGCGCATGCGCTGCTCGGAGAGACATTTAGTAGGTGAGTTTTCAAAGTGCTGCTAGCTGGCCTAGCGCTTGCGTTCACGCGAGCGTGCACGCGCGCAGCTGGCAGCTTTCAGTGCCCGAGGCGCCATCTGGAGCTTTCCCTTTTTATGCCGTCGTGCGTGTCAGTGATGTGACGTCGTCCGCCTTCAAAAAGCTAATGATGTCAGTTCCGCTCGGCACTATGGTCAACCGAAGACCACGAAAATATCTATAATGATTCAGGTCAGAGGCACACTCCTCGGTCCCACCAATTAAGTGTTTTTAGACAGAAACAGACCCAGAAATAATCACATTTTGCAGAATATGTTCTGATTAACATTTTTAATAGTTATACTTATATTTTCGGACGATGTGCCCTTGACCCGTGTACTTTTAACACTTGACTGTTTTGTCTTTCCGACAGGAAGACACAAAAGCCCATAACGTAGCGCCAAACACAACATACCGCTACAGATGGGCCGGTTCTACAGCTGCAGACTTCAACTTTGTAGCATTTGTTTCAAATATCAGAGCAAGTAGTGAAGCTAAAAAGAGAGTGGGCACCCTTCACAAAGCCTTTGGCGCCGCAGCAAGCACCGCTCCAACTTAGCATTTTCGGCTGTTCCCAAAACTCATGCAGATGTGCTTGCATAACATTTAATCAGCAGGCACAGCCCCAGAGCCCGCCTCAGATTTGTCTCCGTAATCTCTGCCTAGGCGCCAATTAGATATCCGTCGCTGTTCCTGGGTAAAGTACAGTGTTACAGTCTTTGATGTTTTCCGTGTGATTAAGGGTTCCTGTCACGAATTGTCATGCAATACTGGACATTCTGATATTAAAGGCACAGTTTGTGGGTGTCGTTCAGCAGAGTTTAATACTGTTACATATTTCATCTGTATTCCTCGTCCTGTTGGGTCAGGTTAATATTTGTAAGGGTCACTCCCACGGAGTTTTGCCTGCGGGAGTGAGCGGAAGTGCTTCAGTGTCTTTGATGTTTTCCGTGCGAGCGTACATGCTTCAGCACCTTTGATGTTTTCCGTGTGATTAAGGTTTCCTGTCACGAATTGTCAAGCAAAAGAGGACATTCTGATATTAAAGGCACAGTTTGTGGGTGTCGTTCAGCAGAGTTTAATACTGTTATGTATTTCAGGTTTTTTTTCTTCAAGCGCTGTATGCTACGTTTCGACTCCACTCTATGCGCCTTGGGAGGTATAGAGAAGTCAGTAATGGTGACCGACAATTGTAACTGCCTATAGTCTAGTGCGTTGTTTAGGCGATTTTGTACAGCGCAGTGCACTGCAGCTTCAGGGTGCTCCATTCCACTCCAGGTGCTCAGTCTTGTGCGATTCCATGCAGCCTATTAGTATTAGCTTGTAGTTGGAGCATCCTCCAGCGTCCTAAAAATCACAGCATTATCAAGAGTGCGCCTACTACAACGTGCAGTAGGGGCGTAGCTGCCATTGGTGCAGCGGCACCGGGGCCCGGCGGACCCTGGTACTTGCTGTCTTTTACTACCCCAACAGCAGCAAAGGGGACATGATCCTTTCTTGCACCATGCCCAGGGCATCCTTGCTATGCTGCTGACTTCCAACACGTATCTGACAGCTACAGTCTACAGCCCAAGTCCCCCAGCTCACAAGAGCCACCTGCTAGAAGTGCCTGCAGGATCACACCTATTTCACCACTACCCCATCCCCATACACACTCCGTTCTCTCCTCTGACCCCGTCCTCTCAGATCCCTGCAGCGCACCTTCATTTTCTGACCCTCTCTCCCCACTTACTCTCTCCTCGGCCTTCTCTTCGCCTCCCCATTCTCCCCCTCTTCCCTACTCATACATTTCCCTTCCTCTCTCCCCGTCTTCCCCCGCTCCTTCACCTGCCCTCCCCCTCGCACCCCCGCCACCCCTTATCGTTCCCCACCCTTCTCTCCTGCCTGCTCGCGCCTGGCAATGCGCAGTGTAATTTAAAGCTCTTCGTGGTCTTTAATGCGCTCTCTTTTTTTTATTGACTGCTTTTGCCTCCATGTCACCTTTTAACATTAATCTCTGCACTAATCTCCTTCTCCCCTTCATCTTGCCGCCCTGCTCTCTCCACTCTCACTTGTATTGCTCCATCTTTCTACATAGCACTGCATCATGTCTCTCTGCTTCCCCTTCTCCACCTATTCCTCATTTACCTTCACTTCTTCCTCTCCCTCCGCGTTTCTCCATCCTCCTTTTTTTAGGTCGAGCCAATTTATAAGCACCTACCTTCAAGTACACGTGGTTAAAAAACATGTCCAGCGCAACTACCATTGTTAAACAAAATGTGACTGGTTGCTTTGTCTTCTTTGTAATGTTTGTAAACTCGCAGTTTGTATGCTGCATGGCTAACCACTTATATGGTCCCAAAGGCGAGACCTATTGGCTATGCCAATGCTTGTTTAAGCAAGTTTATGTGTACGTTTTGTTGTTTCCGAGTGGTGAGTTGTAAATGGTAATTGACCGTGCCTATTATTGCGGTGATTTTATAGGGTGTTGTCAACAATGACAATCTTTTTCGTGGATGGGGGAAGCAGTACTACTACTCAGTCATCTAGCTTGTAACTACACCACTTTTTCCCTCTGTCATACACTGCTTTTTGTTTAACCTGACTTTTTTTCTAAGTTACATTGAGCCAGTTCTCCGAGTTTTCCTATTCTTTTTTTTTAACTTGTTAGCGTATTACAGTAGCCATTCCGCCTCTTCTCCTGTATTGTTTTCCCCTACATCTTTAGTCATTTCTAGTAGACTTTGGGATTGTTTCCCGAACAGTAGCTCAAAGGAAGAGCCCCCTAAACTACTTTGGGTTTGTCCTCTGATTACAAAGAGAGCCAACGGGAGAAGTTGGTCCCAATTTTTTGCTTCACTGGTTAACATTTTCTTTAATGTTAATTTTAAAGACTCAGTATATCTTTCGACCAGGCTGTTGGTCTGTTGATGATAGACAGAGGTTTTGAGGTGTGTAAGGTTCAATGTTTGGCAATTTTGTTTCATTAATTGGGAAACGAAAGTGTTCACCTGATCTGTGAGGATAATTCTATTAGATGTTGTGTGATCACTTTGGCTTTGGTGGACCATAGCGGAATGGCTTCTGGGCATCTGGTGGAATAATCCATAATTTCCAATGCATACTGATTTTCTTTTGCCGATTTTGGAAGGGATCCTAGTAAATCCATACCTATTCTTTCGAACGGAGTTCCAATGATGGGGCGAGTCTGGAGGAGGTCTATAAGGATTCTTTTTTTTGCACACTTCACACCACATTCCTGACAATATTTTTTTATGGTTGCATAAATTCCCGGCCAGTAGAAATGGCGTAATGTGGCCTGGGTAGTTTTTTGTTTTTTGTTTTTTTGAAAACCTTTATTGACAGTTCAATAGAGAACAAGTATGGGCCTACAACCCCCCGGGGCCGGCCGCTAAGCAATCGGAGCAAAAACAGGCAAGTGTAGACACAGGCAGCACATCGGGTAGCAGAATCGTAATGCTAATACTGTGAACAGCGTAAGTAGGGTACCAGGAGAAAAAGGTTTTCGTTTTATAATGAAACGAGGCAGAAGGATCAGGTGCCAGACAATTTTCAAACAGCAATTACAGATATGCAGAGTAATAGATGTAAACGATTTACAGCAATCTATTAGGTCAATGGCGCAAACACAAGAACATCAGGATAAGGAAGAATATCATAAGCAGTTGCGCCTGCAGTCCCCCGCCAGAACTCCCGGAGAACACCCCGGAAATTGTGGTACACATGGAGCGGCAACGAGTCATAGCAAAGGAGGCGTATCACACTGATCCCAGAAAAAGAAAAACAAAAAGAATCAGAGAAGAAAAAGGAGGCCATAGAAAAAGAGATAAAAGACGAAAGAATCCCCTCCCCCAACCCCCCACCCTGCACCTCTGCAGATGAGTACGGCCCCCCCCCCAGCAGTGTGCCTGTCGCCCTGGAACCAGACCCGAAATATAGGAGAATAGGGAAAAAGAAGTGGGAAAAGAACCCCACCAGACGGGGGGGTAGAGAAAGTATTAATAAACTGGAGGAGGGCCTTCAAAACATACCCCCGGCTTCTCCCTCCCGCACGGTAAGTGTCCCCCAAAGTGAACAATAAACAGCACAAAAGCGATCTTCTCAAAGAAAGATGGGGAGCATTATGCACCTATTATGCTGTTAGCTATGCCAGGAGAGCACGCAACCCCTGAGCCCGCCCGTCCACTAGATGACCACCCCTGAAGGATCAGCCTTATCCCTGACCACTCTTTGGAATTCTGCCCATGCCTACCCCTCGACCCAGCACCATATCCGACGTTCCAAGGTAGAGGATTGTCCAAAAACGTCCGTGAAGCGACGCACACAGGTGGGGTGGAAGTCTCTGAGCATCAACACAGTCCGCAGCGTGGAGAAACAGGCTTCCCAGTGCTGCCCCAGGATATGCACTGCACTCAAGGTCCAGGAAGGCAGAAGCAGCCAAAGCAGACAATAATTGCTGGAGTTGTCCCTGGGTCGCAGGAGGGCACGTACGGGGCGAGGCTACCACATCCCACTCAGGTCCAATGCCTCCAGGACAAATCAAGCCCTCAGCCGGAAGAACACACTGTAGCATACTGGCCTGAGTGTCCAGCCGTGCACTAACCTCAGGGGCGGCCGCCAAAGTGTCCTCCTGCGCGCAGTGTGGGTAGTCCCTGTGTACGTGCGGACAGGCGGGCCGCCATTGCCCCAACGCCGACGCCACACCATGAATCAAGGAGGAGTGAAGAGCACCAAGGGCCTCGAGGAGGTCGCCGTACCCCAGCACAGCTCTCTGCGATCGCGCAGCCACACTCCCAAAAGTCGCACTCTCACAAGCCCGCTGCGACCCAGCGGACAGGATGGTAGGCTTCATCGCGACAAGATGGCCGCCAAGTATGCCCGACCCTCACCGGGGCCGGGACCCTGGGACAAGCGTCTCGATGGCCACGTCGCTGGTGACCGGGTTCCGGGGGCAGGCGAAAAGTTATCCGTTGCGTGGTCACGGGCAATAGTCGTCCCCACTACGGACCCGCTCCCGTAAAAATCCGGGGGCGGCCCGCAATGATCAGGGCA
This sequence comes from Triturus cristatus, assembly GCF_964204655.1. Classification (NCBI taxonomy): domain Eukaryota; kingdom Metazoa; phylum Chordata; class Amphibia; order Caudata; family Salamandridae; genus Triturus; species Triturus cristatus. The sequence continues at coordinate 195,289,873 of NC_140586.1, read as the reverse complement.
GGATACGGGCGGCGGCCGGGCAGCTCACCATCAAAGGCAGGGGCAGCCACCGGAGGATCTGAGAAGTGCACCCACGGGCATGCACTCGGTCCGCTACACTTGACAGTAGAAACGACCACGACGGAATGTAGGCCGAGTTTGGCACCGCTCCGGTGGACCGCCTCCGCCCAGTCACAACAGGCCGCTGTTGTTGAACTGCCACCCGGCCACGGCGTCCACTTGAGGTCCCGGCTCCAGGGCCGCACAGGCCGCAAAGTTCAAATGAAAGTTTCTCCGGCGATACCGCAGCCAGAAGCCTCGGAGTCACACAGTCGGGTGCCACTCTCCTTCAGAAACATGACCGCATAGCACAGGTTGAGGATCTCGTGCAGGATATCCGTGCGGGATGCGGAGGTTCACGGAGCCGGGAGTCTACGCTGCCTTCCCGGTCGCCATCTTGGCTCCTCCTCGCCTGGGTAGTTTTTAGTTCCGGTGTGACTTGCTGACAGATGAGAATGCGCAAAGAATATCATTTTTTCACTGAATTCTTTAGGGACTAATAATTGTGGATGATCTGTGGTCTTGCCTATTCTATATAATGAGCCCTTTTTATGACAAATTGGGGAAAAGAAGGTGAGGGATTGTGTGCGTTTCGCCTTGACTCTTGCCATGCATATTGTACAGTAGAATCATTACTTTGAGAAAACTGGAAATTTCTATCTGTTTCCCAAGGTTCTGCTGTAAGGAGTGTGTTCTTAGGAGAAGGTTCGCTGGGGTTAATTTTGTTGGGAGTTGGGAGAGCTAAATTGTCAAGAAACATCTCAAGGAATTCAGGGTTATCAGTACCCAATATGAGATCCTCCGGGAGAGTTCATAAAACCCCAACCTCGATCTCCATCTTTTGATCTTTCTGCGTTTTTACAGTGAGGTTGGCAACTAGTTAGGTTTTTATGTCACCATGGACGCACCTGATTCTTACAGTTCTCCCAGGAAGTATTTGTGATGAATGGACCAAATCCCCCTTGACCACCAACTGCTTAGAACCTGGATATAATAGGGCTATAACCCACTTGTCATTGACCTGAAGACTTACATAAAAGTAGGCTCCTGGGTATATAAAATAGACTGGGGGCATGGCTGACCTCCATTGGTTCACCTCCTTGTTTTTTTTGCCGGACACAATCTGCTATATGGCCCCAGTCACTGCATTCGTAACATTGAGGCACTTTTTGTAAGGGGACTTCAGGTTTCGTAGCCATTTTCTGTCCTCCCTCCCCCTCTTGTAAAATTATTTCAATGTGGTTTGTCAGTTTCCCAAGTATATACACATGGTTTGGCTCGGGAGAAGGTGGTGGCAATTGCTACGGCTTTTTGTGCCGTAAGGTGAGGAGGTTGTCTTAGCAATCTTTGAGTGGCCATTGGAAGGACCTCTATATATTGTTCTAAACATATTAACTCCATTATTTCTTCCTTACTATTCTCATTTGGTTTCAGCCATTTCTCAGCAGCCATTTTGAGCTTGAAATATGATGTCTTTGGTGTATCATTGGGGGTTCCCCTCCCTTTTTAAAATTTTACCCTGTATGACTCACAGTCCATCCCCAAGTGGTCTAGTATAATTTGTTTAATTTCTTCATACGGGTGGGTCCATGGGCGTTGGATATTTGATAGGCCATGTGGGCTTCCCCTGTGATAAAAGAAGCTGGGAAGAAAGGCCACTTGTCCTTGGGCCATCCACAAGCAAGAGCGGCTCTCTCAAAGTTGGTGAGAAAAGCGTCAGGATCCTCTCCTATAACATATTTTTGTAATGCTATATTCTATCCCATAGATGAGGGGCTTCTAGTCCCTACCATGCTAGAGGTTAATTGAAATTGATCCGCTGATACTTTGTGTAATTCTTCAGCCTGAGTTTTGAGGGCTTCACGAAAGAGTTCCCGGTCTCCGTTGGCCACCAATATTTGCTGTTCTAGGGCCCATTCTAGTTTTTCTCCACCACATCTAATGAGGCAGGGGTTAATTAATTCTCGGACGAGTTTTTATTGAGAGTTCACCCATTACAAAGTCCATAATTACATAAAAACAAAAAGCAATTGACAAAGTAATTACATCATTATAATCCTTTTTAACATTTGAGAATGAGTAAAAAAAATTAATTTTGTATATTTGATAAATAAATTAATACAATAATACAAAAAGTAATTCATTTTACCTTTTTTGTTTTTTTTACACTTCACATGTAACTATAGAACTCCTAGCTGAATATTTCGCAAAGTTTTAAGAATTTCCTGTATGAACCAGATCTTATTGCATTCCTCTTTTCAGACTCCTTGATTCTTCATAATTTGGACCACCAATGTTGGAATTTTGGAATTTCCTAAAATCGCCACCTTTGAAGAATTAAGGATCTGGCTGTTAAAGCAATAATATACAATTGATTTTTTTTAAATGGCAACATTTAGGTCAGATGAGTACCCTAAAATTACTGTATGAGCGTCTAACGGGTGCTTTAATTGTAGTGTATAAGTACAGAATTGATTAATCTCATCCCAAAACTGTTGTAACCTTGGGCTGGCCCATATAATATGGGTCCTATTTTCCCCTACCTCCACATCACAACAAAGACAATTTGCGGAAATCTGCGGGTTAATTTTATGGAGGAAAGTGGGAGTTCTGTAAGAAGCCACTTGGTATAAAATTGCATTTGGCGCACATTGGACCCTTTTAGCTGGGTAAAATTAAACTTGTTAATCCTATGCCAAGTTGCAATGGATATCTGGAGATTTTCTTTGCCATAGAGTATGGTTGCGTAAGGAGGAAACCCAGCAACTAATCGATTTACAGGTCTTGGATTCTATCAGATCCTCAACGAGTTCTATAGTTGCAATTATATCTCTGGGGTTTATATCCCGTAGGAAATGACTAATCATAATAAAAGAACATTGCATCGCTTCTTTACAATACTTAATTCTAGGCTCTACTTCCCTACAACTTTTCCAATTTCCATCCAGAAAATTCCATATTTTACCATTGTTGAATCAGGGTTTCCATTTTATATCAAATGGCTTATACCCGCATTCGCCACCACATGTAATGAGTCGGGGGTTAATTAATTCACGGATGAGCGTGTTAAGGTTGACTTTGTTGGTTTATTGATAGTTTAAGTGATATAATAATACCAGTCTATACGGTTCTTCCTTAATTTCTTCTTTTTCTTTTCCTTATAGGTGATATGGAGATCTGGACCACCTGATTGAAATGCGCTCTTGGAAGAAAAATAGAGACCACAGGTAAGTGGACTGGTTTAAGCATTTTCTCCAAAGTTGTCTCTTCTTAGTACAAGGGGTGAAGGGTAATGACTGAGATTTTCTTACAGCACCATCTCCAACACCCAGTGTGAATCTCATGCCATTCTGCCTTACCAGACCAACCAGCTATTTTTTACCCTTCTCAAGTTCTCGATACCCTCCATCCACCTCCTGTATTTTCCCAGGAAACGTTCCCGTACCTGGTGAAGCCATGCTCCCTATTATTTATTATTATTATTATTTACTGATTTGTAAAGCGCATGGCTGCCCGTGAGCGTCCCAGCGCTAATGACAAGAACCTGCTGAGGGAGGCCCTCATGGAAATAGCCAAGTTTTAAGTGCTCTGCGGAATGAGAGAAGATTGGGTTGCGCTCTAAGGTTAGGGGGGAGAGTATTCCATAATTTGGATGCATTATATGAGAACATTCGACCACCCGAGCGGGTTTTCTTGATTCTAGGTACAGAAGCTAGATTGCAGTTGGAGGATCGAAGCGTTCTAGTGGTGGTGTGAGGTGAGATGAAGTTTTGGAGTATGGGGGGGGCCTTGCCATGTAAAATTTTGTGAGTGGTACAGAGAGCCTTAAATTGTATTCTTTCATTGATGGGGAGCCAGTGTAAGGCATTTAAGGATGGTTTGGCTGAGCAGCGCCGATGGGTTCCTGTGAGGATGCAAGCTGCGGCGTTTTGTATTGTCTGAAGTTTAGACAGTACTTTTTTGGGGGCGCCCAAATACAGGGCATTCCCATAGTCCAGGCGGGACAGTACAAGACCGTGAACAAGGAGTTTGCCGGACTGTGCCGGGAGTAGGGGTAAAACTTTCCTGGCTGATTTTAGGAGGCCGTAACACGTACCCGCCGTTTTCCTTGCCTGGGCTGAGAAGTTAAGGCCTTCGTCTAGCCATATCCCTAGGCTCTTTATTTCTTGTTTAGGAACAGGGGGGGGACCCATGGTTGGGGGCCATAAGGATGTGGGGTGATAAAGAGATTTGTTACCTAGAATCATTATCTCAGTTTTGTCATTATTTAGTTTGAGATGGGAAGTGTTCATCCAATTTGTTATTTCAATAAGGCAGGTTTGGAGGTTGGAGAGGGAATGGTTTTGCTGGCTTAAGGATACCACCAGCTGAGTGTCGTCAGCGTAGGTCAAGAGCTTAATTCCGAAGGGAATGACGACTTTCTCAAGGGGGGACATATAGACATTAAAAAGGGTCGGGCTCAAAGATGAGCCCTGAGGGACCCCGCAGCTGATGGCCGTGGGTCTGGATGTGAAGGTGCCATCGGCCACCTGGAAGGATCTGCTCTCGAGGAAGGATTTTAGCCAGGCCAAGGCCATACCTGCGATTCCAAGGTTGCTGAGCCTTTGGATCAGCGTTGAGTGGTTGACGGTGTCGAAGGCAGCACTGAGGTCCAGAAGGATCACTGCCACTGATCCTCCTGAGTCCATGATTTTCCTTGCCTCTTCGACTACTGCCAAGATTGCAGTTTCTGTGCTCTGGCCTGGCCTGAATCCTGTTTGAGAGGGTTCCAGTAGTCCATTAGTTTCGAGATGGTGGGAGAGGCTGAGGTTAACATGCTTCTCGGCTATTTTACTAATGCCTGGGAGCAGGGAGATCGGTCTGTAGTTACCCAGTTCCAGCGGGTCAAGATGAGGTTTTTTGAGCAGAGCTTTAACCATTGCTCTTTTCCAGCTAGGAGGGACGATGCCGAGGGTGAGTGAACTGTTAATTAGTTTAGTCAAATGGGGTAGAATGGTAGGACCGACTAGTTTCAGGGTGTTGAGTGGAGCAGGGTCAGTGGGGCTACCACTTTTGATGGAATTGAGTATAAGAAGAGTGGTGTCAGTTGTCAAAGGAGTGATGTCTGACAGCAAAACAGTGGTTGCTATTTGTGGGGGAGGGGGTTGATCAGCGTCAGGGGGGGCTGAGTAGGCGTCCGGAGAAGTAGGGGGAAGGGATTTAATAATGTTGGAGATTTTTTAATTGAAGAATTCTGCGAGTTCATTGCAGCGAGTGGTTGAGGGTTCTACCAAAGGTGGAGGCTCCGGTACTTTGAGGAGTTTCTTGGCTATTTGAAACGTTTCTCGTGATGAGTTGGTAGCTGATCTTATTTTCTCCTCAAAGTAATTGACTTGGGCAGCTTTAAGTGCTTTTTTGTAGGTAAGGAGGGTTATTTTATATTCAGTTTTTTTTGTGGGATCAAAGTTTTTTCTCCAGTCTCTTTCTGATCTCTTGCAGGTTTTTTTTAGAAGCCGTAATTCACTCGTGAACCAGCGGGAGGTGGCTTTGTTCCGTGGGTTACTAGAGATTTTTTTCGGAAGGGTTTTGTCCAAGGTATCGTTTATCCAAGCTGCGAATTGTGCGTCAGCGCAAATAGGGTTAGCATCAAGTTCCGGGGGGGAGCTCTCTAGAAGATGTTTCCAGGTTTCTACATCTAGTTTGGACCAGGGACGAGAAGGTTTGCTAGGAGGGGCAGTAGGATGTGAGGTACGGATTAGCTGCCAGTTAATTGGGACTAAAAAATGGTCAGTCCAGGGTACTGGAATGGGATCGAGGACAGTGAGATCGGTGATGTTGGTAAATACCGGATCTAGCAAATGTCCCTTTGTGTGAGTGGAGAGATGGCCTAGTAACTTTAGTTGTAGAGTTTCGAGATCTGCTAACAGGTCGGCAGTTGGTTTGGCTCTTTGGCGTGCTTCTGCTCTGTCTTGTGGTTCCTCTATCGCGGCTCGTAGGAATCTGTTGCTGAAAGGTTGGAATACTGATGCCGCCCAGAGGTCCATGGCCTTGCGTTTGCCCTTTACCGGCCCTCATCTCTTTGGGGATGCCTTGGAAGACGGACTGCATAAAGTGTTTAAGGAGCGTAAACATTCCTTTTCCTTCCGGAGGCAACCTTCACGTAAGGATTTTTCCTCTTCGCAGGCCAAGTCTTTTCGTCAACCTTTCCGGTTTCAGCAGTCCTCCTTTAAAGGTTCTCGTGGAGCTGGTCGTGGTTTCCCTCGGAAGTTCCAGAAGAAGCCTCCTCGTGATGCTGGTCCTGGGCCGCAGCGTTCCTGACTATGCCCCTCCGTTCGTGGGTCCCGCTGGAGTGACGCCCATGGTTGGTGGGAGATTGAGGTTGTTCCTTCCAGCCTGGCGTCTGTCAACCTCGGATCAGTGGGTGCTGGATGTCCTGGACCGGGGGTATCGGATCGAGTTCCTGTCCCCTCCGCCTCCCTCGGGTGTGGTGCGGACTCCGACTCCCTTGTGCCGCTCCCGTCGCCAATCCTTGCGGGACGGTGCTCAGGCCCTGTTTTTCAAGAACACTATTGTTCCCGTTCCCCGGTTGGAGTGGGGTCTGGGGACCTATTCGATTGTCTTCCTGGTTCCGAAGGTCACGGGGGGGTTCCGGATTTTCATCAATCTCCAGGGCCTGAACCTGTTTGTGAGGAAGATCCCGTTCAAGATGGAGACTTTGCAGCGGGTGGTTCCCCTGATTCAAGCAGGTTGGGTGTTTGCTACTCTGGATCTTCAGGACGCCTACCTTCATGTGCCGGTGGCCCGGGAGGATCAGATGTACCTGCGTTTCTGCCTGGAGGGTCATCATTGGCAGTTCTGTGTCCTTCCGTTTGGTCTCCGGTCCGCTCCCCGGGTGTTCACCAAGGTGGTTGCTCCGTTGGTGGCCCTTCTTCACCTCCGGGGGGTGTCGGTGTTCCCCTACCTGGACGATTGGCTGCTCCAGGCTCCTTCCCCGGAAGTCATGACTCAGCACCTTTCTTTGACCATCCTTACGCTAGAAAGTCATGGTTTTCTGGTGAACTTTCCAAAGTGCCAGCTTCTCCCTGCCACTCGACGGACATTCATTGGGGCCATCTTCGACTCCGTCCTGGGCAAGGTGTTCCTGCCGGATTCTCGGATTCGGCGTCTTCAGTCCCTGTTGCGGATCTTGTTGTCCCAGGCTGCGGCCCCCCTTCTTCAGTGGCTTGAGGTTCAGGGTCATATGGCCGCTACTGTCTTCACGGTGCCCTGGGCCAGGGTTCATCTGCGGCCTCTGCTGTGGCATGTTCAGCGTTGGGTGCCGTTTCCAGTTCAGGACTATGCTCTGTCTGTGCCTGTGTCCTTGGGGGTGGTGTCGGATCTCCAGTGGTGGCTGGATTCCGCGAATCTCTCAAAGGGGATGTGGATTCACCTGCCGCCCCCTTTGGTGTTGACGACGGATGCCAGTGCGGCCGGTTGGGGGGCCACGTTGGGACAGTGGTCTGTTCAGGCTCGCTGGCTCCGGATGGAGTCCCGTCGCTCGTCCAATTGGAGGGAACTGTCTGCTGTGGCCAGGGCTCTTCGTTTCTTCCATTCCCGTCTGCTGGGGTGCAATGTCCTGGTGAGGTCGGACAACACCGTGACTGTGGCTTACATCAACCACCAGGGCAGTACTCGCAGCCCTTCCTTGAATTTGGTGGCTTGTGCGATTGCAGGTTGGGCGGAGCGTCATCTTCTGGCTCTCTCAGCTCAGCATATCTGGGGGGTAGACAATGTGGTGGCGGACGCCTTGAGTCGCAGGTTTCCATCTTCCCTCTCCCTGTGTCTCTCCCCCAGGGTGTTCCGGTTGATCTGTCGGAGGTTCGGGACTCCCCTGCTGGACTTGTTTGCCTCCCGGGCGGATGCTCAACTCCCCCTGTTTTGTTCTCGGGCCCCGGAGTTGGGTGCTTGGGGGGTGGAGGCGTTGTCTCTTCGGTGGCCCCCTTGGTTGCTGTACGCCTTCCCCCCCTTCCCCCTGATTCCTGCCTTCTTGCTGAAGGTCCAGAGGTTGGGTGCCCAGGTGGTAGCGGTCTTGCCTCACTGGCCGCGGAGGTCCTGGTTCCCTTTGTTGTTGAGCCTGGCGGTGGGCCCTCCTTGGATTCTGCCACGTTATCCGTCTCCCCTGAGGTCCCCCTCCCCTTCCCTCCTGGTCCCTCTCACCTTGGCGGTTTGGAGGTTGAACGGTTGTCGCTTGGGGTCCGGGGTTTGCCTGATCACCTCATCACTGTGATGCAAGGGTCTCGTAGGGGTTCCACTTTGTCCTCCTACTCTAAACATTGGGCTTCTTTCTCCTCTTGGTGTGCGGGGCTTGGTCTCTCTCCTGTCTCTTGTCCTATCGCTTCCATTCTGCAGTTTTTCTTGGATGGGTTTCAGAAGAAATATGCCTTGTCTACTCTGAGGGGCCAGTGGGCTGCTCTTCGGGCTTTCCGGGATCCGGCTTCTCTTCCTCCTGCGGATGGTTTGTTGGTTTCCCGTTTGTTCCGGAGTTTCTCTCTGTCATCTCCTTCTTCACGCTCTCCGGTTCCTCCTTGGGATCTCTCTTTGGTCTTGGGTGCTCTGCAGTCTGCTCCTTTTGAGCCATTGGAGTCGGTGGACCTTAAGTTTCTCTCTTTTAAGGTGGCGTTTTTGGTTGCTGTGACTTCTGCCAGGCGGTTGGGTGAAGTCACTGCTTTGCGTTGTTCTCCTCCCTTTTTGCGTTTCTTGGATGACGCGGTGGTCCTTTCTTTGGATCCTGGTTTTGTTCCCAAGATTCGTTCTAGGTTTCATTGCTCTCAGGAGTTGATTCTTCCTTCTTTCTGTCCTTCTCCTTCTTCCCCTGCTGAGTTGTTGCTTCACTCTTTGGATGTGCGGCGTGCTTTATCCCTTTATGTTGCACGGTTTGCGGGGTTCCGTTCCTCGGACTCCCTTTTTGTGACTTTTGGTTTGGCTGATCAGGGTAAAGCTGCGTCTCGGCTTACTCTTGGTCGCTGGATCAAGTCTGTTATTTCTTTGGCTTATCAGGGTTCTGGTTTGCCTTGCCCTTCTGGTGTTCAGGCCCGTTCCACTAGGGGTGTTTCTGCTTCCTGGGCTGCTTTTCATGGGGTTTCCCTTGATGAAATCTGTCGGGCTGGGACGTGGGCCTCTGAGTCTACTTTTGTGAGGCACTATCGCTTGAATTGTGCTCTGTCTGACCGACCCAATTTCGGTAGTGGTGTGTTGCGTGCTGTGGAGGTTGTTCCGCCTCCCTGATTCTGTGTTTTTTCATTAAACTATTTTTTGCTGCACGCCTCTTTGTGTTCGGTCTCTGTTTTCTGTGTGGTTTGCCAAAGGCCTGTTGTTGGGGGTGCTTTGGTATGCCTCATTAGTGATGACTGGGTCGAGGACGAGGGACGTAGAGGTAATGCTATGATTACTTACCGGTAATCCCCATTACTCTTAGTCCTACTCGTCCTCGACCCAGTCATACTTCCCGCCCGCCCTCCCTGGTCAGGCCTTTGTTGCTTGGTATGTCAGGATGTGCTTTTGGTTGGCTGGGTTCTTATAGCCTGTCGCTACAAAGACCTAGGTTTCAGAAGGTTTAAATGCCATACAGATTGGTTCTAACCTTTTAGGTCTTTAGTACTCCCCTTAATCGGAAACTCATTTGGGGTAGTTGCCAACTAGTTAGCTACCTTCACTTTATTTAAAAACAGAAAACGATAAACGGTTTTACTCAAAGTAGTCTCCCAAATGATCGTCAAGGTGTCTAAACTCATGTGTAGTACACCTGGGGTTTCTCAATTCGATTGTCTAGTGAGAGAACCGTGAATAGACACATGGATGTGAAAAAAATGTGAAAGAGACGTGATGGCACCTCACGTGCGCAACCCCAATTGAGCCTGCTGGCTGGTACTCGTCAGCTTTGCCCACTCTTCTCATCATCGGTAGCCATCACGCTCCAAAATAATAATAACGAGGTGTCCAAAAGATAAAGCCAACAAAAACAAGTGGTGCGACTTAATAGTGATGATTAAAAAGTGAAACAGGTACACCCACTATAGGTTCAAACTTTATTCCGCCTTAGGAGTGCACCTACTTCAATGCTTAAAAAGGTTTGCTAAATACGCATACCATTCTTATATGCCAACATGTTTCATCGCCTGGAGTCTTTTTGGCGATTTCGTCAGGGCAACAACAGTCGCTTGGCACACGATAGGGACACTTCATAAAATCACATTTGGAGACTGCCAAAAGTAAAAAACATACACACACAACACTTTACCATGGTGTTCATCCCTTCTTCCTAGATCAACACGGGCTCTATTGCATGGATCAATGAATCGTTACTACCTTACCCTCGTAGAGCCTTGGCCTCGCGTACCAGCTCAGTCAATGAGGTCACCAATAGGCTCCTTATGTGAGTCCTCGTGGTTTTGTGCGGCATTCCACCGTAATGCCAATCTGTTAATAATTTTAAATAATTACTCAAAGTATTCTTGTGTAGGAGCTCTGTTTGTCAATTACGATACCTCAATTGTCGCCAGTGTCATACTACTCAGGCCAAACTCTAGCTATTCCCACTCTCATCTTTTCTCTCCATGTTTATCAATACTCAGCCCTGAATGCTCTATTTCAGCCTGTTATATGGTCACCCTCGCCATGCTGATGTTCGTATGTCTTCGTGTACTTAGAAACACCATGTCAGACTGCTAGTATACCCTCTGGGATGTAATCACCCTCTCTCATCGGCAAAAAAGCACCGTTCTATACTTAGAAATGAGTCAGCCTAGGACTGGTTTCTAACCCGGTCTCTCAAGTTGTTAGGAGAAAACTTCATAGCCTGAGGAAATATGAATTTTATGATCAGTTATGTCCCCTATCTTAGACCCCAACGGCTCCATGTACATGCTACAAGTACATGTATGTTCCCTCCAGTTCCAGTTATGAAGACGCAAATACATGTGCGTCCACCGTCAACATGTCCTCTTTCAGATCCGCCATGAATGAGTCGGATATTCCGTTCCTAAGTATGAAAGGCCACCGACTTTATGTGGTTCACTTTCCATGTTTTACAGTTCAGGCGAGTAGGCCCTGAATTCTGCCATCAAGCCTTTTCCTGCCTTCTGCCTCTGAAAGCTCCAGTCCGAGCCCGCATCTGTACCCATGAACTTTGTCCTACTCCCTGCGCGGCTAACGGTGCCTGATCCGGCTTGTTGCCTGCCAAAAACTGTATTTCACCTTCAAGATTATCTGCTCCGCTCCTCATCCGATGCATTCCTGTCTAGTAGTTTAGGTAAACATTCTTCCAGCTACCAAGCAAAGGGCCAGGCCTCACTGTCCTCACGCAAGTAATTCATAGCCCCTGTTACTATGGAAGATTCCTGCCCCCTCGCATCTCACGTAGACACATAGACGCTTGTACACGCACTAACAGTCAGTATAGAATAGATTCCGTCCGAGAGACCTTTCTTTTTGGATAATACAGTTCTTTAAACATAAGATATTAGATATGATTTGGGATTAGGTTGACATGACCCCTCAGACTTCTGTCTCCACATGTAGAGCTAAATGTCAAGTCCCCTTCACCCTCTAGTTGCACGTCAATCACACGTCATGCGGCTGCGCACGCATCTCTGCCAAGTATTTCTGCTGACATTGCAGGATTCTTTTATGGATCCACCCACCTGTGACATCATGTTTAATGACGTTTTTAGTTTACGCCTATGTTTACGCCTTTTTTTATTACGTATGTGTAGTATTATCTATATTATCAGCTGTTACGCCTCCTGCATCTGTCTTAATGTAATGCTTTTCATATAAATATCTTTACTTGTCAATAATGTATTGCCTTCCCTTCCTGAACCCTCGTGGTGATGGAATTTGATGCCTATGGTTCGAACCATAATTCCTTTATAGAGGAATAAAGCCTTTCAGAACCTCTAATACCACGGATTCTGCCTCTTATTTATACTGAGTTATTCTTACTAGACTTTACCGCATAAAAAATAGTACCGGTAATAAAATATTTACCACATAAATTGGCGCCCGAACAGGGACACTTTCTCATCTCACGCGTCGGAGGTGCGTTGCAGGCCCGGTCTCCTGCCACAGCTGGACGGACAACAACGCGTACCTGCAGGATTTCCTGTATCTCCCTCCGGCCAAGCGGGGGTGACTGAGGCTGCGATCAACACCCAGACGAGGCGGTGAGAAGTGCGAAGTATCCCGACCAGAGCCTAGCTGAGAGAGCAAGATCCGAGGTATACAGAGGCCCACCAGGTTCCGAAGTTCCGAGTCGAGTCCAGTCCAGTCCGGTCCAGTTCAGTTCAGTTCCGAGGCCTTCCGTTCCGTGCTACCCGGTGAGTACCGTTGCCGGGGAGGCATTCAGACGTGCACATAGGTTGTGCCGGTCAAGACGGGTTTGGGTACACAAATCCGGTCTGCACTGTTTCAGCAGTGTATCTGTACTGTTTAGCAGTATATCTAGTATGTCTTGCATATAATTCAGTATTATCTAGTGTTAGTATTATGTCAGTAACTAGTTTTCTATTAGTTATCATCGTTCGATTAAATGTTAAATGTTAAATGTTTTAATATGTTCTACATATTGTGGTGTGAATGATTGTTCATTATTGTGTTTATTGTATTAAGTGTGTTCTAGATTAAGTAATAAGGTCTAAAAATGCCGCTCTTTTCAAAATTAAGACAGATCAAAACCAGAAAAGGGGTACTCGAAGAAGCTGTTCCCATTCCGCCTAGGGACACTCCAGGGTACTTTATGTATCATAAACATGGCCTAGATGCCGTATTATTTCTTGATTTATGGGTGGACTACACCAAAGATTTACCAGAAAGTCAGAGATGGCCCGCAGCTGGGACCTGGGATGCAGATTGCATCATGAGAGTAGAAGAAGTATTATGGAAAAATAAAGCCAGACAGTCACAGAAAGATGCCATTGAATTATGGCGTAAAGAATCATATAGACGTACAGAAAAAGCGCTCAGACAGGAAGAGAAAAGTAGGGAGAATTCGAATAAAGCCCGAGAAAATATATTAGTTGAGGAAGGTACCCGAGTAAAAGCAGAACAAATAGATAGACAACGAAACACTCTTATGAATGGTATGTATCCTCTTCTGGCCGAAGGGTTACCCCAGGTCACCCCGGAAATACCGAAAGACTTGACGCCTCCATTACTCCCGATAAAAGCACATCCCAAAACAGCAAAAGACGTTTTCCTTTCTTCCTATTTAGATGATGTAGCTCCTGAATATGCTAATGCTCCGCCACACGCACCGCCCATCGATGGTGCTCAACGCCAAGATCATCCGTCTGTATCCCCGCAACAACAAACTCCTACGCACATTCCCACAGGCCCATCTGTTTCTACCGCTTTTCCTACATCTACAGTTTCTATCTTACATCCAACAAATCCTTTCGTGCCTAGCACCTCAGACGGTGCGACAGGAGGTACGACAGAAATTTTTGCCACGCCACCCCGAGGAAATAAATTTTCCCTTAGAGATTTAGCATACGAACGTACACCCCAACTAGCAACTTCCGACATGTTTAAAGAGCATCTAGTAGATTGTAGATATGATCCTGTGCCAGGTAGACGGGACGGTATGCTGCTGTCATCACTACGTATACGACGAGCTTCAAGGTATTTAGCGACGCTACCAGGAATGGTGGCACATTTAGACAATATATATCACTTTGTCCAATCAGGGCGAGGCCCTGAAAGTATTGACGAAGCCATGGAATACCAGAAAGTGGATGTACAGAGACAACTGTTACGCTTCTTCATAAACTGTGTGATCAGAAACCAAGACAGGCCTGAGGTAGAGCAGAAGGAAATACAAGTACTTACCAAATGGGGTCAGAATATATCAGAAGGGAAACACGATAAACAGACATGTATAGTAGTTATGTGCCGAAAGATCCGCAAAGAAGTAGAACGAATACATAAAGAAAGATTAGAGACAGACCAACATGAATCAGAGGGAGAGGAGGACGAAGAATCAGAAATGCCCACAGGACACTTAGAGACAATGGCTTATGTAGGTAAAGGAAGATCTTTTAATAATACCAGATGTTTTAATGATCCAATACGTCCGATACGTCCAGAATATAACAGAAATTTTCAAGCCCCTATGTTAAATATAAAGTCTCCTGAACACCTATTCCAAGCTGCTGATAAACTACTCCGAGACCGAAGGGGGTACCATATGCTCGATTCCATGGATGAACAAGAATTAGCTAGGTCAGCAGTACAATGGGCTGACAGTCCCGGCAAATACAGTGAAGATGCACTAGCACACACGTTTCTGAACCTTACCCCATACGAACAGCGTTTAGCTGGTATATACATGATTCAACACCTCCTCATATTATATAAAAGCCAACACTCCGATCCTGGACCCCTACCTGACCTATTGACAGAATTACTCACGAATAAATGGAGAGGTTCAGGTACTGATTTAATTAAAGAAATTCTAGAATTTCGAAACCAGTATATAGTTTTCGTATGCCCAGAACATGTTCCAGTTCCCACTATGGGAAGAAAAATGTATCACATAGATAGACAGAATACCTTACGCGAAGTACACCCAATCAGAGGTGAAGATAATACTTTTAAACGTGTGTTTGTGTACACGCCTATAACTAAAATTGAATTATTAGAAATGAAGAAAGTAGTACCCAGCCATGACAAGGATCCAGCAGGTTTCCACCGTGAGATAAAAGACATGTTACTCATGGGAGAGTATACCTACCCCGACATTATGAAAATATTAAAAGTACTAATGCCTGCCGGTATTTACGAGAAACTCAAAGAAAAGGAATGGGAGGTAGGAGACCAAAAGATAGAGTGGACAGCATTAGAAAACGAAGAAAAGGCCCGAGCTGCAGGATCAGGGCTTGGGGAAAAGACTACAGCACTACCAGGATTACTAGTGCAGGTATTGCCACGTTTATTAACTACGAAAAAGGAGGACTGGGGTGCAATCTCAGCCTGTAAACAAAAACAAGATGAAGACACTAGTGATTTCTATTCCCGATTTGAAAAATGTTTTGGTATAAATAGTGGCATAAAAGCAAGTAGCGAGTCATATCCACATCTGTTTGTGACAAAATTAGTTGAAAATTCCCTACCGCAAGTTAAGAATAGAGTATTGAAATTCGAGAGTACCTGGCAAGGTAACACCCCGTCACAGATGTTACAGATGTTACAATATCACCACAATAGAATTAGAGAAGAACAAGAACATGAACAAAGACGTATGAAAGACACGAAAATGAAAATGCTTGTGGCTCAGTCAGTTCCAGCTGATGGTCATAAAAAGGGTGATTCCGCAGGTCTGGCGAAAGGGACATGCAACTATTGTAAACAACAAGGTCATTATATACACGATTGTGCAGTTCTGAAACATAATATCGCCACGGGTAAAACACAGGAAAGACCACGTCCACCTAGACAGGATCAGAACCAACAACAAATCCCTCAGCATGCACAATCTAGGCCAGTTCCGCAACAGGTAGCTCCACAACAGACCGTAGCCACACCACAGCAGCAGCCTATTGCTGCAACACAAGCAACAACACAACAGATGTACCAGTATGCACAAACTGATTATCCCGATTATCAGCGATACACATGAAATAGCCTAGAGAGGGAAGTTGGCTTACCCCTTATTGAGGTTCCAGTAGATCAAGAGGGACCTTATGTACATAGTGAACTATTAGGGGAAGACAGAAAGTTTTTACTTGATACAGGGGCAAGCAGAACAACTATACGACGCAGTGAAGTTCCAGGGGCACCCCTCTCAGGCTCACAGAATATTTCCCTTGGATTCTCAGGAAAGCCTATCATTAATGAAGTATCGCAACCCCTCCCACTTACGGTTGGTCCATTGACACGAACTACAGATTTATTGCTTACTAAATCATGTCCGGAAAACTTGTTAGGTATAACAACATTGAAAGCTCTAGGAGCTATAATATGTTGTTCTCCGGATGGAGTACGATTATTTTTACGTGACTTCAAAGGTCACTACGTGTCCAGAGACATGGATCACCGGCTGCAGAATTTACCTACACATTTATGGGCACAAGGCCCCACTGATGTTGGTTGCATGAATATTACACCATATCGAGTCACACTAAAAACAGGAGTGGTACTACCACGAATGCGACAATACAAGTTACCACCCGATGCTGTTGTGGCTTTACTGCAAATCATTGACGAGCTCATTGGACAAGGAGTGGTTGTGGAAACCGACTCCAATGTATGTAATTCACCGATAATTCCGATTCTTAAAAGAACGGATCCAAAAGCACCACCAGTATATCGATTAGTTATTGATCTGCGCGAATTAAATAAATGTATTGTACCACAATACCCTGTGGTCCCAGATATCTCTTCATTATTAACAGCTATTGATTCAGAAGCAACGTTCTTTACTGTAATTGATCTAAAAAATGCTTTCTTTAGCGTCCCAATAGATCCGGAAAGTCAATATTTGTTCGGATTCAGTTTAAATGGGCGAAGTTTTAAATTCACACGCGCTCCTCAAGGATTCACAGAAAGCCCCAGCATCTATAGCCAAGCACTGAAACGAGAACTTGACAGTATCCACATGCCAGTTAACACTGCCTTGCTTCAATATGTCGATGATCTGCTGATCACTGCCCGAAGCGAACCTGAATGTGAAAAAGCGTCACTGACGGTTTTACAATTTCTGGCCGACAAGGGGCACAAGGTGTCCCCTTCTAAGCTGCAATTCTGTGTCCAGCAAGTTGTTTACCTTGGGCACTTGCTGTCCAAGGAGGGAAGACAGCTTACACCCGACCGCATCCAGTTAATTGCTAACATGCCACCACCCAAGACACAAAAGGAGGTGCGGGCTTTTATAGGCCTCACTTCATACTGTAGGCAGTGGATCCCTCAATATGCATTTCTAGCAAAACCACTCATCCAGTTGACAACACAGGAGGCAGCCACATCGACTGTCCTCCCTTGGACTCAAGAACATACGCAAACCTTTGAAAGCTTAAAGAAAGCTTTATGTCAAGCACCTGTTTTGGCAACACCATGTTACAGTAAGCCTTTTACACTCTTTGTTACAGAACGCGAAGGTACTGCCTTGTCAGTACTCACTCAGGAACAAGCAGGATCACACAAACCATGTGCTTATTTTTCTAGTACATTAGATCCCGTAGCTCAGGCTCTTCCTGCGTGCCTGAAATCAGTGGCAGCAACAGCTTTAGCAATTAGACAAAGCGATGCCATAGTGTTAGGACATCAATTGACAGTACAAGTACCACACGCAGTAGAGGTTCTCTTGAACCGCACACAAACACAACACTTGACTATAGCAAGACTCACCGGTTATGAATTAACATTGTTTCAGCCACACATAGAAATCAGACGTTGTAATACATTAAATCCTGCCACACTTTTGCCAGTGAACGGAACAGATCCATTAGCACATGATTGTATTGAAGTCATTACTATCACGACGAAACCCAGACAAGACTTAACAGACATCCCTTTATCAGATCCGGACCTGACATTGTATGTAGATGGTTCATGTATGAGAACAAGTACAGGAGAGTTAGTGGCCGCTTACGCAGTCACAACAGACTCTGAAGTGATCGAAACAAATTGTATTAACACTTTGTCAGCTCAAGCAGCAGAGCTCATCGCTCTGACACAAGCCTGTATTCAAGCCACAAATAAGAAAGTCAACATATACACAGATTCACGTTATGCATTCGGAGTTGTCCATGACTTCGGCGTACTGTGGCGAGAGAGAGGTTATTTAACTTCTCACGGTGCCCACATCCAACACGGACCCCTCATTCAAGCCCTATTAGACGCAATTCATCTACCTACTGCAATATCGATTATGAAATGCAAAGCCCATACAAAAGTTACCGACATCATTTCTCAGGGTAACGACCTAGCTGACAGAACAGCTAAACAGACTGCTCAGAACCAGACTCATACAACTGACATGACAAAGACAATAGTTCCGACACCAACACATTGCATGACAGTTAAGGATCCCGCCCTTGATGTAATTGACATACAGACACATGCTACACCAGAAGAAATAAAGAAATGGACTGAATTAGGAGGGATCCAAACGGATCAAGGATGGATGACGAAGGGAAAATCTATATGGTTTCTTCCCGACTCCATGGTTCAAGTCATCATTAACACAATACATAGTCCAGCGCACCTAGGAGAAAAAGCTATGCTAGACAGCATTCAACACATTTGGTTCAACAAACACTTGCGAGCAGCAGCCAAACAGAAAGTACGTACCTGTATGATATGTTGTCAGTTTAATCCAGGTAAAAGCATTCCCGTAGAGCAGGGTGGATTTCAACCTCCCGATCACCCTTTTGAAGTCCTCCAGATGGATTATATCCAGATGGAACGATGTCGAGGATTCAAATATGTTCTCGTAGTTGTCTGTGCTCTTTCCCGTTGGACAGAAGCCTACCCGGTTTCAGATTACACTGCCCCGACTACTGCCAAACAGTTAGTTCGAGAATTCTTCCCACGGTACGGTTTACCACGTGTTGTATACTCAGATAACGGCCAGCCATTCTCATCCGAACTGATGAAACACGTTTCACTTCTGTTAGGTTACCAATGGAAATTTCACTGTGTCCGACATCCCGAGGCAGCAGGTCTCGTGGAACGTCATAATCAAACTCTGAAAATTAGATTGTCCAAAATATGTAGAGAAAAAGGTGTTGATTGGATAGTAGCCTTACCAGTTGCGCTCTTTTACATGAGAATGGTAGCACATTCTCGAACAGGGCTATCCCCTTATGAGGTGATCTTCGGTAGACCACCAAATATGTGGGGGACGCCTATACCTCGTAAAATCACTGATGTTGACTGTAATATGCTGACAGATTACCTGGCTTCCTTGATGTCTGCACTACAATCTTGTCGTTCACAGGTAGCTGCAGCTTTTCCCGATAACACTGAGGTGAAGCCCCATGACGTGGTTCCAGGTGACCTGGTTCTTGTGAGGAATTTTGACCGGAAGACCCAGCTGGAGCCTAGGTGGCAGTCGCCCAAGCTCGTCCTGCTGACTACAAGGACAGCCGTGAAGATTGAGGGACGTAAAGGGTGGTTGCACTCGAGCCATATCAAGAAATTTTATGGACTACCGTCCGATGTGAACACTCAGCCCTGCATTCCCTCACAGACAGACTCAAAGCTCCCCTTGGTGCAAAGGTCGGAGAACGAACTCTATAAACTGAAACTCAGGTCTAGCAAGTCAGACAATTTGATTGTTTAAGTCCTCTCCAAGGTGAATCGGTTGAATTTGTCTCTGACATGTATCCTCTGGACCGAAATAGAGAGAAAAATAGACAGATACAGCTTAAAAAACATGCGTACTGTAAATCGCTTCGTAGTCACTGCGTAATGACATTATTAATTTTGTTTTTTCTAAGTCTTCTGATCATCATTTCTAGTGTATTGCTACATATGTATTACCCTATTTCTAAGCGTGCTTACAATGCTACTGCTGAACATTCTTTTAGCGAACTACCTCCGCACGAGTTGTCTTATAGATTTGCGCTGCGCAACAACACCTTTATTAGTATGTTACATCATTCCCATCAGACCAGCAATGCTACCAATTGTTGGATATGTGGCCGACTCCCTCCCTATCAGAACTATAAAGGAGTTTTGCCTCTCTTTCCGTATCCGTTCACACACAATGGCTCCTGTGGAGCATGGTTTAGTTTGATTAATTCCTTAGATTCAAATTCCGTAGTTTATCAAGACAACTGGGTATGGGGAAACCTGAACCTAGTTTTGCTTAAAGTCTGCTACCCTAACAAGGAGGGACTTCCCAAAAGAACAGGAACTGATCTAGAAAATGAAGTATATGGATTAGGTAACTTTACACTTAACCTCATGATTCTGAATGTTGAATCCGAAGCTACACCAATCTTGCCCGCTATGTCAGTATTTCCAGTTAAAGGTGAATTATGTATAAGAAAGAATGGTTCCATACACCTGGGCCATAGTAAATATACCACTGTGATAAAATTCAGTGATCAAGGCAAGTCTACATTCAGAGCTTCTCGTCATTCCTATTTCATATGTGGCCAGACTGCATATATACGTTTACCTCTAGATTGGGATGGTACCTGTTACATAGCATTCCTTCTGCCACCTGTTTTCCTAGCCCCTCCTGACTATCACAGAAATACCCATTTAGTACACAATAGACTGCAGAGAGATCTCCCGATTGTCGATTACACTGAAACGGCATGGGAGCAATACACAGATTTCAATAAAGGTTTCTTTCCCTATATAGGTACAGTCACTAATAGTAAACTGATACGTAGATTAACTAGAACCCTTGAAGCAGTAGTGAATGAGACTACTTCCGCCCTAGGCAACTTAACAGAGGAGCAGTCTGCGATGCGGATTGTTGTACTTCAAAATCGTCTTGTCCTTGACGTCATCCTGGCCGATAGGGGCGGAGCTTGTAGGGTCATCGGATCAAGTTGCTGTGTTTTCATACCAGAAAACTCGCCGTCAGTATATAAAGCCATAACTCGCCTTCATAAGATTATAAGCCAGATACACCAGAGTCCAGGCACCTGGACTTGGTCCGGTTGGTTCTGGAGCGTGTTGTCAGCCTGGGGATGGAGGATTCTATCCTTCCTAGGTATTGGCTTTCTCATACTATTCAGTTGCTGCTTATGTCTACAATGTGGGCCAGCGATTTGTGGTCTGTGTGCCACATCGTGTATCCCGCCTTCAAGTTTTCGTTCAAGATCCCGGAAGAAGAAAGAAGAACAAATGATGCTATATGAACAGATTGATGGATTGATGAAGATCGATATCTCCTGAGGGTCCGTAGGGGACAAGGAGGGAATGAGGAAATATGAATTTTATGATCAGTTATGTCCCCTATCTTAGACCCCAACGGCTCCATGTACATGCTACAAGTACATGTATGTTCCCTCCAGTTCCAGTTATGAAGACGCAAATACATGTGCGTCCACCGTCAACATGTCCTCTTTCAGATCCGCCATGAATGAGTCGGATATTCCGTTCCTAAGTATGAAAGGCCACCGACTTTATGTGGTTCACTTTCCATGTTTTACAGTTCAGGCGAGTAGGCCCTGAATTCTGCCATCAAGCCTTTTCCTGCCTTCTGCCTCTGAAAGCTCCAGTCCGAGCCCGCATCTGTACCCATGAACTTTGTCCTACTCCCTGCGCGGCTAACGGTGCCTGATCCGGCTTGTTGCCTGCCAAAAACTGTATTTCACCTTCAAGATTATCTGCTCCGCTCCTCATCCGATGCATTCCTGTCTAGTAGTTTAGGTAAACATTCTTCCAGCTACCGAGCAAAGGGCCAGGCCTCACTGTCCTCACGCAAGTAATTCATAGCCCCTGTTACTATGGAAGATTCCTGCCCCCTCGCATCTCACGTAGACACATAGACGCTTGTACACGCACTAACAGTCAGTATAGAATAGATTCCGTCCGAGAGACCTTTCTTTTTGGATAATACAGTTCTTTAAACATAAGATATTAGATATGATTTGGGATTAGGTTGACATGACCCCTCAGACTTCTGTCTCCACATGTAGAGCTAAATGTCAAGTCCCCTTCACCCTCTAGTTGCACGTCAATCACACGTCATGCGGCTGCGCACGCATCTCTGCCAAGTATTTCTGCTGACATTGCAGGATTCTTTTATGGATCCACCCACCTGTGACATCATGTTTAATGACGTTTTTAGTTTACGCCTATGTTTACGCCTTTTTTTATTACGTATGTGTAGTATTATCTATATTATCAGCTGTTACGCCTCCTGCATCTGTCTTAATGTAATGCTTTTCATATAAATATCTTTACTTGTCAATAATGTATTGCCTTCCCTTCCTGAACCCTCGTGGTGATGGAATTTGATGCCTATGGTTCGAACCATAATTCCTTTATAGAGGAATAAAGCCTTTCAGAACCTCTAATACCACGGATTCTGCCTCTTATTTATACTGAGTTATTCTTACTAGACTTTACCGCATAAAAAATAGTACCGGTAATAAAATATTTACCACAAGCCTCCAGCCCTAAAACAAATGTAACATGCTGGCGCCCTCCCCTCGCACATAACACCTCCTTACCACCCAAAGCCTCACGGAGCTCCTTCTCTCCGCTGGTCACCGGTGTTGTGATCCCGCGGCTAATTTATACTTCCGCCCCCTGCGCGTCCTCCTCGACGCGGAGCTAGATTGGGCGCCATCTTGGAATGGGGTGGTGCGAGTGTATCTCCGATCGAGCGTTCAGCACCCTGAGCCTCGAAATTAATGTCTTGTTAACATGAGAACTTAAACCTACACTTGGAGTGTGCCCTGATATATTAATTTATGCTTTTCAATAGGATGTTACCCAGAACAAAAAACTCCCCCACACAGGGACCTCCTCATAACAGGGCCAGTATAGGCGCCATCTTGGATAGGGAAAACTCGTGTATGTCTAGAGTTTACTATTTAGCGCCAAGAGTCTCAGAATGAATTTAATTTATTCTGAAGAGATGTCTTTTTATATATAGCGTGATCTCCAACCCACCATTTGAGGTATTGTGACATGATACGTGTATTGGTGAGTCTAAAAAGGCTGTTGCCCACATACACACTCCTCTTGGGAGTTTGCCTCAATCTCGGTGACGCAAGGGTCTAAAACATTGGTGTATCAATGTAATCACTCGCAGGATCCCCCAACATGATGTCACTTAATGCGTGTATTGGTGAGTCTAAAAAGGCTGTTGCCCACATAAACACAGCAACACATCCTCCTCTTGGGAGTTTGCCGCAATCTAGGTAACGCAGGGGCCTAAGACACTGGTGTATCAATGTAGTCCATGTCAGGGTCCCCCAACAAGACCCAAAGCCTAGGGGGTATCTTAAGTCCATGAATAGATCTTGGGTATTAATGTGGTTGGTATATTGCTGTCTATCACTGTTATTTGGTATTGCCCAATAGGGTCCAAATAGGGGTTAGCGGGGGCGTACCTTGCTCGCTAATATAGATGTATCTATATTTTAAATACTCAGTATCTCGACTTACCCCATTCGATTTGGTCGTTCAATCCCTCTCGGTCGGACTTCTCTTGGAAAATCCATCTCGCTTCCTTCGAAGCCAAGATTTCTTCCACATTTTGAGGAGAGCCCATCATTCTCTCCAAGACCACCGACGTGAAGGTGTGCTTGGTGTGATGGCAGTGTTGTACCAACTTTGTCGTTAACTTGCCTGCTCTAATAGTGCTAAGGTGTTCTTGCATTCTGATTTTCACCTTCCTGGTAGTTAGTCCTATATATTGACGGTTACATTGGCACGTTAATCTGTATACCACATTGGCAGTGTTGCAGTTACTAAAATACTTCAAATGCCAGGTTTTTCCTGACTTTAGAACTACACTTTGGGTTTTCTTCGTTAATACACACACTGAACACGACCCGCACGGGTGGTGACCAGGGGGGATGGACGACTCGGTGAACTTCTGTTCTACTTTAACCCGTGTATGCACAAGTTTATCACCCAGGTTGCTAGATCTTTTAAAAGCAAACCTGGGTGGGGGCATCTTGAAGTCCTCAGTGGACAGCAACGCCCAGTGTTTACGAATGGACTGTCGGATCTTCGTGGCTAACGGGTCGAATGTCATGACCACCGGGAGGCAGTCATCTGTAGTTTTTTCATTCTTTTGCAGCAAAACACTCCGGGGGGTGTTCATTGCCCTTTTTCTAGCCTGTCTGATGGTCTTCCGTGGGTATTGTCTCATTTCAAGTTTGGCACATAGTTCTTCAGACTGGTCCAAGAATGTAGTTGTCGAAGTACAATTCCTGCGATACCGAAGAAATTGACCAACAGGAAGGTTATCCCTGAGTGCTCTAGGGTGATACGACCTGTAGGAAAGGAGGGAATTTTTATCTGTTGGCTTTTGATGTACTTTGGAACATAGCCTGCCCCCATCTGCATATATGTCTAAATCCAGATACACTGCTGTGTGGTTGCTATAGTTCCATGTGAACCTCAGACTGGCATCCTGATGGTTAAGCCAGTTCAGAAATTGTAATAAACCATCATCTGGACCTGACCAGACGCAGAGAATATCGTCAATATATCTCTTCCAGATACGGATGTTACTCTGGAAGGGATTAGACTGATGGTATATGACGTGCTCCTCGAACTGGCCCACATAGATACAGGCCAGGCTCGGCGCCATCGTTGCGCCCATCGATGTGCCCGTAGTCTGCAGATACATAGTATCCTTATAGCAGAAGTAGTTTCGTGTGAGAGCCAGTTCTATGCATTGTAGTATGAAAGATTGTGGAGCATCATAGAACCACTCTTGTGCCTTAAGCGCATGCGCTGCTGCCACCAACGCTGCATCCTGTGGTATACAGGTATAGAGTGACTCTATATCGATGGTTACCATAAATTCATTCTCTGGGTCAAACTGCAAATCTTCAAGGACATTTAGGATTGCATAAATTAATATATCAGGGCACACTCCAAGTGTAGGTTTAAGTTCTCACGTTAACAAGACATTAATTTCGAGGCTCAGGGTGCTGAACGCTCGATCGGAGATACACTCGCACCACCCCATTCCAAGATGGCGCCCAATCTAGCTCCGCGTCGAGGAGGACGCGCAGGGGGCGGAAGTATAAATTAGCCGCGGGATCACAACACCGGTGACCGGCGGAGAGAAGGAGCTCCGTGAGGCTTTGGGTGGTAAGGAGGTGTTATGTGCGAGGGGAGGGCGCCAGCATGTTACATTTGTTTTAGGGCTGGAGGCTATGAAGTTTTCTCCTAACAACTTGAGAGACCGGGTTAGAAACCAGTCCTAGGCTGACTCATTTCTAAGTATAGAACGGTGCTTTTTTGCCGATGAGAGAGGGTGATTACATCCCAGAGGGTATACTAGCAGTCTGACATGGTGTTTCTAAGTACACAAAGACATACGAACATCAGCATGGCGAGGGTGACCATATAACAGGCTGAAATAGAGCATTCAGGGCTGAGTATTGATAAACATGGAGAGAAAAGATGAGAGTGGGAATAGCTAGAGTTTGGCCTGAGTAGTATGACACTGGCGACAATTGAGGTATCGTAATTGACAAACAGAGCTCCTACACAAGAATACTTTGAGTAATTGTTTAAAATTATTAACAGATTGGCATTACGGTGGAATGCCGCACAAAACCACGAGGACTCACATAAGGAGCCTATTGGTGACCTCATTGACTGAGCTGGTACGCGAGGCCAAGGCTCTACGAGGGTAAGGTAGTAACGATTCATTGATCCATGCAATAGAGCCCGTGTTGATCTAGGAAGAAGGGATGAACACCATGGTTAAGTGTTGTGTGTGTATGTTTTTTACTTTTGGCAGTCTCCAAATGTGATTTTAAGAAGTGTCCCTATCGTGTGCCAAGCGACTGTTGTTGCCCTGACGAAATCGCCAAAAAGACTCCAGGCGATGAAACATGTTGGCATATAAGAATGGTATGCGTATTTAGCAAACCTTTTTAAGCATTGAAGTAGGTGCACTCCTAAGGCGGAATAAAGTTTGAACCTATAGTGGGTGTACCTGTTTCACTTTTTAATCATCACTATTAAGTCGCACCACTTGTTTTTGTTGGCTTTATCTTTTGGACACCTCGTTATTATTATTTTGGAGCGTGATGGCTACCGATGATGAGAAGAGTGGGCAAAGCTGACGAGTACCAGCCAGCAGGCTCAATTGGGGTTGCGCATGTGAGGTGCCATCACGTCTCTTTCACATTTTTTTCACATCCATGTGTCTATTCACGGTTCTCTCACTAGACAATCGAATTGAGAAACCCCAGGTGTACTACACATGAGTTTAGACACCTTGACGATCATTTGGGAGACTGCTTTGAGTAAAACCGTTTATCGTTTTCTGTTTTTAAATAAAGTGAAGGTAGCTAACTAGTTGGCAACTACCCCAAATGAGTTTCCGATTAAGGGGAGTACTAAAGACCTAAAAGGTTAGAACCAATCTGTATGGCATTTAAACCTTCTGAAACCTAGGTCTTTGTAGCGACAGACTGTTTGAGTGGAGGGCGACCTGGGTTTCTTTCCCTCTAGAGCTCCTTATTGTATACACATGGGTTCTTATAGCCCCTGACGGGAGGGTGGGTGGAGCCTAAAAAGCGTTTCCTGTTTTGTTTCAGGAGCGTGGCGGGGCATGATGCAAGTCCAGTGGCCCTTTCGTTCCGTTGCCACTCCTCTCCCTCCATGAGTCTCGTACTCCTCTCATGTCTTCAGGTTGCCTCTATCTTCTTTCCTCTCAGTCACTTCGCTGTCATCTTCTCCCGCTTCGGCCTACTTCACAGTCCCGTTGGCATCTGATGTCCGCTCCTGAGTCGTCTGGGATTTAAAGGAATTGCATCCTCCAACTTCCTCCATGCCTCTTTCCCGTTCCCAAGGGGAATTCAACACCAGATGCCTGACCTGGCTGGTCTGTGAAAGAAAAGTAGATGGTTAAAATTTGGTCTTTGCTTGTCTCGGAACATGTCATCGGACTTCCTCCTTGGAATTCACTATGGAAGCGTTGGTCTCCCTCTCCTCCTGACAGTCATACAATACATGCATACCATGGGATGTGGACCCCATGACGGATTAATCAGAAGCATGACTAAGGCCATTGTAGGGTACTGCTAACTGCATTGAGCGACCAATGGGAGATGGAGATTGGTAGAGCGTTTAGTGACAAGCGGTGGAAGAGGGTGCTGCCGCTCACGTTTTTAACACTTAAAACAAAGCATGATGCTTCTCTTGGCCAGAGACTGGTGCCCCCCCCCCTGAGATCACTTAAGGCCCCGCAGTTTGAAGACCTTTGCCCTAGACTAAGCACCCTCAGTAAAGGCACTTCCCGGTTCAACTGGTGAATGCACAGTCCTAACATATGTGATATGTGGCCCAGTGCGCAGACTGTTCACCTGGTGGCCTATTGTTGAGTTGCGCATATCCACTACCCTTAGTATGTAAACCACGGTGGGGCGCTAGAGGGCGCAACGCAAAATGGCTGCTCCGTAGAGCAGCTCCGCAGGCTGAGACGACCATCCGACAAATTTCCTGGTTTCCTGGCGACATAGACCCCTCTAACACAGCGGTCCAGTGGCGGAATATGAGGGCTACACTTCGGTGCCCTGTGATGCCCCAGCTGTGAGACGCTTACGGAGAGTGGAGCCGTAGAATTCTAAGGCCTGCAGCACCAACATGGCGGCCCGGAGAGGGATCTGGCGGCGGTGAGTGCGGAGCGGACCTAACAGCGTCCGGACCCAAGGGGGTTGAGGGGGTCGCTGGTGGCTGTGTGTTGTGGGGGCTACCCGGTTGGCGAGAGCTGTGGCGGGCCCCGTAGACGGCTGCATCGGCCGCCGGGACCACGGCCGTCCCCGCCGAGCCTCGTGTGGTCCTCGGATCGCGGGCTGCTGTGACTGCTTCTCTCCTGTTGTGGCTTCGGGCCCGGCGGTTGATCCGTGACGGCGAGCCTGCTCAGTCCCGCTAACGGGTGGCGGCAGCTCCGAGCGCGAATTGCGGTGTGTGCCCCCCTCCCCTATCGGCCTTTCTGCCTGTCTGCTGCGGCCTATGCGCCTCTTCACCGCCGGCTCTGCGGACTGGCGCTGAGGCCCACTGCTGCTGTTGCTCCTGGCTGCACCGCCCATGGCCCTGTGAACTTGTGGATCTGATGTGTTCCAGCCTGGGGGCTGGGATGTCTCCAACTCCCTAAGACAATCTGCTGTGCTGCCACGCGCGCTGGGGCCCATCCTACCGCCAGGCTACAGGATCCGCAAATCACTGGAGTAGTGTGGCCTCCGGCCTGCCCGCACGACCTCGCCGCGTTGTCCACTGTCTCTCCAACAAGACAGTGGCGGTTGTGCTGGCCTCAGGCTCTACTGGACATTATCTCCTGCCATTTGTGATCTGCCACAATCTCATCTTCAGCTACGTAGCCCAGCCATAGACTCTGTCAGCCATTGAGGGCCGAGATTGGGTCTGGTGCCCAGCTCACAACTGTGGATCATCCCTGGGGGAGTAGGGGATCGCTAAGTGCACTGGTGGGTTCTCCCTGCTGCCGATATAGATCTCCCACAGTTCACTGGATCGGCCGCAGCTGGTCACCACCTACGACGCATCTGCGAGTGTTGCGGACGGACGTTCCCACTTCGCTGACCATCTCCTGTACTGCTCTGTATTCCGTTCTAAGCACGCTGACATGGGGAAATCGGAGCGTACTCAACCGCGTCTCACTTTTGAGCCTCGCCGGTCCACGAAGACGTCCCAACAGGCAGCCTCGGACTCGGAACTCGATGGTCCTAGCGACCAGCTGTCCAGCATTGACAAGACTCTTCTCGCTGTTCAATCAAGTCTCCAATCCATTGATGGTAAGGTCGATAATCTGAACCTCTGGATGGACCACATGTCGCAGAAACTAGACAAACATGCGCTACGCATTGGGGAGGCAGAAACATGTCTTTCAGATGCGGAGGATGGCCTACAGTGGGTGACCACGAAGACGGCTTCCATGGAGAAGGTGCTTGCTGTAATTTAAGCACAAAATGAATATTTGGAGGCTAGATCGAGACACAACAATGTGCGCCTTACTGGTTTGCCAGAATCCACGAATACAGGTCGCCTTGAGTCATATCTTTAGAAATTACTTTGCGATATTTTCGGTGCTGAACATTTCTCCAAAGTGCTGATTGTCGAGCGGGCTCACAGATCCCTGGCTGCTCGCCCCCCACCTGGCGCAGCGCCTCGCCCCATCATAGCTCGTCTCTTAAATTATAGAGACCGGGACACCATCCTTCGACTGGTGCGTCAAAGAGGGGATGTCACACATGAGGGCAATAAACTTGCCTTCTAACCGGACTTCACGGCAGCGGTACAGGAGGCTCATCGAGAATACCAACCTGTTAAAAAGCTCCTCATCTCCGCTAGTGTCGTTCGCAATGCTTTATCCTGCATGGCTGCGCATTGATGATAATGGTAGACCCCAAATCTTCAACTATCCCAAGGCGGCCATGGACTTTGCAAAAATTTTGACCAGGCACGGCCGCTCCCCCACTGCAGCGGTGAGGAGCGATGACTGCTCCACAGACACAGTGCTGAACACTTGACACCAGTGTCAGGATTTGTGTGCTGAGACCTGCATATTATCTCCTCAGTGTGCATTCCCCTGAATAGACATCGTCTGTCCTGTTATATTGTTCCCTTTCTCCTTTTAATGCGGTGTTAAAAAGTCATGCTGTGCTGGGTGGCACACACGGGACCTGGTTCTACTGTACTGTTCTTATTCCACCTATTGTAAGCCTATATCCTACCAAGAGGGTTCTCTTTCTGTGCTTATTGCATTATTAAATATTGCTCACTAGGCAACTTTACTGTAACTACTCGGCCACCTCCCACCACACCGGGAGGGTTGTTGTGTTCCTGCGCCCCCTATGGGAGTTCCCCACTACAGTTTTCCTCCTTGGGCCGTGTCTCAAGGTGCATTTCGGGAGGTTCAGGATGGCTTTGGCGTGTTGGGGCTGCTGAAGTGGGGAAGGGGGGAGGGAGGGTGTTGGGGGGGTTTTGTTCCGTGGCCACTTTTAGGTTCAACCTTATGATTGCTGTGTTAGTGATTATGTATTACACTGCATTGTCATGCTCGTGCTCTGTTCTAGTTCCGCATCACATCCTGACCACACTGTAGTTAACTGTCTAACTTGTAACGTACGGGGGCTCAATACACCGAAAAAGATCAGACAGGTCTTGGCATTTCTGGACAGACATGAAGTCGCCATCACTTTATTACAAGAAATGCACCTCACGCCCCAATCTGATGGTCAAGCTGGGTCACAGTGGGCGGGTTATCGTATGGCGTCCTCCTACTCTTCTTATTCCCGTGGTGTCCTCACACTAATTAAGAAACAACTGTCCTTCACTGAGATTCACGCCTGTACTGATGATGCTGGGCGTTTTTACTATGGTACATGGGAAATTAGCAGGCACTCTTATCACCATTGTAAACACTTACGGCCCAAACACAGATGACCTGGGTTTTTTCGAATGTGTCCTCTCCAAACTGCGTACCTGGCCTGACACTGTGATATTGTGGGGAGGTGATTTTAACACACATCTTGACCCAGGGAAAGATTAAGCAAGCAGCAGAGGGAGTCACTCAGCTAAGGCGGCACAAACTATTAATGATGGAATGGCTGAGTAGGTTTTGCTTGATGTTTGGAGACTGCGGAACCCAGAGGTGCGAGAAGGAACACATGTTTCCACTGCACACAACAGTTGGTCCCGACTAGATTATTGGCTCCTGAGTGAGACAGCAAGTGGGAGGGTCTCCAACACAGCTGGGTTGCCCCGCACTCTGTTCAATCACAGTCCGGTGCTGGTGTCCCTACACCTTCCCTGCATCACTCGTCGCGCTTTCACATGGCGTCTCCGCACAGAGGCTCTCCCTGATCCTCTCTATGCCACGACCATTCGTGATGCCATTACTCAATACTTTGAGGACAACAAGGGTTCAGTTGACAACGCATTGGACCCTCTGGGAGGCCTTCAAGCCCACTATCCGGGGCAAGTGCATCGGTACGTCGGCCGGCATTTTACGGGATTTGTGAGGACAGCTTAGCAAACTGAAGGACAAGTTGAGTGCTCATGAGAGGGACTATGAGACCTTGCCTTGCGCTCAAATGCTAGCAGCCATTAAAGAAGCCACGATAGAATACACTGACATGGCCGAACGGGAGGTAAAATATATTTCCCGGCGACATGTGGCCCGTACTTTTGGGGAGGGTGGGCGACCCGGACGGCACTTAGCCAGAAAAATCAAAGAGCGCATGACCCAACAGGTTATTTCCAAAATAACTGACACCTCCGGACAAGACCACTACACCACATCAGAGATCCTTGTACAATTTAGGCTCACATACGAAGCATTATACACCTCACAAGGGGAGACAGACGCTGATGACTTACATAACTATCTCTCTGACATAGCCCTAGCCTGGTTATCGGAAAGGCAGCAGGAGTATCTCGGGCAGCCGATCACTGAAGAAGAAGTCCGTGTGGTTATTAAATCACTCCCGAACAATAAAGCTTCAGGCTCCGATGGCTTCCCTGGCGAATTTTATAAGGAGTACGCGGAGGAGATAACGCCTTACTTATTAGAAATGTATGCTGAAGCCTTTGACTCTGGCACACTACCGCCCACCATGCGGGAAGCTCTGATTATCACAAAGATAAGCCCCCACATACTTGCAACTCATACCGGCCACTTTCACTTATAAATATCAACGCCAAGATTCTGGCTAAACTGTTGGCCACCAGGCTGCAACCGCAGATGCAAAAACTGGTCCTCCCAGATCAATCTGGTTTTATTCCCACTCGTTCCACCTCTCACAATCTGCGCGCTCTTTTTGCTACCTTTCACATATTAGAACCGAGTCTGCCGGTGGCAGCTGTTATGCTCGATGCTACCAAAGCATTTGACTCTATTGAGTGGAGTTATTTGTTCGGCATTCTCCATTGCATGGGCTTTCCCCCAATATTTGTGCAGTGGATTACCTTATTGTACTCCAACCCTATAGCTCGTGTACGGGTAGAGGGCTGCACATCCGACCCATTCCGCATCACAAGGGGCACGAGGCAAGGTTGTCCCCTGTCGCCTCTTCTAATCGCTTTGTGTCTTGAACCTCTCGTCTGCATTATCCGCCAGCGTTATCGGGCCGCAGCTCTGCGTTTCGCCCACCGCCATGTCAGTATTTCCATGTATGCGGATGACATGCTGTTATTTCTATGTGAACCCCGCAATTTTATGGCACTAGTGCTGGGGAATTTATCGCTTTGGTCTGTTTTCAGGGCTGCAGATAAACTGGTCCAAATCGGTAGTAGTACCGCTTACAGAGTGCATTACACTCCATGACTTGGAATATCCACTTGAGTGGTCTTTGGACCCCGTGAAATATCTAGGGGTCTGGGTACACAGAGACCCCAACATGGTGATACGTGCAAACTACGGCCCCGCGTATGCCAAATTGGAACAGCAGGTAGATAAATGGGTGCATCTTCCATTATCCCTGGCTGACCGTATCGCGCTAATAAAAATAGTAATACTGCCACAGTTCTAATATCTTTTTAGTAACATACCAATCCCGCTCACTCAACACTTCTTTAGTACTATGCGCACACAGCTCCTTCGGCTGGAATGTGGGGGGGTAGTCAGTCCCAGGTGTCATGGAACACGCTTATCATGGACTATAGACGTGGGGGCTTTAGCGTACCCGACCCATATCTGTATTATCTCTGTGCGCAAGCACAATATGCCCACTACTGGATTGGCGCACATTAATTCATCCCTCACGTAGCGATAGAGGACGGTGACGCCCATCCTGTCCCGTTAAGCTCCATACTGACACACACTAAGAGTGGGACCCTCATACAGAAATTAACACGATTGACACCACTATCAAAGCCTGGCAGGCACTTGGCCGCCTGGCTGGTAAGCTACCACTGTACTCCCCTCTTTTACCCATTGCTTTTCACGCAGATCTATCGGTAACACACGAGACAGGGGCACTGCGCACCTTCCGGCAAGTAGGTATGGTTAAAATGCAGGACCTCTTCCTGGAGGGCTCCTTCTTGACTGCTGACGACCTCGACTACATACAGCATAAAACACCATTATTTAATTTCCTTGTCTATAGACTGAAGAAAGCGCTGCAAACACTCTACCATACCTTTCCCACAGAACCCGCGACCCTGAATACCCTCCAAGTTCTCCTTCTTAGCCCAACACGTCGCCACCTATTCACCAAACTATACCGCGCTGCCAGGGAGGAAAGACCGCAGCCCTAACCGTAGCTTGGATGTCTGGAATACTTATTTGGACCCACCATTGTCATTGCCTGACTGGTAGTGATGCTGTCAGCTCACGGGGACTCTGACCTCTAACTGTACTCTTCTAGTCAAACATTACAAGTACCTACACCAAGTATACTATACTCCCAGTAGATTATGTAAATATGGGCTTCGAGACAACGACCTCTGTAAGCGCTGCGCTGCACCAGACGCTGATTTCTGGCATTTATCGTGGGTATGCCCCAGGGTGGCTGTAGGAGAGTAGGATCTGCACTTATGTTGCCCCCACTTTTTTTCTAATGTTAACACTGGTTTCTGGCTATAGTCTGGCTGGGTCTCTGCTAATCAGGGCGCCAGTCTCTCTGTTCTCTCTAAACAACTTGGAGTGCATATTAGATGCACTAGTGATCGGATACTGTGGTACCTTATGAGCCCCTAGTATATGATACCTTAGGTACCAAGGGCATAGGTACTTCACAGGCCTATCAGGGGCTGAATCATGTATTATGCCACCCCTGGGAAGCAGACTAAACCTGACACCACAGGCCTGCTACTGCAGCCTGGGTGAGGTAGTGTTAGCACTCCTCACTGAGGTATAGGTTCCTATATCTCACCATACATACACATATAAACCTATCAGTCACCCCTAAAGCAGGCCCTATCAATCCTGAGTGCAGGGTGCTTGGTTTACTATGTGAGGGGGTGCCTCTTCCTGAGCAGGGCCCCTCTGCAGCTGGCAGGATCTATTCCCTGTGGCTGTTTGTGGATGCGGTTAAACCATATACTCTTAAGTGCATTATAACCTCCCGGTAAATGCTAACTTTGGAATGACTGCATCGAAACATGTCGTGTTGGTGTCAAACAACAGTAACTGGTGTGGGAGTATGATCTCACCCTTCTAGAGGGGACGACATGTACCCACTGTGGAAACACGGTAGAAATCTGAAAGAGCCCTGGCATCACAAAATGGATGCCACCAGCACAGACACTGGGCTGCCCTCCTGCTGCTGACTGAAACTCGCAGTGGAGGAGGCCCAACAATAGGCATCCTGTCACAGGGAGGTGTCACCACCTTCCAGACAGGATTTAGTGTATTGGGGCTGGGTGGGTGCACTCCTAGAGTGCTTCGAAGTCCTGCACTGGGGGAGCAGTAGGCTCCTCTGTGCATATGCCAGCTCAAACCGGTTCAGGGGCTACCTGTCCCTGCTCTGGCGTGAAACTGGACGAAGGGAAGTGGGTGTAACCACCCCCTACCCTGACCCTCCCAGAGGAGTGGTCATAGAGCTAGTCCCTCCCTGTCTTTTAGTATAAGATAGGGAACCATTGCCATTGCAAGTTAGGTATCCCTGGACGACGCTTTACAAGAAGAATCCTGGTCCTTCGACGTTCCACTACCTTTGGAAGACGGAAGAATCTCCCTTGCAATCAAGGAGTGACTCCCCTGCTTGGCAGGCACCAAAACTTTGAATCAACGGTCGCAAACTTTCCCGCTCCCGCTGGAGCCCGAACTCCCTGCAGCCCCGGAAATGGATCTTCTGACTTCTCGATGGCCATTGTGAGTCCCCAGCAGAGCTGAGGCGAGTGGACCCCACGAGTGAGGAGGAACAGCAATACCCGGGTACCGTGCATTATTGTCGAGTGCAACCCCTACACGACGTTCTACGAACTTGTGCTTTGGACCATTTGTGGCCCAAGCCTCCAGCAGGTTGTGCACCGAAAATCAGAGGTCTACCCCGTCCCGAGTGACCGTGGGCTCCTGTAAAGCAATTCCTCACGAGGCGTCTTCGCGATCCCTTGCCCGTTGGCTTGTGGGTCCCCTGAAGACTTTCTGATTGAACCAAAGGGCTCCAGGCCTGCTCTCACTTACCCTCGCTGGGTGAGTCCCTCAGACCTTGCTGGTCTGCACCATTGACTTAATTCACTTTTCACTAGACTTGCTGTTGCCAAGGCTTGTTGGCTCCAATCCGGTTGCCGACACCTCAGTCAGCTGCAGACGTCATGGGACACTCCGAGTCCAGCTGCTGGTCATCGTCGATCCCTCCTGGACCTTGTGAGCGAAGAGTCAATACACCTTTGATCACCTGAAATCACCCGAAATCCGTGGGCATCTATCTTCCTGGCCCCGGGTCACTGGCAAGTGACTGTGAACACTGTCCCTTCTGCTTTCAGGTCATCTTCTTCTTGAATCCAGCCTTGGATTCCACCGGACACTTCTCCAGTCTTCGCAAGCAGCAAATCTTCTTTAGATTCCATAGAAAACAGCGACGCGACCCGACCCGACACCAAAAGACACCTATGCACCCGGCTTCCCTGGGTGAGGTAACTCGTGCACTCTGGTGCCCTAGTGTGTGTAGGCCCTCGAATTACTTACCTTGTAAGTGGCTTGCTTGTAGACTTCCTCGAAGTACCCTAAAACTGTAAAAATCCAACTACGACTTGCTCGATTGAAATCAATAGGGAACCCGCGGCTGTGTTCTCACACTGCACGCGGTGTCCCGTGGGTCTTTAACTTACCTGCCTTGGGTGGATTAGTGAAGCCCCAGCGATTCTACAGGCCCTAGGCCTTGTCCCCTTGCAAGTCGACTTTCCTAAACCTCTTTTTTTAGTATATGGTCTGGTACGCCCCTAGGGCCCCAGCCATATTTGTGCTTAACTTATTGTGAAACGTTGATATTTGAATGTGTTCCTGACTTCTAATCTCATAAAGAGATTAGTAGAGTGTGTCTAGAAATAAATGCATATATATTTGATATATATACCTGTGTGGTGTCCTTTCATTTGGTAATTCAAGAGATTATAAGGTAAAACAAGCTGCTTTACATTCCTCTGAGACTTAGCCTGAAGGCTGCTCTCCACAGCTACCACTAGGATAGCTTTCTTTAAAAGGTTGTCTTAAACCTATCTACCATAAGAGTCGAATTGGACTGGTGCAAGGTGGCCACTATTACTAGTGACCAGCATATGGCAGGCCAACTTCTCACATTGGTGGGCAGCGTGTGGGATTCCAGCTTGCCATTGTTTTACCAGAAAATCTCTATTTGAATTACTAACTGAAAACCACTAAAGATACTCAAGGTACATATAAAAGTCAAGCTTTGTATCAATAAGGTCTACTGAACTTAGAGTTGTTTGTGAAGGGATAGCACACCCTTGCTACAGCTAAAGCTAGGATCAGTAGGCCACAAACTAATGTAGGTAGTGCAACACTGCATAACACTAGAATATCCTCAAGGGATGGAGCCAGTGAGTCCACCCAACCTCAGTATAAGGACATGACCTTCTTTGACTTGAAGGTTATGTGTGTTGCAAGACACCTGGGGTTAGGACAGAGTCTCTCCACACTACACCTGATAAATCTACTGATAGCAGATGATCTTAGACTAGCTCTAGGAGCTAGTAGATCTGGATCATGGGGTGGGTCAGCCATAGTCTCTGGGTTAGATGCTGAAAATCAAGATGACCTGGAGTCTGTGATTGAAGGGCCAGACCCACAAGGGTCTGAACAGGACAGAGGAATTCTCCCTAAGAGAGCTGACAGAGTGGAAGAGAGGCCTAGCTCCCCTTCAAGGGAATCTAACCACTCATATCACTCTGACAGAGAATCTGTCTATCAGAGGAACTCATACTCTAATAGAAGAGAGACGTCCTCTGAAAGAAGGTACAAGATGCTCCAGTATGATGAAGCAAGACTTGCCCTCAGAACCAAGCAGTTGGCCTTAGATAGAGAATCCTTTGAGCTCCAGAGAGCTTCTAAAAAGAGGGGTTAGAACCCCCTGGTGGCAGCAACAGTGTCCCTAGAGGCAGAGATTACATTCCAGACCATAGGAACCTGTCCAAGGTTGTTCCTCCCTACCAGAGTGGGGATGATATCCATAAGTGGATACCTGCTATGGAGAGGGCCTGTAAAGTACAACAGGTCCCACAGAAACAGTGGGCAGCAATCTTGTGGCTCTCCCTTTCTGATAAAGGAAGAGACAAGTACCTCACTGTTAGAGAAGAGGATGCTGACGATTATGAAGTCCTGAAGAGTGCACTGATAGATGGGTTTGGCTTAACCACTGAACAGTACAGGTTGAAGTTCAGAGATACCCAGAAAGCACAGACTCAGGACTGGACTGACTTTGTTGATTGTGCAACCAAGGCTCTGGAGGGTTGGCTGGTTGGTAGTAGAGTTACTGATTTTAAGGGATTGTATAATCTTATAATGAGAGAACAGATCCTTAATAATTGCCAAAACCAGTTGTTGCATCAGTACCTGGTGGACTCTGATCTGACCTCTCCCCAAGAATTGGGAAAGAAGGCAGACAAATGGGTCAGAACCAGGGTGAGGCAGAAAACCCAGAACCAAGGGGGTGACACCAAGAAGCAAGATCCTAAAGGCTCTGAGAAAGGTGGGGATAAGGCAAAAGACAAGAAGTCTTCACAAGGGCCCCAAAATATGCATCTGGTGGGGATTCACAGTCTACAAAGGGAAAAGGCCAAAAGAAGCCCTGGTGCAAATTCTGTAAACAGAAAGGGCGCTGGACGTCTGATTGTACCAAGTCCAAATACCAAACCACCACCACTCCTGCCCCTAAGGCAACTGTTCCCCCTAGTGCAGCTACTGGTGGAGATGGTAATCAGAATAAGGGCGTAGTAGGGTTGACCCTGGGTTCTGATGTAGACTCTGGCTTAGTCAGAGTACCCACTCAGCATTGCTGGTTTGTGAGGGAGACCTTGACATGTCCTTCCTAGTGAGCCCCAGTAATCTGGACAAATACAAACAACAGCCTGTAATAAATGGCAAACAGGCTTTGGCATTCAGGGACACAGGTGCTAGTGTCACCATGGTGGCAGAGGATCTAGTGGACCCTGCACAGATCATCCTGGGTGAAATGTACCAGGTTGCCAATGCAAGCAATGTCAGGACCAACCATAGTCTGGCAGTGGTGAATTTCTCCTGGGGAGGGGTAACTGGCCTCAAGAAGGTAGTAGTCAGTGCAGACCTCCCTGTCGAATGTCTATTGGGCAATGATCTGGAGACTTCAGCCTGGTCTGAAGTAGAGTTATGGACTCATGCTGAGATGTTGGGTATACCTGCAGAGGTATTTGCTGTGACCAGGTCACAGGCCAAAATGCATAAAGCTGAACCAGCTCTGGATCCTGAAATTATGCTACCCAAGAGGAGGAGCAGTAGGGTTAAGGCAGTGCCTTCCCCTCTGTCTCAGATCTCAGATTCCCCTCCTGAGGGAGGAGAAGCAGAGCCTGAAGAAGGAACTGCCCCAGAGGAACTTGAGCCTGGTTAGGTTGAGTTCTTGGTGGCAGGGGGACCTTCCAGGGAAGATCTGACTAAGGAGCAACAGTGCTGCCCCTCTCTTGAACCCCTCAGACAGCAGGCTGCTGCTGAAGCTGCTGGGAGTGCTGGTGGGTCCCATAAAGTTTATTGGGATGAGGGACTCCTATATTCTGAGGCTAGAGATCCTACCCCTGGAGCCATCAGGAGGTTGGTAATACCTCAGAAGTTTAGGGGGTTCCTCTTGACCCTAGCACATGACATCCCTTTAGCAGGACACTTGGGCCAAAACAAGACCTGGGATAGGCTTGTTCCACATTTCCATTGGCCACACATGTCAGAGGACACCAAGGAGTTGTGTCGCTCCTGTGTCACTTGCCAAGCCAGTGGCAAGTCAGGTGGCACAACAAAGGCCCCCCTGATACAACTACCTGTGGTGGGAGCTCCCTTTGAAAGGGTAGAGATTGACATTGTTGGTCCCCTTGACCCACCAACGGCATCTGGGCACAGGTTTATCCTGGTAGTAGTGGATCATGCCACCAGGTACCCAGAAGCAATTCCTCTCAGGACAACCACAGCCCCTGTGGTGGCAAGAGCCCTCGTCGGAGTTTTCTCCAGAGTGGGTTTCCCTAAGGAGGTTATATCTGACAGAAGTACAAACTTCATTTCAGGGTATCTAACTGCAATGTGGAAGGAGTGTGGTGTAAACTACAATTTCACTACTCCCTAGCACCCACAATGCAATGGGTTAGTTGAAAGGGTCAACAAAACCCTAAAGGGAATGATTAAATGCCTCCCAGAAAAGCTTAGGCGAAAATGGGACCTTTTACTTCCCTGCCTTCTGTTTGCATACAGGGAGGTCCCACAGAAGGGGGTTGGCTACAGCCCTTTTGAACTTCTTTTTGGGCACCCTGTCAGAGGTCCATTATGTTTGGTGAAGGAGGGCTGGGAGTTACCTCTCAAACCTCCCAAACAGGATGTGATGGACTATGTACTTGGTCTCCGCTCCCGGATGGCTGAATACATGAAGAAGGCAACCAAAAACCTGGAGGCAAGCCAAGAACTACAAAAAAGCTTGGCATGACCAAAAGGCTGTACTGACTGTCTATCAGCCAGGACAGAAAGTGTTGGTGTTGGAGCCTGTGGCCCTAGCAGCTCTCCAAGACAAATGGAGTGGCCCCCATACCATTGTTGAGAAAAAGGGAGAAGTCACCCATCTGGTGGATCTTGGAACTCCCAGGAGCCCCCTTCGGCTGCTCGATGTCAACAGATTGAAACCATATGTTGACAGGGCTGACATGGGCTTGCTCATGGCAACTGATGAGGAACAGGAGGAGGAGAGTGACCCTCTCCCTGACCTGCTCTCACAGAACCCTGATGATGGGTCAGTAGATGGTGTTGCTTTGGTAAGCAGGCTCACTGACCATCAGCAAACTGAATGCAGACAAGTTCTGCAGCAGTTCAGACATATGTTTAGCCTGACCCCTAGTCAGACTTCCTGGTGCACCCAGGAGGTGGACACTGGAGACAGTCTGCCTGTCAAGAGTAAAATCTACAGGCAACCTGACCATGTCAGGGACTGTATCAGGACTGAAGTCCAGAAAATGTTGGAACTAGGTGTGATTGAGCCTTCAGATAGCCCTTGGGCTAGTCCAGTATTCCTTGTGCATAAACCTCATAGCCAGGGTGGTAAGAAAGAAATGAGGTTTTGTGTTGACTACAGAGGCCTCAATGCAGTCACCAGTACTGATGCCTATCCAATTCCCAGGGCAGATGAGCTAATTGATACTTTGGCCTCAGCCAAATATCTGAGTACATTTGAACTAACAGCTGGCTACTGGCAAATCAAGTTAGCTGATGATGACAAGGCCAAAACAGCATTTTCAACCCCTGGTGGGCACTACCACTTTGTGGGGATGCCCTTTGGTTTGAAAAATGCACCTGCCACTTTTCAGAGGTTGGTGAATAAAGTTCTGACAGGTATGGAAACTTATTGCTCAGCTTATCTAGATGATATTGCTGTCTTTAGTTCCACCTGGCAGTATCACCTGGTCCACCTCAGAAATGTTTTGGAGGCCCTGCAAAAAGCAGGCCTCACTATCAAGGCCACTAAGTGCCAGATAGGGCAGAGTCAGGTTGTGTACCTGGGCCACCTTGTAGGTGGAGGCCAGGTTCAACCATTGCAGAGCGAAATCCAAACCATAATGGAATGGGTAGCTCCAACCACCCAGACACAGCTTAGAGCCTTTTTAGGCCTGACTGGGTACTATAGGAGGTTTGTTAAGGGATATGGATCTATAGTGACCCCCTTAAATGATCTTACCTCTAATGCCAAAAAAGGTTCAGTGGACAGCTAGCTGTCAAAAGGCATTTGATGACCTGAAGCAGGCCATGTGCACTGCTCCCATCTTACAGAGTCCAGACTACACAAAAAGGTTCATTGTCCAAACAGATGCTTCTGAGCTGGGTGTGGGAGCTTTACTGTCTCAACTGAATGATGAAGGTCAAGACCAACCAGTAACTTTTATAAGCAGAAGGCTGACCCCTAGAGAGAAACGTTGGTCAGCTATAGAGAGGGAGGCCTTTGCTGTGGTGTGGGCCCTGAAGAAGCCGAGGCCATACTTGTTAGGCACTCACTTCATAGTTCAGACTGACCACAAGCCCCTCCTATGGCTCAAACAGATGAAAGGTGAAAATCCTAAACTGCTAAGGTGGTCAATTTCCCTACAGGGGATGGACTATACAGTGGAACATAGACCTGGGACCCAACATGCCAATGCAGATGGACTCTCAAGGTATTTCCACTTAGAACACGAAGACTCAACTGGTCAAGGTTAGTTTAGTGTCCCTGCGTTTGTGGGGGGTGTGTGTAGGAGAGTAGGATCTGCACTTATGTTGCCCCCACTTTTTTTCTGATGTTAACACTGGTTTCTGGCTATAGTCTGTCTGAGTCCCAGCTAATCAGGGCTCCAGTCTCTCTGTTCTCTCTAAACAACTTGGAGTGCATATTAGATGCACTAGTGATCGGATACTGTGGTACCTTATGAGCCCCTAGTATATGGTACCTTAGGTACCAAGGGCATAGGTACTTCACAGGCCTACCAGGGGCTGAAGCATGTATTATGCCACCCCTGGGAAGCAGACTAAATCTGACACCACAGGCCTGCTACTGCAGCCTGGGTGAGATAATGTTGGCACTCCTCACTGAGGTATAGGTTCCCTATATCTCACCATACACACACATATAAATCTAAGGCAGGCCCTATCAATCCTGAGGGCAGGGTGCTTGGTTTACTATGTGAGGGGTTGTCTCTGCCTGAGCAGGGCCCCTCTGCAGCTGGCAGGGTCTATTCCCTGTGGCTGTTTGTGGATGCGGTTAAACCATATACTCTTGAGTGCATTATAACCTCCCGGTAAATGCTAACTTTGGAATGACTGCATCAAAACATGTCGTGTTTGGTGTCAAACAACTTGGAATCATACCCCCACACCAGTAACTGGTGTGGGAGTATGATCCCACCCTTCTAGAGGGGACGACATGTACCCACTGTGGAAACACAGTAGAAATCTGAAAGAGCCCTGGCATCACAAAATGGATGCCACCAGCACAGACACTGGGCTGCCCTCCTGCTGCTGACTGAAACTCGCAGTGGAGGAGGCCCAACAATAGGCATCCTGTCACAGGGAGGTGCCACCACCTTCCAGACAGGATTTAGTGTATTGGGGCTGAGTGGGTGCACTCCTTGAGTGCTTTGAAGTCCTGCACTGGGGGAGCAGTAGGCTCCTCTGTGCATATGCCAGCTCAAACCGGTTCAGGGGCTACCTGTCCCTGCTCTGGCGCGAAACTGGACAAAGGGAAGTGGGTGTAACCACCCCCTACCCTGACCCTCCCAGAGGAGTGGTCATAGAGCTAGTCCCTCCCTGTCTTTTAGTATAAGATAGGGAACCCTCGCCATTGCAAGTTAGATATCCCTGGACGACGCTTTACAAGAAGAATCCTGGTCCTTCGACGTTCCACTGCCTTTGGAAGACGGAAGAATCTCCCTTGGAGTCAAGGAGTGACTCTCCTGCTTGGCAGGCACCAAAACTTTGAATCAACGGTCACAAACCTTCCCGCTCCCGCTGGAGCCCGAAGTCCCTGCAGCCCCGGAAGCGGATCTCCTGACTTCTCGATGGCCATTGTGAGTCCCCAGCAGAGCTGAGGCGAGTGGACCCCACGAGTGACGAGGAACAGCAATACCCGGGTACCGTGCATTATTGTCGAGTGCAACCCCTTCACGACGTTCTACGAACTTGTGCTTTGGAACATTTGTGGCCCAAGGCTCCAGCAGGTTATGCACCGAACATCAGAGGGCTACCCCGTCCAGAGTGACCGTGGGCTCCTGTAAAGCATTTCCTCATGAGGCGTCTTCGCGATCCCTTGCCCGTTGGCTTGTGGGTCCCCTGAAGACTTTCTGATCGATCAAAAATCAACAAGAGAGGAAGGGATCAACACGGCTAGTCCCCTCAGTAGATTATCCAGAATCAACAAAGCCAGTGTACAGTAATTCAAAACAAGGGGCACTGTAGTTAATGCAATACAGTAATCAAAAGAGCACAGAGCCACAGA
Organism: Triturus cristatus; assembly: GCF_964204655.1. Lineage (NCBI taxonomy): Eukaryota > Metazoa > Chordata > Amphibia > Caudata > Salamandridae > Triturus > Triturus cristatus. Next base: position 195,247,046 of record NC_140586.1, on the reverse strand, counting down.
TTCCCTATGAACCGTTATGTTCATGGAAAGAGAGTGGGCCACTATGGAACAATACCCAGTGGGTATAAAAAGCCCTCACTCGTCAACCTGGTTGGTGACATGCTTCATCATTGGGCTTCCACTGGGACGACCGAATGTCATCCCAGTGTGCTGCGACGCCAGGTTACTGCGGAGCGGGGTTTGTTGTGTGGGGAAAGTGAATTTAAAATATCCAATTGAGTCAAAAAGAAACTTTAATGATTTTGCTTAATTGGAAAGGAGTAAAAAGGAGTGAGGGTCAAAAAAATAAAAGACCTGGTTCACTCCGTGGCGGTCAACATGTTTCTGCCTCTAAGAGTGTTAATCGGGCATTCTTCAGGACCAGAGTGGGATGTGCGGAGCCCCGGTGGTGTGAACACACTAAGGTCCACCCTACCGTGGGCTGCTATGTGAAAATCAAAAAAACACTAAATAGTGTAAACTCCGCCAGATAATGTAGTTAATTATGGGGAGAGGGACGAGTTTACTCTGACAATACAAAGACACAAACAAACAGAAAGACAAAACATAAAGAGAGATATCAATGTTTGTCGCAAAATCGTGCTCTACAAATCAGGAGTTAGGAACTGTTGTGCTCGAAGGACAAATGAGTGCCTCTAGATCTACCTCAGGTGCCAAAATGTGAGAAGCTGTGCACCTAGGTATAATCAAATATCGGTGTAGAATAACAGAACGTTATCCTGTCAAAAGTGACTAATAGTCAAATCTCGGAACGCACGTGAAATGTAACGGTGACACTCAAATGCGGAGAAATAGGGCTAGGGACTGATTCAACTGCCCGCGATGCTCAGTATGCACAAATAAGGGAATGAATCTTACAGAGAGGCCAGTCCGTTAAGTGCCTCATGGATCCCGGGAGGGGGGTGGGAGCACATTGGCACACCCTGCATCAGGAAGAAATGAAAAGAAAACGGAGTTCGTGTGAATGTCACGAACGGAGGAGAAAGCGAAGGCTCGCTTACCTTGTTGGGCGAGGAGCGGATAATGGTACTTACGCCCTTGCTGCTCTACACCCGTGAAAAGCCTACACAGCCTCTTGCTGCCGGGTCCGGATGGTAGTGATCCGGGGCCGGAGGTGTGTATATAAAGGCCACTCGGCGCGTCCCTGGTCAGGCTCTCTAAGAGAGCTTCTACCTGATTGGGTAGGAAGCTCTTGCTCCTATGCTGATTGGCCAAGAGAGATCCAATCGGAGCAACGGTGAGAAAGAAGAGGTTGTTCGTTGCGCTTGGCAACGCATAACAATGAAGGAGGAAAGAAAAGGGTTTGTACAAAACTTTAATGGCAGGTAACACTGGGAGCGCTAAACAAACCAACACAGAGCACACGTGGAGTGTGCATCGGAGCCTGGAGGAATTACCCGGTCCCAAATGGGTGGATGAAGAGTATCAAGTGTATGGTACTGCTCGAAGGGACTATGAGGCAGACTCGCGCACTTGGTCAAGGAGACCTTGCCTGTCTGAGGTTAGGGCATGGATAGACGAATGTGTCAACATGGCTGGGAAAATGACAAAATTCGGACATCGCTGCCGGGGTGGCAGGAGTTCCTAATGTACACAAAAATTATCGTTATAGCAGGAAAGATGAAATACACCAAACGACTAATTAGAGTCAGAATAGCAGTGGTATCAGGGGTTTCTAATGAAAATAGTGATCATCATATAGGCTGAGAGTGTTCAAAGGATATTGGCCCAAGGGACATTATCATTCAACCCATAGAGGTTAGTCCCCAAAGGGCTCCCCTGGTTGCTCCAGCCCTGCCCTCACTTACCCTCGCTGGGTGAGTCCCTCAGACATTGCTGGTCTGCACCATTGACTTAATTCACTTTTCACGAGACTTGCTGTTGCCAAGGCTTGTTGGCTGCAATCCGGTTGCCGACACCTCAGTCAGCTGCAGACGTCATGGCACACTCTGAATCCAGCTGCTGGTCATCGTCGATCCTTCCTGGACCTCGTGAGTGAAGAGTCAAAACACCCTTGATCACCTGAAATCACCCGACATCCGTGGGCATCCATCTTCCTGGCCCCGGGTCACTGGCAAGTGACTGTGAACACTGTCCCTTCTGCTTTCAGGTCATCTTCTTCTTGAATCCAGCCTTGGATTCCACCGGACACTTCTCTAGTCTTCACAAGCAGCAAATCTTCTTTGGCTTCCATAGAAAACAGCGACGCGACCCGACACCAAAAGACACCTATGCACCCGGCTTCTCTGGGTGAGGTAACTCGTGCACTCCGGTGCCCTAGTGTATGTTGGCCCTCAAATTACTTACCTTGTAAGTGGCTTGCTTGTAGACTTCCTCGAAGTACCCTAAAACTTTAAAAATCCAACCGCGACTTGCTCCTTTGAAATCAATAGGGAACCCGCGGCTGTGTTCTCACACTGCACGCGTCTCCCGTGGGTCTTTTACTTACCTGCCTTGGGCGGATTAGTGAAGCCCCAGCAATTCTAAAGGCCCTAGGCCTTGTCCCCTTGCAAGTCGACTTTCCTAAACCTCTTTTTTAGTATATGGTCTGGTACGCCCCTAGGGCCCCAGCCATATTTGTGCTCAACTTATTGTGAAACGTTGATATTTGAATTTGTTCCTGACTTCTAATCTCATAAAGAGATTAGTAGAGTGTGTCTAGAAATAAATGCATATATATTTGATATATATACCTGTGTGGTGTCCTTTCATTTGGTAATTCAAGAGATTATAAGGTAAAAGAAGCTGCTTTACATTCCTTTGAGATTTAGCCTGAAGGCTGTTCTCCACAGCTACCACTTGGATAGCTTTCTTTAAAAGGTTGTCTTAAACCTATCTACCATAAGAGTCGAATTGGACTGGCGCAAGGTGGCCACTATAACTAGTGACCAGCATATGCCAGGCCAACTTCTCACAGTGGCTCAATTCTGGGCGGAAGTGATCCGAATTCTGTCCACAATGGTGGGTGTACAGTTACAATGTTCTCCGCATATCTGTTTGCTGGGTTTAGTGTCTGCTGTGAAAGGGGCTCTGGGCAGGTTGGCGATGCTGGCACTCCTGATGGCTAAGAGTCGGGTAGCAATGACCTGGGAGAACACAGCAGCTCCAAGGACTACACGATGGCTCCAGGACGAGCTGTCGAAACCGACTCATTCTTTATGCAGAGGAGCTTCCCTCCTCATCTAGACCTGCTGATATATGGGAACCCTTTTTACAATATTTACGGTCTGTGTCAACAGACGAGCCCTCATAAGGTGTTGCAAGTTAACTTTAAGATGTATAGACCAACAGCATGATACTATTTTCCTTTTTGTAGATACATTCACATGTCAATAATTCATGGTTTATAATTTTGGCCACGTGTTATGAGACTGTTTTTATTGATTTGTAAATAACCTTTGCTGATGATATTGTGCATTGGACATGCTTATTTAAAATCTCAATAATAAAAGAATAAAAAAACATAGAATGTAAACCACCTCAGACAACCCTTTCTTGCAAATTCTGGTTGTAGCATGCTTAACCGTATATAATATGCCTATTTTTACTACCAATTATGTTGAGTAAAATATATTGCAGATGTCAATCACCCTGAATTCATACCTGCCGTTTGTTCACCTCCAATCTGCCAAATGTATTTAATCTTTTTACTAAATGTTAATATTATGATATAGTTGTCTTGTCAAATAATGTCAAGTTAAGAATATGTTGTGCATGCGACACTCTGCATACTGACAAAGTGTACGTTATGTTAGCAATTGTAATGTTATAATGGCAAAAATATGCTGTATCAATATATCACTTGCTAACTGTTGTGACATACCTCCTGTATTGTACGCCTAAGGAGATGAGTTAATTGTGTGCAAAAATATCAATAAACAAATTAAAATAAAAGTTAGCATCAAGGACTTTGAGAGGCCCGAAGTTCAGTGACTCTATAAAACAGAACGAGGTCCTACCAGTTGATCAGGCTTGAGTATACTTTCCACGTGAAGTACATACCTGGTGCAAGAAATAATGCAGTATCGGGTTATCGAGGTTGGTAACTGCTGAGATGGACCGTGACGAGGAAAAAGAGATTGTACGTGTAACTACTGGGGAAAATATTTTCGAAAGGAAGACGAAAGAAGGGACAAATAAGAACAAACTCTTAAGAGAAATATCTACATATTTGAGATGTAGATGGACCAGTACAGGCAAAATTGTGCTGGAGATAAAACCATATTAGATGGTAAGAAATGAGTAGGCAGAAGAGAATGATTTGTTGTTCAGCGGGACAAAGTTGACTCCAACATTTTATGTTATTTTTTTTTTTTCCAATATTTTTATTGAGGTTTTATGCTTTGCATCCCTTGTGGATACAAAGTTATCGAAAGAGAAGCGAACTTCGATCAATAGTCTTACTGTAGCTGATTTTCTCACATTAGTGAAACGTTAAGGAGCAGCTACAGAACAGTGAAATCACAGACTGGAGAACATAATCAAAAATACAGTATTCATACATAAACGGAAGTCGCTGTGGCTTAATTTGTGTTGCATTAGAGTGACTGTGCATCCTGAACCAATGTCCCAATTGAGTATGAGGAGGTTGAAGGTCCTGCTAAGGTAGAATAAATCTATGAGAAGGAGATGGAGAGACCCTCCTAGCTTTGGGGTAGGTGAATAACTAGGGAGGGGTAAGTAGCATGGGCAGGAGCATCGGGTTCGTTTCCAGATAATGGGCCTGTGATGAGGATAGGAGTATGTGAGGGGGACAGGAGGCGGGGTGGTCATTGGGGCGCTTCATCTTTCGCGTAGCTGCCTGAAGGGTGGGGAGAAAGAAAGGGGGTAGTTAGAGAGTGTTCCATAAAAGCGGGGGTAGACCTGGGGGGTGCCGTAGGATCTATGTCAGAGAACCCCTTATGTCTGTTGTGTCTCCAGGAGATAAACAGCATGGAGGCTATGTGTTCTGGGCAAGGGAAGGGGGGTCCTTGGCAGTTAGGTCCCTTAACTGTGTGAGCATGTTGTCCCAGGTGGCTGCGATGGGGTGCCTGCGAATTCACCGGGCCTTTTCCCAATATAATGCAGAGCTTTTCGCTTCTCCCCAACGGAGCATTGCTCTGAGCCACTGGGGCAGGGTCGGGGTCCACCATTTTCTGTTAGATGATTAATTGACCTAGCCCATGAGAGACTTTTATGAGTAGCAAAGACTAAAGAGAGAGTCAAGATGGTTTCCTGGTTGCCAGTCTTACTGCTAGAATTGGAGAAAATACGAGAATGTTAAGAATATTGCACAAGCGATAAAGTGCTCAAGATGTACTCTTCACCAATGCAGTGAAAAGACTTACCATTAAACCCATTTGAGGATATAGCATTGGATATGATGAGTTTGTAAAAAGGAGAACAGATTGCATCTTACATTTTTGTGCTGCTGTATTTAGTTTCCAGATGGCTTGAAGTACAATAGGTGAGTGGCATGAGTTTCTAAGGTGGTTTGTAATTACCGAAAATTGTATTTCAGAGAGAGGGCTATCTTAAAGAGATTCTAACTGACATTATGGTGCAGTTCTGCTCAAAAGAAATGGAGGAATATTTTGAGGTGTGTGGAATTAGTCATAAGAAATGTGCGTTCTACCACCCTGATGTAGTGTAGTTCCTATTTCCCTAATATGCTCTGCGCATTGGAATAATATACCCTATAGATTTGGCATGGGACTGAGGTCAGTATGCCCCTGTCAAGTATATTAAACTTAATTACTTTGTGCCAGCTAACTCAGAGGCCACTAGAAACTCTTTGTAAACAAGAAGGGAGTAGTTTCTGGCAACCACATAAACATGACAACTTTGTTTCCCTTTAGAATCGGAACACTCTCAGAATCGTGGAAACAACAGATACCAGTTTCACTCAGCTAATCAAGCATGCTTAGTTTCTTCTGAGTTACACAGAAAGAATAGACAGGCGTTTCAATAAAAGGATTTATTGAATTCTTGTTTCTCGTGTAAGAGATATGAGCTGTTACAATCGTAAGACAGTATGCGAGATATATTATGTACAGCGTAAGCAGTAGAAAGAAATAATACTGCGCTAGCATTATCTTTTAGCTATGACACATATATTCATATACATACATAACAAGCTAAAAATGTGAGTGCTCATAAGATGTTTCTCTAACTAGTTCTACCCCAGTGTACCTAACCTAAGTGTAGCACAAGGTAAGAAGTAGGTGATGTATTCTATAGTATGGTATGCTATAGTCTGGTATGCCAAGTCTGGTATGCCAAGAGTCCCTCTAGGTTCTAGTCCGCTCCATACCTTGAGAATGGGAGAGGTGGGAATCTCTTTCCGAATCTCAAACTCCAACACCCCGCGAAGAGAGTCAGAACACTGGAAGCTGGATTCTCTGCGAGCAGGGATGACAGCGTCTCTTGTCAGTGCGTCAGGCCGGGACACGGGCTCCTCTAAAGTCGAGGTTTCCTTCTACTTGCTTGGGCAAGGGAAGGTATATTTATACCTGGTAGGTGCCTTGGAATGTTAGCATTGACGTAGAGTCGGGCAGAGGAAGACGTCAGGAATGAACCCTTAAGTAATAGCGGTTCATGCTTAATAAATGAGTTCTTGGAGAAATCAGTAATCCTGTGCTAGGGGAACTCCCAAGAGCTTAAGGGTCTGGTTTCTGAGAGCTCATTGTGACGTTTGGGTGGACGGATGTAGGTGACCATGCCTGTATTTGGATAGCATGGCTAATGCCTAAATAAGGACTGGGATTTTATGCCTGTATAAGGGCAATGCGAATTGTGCCTATATAAGGACATGTATCAGGAAAACCTATATACGGACACCTAAAGCGGAATACAATACCCACTCCACTTTCGAATGAACGATAATACTAAATGCTAAACATTAAATGCTAAACATTAAACAGAGTACCACATGTTGTAAAGAAAGCATTTGTAAAGCATATTAAAAGAATGTTTAAAAAAAAAAACTTGCTAATCATGTAATGCAAAGGTACTGTACATTTTAAAGCAGTTTTTCATTCTAAGAATATATCGGAAATAAATGCAATATGAATGAATAGAAATATTTACATATGACGAAATGGTTGACAATAATTCAAAAACCAAAGCCATTTCATAACATGGTACTAAATGAAATAGTGGTAAATAAGGTGACAATGTGTTCCTGGAAGTTTTCAAAGAAGTCCGTTCTATATGAATAGTTCTACTGTAAGCAGATTAAATTGCCATGTATTTTCAAATTTAGAAAAAAAAAATTTTTAGGAAGGGTTCCAAGTTTTGTTCTGTTTTTAAAATATGGAGGCCAAATTCATAGCTTCCCCGGTACACTGTAAGCCGAATCAAAAGTCAGTGTATAGGTCTGGTGTAAACATGAAATCATCTACTCCTGTAGACAAAAGATCGTCTACCGATGTCGGAGACAGTTGGAACACCTCGTTTAGAAGGTTAACTGCACAGAGATGTGAAGCATCGCCTTCAGCATAGGATGCCGCAGCAATGTTCGCGTCTGTTGTTACCTGTGTGCCTGTTGATCCATCTCGTACCTCAGCAGCAGCAGGAAGCGTCTGTGAGATCTCAACAAATGCCGTCATCAGGACTGGTAGCCTCTGGGGACAACACAGAGCATGTGCCGTTATCGGGTCCAGCAGAGTATCGATATCTGTTGGCATGACTGAAGGGAGTGTAAAACAGATGTCTAGCAAGCATTCTTCACCGCAAAGCAGGCAGCGTAGAACAGGTAAGATACAATCTTGCCAGATTGGTCTAAATGACAGAAACCATGTTGTATTAGGTTCCCGTAAACAAGGTATGCCCAAAAGTAACACTATGCGCTCACGGCACCTCCGTTCTAGGAGAGCTTTCTCCAAGTTGCTGGGAGTGTCGCTGGTGGATAGGCTTGCCATAGCGTAGTAGTAGGAATAGAAACAGGATTTCTGCAATGAGTGCTAGAATTAATGGCAGACCACCAAACACGGAATGCACGAATTTGGAATGATTCCGAGGACTGCTTGAATAGGTGTTAACAGTCCTGAACATATGGATTTAAATACATGTACAATCCCGCTCGTATCAGACATGTTTAAGATATTTCCCATCATTTCTACGAAATGTATAGGGCAGTTTGTACGAATTAGAGCCTGTATCTCAGCCGAAGCAATTTTTAGAACATAGGTTTCTCTGACCGAGGTCAAAGGCACGGTCTGTTGCAAAAGCATGGCTTTCATTCTGCTTAAAGTATCAAAACGTATTAAAGAAACATTCAATGAAGGCCATAGAGGCGACTCCCTGACTGTGTCTATTTGGGGGAACAATACTTGCATACAACAAGTAACCCTGGAGCTAACCGTTACCAGATATGGGATTCCTGGCAACATGCCACAGCAACTTTGTTCATTCAACATGAGGTAACTCCCGTTAGAAAGTTGACCAAACGTTGGATTAATCACAGCAGCTGGTGTACCCTGCAGGTGGTAGGACAAGTTTGCCACAGAAGCATTACAAGCCCCGTGTAAAGAAATGTCCTGACATATGAGTGATTCGCTCAGTGCATTTTCACAGTGTGTACCGCTTCGAAACACTTCACGACCCCCACTCCATCATCTGTATTCGTAAGGTAAATCCCAGGATGTCTTAATGTATTCCTTACCCAACCTTTCATATTTGCCTGCTTGCATTTGTTTGAGGCAATACTGAAAATGAAAAGTAGTGACAGGAAGAGATATTTTGCCATGGATAAGCCATCTGTAGCTGGTTTTTCTGGTACCGTAAATGGTAATTTTTCCAGTTTTTCAATGCTCAGCACTGTATACTTTGCTCACCTATTGTGACAGATCGAACTGGCACAAAAGGGAGCAAAGTACAAGACTTTTTTCATTTTCTGAAAGACACTTATCTGGTTTCACCATGGATTGAACTATGGATTATTTCTGGAATCTTTTTCTGTCTGCTTTGGCTAGCTTTGGTAATGACTCTTAGCGTGCTTATGAATGGCAGATACATTCGTTTGGACACTGAAAGTAAAAATGTGAACTTACTTTTAAAGCCACACAAATTTTCCCATCGTGAAGCAAGAGACTTGTCAGCAGTGAACATCACAGCCGTTCCTATACAGGATGGTATAGTTTGGGACAAACCCGATTTCGACATATTCGGCCCGACCAAACTTTTGAAGATTCCACATTTATTTAAAATTTCATTAAGTGACTTTATTACCGCCAGTACCTATTCTGATGATTGGGACTTTGAGACTGTTAATAACATGATGTCTGATCTAGAAAGGTCTGCTGCGTTCTCTAACAATGAAAACTTAGAGGGTTCATCAGACTACGAACAGCTTTATTGTTTCAACCAATATGGTCATAATTTCTTGCATAAATCTGCAATGCCTAGAAATGTGTTTATGTTTAATCAATGGGAACATTGTCCTACACAACCTAAGGATAGTTCAAAAACGTTTGCAAATAAGTTTCCATATTTTTCAGGGTACAATACATCTGATCCAGAAACATTTTTCTATAGAAATGTAAACATAACAGGACAGAAAATTATGTTAACTAATACAAAACCGATTTTCTGCAGCCTTTATTGCCCAACTGCAGAAATTGTTCCTATGGTGTGCTAGGCGGGGACGTTTCTCCCTTCCAGGAAGATGCATTTTTGCTTGACTTACACACCTATTGATTAGAAGGCAATACCCAATTGCACCCATCAAAGTGTTGACAAGGATAACTAATATCCAATTCTCAGGAGTGCGACTATCACTTCTCTTCTGTTCAAACACTTATTAAATCTAATTTCTGTCGCTGAATGCTGCCTGTCTTGTTACTATTCTATTCAACAATAGCACGCGGATGGGTTTAGAGGTGCAGTATTCTTTCTTTGTTTTGCATTTGCAAGTTTTGTGCAGTCTTTTCATCACTTGGAGAGGATCACATTGGGCGTGTGGGGTGCTTTCTTGTGAGAGTTGTTAGGATATTCAAGCGGAAATGTGAAAGTCTTAGGAAAATAATACAAGCGTTCAGTTTTGTATTTTTTTATGTTTATTTGATGCCAGCACTATGCCTTGGTGTTGGATTACTTCTGAGGAATGACAAGTTCAGAGAAGAGTACTCTTTCTAAAAACATCGGCATGAGTGAATGGTATGGGGGAGGAGGGGTACTTGCGAAAGGAGCACAGCGGATGTCTTAATCATGGATGGAGAGTTTTAGAGAATAAGGAGCCGAGGTCCTATCCTGACTTTGGATGAGCATCATGTGGTTCTGGGCAGATCAGTGGTTTCTTTCCCCTGAAACCCCTTTGCTGATGCCAGTTGCTTCCTCTGACAGTGTGTTGCTTGTTTTGATGCCAGGATTGGTTAATGAGTTGTGCTTCTGCTTCTGACCTAAATGTGATCAAGGCCAAACCTATTGTTATTGCCAGTGTCTGCTTCTCCTGTGTCAATATTTTTGGGATATCCGTTTTTAGATCACAGATTACCACAGCTGTCTGGCTTGCTAAAGAAATCTTGGGGACATTCAGAATGCATTTCGCCAGTTACTGACCATTAGCATTGTGGTTTGTAACTCTCATTTTCTGGCTTTTTATTTGCTGCTGGCTTTATTTTTTGTTTTTTTGTTTATTGGGGCAAGTGCAGGGCTTTAGTTAGGATGTCACATATTGACAATTCTGCACCACACAACATATTTACACTCCACATAATACCACTCAAAGCCACATAATTCTACAACACATATTTACACTATACTCAATACAACATAACTACACCCCACATAAATACACTCTATAACGCATACCAGCAATCCACATAAATGCACTCCACACCATAAAACATAATCCCAATTAGCATAATTTTACTCAACGCCTCACAGTTCCATGCCACACAATTCAACTCCACACATTTCCAATACACACCACGTAATTCCACACCAAACCACAGATTTCAAATAGACAACACAATTCCACAAACACCACATACCTCCAATACACACCACACATTTACACATCATACCACAACTAATAATTATAATACAACCCACATAATTCCACTCCACACCACATACGTCCACTACACTCCAAACCAAAACACATAGGTAAAACACATTGTCATTTACAATGCCACTAGCACTAACTCTTGTAAATGCGAGACCTATTGCATTACAAATGCTTGTTGAATTGTTGAGGGGAAAAAACCATAACAGCACCTTGGAGCCAGGACCGATGGATTGGCAGAAAGGGTGCTTCGAGGTGTTAGTGGATAGTGATTGGAGAGAGAGTGGGGAGATTATGCAAAGGAAGTAGAAAAAGTGGTGTGAGGAAAGGTACAGGGTGAAAGAGAAATAAAAGTGGTAGAGTATGTGAAGATTAGAGCACCCGGTGGCCTAGAGGCACAGTCAAAACACTCAAGGCCCTTCCGAGTTAGCAGATTGTTCAAGAATGCTCTTAAAAACGTTGGTGGCTGAACCTGTTGTCCTGACCCTTTTGTCAGCCACTGACTCTTTTACCTTCTTGCTCCGATCCTTTCTCCCCCATCTGTCTACTCCTTTATATGTTCGGAGTCTTATGATCGTTGGTCTCTTAAGATCGTTGGTCTATGCGTGTTAGCGATGTGTTAGGGTGTGGCTTAACGACTAGAGCGGCCAACTTTGAAGGCGGAGAACCGGGTTCGCATCCGTTGGGAGGCTCAAACATCCTGTGATTCTGGGCAAATCACTTAGTCTCCCCGTGCATAGAAATGAATGTGTGTGTCTGTAATGAAACTGGTGCAAAGCACTGTCATACCTTTGGGTCAAGTTTGCTCTATAAAAAACTGCAAAAAGAAAAAAATATGTATATTGAAAGGGTTGGGTATTCTTCGAGGCCTAATAACAAATCACAAGAATATTGTGTGGTTTACTAAGAACTGAATTACATATATAAGGTTATGTGTTCTTTACTCTTGTCAAAGGCCCACTGTTTTACTGTGTAATCTTGAGCGCTGAACATTTTCATGCTTTATTATTTTGTGCTTGTATGTCTTTGTATAACTTTAAAACTCAATAAAACTTTTTGGAACAAAAAAAAAGTTGATGGCTGAGTATGGAACTTCAGTTCAGGTCTCACTGTATCACGAAGGGCAGACAGTGGAGGGAGTGGGGGTGTTCCAGTTGGAGATGAGTCTTTTGAGTATGAAATGCTATTATGGATTCCAACATCGGAACTAGTAAGTGGGATAGAAGAGACTGTCTCTTCAACATTAATTGTGATGTTAAATTGGATTCAGAGTATGTATGGTATCTCTGTTGGTTTTCCCTTGTTATTTTCTTTATGGTGATTACTCATTTGTCCTGTTCATATGTTTATTTGATGGTAAGGCCTGTAGACTTCCACAAACGCCGGATTCTTTTGTATTGTGGCTCAAGTGTGATTAATAAACTCACTTGTAAATGAACCTTTTTCTTGCGTGGATATGTTTCCTTTTACAGGGGCATTTTCAGTGTCAGATGAGAGAGTTTTGCTGTTTCAGGACAGACTATTGCGTCTATTGGGGATACGTAAAAGTTTGCTTCTGGGAGAGCTTTCTCTTGTGTGTATTGGTGTAGGTAGATGACATTGTCTTTTTTTCCTTCTCTCATTACCGTAGTGTTTGTATAGCGGTGAGAAGTATTGTACTATTACTCTGTGGTTCCGTGTGTCTCAGTTGTGTTCTGATGTTCGCAGTTGTTTCAGGCCTTTATGTAAGGCATTGATTCTTAACCTTTTGACTTCTGTGAAGCTCCATTAAATCATTACTGGAATCCGAAGACCCCTACTGATTCATTATTGGCATCCAGGGACCGCCATTGAGAGAGTAACAAAAGCCCGGGCCCATGATTAAGCAATTGCAATGATTTGAACCACAGAACAATTCACAAAAATATAGAAAGAATAATTGATCAAACAAATACAAAATGATGAACTACTTCATTTAATACAGAAAGAAATATAAACAATCAAAATGTTCATTTTAATAGGAAGGTTGGAGCTTTTCTAAATTCTACTGAGGCCCCCCCATGGTCTATATTGTATCCCTTTTGATGCATAGGTACTGCTCCTACAAATCAATCTAAGGACACCAGCTCAATTTGTAACCTTTAATTTCAAGTTGCTTCACATTTATGGCACATTTTGAAATTTGCAGTTTTACATTTTGCTTTTTAATTTATATACAATTTATTAATCTGTTAATATTATTTAATTTTCTAAGCATTGCAGAGCCCTGAGTAGGCATTGTGGACCCCCAGGGTTCTCTAGGTTACAGGTTAAGAACGCTCATGTGAGTGAGGTAAAACCGATGCCCGCCAAGCTGCGCCTCTCATCAAACCTTACAAAACCCTGAATCCAGTCTACTTGCATTTTTTCTTTTATGTGAGCAAGTTCTACATGTGAGATGGTGTACAAAAGACATGAGGTACCCGGACATGGGGAGATGACATACAGTTAAAAGGTACTGGTTTGGCAGTTCCCTTCCCTTCTCCCCCCCCCCACAAATTTACCATTTGAAGAGGTCTCATTTTTACAGACTGTTTGTCTGTCTTCTCCCTTGCATGTTGCAGAAACTACAGGCGCTTGCAAAATGAGGCAGAACGCCGTGTTTTTGGATTCCAAAAGCAAGATTCTTTATTCCTTCCACTGATGATGTTGCAGTGGGATCAGGTTAAGATCACTGGGATCTATAAACTCTCCCTCTCTGACCTAAATGTATTCTTTGGGTGATTCCAGTGAAGCATTCATTTCCGACTGATCATCTTAATGAGCAACCATTTCTCTCCCTTTGGAAAGCAGTGTCAATAATTAGAATTCCGACGCAGATCAAATACATTTTTTTGACAAAATCATAGGCTTTTAATATGTATTTTCTTACTTTTATTTGTTACAGCAGCCATAAGGAGAAAATGCATATAATGGCAGAACTTTCTGAAAATAAACTATATTGTCCAGTAACTTCTGATGTAAAACTACCAATATCGGCCTCACAGGTTAATTTAGTGTATTTAGTGCAATCCAGTATATAAGGTTGCCCATTGTAAGTGTATCTCCTTTCTCGCTGCTCAGAGCAGACAGGTATGTGTTATATATTTAATACTGTTAACATTGTACAGTGTTATTACTGTATTTTAACCTTTGTTTCATGGTTTAACTTTTGGTTTTGAAAGTTAGTGCTTTTAAGGTCTCTTCTGTGAATGTTGTCAAAAAACCTATTGTGTCCAATATCAGAACTTATAGTGGGCGTTGGGTGACATCATTGCTTAGCATTGGTTGACTTTGAAATCAATCACATTTTGCTTGCTTCTCATTTGAAGGCTTGCCTTTCACTTTTTGTGTTTGTCTCACTCTGGGGCATACCTGCTTACCATCCTGTTCAGTGGATGACTTGTATCTTTCCACTGCCTCACTTTCAGAGATCTACTTTTTAGTTGTCACCTACACAGTGAAGCTTTCTGCTGCAAGATATATTGTTTACAATTCAGTGGACTTACAACCCGCCTACAGCATGCCATAAGTTGTTTTCATTGTCACTCGCATTTGCAGTTTTTCGATTGGTTAGCTCCGGTAGGCTTCCCTTTCTTTCTTGTGTTAGCCTGTCCCGGGAGCATTAACCAAATACATGTGTTCATCCTCCTTTTTGTTTCTCCTGTCTTTTTGCAACACACTATATTTTTTATTTTATACATGTTTCATTATTATTCCTGGAAGTACAAAGGGCTTTTCTACTTTTAAGACAGGCGTTTTGGTTTCACCCTATCAGTCATCTCTAATGATGCTTTAGTTACACCCACAACTGTACTAGTCTATTCCACTCTACACCACTCCACTCAACTCTACACCACTTTGCTCTACACCATTCCACTCTACGACACTCTACACTACACCACTCCACTCTACGTCACTCCACTCCACTACATGCAACTCCACTCCACAATACTCTAAACGGTTTGACTAAAGTGAAAAGTGTGTAACAAACCGCCAATAGTATCACACAAAACCCAAGAAGAAACAAAGGTCTTTCTTAATTCTAGTTCTTTGGATCATACTAAAAGCTTCAGTTTTCTTCACCTGAGGGTGAACCTTTCCATTCCCAATACAATAACTTGACTTCCCGCTGTGACACACTAAACCAGATTAGCCATTAACCCTTCTTCTTGTAATGCTTCCACTACCAACCCGAAATGTTTTAAATGGGACTCCTAATCTGGACTGAAAATAGCAATAACACACAGGTAGGTGGTTGAAAAAGTTAGGTGGGGTTTTAGAATCTGATCCATGCACTCTTGGAACTTAGCTGGAGCTTCATTTTTTTTGTAAACAAACTTTATTAAGCATTTGAAAGAAATGTCACAGTACATCATCTGCATTCGCTCTGCTGAATTATCTACCATAGGGACCCCCTTTGCATATATATACATTTCGTTATTGTTGTGCTGGTGTCCAAATGCATATACTCTGCCCCTCAGAGCTTCGGTATTGGGTGTTTGCTAAGCACATGTCAATAAATGGTACAGTAAGTAATTTAATCCCCCCCTCCTCCCACGAAACAGTAACTCTCAGCCCCCGTGGAGGAGCCAAGATGGCGACCGGGACGGCAGCGTAGACCCCCGGCTCCGTGAGCCTCCGCATCCCGCACGGATATCCTGCCTGAGATCCTCAACTTGTGCTACGTGGTCGTGTTTCTGAAGGAGAGGGGCTCCCGACTGTGTGACTCCGAGGTTTCTAGCCGTGCTATCGCCGGAGAAAACTGCATCTGAACTTTGCGGCCTGTGCGGCCCTGGAGCCGGGACATCGAGTGGACGCCGTGGCCGGGTGGCAGTGCGACAACAGCGGCCGGTGGTGACTGGGTGGAGTCGGCCCACCGGAGCGGTGTTAAACTCGGCCTACATTTCGGCGTGGTCACTTCTACTGCCCAGTGTAGCTGACCGAGTGCATGACCGGGGGTGCAAATCTTAGATCCTCCGGTGACTGCCCCTGCCTTGCTGGTGAGCTGCCCGGCCGCCGTCCGTATCCTGCCCCGATCATTGCGGGCCGCCCCCGGATTTCTACGGGAGCTGGTCCGTGGTGGGGACGACTGTTGCCCGTGACCACGGATAGTTTTTTGCCTGCCCCCGGAACCCGGTCACCCGCGACGTGGACATCGCGACGCTTGTCCTGGGGTCCCGGCCCCGGTGAGGGTCGGGCATACTTGGCGGCCATCTTGGGTCGATGAAGCCTACCATCCTGTCCGCCGGGCCGCAGCGGGCCTGTGAGCGTACGATTTTTGGGAGTGTGGCGGCGAGATCACAGAGAGCTGAGCTGGGGTACGGCGACCTCCTCGAGGCTCTTGGTACTCTTCACTCCTCCTTGGTTCATGGTTTTGTGATCTTGGGGAGTAAGCTCGATGGTGTGGCGTCGGAGTTGGGGCAGTGGCGGCCCGCCTGTCCGCACGAACACAGAGTCTACCCACACTGCGCGCAGGAGGACGCTGTGGCGGCCCCCCCTGAGGTTAGTACACGATTGGACGCCCCGGCCAGTATGCTACAGTGTGTTCGACCTTTTGAGGGCCTGATCTGTCCCGGAGGCGTTGGACCTGAGTGGGATGTGGTGGCCTCATCCCGTGCATGCCCTCCTGCGACCCAGAGACAACTCCAGCAACTAATGTCTCTTTTGGCTGCTTCTGCCTTCCTGAACCTTGCGTGCAGTGCAGATCCTAGGGCAGCACTTGGAAGCCTGTTTCCTCACGCGGCGGACTGTGTTGATGCTCAGAGACTTCCACCCCACCTGTGTGCGTCGCTTCTCTTTCGTTGTTGGACATTCCTCTGCCTAGGAACATGGGGTATGGTGCTGGGTCGAGGGGCTGGCATGGGCAGAATTCCACTGAGTGGTCAGGGATGAGGCTGGCCCCTCGGGGGTGGTCGCCTAGTGGACGGGCGGGCTTGGGGTGGTGTGCTCTCCTGACATGGCTACTGGCACAATAGACGCATAATGCTCCCCATCGTGGTTTGAGAAGATTGTTTTTGTGCTGTTCCTTGTTCACTTTAGGGGAACCTTACCGTGCGGGAGGGAGAAGCTGGGGGTCTGTTATGAAGGCCCTCCTCCAGTTTATAAAGACTTTCTCTACCCCCCCGTCTGGTGGGGATCCTTTCCTACTTCTTTTCCCTATTCTCCTACATTTCGGGTCTGGTTCCAGGGCGACAGGCACACTGCTGGGGGGGGGGGCCGTACTCATCTGCAGAGGTGCAGGGTGGGGGGTTGGGGGAGGGGACTCTGTATTCCTTCATCTTTTTCCATGGCCTCCTTTTTCTTCTCTGATTCTTTTTGTCTTTCTTTTTCTGGGATCAGCGTGATACACCTCCTTTTGCTATGCCTCGTTGCCGTTCCATGTGTTCACAACTTCCGGGGTGTTCTTGGGGAGTTCTGGCGGGGGACTGTGGGCGCAGCTGTAGACTATGTTTTTCTCCATCCTGATGTTCTTGTGTTTGCGCCATTGACCGAATAGATTGCTGTAAATCGCTAACGTTCATTACTCTGCATATCCGTGATCGTTGTTTTAAAATTGCTTGTCACCTGATCCTTCTACCTTGTTTCATCACAAAATGAAAACCTTTTTCTCCTGGTGCCCTACTTACGCTGTTCACAGTATTAGCAGTACGATTTTGCTCCCTGAAGTGCTGCCTGTGTTTATACTTGTCGTTACTGCTCTGATTGCTTAGCGGCCGGCCCCGGGGGGTTGTAGGCCCATACTTGTTCTTATTGAACTGTCAATAAAGGTTTTCAAAAAAAAAAAAAAAAAACTCTCAGCCCCCTAGGCGTGTCTTGTGTCATTGAGCACCTGCATCCTTCTCCGGGTTATCCTCCAGAGTCCTCCGTGCAGACCTCTTGGTCTCTAATTTCTTGATAAGGCTTCCATTGGAGGCATACTCCCCTTCTTTCTCTCACCCCCACACATGGATCGCCACAACTGTGTTCAACCATCTACCTGCGGTTATTCCCGGTTTCCCTCTTCTGAGATTTCACTAAGCTGCTTTAAATGCATCGTTAAAGCTTCCCAAACCTGGCTGCTTCTAAAGCCTTCTCACTCCCAGTGTGCCTAGCATTTCGTAAACAAATCGTCCCGTCACACCCTGCCCATCGCACAAACTCTTTTCTCCATCTGTTTATGTTTGAACCTCCCCTTGCTCTCCAATGACTCGCTAATACTAAACCTAGGTCTTGAAATTTGCTGGTGACATTGTTCTTAGGAGTATGTGGAAACCTGTGCAGTAAGCAGTATCCTGCTGCCATAGTCACTTCTTTCTCTGTAATTTCCGCTAGGATTTCCGTCACCTCCCTCCAGTGATTCTCTATTTCCGGGCAACTCCAGAACATATGTAAAAACTTTGCCCCTGTTTCCCCACAACGGGGACACGCTGCTGTGTCCGTGTTGAAGTACTTATTAATGCGCCCTGGGGTAAGGTACGCCCTATGGAATACGTAAAAATTAACCAGCTGGAATCGAGCATTTCTAGTGACCTTACTGACTCTTTCTGTTAACTCTCCCTATGCTTTTTCCTCCATAGGTTCTCCTAAGTCCTCTTGCCGTTTCTGTTGGAGCTCATTAAGTGGGAGGCGTGTTGCACGGCTTAACCTTCTATATAAGCAGGTGACCGCCTTAAACGTCCCCGCCGCCGATTCCACATATTGACAACCTTCATCTAATCCAGGTACAGTGAGACCAGCCCCCCAATGTTTACGTATTTCAGCAGTTAAAGACGCATGATGCAGGAAGTCGCCCCCCGGTATCCCATTTCGCTTGCTAAAGTCTTCAAATGGTAATAACATACCATCCTGATAAAATTGCCCTATGGTGAGCACTCCTGCTTTCTCCCATGCCCCTAGCCACCTCCAATCCGCCCTGTGATGTAATGCCATACAATACTTTAGTGATATCTCCGGTGCATAAGGGCATCTCACTTTAGTCCTCTGCGACCTTCTGACCCAGCATTTGAAGGCCACATGTGTCTCCGCAGTCATTTCTCTCTCTGATACAGGTAGTCTCAGCACTATCCTGGATAGGAGGTCTGGAGCAGGGCATCCATCTCCCAGCTGTGCTGTTACGCGAAGTTGGCTGGCCACCCATTTCATTAGCCATTGCAGTTGAGCTGAAATCTAATGTCATTAAAAATCTGGCACCACTAGTCCCCCTTCCGACTTAGGCCTCATTAAGGTCGTCAGAGCTACCCTTCGCCTCCGCCCCCCCCCCCCCCCCACAAGAATTCCGTCATAATATTCCGGAGCTGTTTAAACCTGTCCGCCGGGACCTATATTGGTAGAACTCCGAAGACATAGAGGAGTCTCGGGAGGGTCACCATCTTTAATAAGGATGTCCTGCCTGCCAGCAACAAGGTAAGGGTTCCCCAGAATTTGAAATTGGCTTTCGTTCCCCGTGTAATCTTTCCCACGTTGCCCTCCAGAAGATCCACTCTATCATGATATATTTGTACCCCTAGGTATGGGATGCTTCTCCTTCCCATTCGATCCCCTCTACCATCTGAAGCTTCTCCCGCCCCTGCATAATAGGGAACAAGCTTGACTTTCTCCAATTCACATTAAGGCCCGCTACCTTTTCCAGGGCTAACAGCAGTCTTTTAGCTCCCTCTAGTTCTGCTTCCGTGTTTCTTAAAGACAGAATTAAATCATCGGCATATAAGGCTTTATGATGCATATGTCCCTCTACTTCCAGCCCGCGGTACCAGCGTCCAGTCCTGGCTTTAGCGGCAGGCGGTTCCATGGCCATCGCGAACAGTAGAGGTGATAACGGGCATCTCTGACGTGCTCCTCTCTCTACCCTGTACCCGTCTGAGATGATCTTCCCTGTCCTAACCCGGGCTGCGTAGTCTCTATATAATAGGGCCGTCCATGCTCTGAATTCCTGACCTAAACCTGAAAGCCCGCATCACTCTGAATAAATACGGCCATTCGAGGCTATTGAACGCCTTTTTAGGTCTCGCCTGGCGAACGAAGCGCGAAAGCGCTGTCACCAGCGAGATCTATTGTTGCTGACTTGCCTCGGAAGTTGGACAGGAGATGGGCACGCGCAGGGCTTTTGGCGGATTGGAGCCTGTGGACGCGCACGTGAACATGCACGTCCACACATGCAATGTGCACATCTCCTGTCCCCCTTCCGACCACATGCCATCCCCGTTGGAGCGGCCCGCTGCAATACGGGCCGCTCAGATCAGGCACCAACAATAGCCCACACGGAGCCCCCCAGCCCATCTTCACTCACCGGGCTGCTCTATTCTGGCGGGGGCTCCTCCTCGCGGCAGCAGCACTTCTCTTGCGGGGCTTCCCTGCACTTCTGGGAGCCCCGCACTGCCGTGGACAGCCTCGGCCGCCCGCACTCTTCACCCGGGCCCCCTCCTGGGACCCGAGCCTTTTCTCCACTCCGGCCGCCGCCCTCTCCTGGGACCCGGGCCTTTTCTCCTCTCCGGCCGCCACCCTCTCCTTCAGCATGGGAGCCCTGCGTTAGCACGGCACACTACCTGCCGGAGCAGACCCCGGCCACATCCCGGGCAAGGGCGCCTGACTTCCGGTTTTGCCGAACAGGGCAGCGGCGGTGATTGCTTCTCAGCGGCAAAAGGGGTAGGCTCCCTCGAGAGTTAAAATAAATGTAGAAGCGGGCTAGGCACCCACCCTCCTTGCTATTATCTACACTACTAATGTATTGTAACCTGTACTGCGTTGTTTATAATTACCGTGATGCAAGTTTCTTCCATGCTGGATGTGTAGACCAATCCCTCAGTACAACCATGACCTTGCTCCTTATTTGCCCGTGACCTTCAAACTACCCCACCTCCTTAGCAGTTCTTCCACCTTCTACCACCTATAGGGTATCCAGCTTTCCATTATCACTTCGCAAGATACTTGGTGTGCATGGATACATATACACACTTACAGACATTTTGCACGCATGGAGACATCAGAAGATGTTTGCTCAGGAGCTAAGGAGGTATAAGCCATGGAGCGCATTTCCGGGTCGTCATTCCAGAACCCTCCTCTGCATTAGGTCATTTTAAAAGCTTTAACTCAGTTAGTGTGTACGTTGCTATTCATCAGACACCTTGTGCACGTACTGACTAAATTCATCCAAGCAGGTGTTGTGTCCTTCAGCTATAAGTCGTGGCAGTTTCCTCCGTGCAAGTTAACTTAAAGCAGCAGTTTAACACAGAAAGCACAATCTCGGCTCGCTTCAATTGCAGCACAACCAAGCTTGTGAGCTGAGGGAAATGAAGGGGAACAACTATGTCAAATTAAACTACGCTAGAGGTACGGTAATCTTTTCTTCTACTTTCCCAGCTGACTAAAACAAGCATTTGCAATGCAATAGGTCTCGCATTTACGTGAGTTTAAGCTATTGGCATTGTAAAGGACAATGCCTTTTATTTATGTTTTAAAAACAAAAATAAAAGGCATTGTTATTTGCAATGTCAATAGCTCAAACCCACGTAAATGCGAGACCTATTGCATTGCAAATGCTTGTTGATGTCTATTGTCAAAATAGTTGCTTCCTCTTTGCAGTAGGAGTCAGCTCCCAGCACCCTTAATAATCTCCTCATAATCATGGCTGTATTCCGTGCCGGTATGAACCAAGCCTGGTCCCTATGTATGAGATTCGTCATGTGCGGTAAGAGTCATGTGGCCAGTATCCTGCTCAAGATCTTATAGTCAAGGTTGAGCATTGACAGAGGCCTATATGTTGTCTTGTCATGCCCCTGCTTTCCTGGCTTTAACAGTGGGACAATCAAGGCCTCTGATGAAATGAAGAAGTCTTCAATGAGGTAAGAAAAACTCTTTATTCTGGTCTCCTCTCTCCACCAACAGCGCAGCAACTGCCACACCTGAACATTCCAAGGTAGCCTCCATGGAACAGCGGAAAATACCAGTGTAATAGAACGGGGGGAGGGGAACAGCGGAGGAAAGTACCAACATTGACTAGTGAGGATGGAGTTGGGAGTGACACCAATAAATCAATAAATCTAATACACATTGAAATACATCTTTCTAATACACATTGTAACACATCTTCCCCCTACATAATGAAATGAAAAGATGAATAAAACAAAGAAAGGTTATTTGGACATGACATAGTCTTGTTGCCAACTGGGTGCTTTGAGGATTCTCTGCGTCATAGACAAGTTGTGTGGAGCCTGATTGTGAGATTCTATGGTGGATCTGTGATTGGATGTCTCACTATGTATGGGTTGAGATTTAGTCAATCTGTCCATGCTCCACATTTGGTCATTATCCATTATAGCTGTATTTCTTTTGATCGCTGTGATTTGCATAGGTTTGGAAACTTTAGTCAGGATTGCTAATTCTGGGATTCTTAACACATACCCAATCTCCAACTTTCCACTGCCGAATTTTGGCTCCATATTTGAGGTCGTAGCAAGTTTTATACTTGGTTTGGTGTGTATTTTTTTGTCTTTAGAAGCCTGAATGTCGTGCATAACACTAGTTCCGCCTCCCAACCAGTTTGGAAAGAATTTAGTGCAGGGTTTCCTTCCCTTTAAGGCAGAAAAAGGAGAGTTGCCTGTAACTTGGTTGGGGGTGGCGTGGTAAGCCCATAACATCTCTTGTATTGCCTGTTGTATTGGAATTCTGTTAACACTAGCTAACTGTGTGCAACCTTTGACCATGCGGTTCATTCTTTCTACCAGGCCGTTGGCCCTGGGACAGTGGAGGGGCGTTTTCAAGTGAGTTATATTCAATTTATTAAGGAACTCTGTCATGGTGTGAGAAGTAAACTGAACCCCATTGTCAGTGATTATGGAATATGGGATGCCTTCCAGGACAAATGCATCCTTGAGAAATTGAATGACATAGTCAGTGGTAACTTGGATGACCATCTTCACTACAGTCCCGTGAGAATAGTAATCTATTTAGACCAGTGAGAATAATTTTAGTGTACCTTAGCAATTGAACGGACCAATTATGTCAAGAGCAATCTTCTCCCATGGTTTGTCTGGTACTGATACTGAGGAGATGGGTGCTTTCCTAATTGTTTTTTACTTATCACTATTGCCACAAATTAAACAGTTCTTTACCTTGTCTTCTACAATCGAACCCATGTTTGGGAACCAGTAGCGTTCACGCAGCCTAGCTTTAGTCAAACTTCTGCCAAGGTGACCCTCATGTACAAGATCATCAATTTTGTATCTCAGTGGTTCAGGTGGTACTATTTTGTCATTTCTAAATAGGACTCCCTGCTCAATGTTGAGCTCATTACGAACCTCCCATAATATCTTGACATTTTCACTTACCGAATCAGAGGAAGTGGGCCAACCCTGTACTGTGTAAGTTAAGAGTTGGGTCATTGTAGTGTCTTTGCTCATACAATCTACCCATTCCTGGGAAGTAATGGTTGTGAGATTAAGTTGAAGGATGGGGTACTCAGGGGTGTCAAACTGCTCCTCCTTATCTAAAGGACTTATTGAAAGGAAATCTGCTGCAGAATTGTGAATACCCGGAACATATTCCACCCTAAAGCAGAAACCCTCTAACCCAAGGATCCATTTGGCTATGCGGGGAGTGTTGCAAGAGTTGTTTTTTGGATTGAACATGAAAATTAGTGGTTTGTGGTCCGTGCGTATGCAGAATTGAATGCCCCATAAGAAGAATTTAAAATGTTTTACACCCCAGAAATAGGCTAGGGCTTCCCTTTCTACTACAGAGTAGTTCATTTCCGCTTTGGTGAGTGTACGTGAGGCGAATGCAACAATTCTTTCCTTACCATCAATTATTTGGGAGAGGGTAGCCCCTAAGCCCTTGTTGCTTGCATCCGTAGTAAGTATAGTTTTACGATTGTGTTCAAAATTGCATAAGTATGGAGCTGAAAGGATGGCATCTTTTACTTTCAAGAATGAGGCTTGCTGCTCGATTGACCACTGGAAGTGAGTATGATTCTTTGTGAGTTCTCTCAAGCTAGAGGTTAGGTCAGCAAACTGATCTACATATTTTGCCATGAACTCTGCTAGCCCTAAAAATGACTTAAGTTCATCTTTGTTTGTAGGTGCTGAAGCATCCTTCACTGCTTCAAGCAGACGGTATTTTGGTTTAAAGCCTTCCTTCGAAATGCAGTGCCCCAAATATTCCACAGCTTCCACACCTAATTGACATTTTTCTTTCTTCAATGTGAGCCCTGCCTTCTTGAATCTGTAAAGGACTTGCTTAAGAATTTTATTGTGTTCATCAATTCTGGCCCCATAAATCAACACATCGTCTTGAAACCATAATGTCTTGGGTACACCTTCTAAAACATGTTGCATACTTTTCTGAAAAACTGCCGCCGCAGAGGCCAATCCGAAAGGCATGCGACGGAACATGTATGTACCCATAGGTGTAGTGAATGCAGTGAGTCTCCTTGAATCTGGATATAGTTCTACTTGATGGTACGCCATGGAGAGATCCAGAACACTGAAACAAGTGGCCTTCCCCATTGTGCTTAGTATCTCGTGGATGCGAGGTAGTGGGTGTCTCTCTACCCAAATGTTGTTGTTTAGGTCACGTACGTCAATGCACATTCTGATGTCTTGGCTGTGGTTTATTTTTTGCGTTAACAATGGGGGCAACCCATTTCGATCTATCAATGGGTTGTATAATATCTAACCCTTCTAGTCTGGATAACTCTCTTTTCAGGGGTTCCCACATAAAGTGGGGTATAGGTCGAATTTTATGAATCACTGGTTCAGCATTATGTTTTAATTTAATTTTGTGTTGAAAGTCTTTTAGTAAACCTAAATCTTCTGAAAAATCCTCTGGAAAGTCATTGGCAATGTGTTCACTGTTGCTTGAAGGATTTACAGCTAGAACTTGTTCTGGATTGTTGGGGTCCAGTTTAATGCCCAGTTCACTTTGATGTTGCCATCCTAATAAATTAGATTCATTCACTACTACGTATACTTTTCCCATTGTAGAACGATCTTTAAAGCAGATGAGAAATTTGATCATGCCTTTCATCGGTATAGGATCTCTATTGTATCCACTAGGTGAAATGTCTGCTTTACATAACTTATCTTGTTCTTTACCTAAGATGGATTTAAAGTCAGAAAAGTTCACTAGAGTGAATGGAGAACATGAGTCTGCAAACATCTTAACATCTTTGCCATCAATGGATACATTGCATTCAGGATACCTTTGGTGGTTTTCATTGTCAATTTCGTTAATTTGTAGTATGATTTTCTTTTCATCAGAGGCACCATTTCCCCAAGTTTTCTTTGGGAAACATCCACAGACTCTTGCAAGATGACCCCTTTTGGTACATTTCCTGCATATGAATGATTTGGCTTGACAGCTGGGGTTATTGGCTAAATAATTGCTGCTCCCACAGCGAAAGTCTCCTGTTTGGTTGCGCCAATTATCATTCTTAGTTTTGCAAGGATCATTCTTTATTTTACAAACTTCTGCTTCTACGTTAGTAATTTCTGCCACTTTTCCGTTGGAATCTAGAGAATTTATTTATTTTATGCAAATGGCCGTGTGTTCTACAGATTTGGCTATTTCAATGGCCTCTTGAAGATTAGGTTGTTTTTGTAACAACTTCCTCTGGATTTCCTTATTATTTGTACAGCGTACCAGTTGGTCTCTGATTAAAGAATCATTCAGGTCATGGAACTCACATAGTTTGCTGAGACCACTAAGTGCTGCTACATAAGTGGAAACACTTTCTTGCTTGCCTTGAGAACGACAGAAGAACTTATGTCTTTCCAGCACTATGTTTACTTTGTCACCAAAGTTGGATACGTAACTTTAACAAGGTGGTTGTGTAAGTATCATCATCATCATCATCCTCCTCATCTGTATCATCCTCAGGTTCTGGTAATGTTTCAAATATTTTCCCGCCATCCAGACCCAAACTGTGTAAGAGGATGTGCTGTTTCCCAAAAGCACTACATTTTTCTCCCCCAATTGCTATCAGGTATGATTAAAAAATGTTTTCCCATTCCTTCCATGGAACGTTAGGTTCCCCGAATTCATTTAAGAACGGTGCAGGTTGGGACATACTTGTGGCAGCCATCATAACAATAAATTTAACAATGAAAAGCAAATATACAGGAAGATAAGTCAGAAATGAAGAAACAAGGATATGCAGTGGAGACACACTATGAACAATTGACTCCTGTATATATGAAAATGCACTCTGAATAATAAAGTTCCAGGAAAAGGTAAGAATAATGTTATGCTGCACAGTAAAAACTTCTAAAGAACATTGGTGTGCGTGTCACCGTGAAATAAGATTCTGCAAGCTGAACAGTAACACGCCGGTGAGGAGTGCACCACTGCCCCAAGGTGTGCGTGTCACCATGAAATGATGTCGTAAGAACACTTTGTAATTGTATATACCAATGCACCAAGATAATAATGCGGTATGCGTGTAACCGTGGATATACACACTGATGCGATGAAATGAGGTGTGCGTGTCACCGTGCTTGACACGCAAAGAGAAATGTAAGGATGCCTCGAGCTGTGCGTGTCACCGTGGAATGACACGCTGGGATGAGATAAATGCTCTGTCAAGATGAACAATGACACGTTGGAAGATGTATCAAGGCCACAAGGTGTGCGTGTCACTGTGAAATGACACACATATATGCTGAGGAACTCGTGGTGGCAGTGCACCAAAGCATTAAGGTGTGTGTGTCACCGTAGAATAACACGCAAGATGCTGAGAAACTTTGTATTGAGGTTTGCGTGTCACCGGCAAGTGCACACGCAGATAGGTACGCTATAATTGCCAAACATTTCTTCGGCAGTGTTGAGGAGAAAGCCGCCGCCCCTAGCGATGACAAGGAGTAAGAGTTCCACCAAGGGCCGCCCATCAAACGATCACCACGCCTTTGCAGGAAGCAAAGGCGGAAGGAGGTGGAGGCAGAGTCTGAGGAGAGGCAAGGCGCGCCTCGGCACCTTTGCGATGGCCAGGATCGTGCTTGAAGAGAAAGCAAGTGTACAACTGTAAAGGGTTAGGACCCCAATCAGTGAGGCTGAGCCCCCATATATATATAAAAAATTAAACAAGTGCCAACACTGATCTGTTATTCATTTTTCAAGAACTGGAACATCGAGGAAAACAATGTCACCACGGAAAATCAATTTTCATTTGATTTAATCAAAATTTATTTTTTAGCCATCAAAAAAAAATGACCAAAGTTACATTCAACATACTGTCATGTCTTTCAAAAACCTTTTTCACGTAAATCTCATACCATCTCTTCACAAAGCCACTCTTTTTCTTACATCCCTCAATGTTTCACATTCGCATCACTTTCAGCACCCATTTGCCCAACTTATATCACACTTTTTAACCAATACTCAGATTCATACTTCCCAAAAATTACAGACAACCCACGCCCAGCCCACTTTCCCAAAACAATTGTTCAATCAGAATACATAAATCCAATCATAACAGGGCCCAAGATCAAATATGTTTCATACAATTCAAAACTTTTTGATTCGTTAAATAGCATGCACAAAACAATTGGCCACGAAACAAAGGTCGACGCTTTTGAAGAGAAAGCAAGGCACCTTCGCGATGACCAGGAACGTGCAAGAATCGGATCAGCAACCCTGGGCACCGTATGAAGAGGGGAAGAGTGCAGTGACGATGGCCAAAGCTGATGAGGCAAAAGATGTGAAGAGAATAGTCGCTTGAGCATCTAGGTGAACTGCAGCGGAAAGCCAATCACTTATGCTCTCAGGAGAACGCCGGAAAAGATAGTGCAAATGTGCCTGAGGACTACATGAAACATGTAGAGATCTTTAGCGGCACAGCAAGGTTATCCTCAGAAGACACCACCAGGATTGTTGAAGAGAGGAAAGTTCTCCGACAAGGAAGAGAAGAGTCGGGGCAGGTCTATCACTAATTACCAAGGACAACAGTACCTTACAAGGGAGCTGGTGGAGTAGTCATCAAAAGGGAAAGAGCCGGTGTCGTCTATTCCCTTCCACAAGATCGTCGCCAGTGATGAAATGACGAAGTCTTCAATGAGGTAAGAAAAACTCTTTATTCCGTTCTCCTCTCTCCACCAACAGTGCAGCAACTGCCACACCTGAACATTCCAAGGTAGCCTCCAGGGAACAGCGGAAGATACTAGTGTAATAGAACAGGGGTGGGGGAGGACAGCGTAGGAAAGTACCAACATTGACTAGTGAGGATGGAGTTGGGAGTGACACCAATAAATCAATAAATCTAATACACATTGTAATACAAGTCAAGTCAAGTCAAGAAAGCTTTATTCGACGATTGTCATAAAAGCATACAAATACCATACATTTACAAGACAATACATTTTAAAATATTTTAAGATGGTTTAAAACAATAAATAAATAGAGATATTTACAGAATAATTGAGCAATTCACGGGAAGGAAAATCAATCAGGACAACATTTTGCTCCTAATCACCCATGCCCTGCCAAGAAACTTTGCAACAGATATGTAAAGAAGTGAAGTTTCAGCAGACCGTAAAATACGTACTGCCACCTTGGTATTTCTAGTACCCAAGGTCCGGCACATTGGTTTAAGCCAGGTCTGTCGAGGGATTATATAGGAAGGGCATTGGAACAGAAAGTGATTAACAGATTCAATAGATGCAGTACAACCGGGACAATTAAGCACATTTTCTGTGGACCATCTA
Source organism: Triturus cristatus (assembly GCF_964204655.1). Classification (NCBI taxonomy): domain Eukaryota; kingdom Metazoa; phylum Chordata; class Amphibia; order Caudata; family Salamandridae; genus Triturus; species Triturus cristatus. The sequence continues at coordinate 195,218,390 of NC_140586.1, read as the reverse complement.
GATGTAAACTCTCTTACTGGGAGACTACCAACTCTGAACTGAAAATAAAGCTTCCTGTCCAAAGGACTGGTAATAACATCCCAAAAGGGTGCCAAGGAAATGGTGTCCTTAAAGTCCAAGAAGATGCCAGATAGTGAAAGCGGTGCTGTAGATCTGAAAACTCTGGATGCTACCATTTCCCAGTACAAAGCCTTCAGGACTTGTTTAGTGGGGAAGCAAGCATTTTGAGGATCCTCCCACAGGTTTTTTAGGCCCAGGTCCCGAAGCGACTCATAGATCCTACGGAGCCACTTGACCTTTCGGCAAATGTCCAGTTTGATAATATCCATGAGGCCAAGAGCAAAAAGCCTAAGTTCGGGGGTGACCCATAAACGCCGCCAGTATAGAATAGGGCGGAATGAGGCAATTAATGCTATCGGTCTCATACCAAGGTCATAGAACAGGGGACAAAGGGGAGTACTCTGAGGTAGTCTAATTAAATTTCGAAAGAAATTATTTTCAGAGGAAGATAACTTGTGTACATTTTCAAATCCCCACAGCTCAACTCCATAAAGTGCAGCTCCAACCACTTTGGCATCATACACCCGAAGTGCAGGATCAATAGGTTTGGTCAGAGATTTAACATGTTCTTTGCTTAAAGCACCAGAGAGTTGGGAGTGCTTAAGAGATGCCAGGTTAACCTGCTTTTTCCAACCCAGATCATGCTGAATACAAATGCCCAGATAGGTAAAATCTTGGACCTGGTCCAGTAACAAATTATTCATAAATATCTTACATTTAGTAGATTTTGGCTGATTAAAAGACATGAATTTGGATTTTAAAACATTAATTTCGAGCCCACGGGCTAGACAGAACTCCTCGAACAAACCTAAGGACCTCTGTAGGCCGCTCGGGGTTTTAGAAATTATAAGGCAATCGTCGGCGAACATTAAAATAGGGATTTTCGCACCTGCCAAAGAAGGGGCATCCACTTTCGCATCTATTAATAGTTTTGCTACGTCATTAATATACAGAGAAAATAAGGTTGGCGCAAGGACGCAGCCCTGCCTGACCCCCTTTTGGATAGGGAACTGCCTGGTCACTTGTCCAACACCACCCCATCTAATCTGCGCAAAATTGTCTACATGGAGTCTGGCAATTAGAGAAACTAGAACAGCTGGCATCCCCAGGTTGTCTAGGACAACCCATAGGGTTTTCCGAGGGACTAAATCAAAGGCTGCCCTAAGATCAATAAAGGCGGCATATAGGCTGCCTCCCCCCAAGTAAACCACCTTCCAATAGAGCATAGCAAAATGCAGCACCTGATCAATGGTGCTTATTCTTGCTCTAAAACCGGCTTGTAGATGGGAAAGGATTGCATTGTCTAGGGCCCAATCCAACACTTTGTTCAGGATCAACCTGCCTAAGATCTTCTGTGTGGTATCAATCAGGCTGATTGGACGATAGTTTACAGGGAGAGACTTGTCCCCCTTCTTGAACACTGGAATAATTTCTGCTCCCTTCCAGGACGTGGGAACCGGAGCGCCTCTAGCAATCAAGTTGGCTAAAATTAAAATATAGTTACCCCATGACTCGCTTTTACAGAAGAAAATATCAACAGGAACTCCATCCATCCCAGGAGCCCTCCCAGGAACCAATGACTTGAGGGCAGTAACAACATCACCCAGAGTAAAGGCGTCTTCATTATAGAAAATGCATTGATAATTTGAAGATGGGCACATATTTTCGTCAATGGCATATAGAGATTCAAAATGCTTAACCCAGTCATCTTGTGAAACCCAGTTTTGTGGTTTATCAGGGTTGCCTCCAACCCCCCATTTAAAAACAGACCAGAATCGTCTCATGTCTTTATGGGTACCTGCTTCCCTGAGTTCCTGCCATCTTTGGAAGTCCCACGCTCTCTTGGCTTTAAAGATAGCTTGCTTATAAGCATATCTAGCAGGACGAACTAAGGAGATATCACCAGATTTCAGTGCGGTGCCCAGATTAGCACGAGCAACTCTACAATCGGTAGAATACCACCGTAGTGGGGAGTCGTCATTGGGTTTAGTTTTTTTAATGGGTCTTACAAAAATATCTTTAAGTTCTGAGAAGAAGGTTTCGTGGATCGAAGTTCCGAGTTTACAATGTGATGCCAAGGGGCACTGGTTAAGTACGGCCCCCATATCCTGAGTGGCAAGCACTAATCTATTAAAAATATAAGTAAGACATTCTTGACTTTGAGCAACCTTTGCCCACTTTACATGACGCATATCATTAGAAATAACTACGTCTTGATGGAGCTGAAGAGAAAAATTACTATGGGCAATGGGAGTCACCCAAAACGAGGAGGTTAGAGAGAGAGGGTTGTGATCACTCTCCAATCTGGCTATAACTTCCATGCCCTTCAGGGATTCCCATAGATCTAAAGATACTAGGATATAATCTATCCTGCTGGTACGGGAGCCACTCTTAAAGGTGATTGATCCGGATTTATCTTGTTCAGTCCTGCCGTTAGTTGCACGAAGCCCCTTGCTCAAACAAAGGGCGTTGATCTGGATTGCTAGTTCAGACCAACGAGTGACAGGTTCAAGATCTAAACATGGGACACCCCATAAACCATCCTCAACCTCCGAGATACTCCAATCTATACCAGAAAGGGGTTCAAAGGTTACATTAAAATCACCACCTAGAATTACATAAGAGTGCTGGGAGTAGAGAAGCAACAGTTCATCCAAACGTGCTATGATGTCAGATTTCTTGCCCCCAGTACTTCTAGCGTAGATATTGTAGATATCCAGCAATTTGCCATCTCTAAACTTAAGCTTAAGTAGCTGGATATCTGGGTGAGAAGTGGGGAGCTCCTTAACAACAATACCTAGGTCCTGTCTAATCCAGATGGTGAGACCACCTGAGGGACGCCCCTTTTTGCCCTTTACGGCAAAAACGTTAAAATTCAAAAAACCCGCTACGAACTGAGCCTCAAGTAGCCAGGTCTCCTGGAATAAGCAGATGTCGTAAGAATTAATGAATAGTACCCAGTTAGGATCATTCAACTTAGATTTCAATCCTGCGATATTCCAGGACAGGAGTGTACCAAGCTCAGGGAGGGTTACACTGTCTTCTTGGATGATTTCCGGGATACCATTCAGTGGAGTGATCCCTATCTGGTCTACAGAGAAACATTGCTTATCCATACTACCCAAGTTGCCAATATTAGGGACTTTATTGATCTCTGGGATGCTATTCAGTGAAGTGAACCTTGCAGGGTCTGTGGAAGTATATTGTTTATCCCTACTAGCCGGAGTACCGATATTAAGGACTTTGTTAGGCAAAAAAGAGGAAACAGGGGAAACCACTAGGCTATCTTCTTTACAAAGTCAATCATTTAGTTCTAAGCAGGACTCTCCCATTGGCTGAGGCCAAACACCACCTGAGCAAGAAGGTTGTATAGGGGAAGACTTAATTTGGATTGTGGAATAGTCAGGAGGACAACTTCTGAACTCCAGATTGATGAGATTGTCTGCTATGGTGGGATCATAAAAAGTGACCTCTATAAGGTCCATCCCATTACCATTCTGAGAAATCCTGCTGGCTCCCTCTATATCAGCTCTGATTACAGAGCAGCAACCCCTTACATGTCTGAACCAGTGTATAACCTTATTAATCAGAGATTCACTGGTTTCAAAATCGGACCCAGAGGACAATCTAGGGACATTTACCATAAAGACCTTTCGTGGATGAAAAATACGACTGTATGGCCCGTGTGTTTGGGTTTGACGGTAAGGATTACCTCTAGGGTTGATTCCAGTTCTCTCATTAATAAGGGAAGGTCTTCCAGCACGTGACATAACCTGAGGCGTACCAGGAGAGGCTCTGGTAGAATGTCTAACGAGTGGTGGGGTGCAGGCAGCGGCAAAGTCAGCCCTTGATGGAGCTAGGAGACGAGACTGAATATTCAAGGGGTGAGAAACATGGGGCAGAGTCATAGCATTAACATTAGATGTTACTGGCGGCCCATCAGGCACCTCTGAGGGGGCCTTTACCAAACCCCCCTCCGAGTTAACAGAGTTTAGCTTAGAATAAATATCAGTAACCATCTTAGATTCACCCAACTTCATGACAGTGGTTGATAATATATCAATCTTAGATTGCATAGTCTCAATCAAGGAATACAAGTTTTTCACTAGAACCAACAGAGATTTTATGTCATGTTTACAAGATTCAGTCCCTATAAATCCCTCGGGCAGGTTAATGGTAGAGCTATCTTGAGATAGAAGAGGACCTATATTTGTATCCAAACGTGCAGGAGAAGGCAGGGCTGGACAACTAACATCAGTATCAACTTCGCTCAGAATGGAAAACCTGTTGCTACAAGCAATACCCGGGGAACAGTTGAGATCGGAAAGGGATTTACCAGAGTGATCTTGGCTCGCAGCCATTAATACTGTAAGGGTAGTAGGGACCAAAACTTTGCCCCTTACACCATTTGTTTGTTCCTCCCCACCCTTTTTAGAGAGGAACATATCCGGAACTGTAACAGCACCTTTAGAAGACACACTTCTACCACCAATAGCCGGCAAAGGGGTGGCATTAAGTAGTTCCCCGCATTCATCGACTATAACCTCAATGCGGTCCATTACACAGTTACTGGCTGCATGTTGGCGAGCTTTCTTTGCTCTAGTCTTCCTTATCTTAGAATTCACAGGCAGGGAACGTGAAGAGTCAGATTCTCCCTCAGGATTTTTCCTTTTACCCATGGCTGTAAGAGTTGATGACAAATATACGGACCTTAGTGAACCGGGAACACGTTGTCAAGGACCAGGCCGACCCGACCCTGTTCGACCCCGGACGGCCACAGACGGCCCGCCCTCTGCCCGGGCTCAGCCCGGCGCCGCCCGCGCCCGTCCCGCGACGCGGAGGGAGCCTCGCTCTAAGTAGCGCCTCCGGGCGCGATGTCCGGCGGATGTGGGCGTGGCGGGGAGGGATGCTGGGTCCTGTAGTTCTTCCCCCCAACTGCGGCCTCGGGTGGTAGGAGGCGGCGGGGAAAGCTGGCGACCAGGAGAATGTGCGGGCTGCTGTCGTGAGCCCAGGTAGGAGCAACGCTGTGACTCTGAAATGACCCCCCGCTCCACCGAGGGAGCCTCGCTCTATGTAGCGCCTCCGGGCGCGATGTCCGGCGGATGTGGGCGTGGCGGGGAGGGATGCTGGGTCCTGTAGTTCTTCCCCCCAACTGCGGCCTCGGGTGGTAGGAGGCGGCGGGGAAAGCTGGCGACCAGGAGAATGTGCGGGCTGCTGTCGTGAGCCCAGGTAGGAGCAACGCTGTGACTCTGAAATGACCCCCTGCTCCACCGAGGGAGCCTCGCTCTATGTAGCGCCTCCGGGCGCGATGTCCGGCGGATGTGGGCGTGGCGGGGAGGGATGCTGGGTCCTGTAGTTCTTCCCCCCAACTGCGGCCTCGGGTGGTAGGAGGCGGCGGGGAAAGCTGGCGACCAGGAGAATGTGCGGGCTGCTGTCGTGAGCCCAGGTAGGAGCAACGCTGTGACTCTGAAATGACCCCCCGCTCCACCGAGGGAGCCTCGCTCTATGTAGCGCCTCCGGGCGCGATGTCCGGCGGATGTGGGCGTGGCGGGGAGGGATGCTGGGTCCTGTAGTTCTTCCCCTCAACTGCGGCCTCGGGTGGTAGGAGGCGGCGGGGAAAGCTGGCGACCAGGAGAATGTGCGGGCTGCTGTCGTGAGCCCAGGTAGGAGCAACGCTGTGACTCTGAAATGACCCCCCGCTCCACCGAGGAAGCCTCGCTCTATGTAGCGCCTCCGGGCGCGATGTCCGGCGGATGTGGGCGTGGCGGGGAGGGATGCTGGGTCCTGTAGTTCTTCCCCCCAACTGCGGCCTCGGGTGGTAGGAGGCGGCGGGGAAAGCTGGCGACCAGGAGAATGTGCGGGCTGCTGTCGTGAGCCCAGGTAGGAGCAACGCTGTGACTCTGAAATGACCCCCCGCTCCACCGAGGGAGCCTCGCTCTATGTAGCGCCTCCGGGCGCGATGTCCGGCGGATGTGGGCGTGGCGGGGAGGGATGCTGGGTCCTGTAGTTCTTCCCCCCAACTGCGGCCTCGGGTGGTAGGAGGCGGCGGGGAAAGCTGGCGACCAGGAGAATGTGCGGGCTGCTGTCGTGAGCCCAGGTAGGAGCAACGCTGTGACTCTGAAATGACCCCCCGCTCCACCGAGGGAGCCTCGCTCTATGTAGCGCCTCCGGGCGCGATGTCCGGCGGATGTGGGCGTGGCGGGGAGGGATGCTGGGTCCTGTAGTTCTTCCCCCCAACTGCGGCCTCGGGTGGTAGGAGGCGGCGGGGAAAGCTGGCGACCAGGAGAATGTGCGGGCTGCTGTCGTGAGCCCAGGTAGGAGCAACGCTGTGACTCTGAAATGACCCCATTGTAATACATCTTTCTAATACTCATTGTAACAGCCTCCCTAGTGGTCCCCGGCAGGTTCCCCTCGTGTTTTGTTTGGTTATATAGCGCTACCAGTCGGGGGCCCAACAGATCTATGTATGTAGCATACAATTCAATGGGAAACCTGTCTGTGCCTGGCGTCTTATTTCTGGCCATGGCCTTAACAGCACCCCCTACCTCGTGCAGCTCTTATCTCCCTCCCCAAGATCTCTGCCTCTTCCTTGCAGTTTGTGGGCAAGCCAACACTTTCTATATATTCATCCAGTTCTGCAGCTGTGGGGGAAGCTTTACTCTTATATAGTGCAGTATAGTAGTCACAGAAATGCTGATTGATATCCTGCTGTCAGTATCGGGTCCCCCCTGTTCATCTCTCAGCTCCAGAATAACTGATCCCCTCTTGGCTGGGTTGGCCAGCCAGGCCAACAGAGACCGAGGCTTATCTCTCTCTGCGTGAGCCCTTGTCATATAGTTCTTGTAGTCAAAACAGCGCAGTCTTTCTACGTGTCCTGCCACCACCTCTCTGGTCTCTGATTTCCCTTTGCTTTTCTGCATTCCCAGGCCTGTCACGTTCAGCCTGCCTCAACCTCTGCTCTGCATTCAGTGTATCCCTTAGAAGGGTCCTCCTCACTCCTACAGCCTCAGAAATACATCGACCCCTAAGCACCACCTTGAATGCCTCCCACTCTATTATGATATTGGAAGCTGTACCTTCATTCTCCGCAAAGTATTGTTCTATGGCTGAGCGGACCTCGTCTGGTATACCTGATCCTCCAATACCTCTGGTTTAAGGCGCCATGTGGGAATATTTGTACTAACCCTGGCCCAGCTGAGGCAGACCAGCAAGGGATTGTGGTCCGATACCTTACATGCCAGGTATTTGCTACTCTGCACATGTCTGTGTACATCAGGAGAATATAGAACAGCGTCTAGTCTAACATGTAGGTCATGCGTAGGGGAGAAGAACGAATATTCCCGTTCCCCGGGGTGTTGTGCCCTCCAAGAATCTATTAATACCCATTGCTGTTGCCAGTCTCTTCTTGCCCTTGCCACCCTGTGAGCCAGTGAGTCGTGGAGGCGGGGTGAGACCTGTCAAGCCCTACATCCTCAACGCTATTGTGGTGTCCCCTGCCCCAAGAGGTACGACCCCGTCAGTACATGCACTAGCAACCTAGAAATATCCACCAGGAATGAAGCTTGCTCTGTATTTGAAGCATTTATACTCCCGATCGTTATATCCCATCCTCCAACTTACCCAGTACTACTACATACCTCCCATTCAGGTCTACAAATTCCCGGGTACATTGAAAGGGGATCCCTGCTCTCACCCAAATCAGTACCCCTCTAGCGAATGCGGAGTAATTCGTATAAATTAGTTGTCCTCGCCACCTGCATTTCAAAGCAGCCCCCTCTTTTGCATTTATATTCATCTCTTCTAATAATGCGATTTGCACCTGCAATGCGTGTATTTTATGCTGCTTTGTAATGAAGTTCAGCCCACACACATTCCAGGAGATGCACTTATAATCTATGTTGGGTCCAATTGAAGCGCCGTTGTACTAGTCCTAGTAAAGTGCTTACCCCAGACACGCCTGGTCCCCATTGAACAACCCCAAAATAACTGAACTACCCAACTCCCCTTCCCCAGGACAGGCAGAAGTGACCCCCCCTCTCATCCACACTCTTCTAACTATATGGAATATGTGGGTGTAGTGGCTGTCACCCAGCCTCGGAAACCCCTCGGCCGAATCTCCCTCCATTTAAGAACCATTGGTCCCCCCTCAGCTCCTTATGTTTGTGTCGCTGAAAATATTTGCCCCTGCCCGCCTCCCTCCTATATTGTATGGAATGTGTTCTTCAAAAGGAAATACTTCACCAGAACTTGCAGTCCCGAAGTTCCGAATCGCCCAGATCAGCCTAGCTCATCCGTGGTGTGGGGTGTCACGAAAGGCATCTCCGTTTCCGAGTCTTCTGCCACACTCAGTATTGGGGAACTTTCCATTCTGCCATCTTCTCTGTCACTCCTCGTTGACCTAGGGCTGGACCCCGGTTGGCTGAGCTCCACCACCGCCTTGAGGACTGTAGTGAAGGTGGCGATTTAGATGCATACATTGCTATGTTAGCATAAGCGCGTTAGCTTTTAGAAAGCCATCTTGCCACTTTTGCTGCTTTTGCACACTACACTGCAGAGACATGTTATTATTTGAGAACTGCTTGCTTGCCTTTTCTTCACATGGGAACTGTCTGTTGTTCACCTCCCTGGACGTGCGCTGCGATCTTGGTCTGAACATAATGTGCAAAACACTCTGAGCCGCTAGACAATGTATGTTTTTGAATCCAGGTTGATCGGCCCACTCTCTAGTCATAATATGCACACAGCTGCAAATACCTGAATGTCGAGAGCCTTTAATATTACAGTTTGCATGCGTTTGAAACACATTCTGGAGAAGAACATTTCCAGGCGCAGAGCAAAGCTGATCTTGTGATGTGATCCACATAAAGCTGATCTTTACGGTATGGGGTTCCCCATTCAAGCCTAGAGACCTTCTACTAGTCTAATAATATTAGTTTACTAGCGAAAGGAAGGTGGTTGTATTCCACTGTCATTTATACTATGATTTCTCCTTTCATTTTCTATGGTATTGTAACAATGCTGTTGGTTTTAATTATAATCATTTGTCTGCTTATGTTAGCCAAAGTACTGCATCTTAGGACACGTAGTGTATAAAATAAACCTTTTAAACTTTACCGTGTCTCTGATTACTTTGTTGTGGATTGATATATGAATAATAGCGAACAGGTATTTCTGATTCCCACCATTCCTGAGAATACTCTAAGTCGCTTGTTCTGGGTTGTCTATACATTGGGACCTCCGAGATAATACGGATAAAAAATGGGATACTGATGCTGGTCGGATAGGGGTTCTGGGTACTGAGGTGAGTTTTTTGGTACACCACAATTCACTGAGGTCCTGGTTTCCTGCGCATAGTTCTGTGCATGTGCAGAATCCCTGCAACAGGACCTTGCTCCTTTCGACTTGAGTTTCTGTCGGGGTTGGTGCCCTCGATTGTCCCCTACTCGTTCCACCATCTCCTGCAGTCGATCTCGACAAAGTGCCTCCCGACCTCCGTCCCGGAACAGTTTCCAGCCAATCCCAGGCCTCTTGTGGTGCCAGGAAGAACTGCGCTCCTTTAGGCCCAACAACGCGCAACCTGGCGGGGAATAGCATTGCATATGGGAGCTGCATTTGCCGTAGCTTTGTTTTTACAGCCAGGAACATGGACTTTTGTCTCTGCACCTCCCTGGTTAAGTCCGGGAACACCATCACCCTGCTATTTCCGATTTGTAAGTCCTTAGTTTGTCGAGCCTGCTTAAGTATATGATCTCTGTCTCAGAAATGGAGCAGGCGAGCAATGAATGGCCTCGCTGGCACTCCTGGCCTGGGAAGTGTGGCTGGCGCCCTCTCAATTGCGTAAGTTGTGAAAGTCCTTCTGGCGCCACATCTTTTTTGATCCAGTCCTCCAGGTATTGCACCATATCATCGCCTTCCTCCTCAGGCACCCCTACTATGCGCAAATTATTGCAGAGAGATCTCCCTTCGCTATCATCTGCGCGCATCTCCAGGATTTTAACTTTCGCCACCACCTCCGTGAGAGATTTCTTTAGTTCTGGGACCTCTGGAGGTATGTCCGTGAGCACTTTCTCCGTGCCAGTGACCCGTTCCGCAAGCCCGCGGTGGTCATCCTTCAGGAGGCTGAGATCGGTGCCTATGGAGTCTATTTTAGTTTCAAGAGCCTGCTGGGATGCCGTAATACCTGCCATTATGTCTGCCAGCTTAAACTTCGAAGTTACTGCATCCTTTTCCAAATCTTGAATATCATCTTCTTGTTCCATTGGGAAGCCTGCGCCTCCCGTCATCGCGGTGCTTTCTCCTTTTTCCTAGCCACTTTTCCCATGGCTGTTGTCCACTTAGGTGCTCCGCACACGAATGGCCGTGCTTTATATGTGACACACCTCCTGCATGCCACCCCACCTAGGGCAAGCTCCCGGTGGACTCAGCGACACCACGGAACCACGGGCTCCTCAAGCAGCCAGACTTGTGATCCACATGTGCGGGTACCCTTCACCCTCCCGTTCACCACTGCACCGTGCAATTAGGTCTCCACCTGGTCTAGGGTTTGCTCTCCCACAGAGTAGTGTTTTGTCCTATCTTTAGGAATCACAGCTAGGTGTGGGGCCCTCACAATATACTTTCCATAAATGAGGCCCCTCTGTTGGCACCCGTCTCCTCCACACTTGTTCTCTCAAATGCCTGAGCCCAGCAGGACCGCGCATTTAATCCCAAGTCCTTCCTCACCTGCTAGGATGACCACTTTCCGTGGGTTGTGGTATTCACTGTAAAGCTCCCATCAGTCCTCAACAGCTCATGTCTCACACCACGAGCATTTTAGGGAATGTTGCTTCTATAAACCGCTCGCTCCTTGTCTTCTCGAGCGTGCAGCTGCGGGACACCACTGCCAGGTGCGGCATCTCTGAAGCACTCGCTTCCATACCCCCGTTGCAGCCGACCGTCACCTCATCCTGGCCGCAGTGCGGGCAGGCAAACCTCGACACGGTTCTATCGTGGTCCCAGATACCAACGCCCACCAACCAGACCTCTTCGCAGCTTGCTTTCCACGCAGTGCTGCTTTCCCGGAGGCCTGAACGACTCCCTCCCAGACCCCCCCCCCCCCCACCTTGCCCGCAAGCGTGACCCGCGAGGCCTTCTTCCTCCTCTGACTCAACCTCCCGCTGTAAGCCTGGGCAGCCTCTATGTTATTTCCAGGGTTTGACACTGCCTCCTGTGTCCTTGCGCCCGGTACCTGTTTTGGGTCTCAGTTAATTAGGGGGATGTCAGCTGGGTGTACAGTGGCCTACGAGTCCACCCTGTTCTGCCTCACGTATGCAGGCACTCGTCACTGCGGCTTGATGCTGCCTCACGCTTCACTCCTCGCCCGGTCGCAGGTCAGTCAGGCTGATCTCAACGCGGGAGGGGTGCCAGCCTCCGCACTCACCGCCGTTTTGCCCCACAGTGCGTGCACTCCCCGCCCGCCGCTTCTCTCCTATCTCTGTGCAGGCTATCAGTCTACGGACTCTGGCTCACATGCTGGGTGCCATTTTGTGCGCCACCTCTCAGGATCGTCTCGCTCTCGTCCTCCGCCGTTTCCGACTGTACGCCTCAAATAGTCATGCCACTTTGCAGCCTCTGCTTCCCTGAGAGGGCAGCCGCGGATTCCTCCGCTTTTCTGAGGGCCAGTGGCTCAGGATAATGCCAGATATGGGAGTCCGGGGCCGGAGCTCTGAAGCTTGCTCCCTTCTACATCGGCTTCAAGCCACGCCCCCCCAACTTAGCTAGAGCTTTGTGCTGCCCAAATGGAAGCACTTTAATTTGAAACAGACCATGTGGTGTTTAAAGGATTGTTTTGTGTCTATCTGAGCTCCTTAAAGGAGCAAGCCAGTACCCGTTTGTGAGCTCTGGCATGTTAATGTATTGGGCTGACCCCAGTTGCTGAATGAGATCATCTGTTTTGGGTATAGGATATGCATCAATATTAAATCCATCAATAATTCCAGGAAAATATATGCAAAAAATGGATATTTATATTAGGTCTAGTAGATTAGGTCCATTGTATTGTTTAGAAATCACTGGATCCCAGCATTGTAGCTGATGTCTGGAAAACGGCAGTCATTAGACTCCTATTAAAAAAGCTTCACTTAATACAGTGGTCAACATAACTATTAACCTGTTTCTCTTCTCCCTTACTTATCAATGCTGTTAAAAAAATTGGTGTTCCTACAAATTCGAGATATTGTAGAACATCAGTCTTTTGGATGCCCAACAACTGGATTTAGACAAGGACACAGTACGGAATTAGTGGTAGTATCGGTACTCTATAACCTACGAAGAATGATGGAGACCAAGGATCCAGGTGTATTGATTCACCTGGACCTCTTGGGCACATTCAACACCATAGATAACCAAATTATATGAAGAAGACTATATGAGGCTGGAATTAGTTACAGCCTTAAACTGGTTTAAATAGTTTCTAAGTAACAGTGCACAGATTGTTTGTTTCCTTATTTCAATCACATCCAAAAGAAATCAGTTATTTTGTTCCTCAGGACTCAACCTTTTCCTCACTTCTATTTCATATATATGTGCATCCATAGCATCCATATTACATATTTTGGAGTCAAACTTTTATATGTACTGAGATGGCACACAATGTTTAGCTTGCAGTGTCAACAGGGGTTCTGTATTCTAGGGTTGTCTGTTATTGTAGTTCGCTTTCTTATAGTGCATGGCTGTCAAAGGGGCCCCACCCCGTCGCCTGTCAACACTCCTGCAGAGAGGTCAGGCGCAACACCCCGACATCCTGCACACCTCTCAAGTTGATTACTCCACAAGTTGCACCTTTGATTTTTCGGAGTATTTTGTGAAGCTTCGAGTCACTTCAGCCCACAGGTCCTAGAGAAGGCGGCTGCGTATCCCACGGGCCTCATCTTGGAGTAGTGCCTCCACCCATTGTTCTACTTCGGCCCGCAACCGATTGTATGCAGAACCCAACCTCCTCTTCCAATGTCTAGCGGTAGATTTCATGGCCTAGGCTAGGTCAAGGTCTACTATTTTCTTGCCTGCCTTCCTAGGTTCAGGTCTGGGGAAACTATCCAAAAGACAGAGCTCTAGTGCCAACTACAGTGGTCGATCCAGTGTTTCCCCCAAGTGGCGAACTATACGCGCCCAATAAGATTGTATCTCCTGGCAGGCCTAGATGATGTGGAAAAAGGTTGCAGTTAGTGATCCTCATCTCTGACAGGGTCGGGTCGATAAATATGTGTTATTCTCCTAGGAGATAAGTAGGTTTGATGTAATATATTGAATTATGTGTATATTAATCTGTTGGTCTGGGACACCTTCTGAGTGTAGGTCAGCATCTTGTCCCACTCTTTATCTGCGATGTCATGTCCAAGATATGCCTCCCACTGAATTTTGGCCCAAATCAGACCTTTACCGACCATCCCATTCAGTGCCCTATAAAGCCATGTGATCAGGTGATCAATGTTTCCAAACAACATGATGAGCTGTAAAACCCTGTGATGTGGAGGCCCTTGCGCCAAAAACGTGCCAACACTTGTGTCAGGGCTTCATAATTTAAGAATTGTCCCGGTGCCAGTCCATGATCTGCTGTTAATTGGTCTAGTGGCTTTATGGTGCCCCCCACAAAACAATCACCCACCGTCACAAGGTCAGCTTCAGTCAGCTGTGCTAGGTTGTGTGCTGTAAAGGAGTCCCAGACTCCATATGGCAAGTCAACCACAGGTGAGCTCTGGAGCCTAGGGGGGACCTTTTCAGGTTAGCGCCAGGTGATGTGCGTAAAGGAGTACCAGTCCCCTTATGGTAAACCAACCAAGAGAAGTGCTGGAGCATATGAGGGACCTTTTGAGGTCAGCTTGACGCATTTCCTCCAGCACCTCATGGCAAGAGAGAGCAGTATGGGCAGTTTGTGGTATATCACTGGTCTCCACAATAAAAGGGCGATCAGTGAACCCTGATTTGTCTCTTTCCCTACCACCCCCAGTTCTCCTGTATGCTGTCCGTCTAGCCACCGCATTATCCACTGTGTATGTGCTGCCTGATAGTAAACCTCCTAGTTTGGGACTCCCAGGCCACCTCCGTGATTGGGTATCAAAGTATTTTCAGGGCTACTCCTTGTCGTCCAGAGTCCTATACCTAGTTTGCGTATTAGTGTGTCAAGGACTCTAAACCACTTGGTCGACACCCACACAGGAACATTCACAAAGAAGTAAAGGAGTCTGGAAAGTATAACCATCTTGGAAAAGGCTATCATAGACATGATAGGCAGTTGTAGAGATGTCCTGAATGATACAGAGCCTCTCAGTGCCCGAAGTGCCACCCCCAAGCTTCCGTCCTGGAGGTCCTTCAGCTTATAGTAACTATTCACTCCTAGATATTCAAAAGTGGTTGGGGTTCATGTCATTCCTAAGTCAGACATGTCTGGCATTTCTCCACCTGGCTGAGCTGGGAATACATTGGTCTTTGTGCGTTCACCTTAAGCACCAAGACCGCTCCAAATTCCCTTAAGAGGGCATGCGTCTGTATCAGATTTCCTGGTCCACACAAACATAGAACAGTAAGTCATTGACTTACAACGATATTATATGGGTAGCATCTCACAAAGGTTTGCTTTTATTGCCGCCTTCTGCTCTAGCCACTCCTGCCAATAGTTCTATTGCTATCGCAAAAAGAAGTGGAGAAAGGAGAGATCCGTGCCATGTGCTGTGTAAGATAGAGTATTGGGGTGCGATGTGCATGCCCTTTTTAACCCAGGGCATTGGGTGGGAATATAGAGTCTTAACCCATGGGATGCAGTGAGGCCCAAGCCCCATGCGGTCCATGATAGCCGTAAGAAAATGCCAGCTCACTATGTCGAATGCCTTTTCCAGGTCCACAGATGCCACCATGACTTCTGGGTACCTGGTTCCATCTGTCTCATCCAGCATTTGGTATGACCTCTTTAGGTTGAGCAAGGTATTCCACGAAGGGATGAACCAATTCTGCTACCTTTGAAAAAGAGCTGGAAGGTACTTCTACAATCTGATCAGTTTTGAAGTCGAGATTTAGCATTGAAAGGGGGCAATATGGGTGTACCTGGTCATGAGGTTTCCCAGGTTTTGGGAATGGGACCACCAGCACTTCGCGAGCGGTACCTGAGAGTTCAAGCTTGTCCAAGGCCTCCATGTACACCTTAATCAATTGTGGTTTCAGGAGGTTTGAGTAAGTTTGGGAAAATTCAAGTGGTAGGCTGTCAAGGCCTGCCATTTACTCTCTTGCCAGTTCCTTGATGACACTATAGCTCTTTCAGGAAAACAGGGCTGCTCAACTGATCTCTATATTCATTAGCCATGATTGTTTGTTTGATGCGGGCCAAAACATCTGCTATACCTTGGGGGAGGCTTCTGTGGTAGGTCCATATAGGTCTCGATAGTAAGCAAGAAAGGAATTGTTAAATAGCTCTTGGGAGTAGACCAGGTGCCCATCTGGCTTCATTATTTGTGTTATGGGACTCCCTCTGGACTCTGGGCATACCAACCATGCTAGGAGCCCGCCGGACTTGCCCTCACGTACTCCTTTGAGTTATACCGTGTAGTGGTGACCAGAGGCGCAACTAGAACCAGATTTCGGGGGGGGGGGGCTACAAAAAATTTCGGGGGGGGGACTGGTTCTTCAGCAATAGGCAGAGTGGAGATGCAGGGGCTCTAATAAGAGGTGAAAAACAACAAAGCCTCATTAACAAGTAAATGGTCTTTCAAAGACCTGTGAAGTACTCGGGTGCGGCTGTGTGTGTGCCTGGGAAGCTGTCTCAGCCCTGGCTGGCACACACGACGGGGGGCTGAAGCCCTTTGAGCCCAATGGGCAGTGTGCGCCTGGTGGTGACAACACAGTCTTTCTTCAATATGGGAGTATTGTTCCTTGTTCTCCACAAGTTTCTCTGCCCTCGCTGGATTGTCCACCGCCTCATTCCAAGCTGTGGATTTTATGATCTAGCGATGTTAGTTCCTCCCCTCCCCCAGTTCTTGTTGGATCCCAATTGTTTTTCCCTGACACAGGCCTCTAACTCCAACCTTGAATGCAACCTTGAATGCCTCCCACGCCACATGGGAGCTGGATACAGTGCCTTGTTTTTGTTCAAAATATTCTGTAATAGCTGACCCCAGTGAATAAATAAACAAGGGGGTTTCGGTGGGGCTATGGGCGGGTGGCATCCAATCACTTGTTCACTTCTAAGGGAATATGATCAACCTCTGTGGTAATCAAGTGCATTTCCTGGAGGCATACTATGTGCACACCTTGTCACTTAACGTAGGAGTATACCTTGTGATATTTGTCATTGACTTCAACCACTTACTGATGATAAGACAGTAGCTTTGTGATCATTTATCTGTAGGCCCAGACATCCTAATTATGCTTCCCCTTCTCCCACCATCTCCCAGGCAATTTCCCTGTGCAGGGAACCCCCTGTCCTACCCAGTGTAACGCCCTGAACGTCTCAGGATCGTTTAACAGACACGATAATGAGAACGCAACCACTTGTGAAGGTTTAGTTATTTTAATGAAGGCAAAAATAATACAAGGAATAAACAAAGGTTATAGTCACTGGAATCCTCCAGGCTAAGTACGTTACCAGCCCACAGCACGGATGGTCCTAACCGTCCTCTGCATATACGCCGATCCCGGCGTATGCCAACAGAGGGCAGAAATGAAATGGCCGACAATGCCAATCGGTAGGCTGTGAGGGGCACGAAGAGTGTTGGGGAGAATCGAGGAGTCAGGGAAACACCCAGCCGGGGTCTCTACCTGAAGGGAGCAGCCGCTCAACCTCTTCCTCAGACTGCACTGGGACGCGGAGTCACCTCCTGGTGATGCGTCACCGATACCCCAATCACAAGCAAAGAAGACTGAACCGAGAGCAGCCGCTCGATCGATCCTGTGGACTTCCGAGTCTGTAACGCGGCAAACACCTCCTGGTGTGCGTTACAGCTGGCAGTCCCTGTATCTCTGGTCGGGCTGGGAGTTACGACTCCAACCAGCAAAAGCGCCACTGCGCTTTGACTCAGCCGAGTCAAAAAGCGAAGCTCAATGGTTATCCGGTAGAGCTTCCGGGTCCTTCACAGGTGACGATGGGGCAAGACACGGCCCAGGGAGTAACGACTCGACCTACCTCCGTTCTTGCCTTACTGGAGCACCACTCCAGAACACTGCTCTTCACTAAGCAGGTACGTCGGTGTAAACACAATATCCGACAGCGTTGTACCTCCCGGTTCCTCCCTTTATAGGGCGTGTTTTCCTTGAGTTATGTAACAGCTCTCCTGTTTACATAAGGGCGTGTTTTCCTTGAGTTATGTAACAGCTCTCCTGTTTACATAAGGGCGTGTTTTCCTTGAGTTATGTAACAGCTCTCCTGTTTACATAACCTCTCAACCGCTAAGCATCCTGGGAGATGTAGTCCGTTTTCGCTGGTTACCGTTTTCCTCCCCTCGCATGACAGGAATTCTTGACACCCAGCTACCAAGCAACCTGACCAGTTTTCCTGATGCATCCACCTATCCCAAGGATACGTCAAAAGCGAACACGTGCCAAAATTCATGAACCAAACTCCCAGCCACCAGGGTTGAAATCCAGCAGCCTACTGCCAAACTTCCCAACTTACAACAGCATTCTGAAACAATCGTGCCTGCTTCAAGCTCCAAGTGTATCAAGGGGGTTTTCTGCAAGTGTGCTCTTGATCTCCCTTCTATGCTGGGTCCTCACCCTTCAAGTTACATGTTAGCAAGATAGAACAATGCCAAGGTGAAACAGGAAAGTGCAATCTGGCACCGGATTCACAAGTAGGTACTACAGTCTTCAAGGCATATACTTGGTGCCCATCCTTACAGGGTAGGGTGTTTTAGGCATGGCCTTCGGACAAGCGCTGGGGCCTGTCCCCAATCCAATTCCCCAGACATTATATCATGTGCAAGTGTCATAGGTAATCTGCTGACCATGGGGTTGCACGAGGTGGGTGATCTCCCCCCATGGAGCTCGTTTCATAGTCTGAATTTTTACATCTGGCACCAGAGACCTTGTGCTTTCTCTGCCAGGCTGGTGTGCACCACTGATCTTGTCTGCCGCCAGGACCGCAGCAATTTTCTTTCGTTCAGCATGGACTCTAGTCGGTCTCCTAACACTTCTAGGTGCCTTGTTTTTCTTGAGTCTCGGCTGGGAAATCTTTAAGGAGTAGAGAGCTAGTGGGCGTCTAACCTCCGTCTCCACTCGCCTCTAACCAGTTTCAGGCTTTGACCGTTTCTGTGAAAAACAATGTGGATTATTTTCAGGCATGCCAGATACATCAGGGCATACTGTAGCCCCTTCTCTCTAAATGCCTTTATATTCAGTAAAAATGATTCACTCTGCTTTTGCACTGCTGGAGTATAGTCAGGGTATAGTGTCAGTGAAGCATTCTCCACTTTATACGGGCCCAACTCTCTAGCCTTGTTGAAGAGTATTTCTCGATCTTGGTAGTGCAAGAGTTTGACAACTACTGTTCTAGAGGCACTGCCCAAAGGGGCCTCCTTGCCGGCACCCGGTGTGCCTGCTCCAGTGCGTAAAAAGTAGTTAGGCCTGTGGGTGCCACCTCCAACTGCAACCGGTATTCCAGGGGTTGAGCCATCCTCTCCCTCCACTCCCTCTGGTAGACCCACCACTTGTATGTTGTTCCAATGACTTCTCCATTCAGCGTCTTCCATTCTACGTTCCATAATCGTGACCCTGTCAGAGTGCGTTTACAGGTGTAGCTAGGCTGCCTTGGATTCAGGTCTCAAAGTTACAAGTTTCTTCTTGGTTTCTTTTACTCTGAAGGGAAGTTTTCAGTGGTCAGCCCTGAGGATCCCCACCTCCACAGTTACCAAGTCAACTTTGTTTAGAGGGCTTTGCTTGAGACCGTAATAGCCGCTAGTACTTTGTTCAGGTGGACATGAAGTAACTCCAGAATCTCCTCGGTCCTGGGTGCAATCCTCTCATCTTTGTTTGGTTCCATGTCCCAGGTCCCGTTCACCTCTGGGCTGTCGGGTCCCAGACGCTGTTGAAGTTTACCGATATCGGAGTCAGGGAGGGGCCCACTTAGTTATGTCCAACAGCTCCAGTTGTATTCTCATTATGATTGCAGCTGAGGTTGTCGCTGTAGTTAGTATTCAGGGGCTACACAGGTTATACCAGGTCCAGTGGGGCTACTGTGTGACTTGCCCCTTGTGCAAGCTTTTTCCCCAGGACATCACTGTCTTTTCAGGTTTTAATGGTCCCCCCCCCCCAGCTTCCAACCACCCAGGGTGCCACTAGTCTCCTCTGTTGCCTCACTCGGTTCTTTCAGGGAGGCCCCCGATCCTTCAGGGGGTCTCAAAGATCTCCTTGCTTCCCTCTTATCCTTATGTGGTGACCAGTGAGGGAGGGGAGGTCTCCAAGTGGGTCTGGCATCGGCTGGCAGGATTCTACTGGTGTGTTGCGGTCTCACCTCAGCGGTCCAACTTTTGGTTCTGTGCTGCTTGAGCGCCAAGCAGCCCCCATGGGCCCACCTGTCCATGTCCAGGTCTCTAGTCCCCTGTCGGGGCTTTGGTCTCGTTTTCCGAGTGCCCCAGTTGGCACACCCGTCTTCCTAGCGCTGCTGTTTTCCAGCTGCTATTTTGAATGTCACGCCTCGGATTGGAGGAACTGTTGTGTAGTTCCTAAAAATACACCGGATCTGCGCGCTTAGACAACATAAACTAAGGGATTGGTGTCCAGACTGATTCCAGACATCCCTCAAGGATATGTTAGTCTTTAGACCAGCTAGCTCACAGTACCACCATAAGCCCCCTAACCTTACCAAGGAGCGAATAGTTCTGGCAAGTATCGAATATGAAAACCCTTGATCCTTCAGGGATCGTGGAAACAGTATTGTACTTTTTGCTCAGTCAATACTGTACTCACTTAGTCTCCGAGAGATACACAGAATAAACCATGGGGACGTTTTCAATAAGCATTTATTGAACCAGCGTCATTCTAGTATAAAACATGTGTGCTGCGACAACCGTTAGACAGAAACAGATGTATGAGATTACAAGCAGCAACAGAGTAAATAAAAGGTAGAATTCTACCATGGTGCTAAAACAGTCAATATATGCAGGCAGCTACCTGACGGTAATCAAGCGTACTCCTACGATGCAAACCCTACCTGAGCATACCTAAGTGTACTTAGCATGTATGTGGGTGTAAAGCCACGAATCCCCTAGGAAAGAGCCAACCCCATTACCTGATGGGAGAGAATGAAGTACCCTGTCTTGGTCTTGAGTTGGACACCCCGCAAGGGATGTCAGACCGCTGCGTGTTGTAGCTTCTGCAGACTGGGACTTCAGCGTCTAGTGTCAGTGTTGAAGCTTTTCCTCTGCCTATCTAGTGTTGGTATGGTTCTTTTATACCATAAAGTTAGCCTTAGGGTTCCTTACACAATCAATATGTTGTGAGTACGATTATGCAGATGAGCCCAGAACAATACCTGCGTTTATGCAAAGCAGTTCTTTCGCCCGAGGATGAAGATGACCATGACTTTTACACAGAATATGTTCATTTCTTTTTTTTTTTCTTCACAGAGTATGTTCATGCTGTTATGTGCACCATGTCTTGTGCGTCATGTGCAGGGAATTTTCTAAGAATCCTCATACATAACAAATGAGGCTAGCTTCAGTTTCAGGACATAACTGGGTAAAAGGTCAGTGTTAGAACCGTTATTCTGAACACGTTAGGACAAATTTAGGTAAAAGGTCGTGTAGCTACCTAGGCCTAGATTGGGGTACATAACAGAATGGTTGTTCTGCAGTTACTACCCACCTCTACGTGGCGTAGAGCAGCACAGCAACCCCTGTGGCACTCGGGCTGTCTAGGGACCAGGGGCACTTCGGGCATCATTAACAAATAAGCAAAGTGGGGTGTTTAGGGGCGGGCCCAAGCCAGGAGGTCAGTGTCTAGCTTCTGCTGCATGCATGGCTGACTACGCCCCAAAATCCTTCTGACTTCACCTAAAATTAATATGGCAAATGTACACTGGCCTGCAGTTATGTGACAACCACCGAAACCGGCCAATGTCCTACGTAATCCATGAATCTGCATGTGCTCTAATCTGACTCTGTCTACCCAAGTCACTCCCTCCTCAAGAATGTGCTTTTACTAACTTAAACTACTTCTCCTCGTCCTGGCACAGCTAGCCAAACAATTCAGGATCCCAGTGACAAGTGAACTAGTCCAATCGAGAATGAATTATGGAAACTTGGTCTTGTTGACTGCCTCAAAAAGTATCTAAATAGCCTTAAACTAGTGAAGAATGCAGCAACTTGGTTAATATGTAACCTAAACAAATATATTTTTCAGTCACAGCAGCGCGGCAATCCTGCACTGGCTATTAGAACACGATAGAATAACCTCCAAATCCGTCACCTTCGTACGTAAACCTATCTTTTCCAATTCTCCTCCTTTTTTAGCTAAAAAATGTGCACAGCATCGACCTTTAAAACTTCTTTGTTCTAACAGGCAGTTCCATTTTTACCTCCCAAGAATTCGAAAAAAACATACAGAAACCAGGCTTTTTCAGTAGCTCCTGCAAAAGAGTGGAACACCCTGCCTGTATTGTTACGGATGCAACTATCTCTGTTGTTGTTTAGAAAGATGTTAAAACCTCATCTATTTAAATGATTGGCTTTATAATACTATTGTGAAATAAAGGTCCTCAACTGTTTAGGTGTTTAGGGCCAAGACACCCATAGGTGTATTTTGCGCTTTATAAATAAACTAAACATGAGCATGTTTTTGTATGATTTTAGCACCATTTAATACGTGACATAGTTCACTCACAGATAGCTCTATTATAGCCAAAGAGAACATGATCTTCATATAATGTTTTGACTGCCTCTCTCTGTGCTTACGGAATAGTGCTTACGGAATACGATAATAGGGCTTCACCCGGATTTTGGTTCTTGGTGGGATGGCAGTAGCATGTTCTACTACCGTCGTATGACCTGGAAGATATTAAAATGCTCTTCCTGTGTTCCTAAGTAGTTTGATCAACTCACTCCTTTCCTGTTCTGATACTTGACCAACTCATCCCATTATCCTTGTTCCCTTACTGTGAAAATATCATCATCTACCTGTGGAGTTGGTTTCTCAATTCCAGCCAGCCCCAGTAACTCTTGTTCCTCCCTTTTTTTCAAGTGATTTATGTGGCAAACCTCAGATTCCTTTCTTTTCCCAGGTTGTCACACCCAATACGCTAATGACCCTTTTCTTTTCCCTGGGTCTGCTAGTTTCTGTGTCGGTAGGGACAAAAAGGGCTTCTTGTAGCCAACCTTCATTTGCTGATTTGTGGGAAAAAAATCTCTAAACTAGGAAACCGTAGTTCCTAATAATGTAGCCTTGATTGAATTATGTACATAACCATCCCATAGGAAATATGAGATGCCCCTATACCCAATGTAACTTCCATGGTTGGGTAGGTTTTCGTGTCCCCATGTATACAAGTAATGGACATGGTCCCTATCAGCAAATAAGTAGCCAGTTCCAGTATCCTTACTGTTTGCAGACAGCCACTATCTACGAACCCATGAACCTACTTTCCATCCACACTAAATTCTTGGGTATAGGCCTGCCCATAAGGTTGATCAAAATTAACTCCGGCCAGTCCTATGTCCTTCGGTTCTGCTTCAGTCTTAGTGGGACACAAGCTAGAGATAGTACCCTCTTTCCCCCACGGCCCACATTAAAAACATTGGGACACTGTTAGATGGATGGCTCCTTGCCCAAGCACTTTCTCTGGTGGTGTCTCCCTTATTTGTGGTTTAGGGCAATTATGAATGTATTATTGTATTTCTCTCTGGGTATTCGAGGTCAACGGATAAGAAGGCATTGAGACCCAGCGAAATGTATGTTCTCCTGTTTTTTTTCAAATACTGAGACAAGTTGCTCGGTTTCCTCAAGTGAAGAATTGGGATGGAGGCTCACACATTACTGCATCACTACTGGCATGGCTTCTACGAACGGTTTACTCATAACCGTGTCCATCATTTCTTCCTCTCTGGTCGAATAGGTTCCAAGCCATTTATCTGCCAAACCTTTTATGTAGTAAAACAGTTGCCTTGGGTTTTCATTCCTCTACAAGTGGGGGCTGGGGAAAAACTGTAAGTCTCCTCATCAAACCCAGGGTGCTCTAGAATGGTCTTCTTGATCTCCTTGTATGTAGTGGTTCTATCTGGATTAACTGAGGTACAGGCTGTCTGCATCTCAGAAGTCAGTTATGGGGCAATGTAATGACTCCATCATTCCCTGGACCATGCTGCGTTTAGGTCCACTTAAAATGTAAAAAAATAATAACTGGCCTCTTCCCTTGTGAGTTTACTTCTGCAGTACTGTAGAAGGCATATTGGGATTTACCCGGGGTACAGCGATAATGTTTGTCAGTTGGGTCATGGCTGCTTGGCTGTCCTCCTGAGCCACTACTTGTAACTCCCCCTGAGTTTGTAATACATGTTGCAAATGTTGATGATCTTACTGAGCCTCTTTCTGAAAGATTATGCATGGTCTGGGCATGCAGATTCTGCCCTTCCAGCAGTTGTTGGAATAAGGCTCCATATTTCTGGCAGGCATTTCTCTTTATCTCACTTCTGACACTACTTATCTGATATGTGTTCTGGAATTCTTCTCCAGAACACAGCCAGAGTGAGGGTTCTGTAGACGCTTTCATACAAAACAATAAGTCAACGTACCGACATGAGACAGAGAACCCAGTGGACTGGGACCTCCCACAGCTCACTGAGCATTACATGAGTAAGACTCATATTAGGTAATGATTAGTCATTTGAGACTCACAGGAGTAGTTAGTGGAACCCAAACCCTCTTTTGTTATTGATAATCTCATAGAGACATCTAACTGCAGATTCCTTACCTTAAAATATCCCAGGCGTCAGACTGGATCCGAAAGAGTTTTGCTTAAGCAATACCCTTGTGCGCTGGTAGGCTGCATCTGTATTTCCTTTAATGTTATATGGGCATTATTGAAGCCATGTGAATTTAGATACTTAATAAGGGACCATTTACTGTCCATCCCCTGTTTTCCACTTTTTGTCTAAAAATCAATATGCACCTGTTAAAAATCTACATGCATCTGTTGAAATAATGCCTGAAATTCTGCTATTCTCATCTGTGTGTGTCTAATCTGGCTCTTTTCCTCTCCTTCTTTTTGATTGGTCAATTATATCCTTGCACTTGATGTGCTTTTTCCTTGACTTTGTCATACTAGCAAATTTTTTAATATTGTACCCCATAATCAATTTGCATGCACTTCTGATTGGTGTTATTAATAATTTTAATGATTTAAAGTTTATTTTGATCCTACCCCCTCCTTTTTTGGATTTTTTGGATTTTATATAGGACAACCATCTATTAGATGGCGCCTGCTCTGATGATATTGCCAAATACGTATTGATATAACTGGGGGTATGTTTAGGTCCAAGTTTAAAAGTATTATCTTTTCCCCTGGTATTCATTTCTTTGAATGATATGTTTCCTACCTGTTTGTTTTATCCTTGCTTATAACAATTGACTTTGGATACTGGATCCTGAATTTAATGTGGTTGTATTTCCAAACCTGGCGGTA
Organism: Triturus cristatus; assembly: GCF_964204655.1. Classification (NCBI taxonomy): domain Eukaryota; kingdom Metazoa; phylum Chordata; class Amphibia; order Caudata; family Salamandridae; genus Triturus; species Triturus cristatus. The sequence goes on along the minus strand of NC_140586.1, from coordinate 195,193,696 downwards.
TTAATTTTTCCAATCGTTCATTGCAGATTTCACTTTATGTTGTTTGGGATTTACTCAGGATTACCATCTTCAAGATGGCGCCCGTTTTGATGATGGTGTTGTATACATATTCCCAACTGGGATCGAGTTCTGTCCTAGTTTAATAGAGTTTATCCTAATTCCTGATACTCAATTCTCTACATAATGAAGGTTTCATCATTTATGTGCAGTCTTGTCTAATGTATGGCTCGATACTCGGGACCAGAATAACCAGGCGCAAAGTGATTTAAATTGGAGTATTGGCTTTCTATGATTGTTTTTTTGATTGGAGAGTATTGTCCCTTTAATATTTTGCATATATATGTTATTACTGTTTCTCTTGCGATAAATATATACAGAGGTTCTATCCCTACAAGATGGCGGTTGTGTCCGTATATTTACTTCACAAATACTGAGCAAACGACGCGGCACGTATGCGCAGGTCCCGTCTCTCGATATTTAAAGAGATTGGAAAATGGCGCATTTACTTAATACTTGGGACGAGGGATTCTGCTCATTGGTACCGTCATTCTTTCAGGTGAGATAATTGTGTTTTGTGTTCTTTAGGACATGCTTTTGATAGTACATTAACAGTACCTATTTGACCAGAGGGTTAACGTACAGGCGTGTTACGACATGAGAACGCTATAGGAAATCTGGTATTGGCTTGCTATATTTCTGGCTTATGACTCATTTTTTACTTGTGACATGTATCTTTATTAAATGACAATGCCAGGTCCCTTTTACCACCTTTATATAATAGTGGGACTTACATATGTTGCAAGTCTTACCATGTGATATACTTACTTTCGCCCGATGTAGGCTTTTGTTTTATGATAAAGTTTTGATTTTTTCCTGTGTAAATATCTGATGACAATCTGATTCTTTTTGAATATAGAGGAGGTAAGATGTTATTATTTACCTCTTGCCACATTGTATATTAAACTGCCCATCAAGTTATTTCTCGGTGGAGTTTTTACAATAAAGACATATAGGATGTTGATCCATATAATAGTTTAAGGGGTTATATATCCTGTCCTTGTTCAAGAGAGAAAAAACTTTTTTTAAATTCTTGATAGTAATACTTTTCCTTACATTGGAATATTGTTTGGGTTTCCGCTTTAGAGTGGAACCTATTGGCTCGTAATGGCTGTGACTAGTTCTTTCAACATGATGTAAAGTGAGCTTGAATAATGAGTCAACTCTGAAGTGATATTCGAGAAATGTTCTTTCTTCTTCTTTTGTCCCTCTTTTATATTTATTTTTATTTTCTTTATTAGAAACAGTGTTCTCCATTTGTACCATTCGACACTTGGAATTTATTGATTTAAACGCACGTCAATTGGATTTATTTGAATATTCGAGGTGAGCTCCCTGAATATTTGCCATTGCTTGACTCGGACTATAGAGTTATGTTAGTATCTTTCCTCATCTCCTTGTCTTTATTTTTTTTTTTACTCTTTCACATGGGCGTTCTTACTATTTTTTTCTCTCCTCGTTTCTTCTCTTACTCTATTTGTGAGATGTTGGTAATGGAATTTTGAATATGGGGAACCTTGTTATTGGATTCAGACTTTATAATAAGCTACTTGGTTTTCTCCATATTCGTATTGTCTTTTTTGGTTACTTTTCTTTTATGAAAATATTCTATGGAAAAACAAATTGGGTTTTAATCGACATTAAGCACGAGTGATGTGTTTTTTGTCTTCTTATCTAAATATATAATATGATTTTATTTATGTACATATTGGTATGTTGTCGATCTTGGGTTATTTTGTGTGTGTGGATATATTTATATCTATATGTGTTTTTCCTATGCCGTTCTATGGATATAGTGTATACTATGTTTAGTCTATGTGTATATATATGTATACCTATTTTTAGATGTAGTATGTGACTCGTTGTATGTTGTGATTATTTTTCATTGAGTCCTGTCCTTGTTTTTATTTATGTACATATTTTTTTCAGCCCTGACGAAGTTCTTTGTGAACGAAACGCGTTGGCTGATGATGATTCTCTACTACAGAGTAATAAAGGATATAACTTTGAATTGATTTGAAGCCTATGGACTTTTTCTGGTGCACCTTCCTTTTTTGTATGAATTGCATCTGTCAGCTCTGCCTGACGTCCGAGCGTTCCGCACCGGAAGTGACGTCCACGTCACCTATATAGGCGCCACCTCCGCACTGGCATCAGTTCTTTTCTTTTCGTGCCAGCTAAAGCATATTCTTGAACAGAGCTACCCTCTGTCACTTTTAGACAGGCTTTTTTGATGTTTTGTAGACAATTTTTGGTGTGTAGGTTTCCTCATCAATGTTGAAAAAGATTTTTGGATTCAAACCGTGTGGTGCCTGCCATCACGTCATGTTGGTGACGCATCCAGAATTAATTTGGCTCTTGTGCCTGGAGCGTGACCACGACTCAAAGTTGTGCTCTGACTGCCAGGCCATGGCTCCGAAGGCTTTGAGAGAGTGGTCTCTAAAGCAGCTTGCAGCCGGCATTCTGCTCCACGCCGCTTACCCAGGAGGTCTCGTTCCCGGTAGAAAAGAAGTTACGAACACTGCTCCGGGAGTCCTAAGTCTCGCCCTGCTCACTCGAAGTCGTCAGATTGGTCAGGTAAGAGGCATTAGAAACACAAGAAGTTGAAACGTGCTTCCACGTCTCCCTGACGCGACAGAGGAGTCTCGACGCTCTAGGCCTCATTCTGTGAAACCTGTGACTGGGGGGCACTGCGCATACCTGACTTTCAAGGAGCCGGTGCGCCCCCACCCCAGTTTAAAGAATTGTATGATGCCATATGCCTCATGTTTGCGCAACCTCACCCTCCTGGCGTGCCTTTGAGTCCTGGAGGCTCAGAGGGGTTCCGCCCCAGAAACTCTGGCCCCGGCGCGGATGCCACCAATGGATCCAGTGGTGGATCCGCATCGGTGTTGGTCGTGCCCCTCTAACCTTTTTCTAGAATAACAGCAATGTTCGGTAAAGAGACAGCTATTTTTCCTGTCTCTGCACCAAAGCAGCTGTCTTGTCCTCTGGCTTGTCAGAAGACTGGATATGCCATCTCTGTATCCTTCAGCAAGGAAAAGTGTTGACAACTAACTCTCGACTACATGGCCCTCAGTCTGTAGTCCCATGATCGAAGTTCCTATCTATCCTATATTGCTTTGTTGCAGTTATATATTTAATCTGAATATTGTTGAGCATTTTAAGAATAAAGAATAATAAAGCCCCATGCAACTTTTTGTCTACTTACATTCTGTGAAACATTATTTATGGTTTAAAATCAATAATGGAGAAATCAGGATGTCAGATTCTGTGAAACCTTGTTGATTTCTTAGTAATAATAAATAGAAAATCAAAATACCAAGCCATGCTAAAAAAGCACAAATATATTCAAGCAAACTGAATTATCACATTGCAATGGAACATATATTTTGACGATATTGCTAAGTGAACATTTGTATTTAAATTATACATCTACATAAATGAACATATATATTCCAAAAAAGAGCATACCTATATAGAAAAATATAAAGATTATACCATGTCAACTGGCCAATGATCGATCCAGAATCAGACTGTTTGTCATGCTTAACAGGTTTATTAATGTTCATGCACGTATTTAATTCCCATCATGGCATAATCCCTGGTCGTGAGTCTTTCCTCACACTGCTAATTTTCCTGAGTGGAGTTGTCGCTGTAGTCCTGTTTAGGAGTCCCAGTTCATAACTCTTATACTCTGAGCTTAGACGTCCTTGGGGTTAACGTTTATTGTGTACCTAAATAATGTCCCTCTCCCCCTTAATCCACAGGAATGGGAGATCTCCTCCACCTGGCTTCTCACTTCCAGTACTTCTTTAATTCTTAGCAAGCTCTTGCACCTTCCTCCTGGAAAGAAGGCCCTGTTTTAAGGAAGAGTGTTGCTGCGTAGCCAGTCTCCCACCCACTCTTCCCTTGTACTTGTCTGGAACAAAGAAGGAGCTATGTTAAGGATAATATTGCCATGTAGCCAGTCTTGATCTCTACTGATAGAAACCAGGGTCTTATAGTCTCAGGCCCTGCCACCTTCCTTTCTCTGTCCCTCCTCTTCCAGTCTCATTGGTGGAAGAACTTTGTGGCAAATGCTCGGCTCCCATTCTCTCTCAACTATTGGTCATCTTCTCATGTGGCTCCGCCCCCTACAAAACTCCAGGCCCTGTCCTCTTCTCACCAACCGTCCTCGGCATTTTTGGCGTTATGACGTTTCCCCGCTGTAGGGATTGTTCCTGCTCCCTAAAGCCTGCCCATTCTCTCTTCCCAGGTAAGTAAGTTTGCATTCCCTATTCTGGAACAGGTAATCTTGTGAAAAATAAACATAGATATTTTGTTTTGGCATGCTAGAAGTTAGTGTCCTAACTTGTTAATGGTGATCTCCCATCCTGCCACTATGGGTCCCTGTCTCAGACACTTATCCCTCTGGAGCTTGGTTCTGGGGGTATCCTACATTAACCTCCTCACAGTGATTCACCAAGTTACTCAAACTCGTAGCTGCTCACTTCAGATTCCAGGGTGTTAGCTTACTGATTTAATATAAAGTATGTGAATACAAGAGCTACTTTTATCCCCACAGGAACCTGGGTCCTGAGTGATTATAGAAAACAGTGGTTCTCATAGATATAATTTCGCACAAAGTTTCAGGGTAATCAGCCCAGTTGCTGAAGGCACTTAAAATGCAGTTGGCAATAAAAACACCACAAACTTCCACTATTATGATGTTGTAAGAAACATATTTCCAAGAATTTGATTTATAGCAATCAATACAGTATATACATTTTCCAGAAGACACTGACTATACGCCGACAGTGACGGCATACTGCCATGCTACCGTGCAGATATTTCAAACAAAACTCGACCAGGACTCTATTAGATGTACTCTGGGCAAGCGTCTGTGGGCATTGATGGGTACACTGCCCCGCTGCCTCCAAAAGAATATAGGTTGCGTTCATGGACAATTTCCTATGGGCCGTTTATGCAAACACCATTCCACCAGGGGTAGATGGCTACCTCTGTGTGAGTATTATTAATTGTCTTGCACTGGTGGGTACTTATTTTTGTGGGACCACCTGGACCTCAGCTATTAGTTGCATGTGAGCGTAGGACAGATGCCCCAGTAATTCTCCTGTCCATATGAGACCCTCCTATCCATACAGGTCAAAAATGTTATCGACCACAACAAACAAACTCGGTGATATTAATGAATAATTTGGAATCAAAAATTGTTGTTTGTCGATAGAAACACACACTAAAAACTGTATTTTATTCTCAAGTCTTTCACACACTTTGGTTGTGTTTTTTCAAGCACTGCTCTGGGGTCACACATCACTAAGAAAACTGGAAATTTATATACTGAATGGATTGTTATAAATCTAAGTGTTTAATACATTTTTCTTACAAAGTGTTAATGCCGTGAGTTTGTGTTGCTTTCATTGCAAATTGCATTAAGAGCTGCAGTGGCTGGGCTGATTATCCTGAAACTTCTTACGAAATTATACCTATGATAATCACTGTTTCCAGGAAATATGATGGCTTCTCTCTTATCTTCAACAGTCCGTCTGTCTTCTGGAGAGTCTAGAATTTGTTGTCAGTCAAGAAAAAACCTTTCTCCAACCAGCGCAATCTATAGAATGTTTCTGTTTCCATGTAAATTTAGTTTTTTTTATCGTCAATTGCCTGATATGAAGGCAATACGTTTCTCACTTTCTAACGCTCCCTCATATTTCATTCAGACACAGACCAAAAATTGTAATTGTTTTAGCTTCCCCCATGCAAGCTGTTTTTCAGGGACCTCTGCACTCCTGTCCTCTCCAGGTTTAAAATCTGCCATCTAAGTCAAGGACTATTGTAATAATATACAATCCCTATAGACATTGAAACAAACAAAGACGTTTTGTGGCTGGAACATCTACAGGTTTGAGCAGGGTATCATTTTTTATTCTGTTCCAGATCTCATATTAGAACCAGATGCCATTATATCAAGCTGTGGGGCATGCTGTGGCAAGTTCTGTCAAATGCTGGGCACTTGGGACCTTGAGTTCTTTTTCAATTAGGACTGGCCAAGGAAATGTGACTCCTTCCAGTAGCCCCAATGTCTTCCTGTGTCTGGATGACTGAGGCACCAAGAACAAGCTCCGAAAAAAGAGGGAAAGGTCAATAACACACTAAAACCTCTTAAAAGGCTGGTGCTGGATTGGTCCTTGAAGATCTTCCTATGATGAACAAAGCTGAAGAACTGGCTGGGGCATCTTCGAGAACACCCTCAATCTAAATGGAGATCAGAAATTGCTAGGACAAAAATAGAAGCAAGTGGGTGATGGCAGTGAAGAAAACCCTTCAAAATGCATTGCAGCGCAACCGATTTACTTAAGGAGTCCACGTTTGTGCTTCCACATAGGAAACTGTCTCATGAGTTTAGCTGTCTGTATTTTGAATTGGGAAAATATCATGGGGAAAAAAGTCAATAAATCAATCAATGGATCTTTATTCGGAAATAAATCCCTAAAAGATACATAAAAACAGAGATTTGGTAAAAAGTAATCTAGTTAAAATACAGTATATCATGCAAAGATATAAGATAAACATTTTTAAACTTGTTCATAAGATAAATGTTCTAAATAGGCATACATTTTCCTTCACCTAAGAGCCAAGGTAATAATTGTAGAAACTGAAAAATATAATTCCATAGTATTTGAATTAAATAAATATTCAAAAACCTCCTTAAGGTGAAACAGTCTGTGTTTTAAATAAAGGTTTTAAAAACTCTTTCCTTATATCCTGGTAAAAAATCCAAAACAATAACAGATGCTCAGTAGATTGGCCAGTTATCCCATTACAAGGGCATGTGTACTCACCAATTCTTTTTAAATGCTATTATGTAATGTAGTGTTCCTGATCTAAGCTGTGTAAGATAAAACATTTCCTGTGTGTTAGTTACATGTAATCAATAACTTGGCATTTCATTACACAATTTATTTCCAATATATCTTTGCACTGTTCCTTTAGTATTTCATGGCAAGACCGGAGGCTATCATTATGCATAACCTTTTATTACTCCACTCCTTGCAGCACTTAGAAGTATTACATCAGCAAACAAAACTTCTAGAACATAGAATGTCCAAACAATACAAACTCTCCCACACAGCAGCCATCTTCCTCTTTTATTCTGCTGCTCCTTGCAGATAAGTATCGTGGTTTGCATGAGAGAAAAAGAAATGATGTGTTTTAGTAATTGCTTGGCTTAAAGCGAGTAATTTAAGAGTATGAATGTGAAGCAGAGTTATTGTTGAGAGTGGTTGCTCATTTAACGTGAATGACGAACGTTTTGGTATGAAGGAGTCGGTTGGTGTTAAGGATTTTAAAGTATAACCCAATTTACGGGTTTAAAAGGTTTGAGGAGCAGGTGGAAGTAAAAGGTTTAGGCAAAAGTAATTTTTTAAGGATCGGTGTTGAAATTAAGAAACAAGTTTGTTATTTGAATAATTCAAAAAGCGCAAGTAAACTTACACGTCTCGCGGCGGGTCTCGGGGCTCCTGTTTCAGTGGAGTCACGAAATGGATGCAACGAGGTGCATCATCACGCGTGTATGCGCGGTGACGCACGGCGGACATCTTTGATGAGGACTAGACCACGTTGAGTGTGTTTGCACTAACGCGAGTGAATTTGACAGTTGAAACTGTCGGAAAGGGGAGAGAAGTCGAATCGGAAGAAGAATAAGGCGGAAAGAGGTTGTTTAGGCGTCGTGAGGGAAATTATTGATTGAGTGGCATTAAAAAAAAAAAAGGGGGGAGAAATAATTTGATATTAAATATGGAGAATGAAGAGAATAGCCAAGGAGGAGTGTCAGGGAACAATGAGTTACGGAACTTAGTGCGGGAAGAAATTAAGAGTTCTATGAAAGATGTTTTAAAAAATGTGTTAAAAAGGAAAAGGAGGCTAGAGGCAGAATCAGATGAGGAATATTGGTCATTTAATGAAGAAGAGAGCAATCAAGTGCATCGAGAGAAGGAGGTGTCCTTAGCGGCACAAAAGATGGTGTCCATAGCGGCACAAAAGATGGTGTCCCTTGCGGCACAAAAGACATTGAAGAATCTCAGGATGAGAATTTATGGAGAGGACAGTGAGGATGAGAATGACAAATTTATTCTTGACGATTATTTGGATGATGGTTGGGATATGGACAGAGATAAGATAGTAAAGGAAAGGAAGGAGAAGGGTTTGGTTAAAGACCCTCAGGGAGAGGAAATGTTTTGTCCCGACCTAATTAGACATCCAAGGAGTACTGATTGGTGGCCATTGCCACATGTTGCTGAATTTATAAAGCTTTGGATTCGTAGGCCTTTGGAGAAGGAAGCCAGGGCAGTCATGAAGGCTGAATGTTCTAGGCCAGTGATTGAAGGAAAATGTTGTCTTACACCCGAATTGGACCCAGACCTCATTAGCTTTCTCTTTAAGATGGGTCGTGACCCAAGGAAAGGTTTAGAGAGGGCTTTAAAGCAATGTGAGGACAGGTTATTAGACGTATTGGGTCCAATTGCAAGGATTCTTGATATGGCGGAGGAGGCCAAAATGAAGAAGGTTGAAGTGGATGTATATCTTCTTAGAGGATGGTCCCAAAGAGCAATTTGCTTGTTGGGAAACGCAAACGCAGCATTAATTTCAGAAAGGAGGAAAGGCATTTCAATGAGAATTAGCCCTAAGTTGGGTGAATTTTCAAAGAAGGAGCCTTCTGAAGATCCTAAAGGACACCTCTTTGGAGAAAGCTTGGTGAAGGGGGTAGGGAAATACGTAGCAACCTTCACAAGTTTAGATAAAGCCCAAACAAGTTTAAAAAGGGTTTTTAATACAAGTGTTTTTGATAGGGCCGGGGGAAGGGCCCGTTTCCCTGGCCGTGGGTACTTTAGGGCACAATACCAGTCCAATGGTAGAGCCGCGTTCAGTGGTTTCCAGTTGGCAACTGGATTTTACCCTCAGAGAGGTAGAGCGTCAGGAAGAGGGCGACAGCCAAGAGGACGAGCACAGTTTGCTCAAGGATCACATGGTAAGTATGAAGACGATTATTGTTTTTTCCCCAGAAAAGGTAGGGGGAAGATTGAGATTTTTCGAGGAAAATTGGAAAAAGGTGACAGCAGACAGCTGGGTCTTAGGAACTGTAAAAGGTTATGTGATAGAATTGGTGGAGTTGCCATTTCAAATGAAGGAACAAAGTCAACTGGTTTTCAGAGGAGAATTAAAAGAAACAGTAGACATGGAGGTTATGGAAATGTTGAGGAAAGAGGCAATAGAGGAGGTTTCAGAGGAGTGCAAAGGATTTGCAAGCACAATATTTTTGGTAAAAAGAAAGGGAAAGGTTGGAGGCTGGTGATAAATTTGAGAGATTTGAATCAATTTGTGGTTTACAGACATTTCAAGATGGAGGGAATCCATCTTTTAAGGGATATGTTACAAGCAGAAGATTGGTTGGTGAAGTTGGATCTAAAGGACGCTTATTTCACGATACCTGTTGCAGAGCAGAGTCGGAGATTTCTGCAGTTCAGATGGATGGGTCGATTGTTCCAATTTACTTCTCTACCGTTTGGTCTGGCTTCAGCACCTTGGTGTTTCACCAAGGTGTTGAGACCTGTTGCAAAGTTTCTCAGGGAGAGAGGTGTCAGAATGATTATGTATCTGGACGACTTTTTGATTATGTCTCAAAACAAGGAGGAGTTGAAAGATCAGGTCATATTGTGTATGGAGCTTTTGGAAGGTTTGGGTTTTGTAGTAAACAAAGAGAAGTCTGTTCTGGTCCCAAGTCAGTGTTTGGAGTTTTTGGGTTTCGATGTGAATACAGTGTCAAAGACTTTAAGTTTACCGGAAAAAAAGGTAAAAAAGATAAAATCCGGGGTAAAGAGTGTTTTGAAGTAGAGAATGGTGAATTTGAGAGCTTTAGCAAGAGTAATAGGGTTATTTTCTTCATCGATTCAGGCAGTATTCCCAGGGCCACTTCATTACAGGGCATTTCAGAGGTTAAAAGCTTATGCTCTCAGGAAGGTCTTGTGGTATGGAGATCAGGTCATTATCACGGAAGAAGCTCGAGAGGAGTTGATTTGGTGGTTGGAGAATCTGGAGGCGTGGAATGGGCGAGCGATTTTTGGAATTTGCCCGGATTTTGTTTTGGAGACAGAGAGTATTATTGGTGGTGAGGAGGCAGAGGTGTCAGGTGGTGTTAGTGACGCCTTTTTGGGCAGGTAAAGCTTGGTTTCAAGGTCTTTTGGAATTGGCAGTAGAGGAACCCTTTTTGGTCCCAGACTCAGAGGACATTTTTTTAGGAGAAGGAGGGGTGTTTCATCCTTTGGTTATGGAAGGGGCATTGAGCCTTCTTGTTTGGAAGATATCAGGAGAGAGGAGCAGTTCGGAGAGCTTTCGGAACAAGCTCAGGAGTTGCTCAATGAGTCATGGGCACCAGGTACAAGGAAAAGGTATTTGGGAGCATGGAGGCAGTGGTCTGGTTGGTGCTTGGAAAGGGGTTTGGATCCCGTGGAGGCTTCTGCTATAGAATTGGCAAATTTTTTGTCAACCTTGTTTGAAAAAAAATTAAGTTTTAGGACGATTAATTGTTATAGGTCTGCTATTGCAGCAGGTCATAGTTTGGTTGGAGGTTGTTCAATTGGGAGAGAACCTTTGGTATGTAGAGTCTTGAAAGGTGTTAAGTTAAGGAGACCCCCTAAGCCTAAGTATAGTGCTACGTGGGATGTTAATAAAATTTTAAGGTTGTTCGAAAATTTGCCAGCAAATAGGTTCTTGAGTAGTAAGCAATTGTCAGGGAAATTAGCAAGTCTATTGTGTCTTATTTCTTTTAGAAGAGTTTCTGACGTAAGGGTGTTAGATATTCGTAATAGAAGCTTTACTCCGGATGGAGTTATTTTTAGTATTCCGAAAAGAACGAAATGCATGTCAAGTTCAGTTTTTTATCCAAGATTTGTGGACCATCCTAATTTATGTGTGGCGATGTGTTTAAAGGAGTATGAGGCTAGAATGAGCGAGTTTAGGAGAGTATATACATTTTCCAGAAGACACTGACTATACGCTGACAGTGACGGCATACTGCCATGCTACCGTGCAGATATTTCAAACAAAACTCGATCAGGACTCTATTAGATGTACTCTGGGCGAGCGTCTGTGGGTATTGATGGGTACACTGCCCCGCTGCCTCCAAAAGAATATAGGTTGCGTTCATGGACGATTTCCTATGGGCCGTTTATGCAAACACCATTCCACCAGGGGTAGATGGCTACCTCTGTGTGAGTATTATTAATTGTCTTGCACTGGTGGGTACTTATTTTTGTGGGACCACCTGGACCTCAGCTATTAGTTGCATGTGAGCGTAGGACAGATGCCCCAGTAATTCTCCGGTCCATATGAGACCCTCCTATCCATACAGGTCAAAAATGTTATCGACCACAACAAACAAACTCGGTGATATTAATGAATAATTTGGAATCAAAAATTGTTGTTTGTCGATAGAAACACACACTAAAAACTGTATTTTATTCTCAAGTCTTTCACACACTTTGGTTGTGTTTTTTCAAGCACTGCTCTGGGGTCACACATCACTAAGAAAACTGGAGATTTATATACTGAATGGATTGTTATAAATCTAAGTGTTTAATACATTTTTCTTACAAAATGTTAATGCCGTGAGTTTGTGTTGCTTTTATTGCAAATTGCATTAAGAGCTGCAGTGGCTGGGCTGATCATCCTGAAACTTCTTACGAAATTATACCTATGATAATCACTGTTTCCAGGAAATATGATGGCTTCTCTCTTATCTTCAACAGTCCGTCTGTCTTCTGGAGAGTCTAGAATTTGTTGTCAGTCAAGAAAAAACCTTTCTCCAACCAGCGCAATCTATAGAATGTTTCTGTTTCCATGTAAATTTAGTTTTCTTTATCGTCAATTGCCTGATATGAAGGCAATACGTTTCTCACTTTCTAACGCTCCCTCATATTTCATTCAGACACAGACCCAAAATTGTAATTGTTTTAGCTTCCCCCATGCAAGCTGTTTTTCAGGGACCTCTGCACTCCTGTCCTCTCCAGGTTTAAAATCTGCCATCTAAGTCAAGGACTATTGTAATAATATACAATCCCTATAGACATTGAAAGAAACAAAGACGTTTTGTGGCTGGAACATCTACAGGTTTGAGCAGGGTATCATTTTTTATTCTGTTCCAGATCTCATATTAGAACCAGATGCCATTATATCAAGCTGTGGGGCATGCTGTGGCAAGTTCTGTCAAATGCTGGGCACTTGGGACCTTGAGTTCTTTTTCAATTAGGACTGGCCAAGGAAATGTGACTCCTTCCAGTAGCCCCAATGTCTTCCTGTGCCTTAAATTTACACTGGATGACTGAGGCACCAAGAACAAGCTCCGAAAAAAGAGGGAAAGGTCAATAACACACTAAAACCTCTTAAAAGGCTGGTGCTGGATTGGTCCTTGAAGATCTTCCTATGATGAACAAAGCTGAAGAACTGGCTGGGGCATCTTCGAGAACACCCTCAATCTAATTGGAGATCAGAAATTGCTAGGACAAAAATAGAAGCAAGTGGGTGATGGCAGTGAAGAAAACCCTTCAAAATGCATTGCAGCGCAACCGATTTACTTAAGGAGTCCACGTTTGTGCTTCCACATAGGAAACTGTCTCATGAGTTTAGCTGTCTGTATTTTGAATTGGGAAAATATCATGGGGAAAAAAGTTAATAAATCAATCAATGGATCTTTATTCGGAAATAAATCCCTAAAAGATATATAAAAACAGAGATTTGGTAAAACGTAATCTAGTTAAAATACAGTATATCATGCAAAGATATAAGATAAACATTTTTAAACTTGTTCATAAGATAAATGTTCTAAATAGGCATACATTTTCCTTCACCTAAGAGCCAAGGTAATAATTGTAGAAACTGAAAAATATAATTCCATAGTATTTAAATTAAATAAATATTCAAAAACCTCCTTAAGGTGAAACAGTCTATGTGTTTTAAATAAAGGTTTTAAAAAATCTTTCCTTATATCCTGGTAAAAAATCCAAAACAATAAAAGATGCTCAGTAGATTGGGCAGTTATCCCATTACAAGGGCATGTGTACTCACCAATTCTTTTTAAATGCTGTTATGTAATGTAGTGTTCCTGATCTAAGCTGTGTAGGATAAAACATTTCCTGTGTGTTTGTTACATGTAATCAATAACTTGGCATTTCATTACACAATTTATTTCCAATATATCTTTGCACTGTTCCTTTAGAATTTCATGGCAAGACCGGAGGCTATCATTATGCATAACCTTTTATTACTCCACTCCTTGCAGCACTTAGAAGTATTACATCAGCAAACAAAACTTCTAGAACATAGAATGTCCAAACAATATAAACTCCCCCACACAGCAGCCATCTTCCTCTTTTATTCTGCTGCTCCTTGCAGATAAGTATCGTGGTTTGCATGAGAGAAAAAGAAATGATGTGTTTTGGTAATTGCTTGGCTTAAAGCGAGTAATTTAAGAGTATGAATGTGAAGCAGAGTTATTGTTGAGAGTGGTTGCTTATTTAACGTGAATGACGAATGTTTTGGTATGAAGGGGTCGGTTGGTGTTAAGGATTTAAAGTATAACCCAATTTACGGGTTTAAAAGGTTTGAGGAGCAGGTGGAAGTAAAAGGTTTAGGCAAAAGTAATTTTTGAAGGATCGGTGTTGAAATTAAGGTAGAAGTTTGTTATTTAAATAATTCAAAAAGCGCAAGTAAACTTACACGTCTCGCAGCGGGTCTCGGGGCTCCTGTTTCAGTGGAGTCACGAAATGGGTGAAACAAGGTGCGGCATCACGCGTGTATGCGCGGTGGCGCACGGCGGACATCTTTGATGAGGACTAGACCGCGTTGAGTGTGTTTGCACTAACGCGAGTGAATTTGACAGTTGAAACTGTCGGAAAGGGGAGAGAAGTCGAATCGGAAGAAGAATAAGGCGGAAAGAGGTTGTTTAGGCGTCGTGAGGGAAATTATTGATTGAGTGGCATTAAAAAAAAAAAAAAGGGGGGGGAGAAATAATTTGATTTTAAATATGGAGAATGAAGAGAATAGCCAAGGAGGAGTGTCGGGGAACAATGAGTTACGGAAATTAGTGCAGGAAGAAATTAAGAGTTCTATGAAAGATGTTTTAAAAAATGTGTTAAAAAGGAAAAGGAGGCTAGAGGCAGAATCAGATGAGGAATATTGGTCATTTAATGAAGAAGAGAGTGCAGGAAATAAAATAAAGGGAAAAAGAGTAAGGAAAGAAAAGAATATTGAGGTTGGTATAAAGTTTAAAAAAGGAACTGGTGTATCAAGTGCATCGAGAGAAGGAGGTGTCCTTAGCGGCACAAAAGATGGTGTCCATAGCGGCACAAAAGATGGTGTCCCTTGCGGCACAAAAGACATTGAAGAATCTCAGGATGAGATTTATGAAGAGGACAGTGAGGATGAGAATGACAAATTTATTCTTGACGATTATTTGGATGATGGTTGGGATATGGACAGAGATAAGATAGTAAAGGAAAGGAAGGAGAAGGGTTTGGTTAAAGACCCTCAGGGAGAGGAAATGTTTTGTCCTGACCTAATTAGACATCCAAGGAGTACTGATTGGTGGCCATTGCCACATGTTGCTGAATTTATAAATCTTTGGATTCGTAGGCCTTTGGAGAAGGAAGCCAGGGCAGTCATGAAGGCTGAATGTTCGAGGCCAGTGATTGAAGGAAAATGTTGTCTTACACCCGAATTGGACCCAGACCTCATTAGCTTTCTCTTTAAGATGGGTCGTGACCCAAGGAAAGGTTTAGAGAGGGCTTTAAAGCAATGTGAGGACAGGTTATTATACGTATTGGGTCCAATTGCAAGGATTCTTGATATGGCGGAGGAGGCCAAAATGAAGAAGGTTGAAGTGGATGTAGATCTTCTTAGAGGATGGTCCCAAAGAGCGATTTGCTTGTTGGGAAACGCAAACGCAGCATTAATTTCGGAAAGGAGGAAAGGCGTTTTAATGAGAATTAGCCCTAAGTTGGCTGAATTTTCAAAGAAGGAGCCTTCTGAAGATCCTAAAGGACACCTCTTTGGAGAAAGCTTGGTGAAGGGGGTAGGGAAATACGTAGCAACCTTCACAAGTTTAGATAAAGCCCAAACAAGTTTAAAAAGGGTTTTTAATAGAAGTGTTTTTGATAGGGCCGGGGGAAGGGCCCGTTTCCCTGGCCGTGGGTACTTTAGGGCACAATACCAGTCCAATGGTAGAGCCGCGTTCAGGGGTTTCCAGTCGGCAACTGGATTTTACCCTCAGAGAGGTAGAGCGTCAGGAAGAGGGCGACAGCCAAGAGGACGAGCACAGTTTGCTCAAGGATCACATGGTAAGTATGAAGACGATTATTGGTTTTTCCCCAGAAAAGGTAGGGGGAAGATTGAGATTTTTCGAGGAAAATTGGAAAAAGGTGACAGCAGACAGCTGGGTCTTAGGAACTGTAAAAGGTTATGTGATAGAATTGGTGGAGTTGCCGTTTCAAATGAAGGAACAAAGTCAACTGGTTTTCAGAGGAGAATTAAAAGAAACAGTAGACATGGAGGTTATGGAAATGTTGAGGAAAGAGGCAATAGAGGAGGTTTCAGAGGAGTGCAAAGGATTTGTAAGCACAATATTTTTGGTAAAAAGAAAGGGAAAGGTTGGAGGCTGGTGATAAATTTGAGAGATTTGAATAAATTTGTGGTTTACAGACATTTCAAGATGGAGGGAATCCATCTTTTAAGGGATATGTTACAAGCAGAAGATTGGTTGGTGAAGTTGGATCTAAAGGACGCTTATTTCACGATACCTGTTGCAGAGCAGAGTCGGAGATTTCTGCAGTTCAAATGGATGCGTCGATTGTTCCAATTTACTTCTCTACCGTTTGGTCTGGCTTCAGCACCTTGGTGTTTCACCAAGGTGTTGAGACCTGTTGCAAAGTTTCTCAGGGAGAGAGGTGTCAGAATGATTATGTATCTGGACGACTTTTTGATTATGTCTCAAAACAAGGAGGAGTTGAAAGATCAGGTCATATTGTGTATGGGGCTTTTGGAAGGTTTGGGTTTTGTAGTAAACAAAGAGAAGTCTGTTCTGGTCCCAAGTCAGTGTTTGGAGTTTTTGGGTTTCGATGTGAATACAGTGTCAAAGACTTTAAGTTTACCGGAAAAAAAGGTAAAAAAGATAAAATCAGGGGTAAAGAGTGTTTTGAAGTAGAGAATGGTGAATTTGAGAGCTTTAGCAAGAGTAATAGGGTTATTTTCTTCATCGATTCAGGCAGTATTCCCAGGGTCACTTCATTACAGGGCATTACAGAGGTTAAAAGCTTATGCTCTCAGGAAGGTCTTGTGGTATGGAGATCAGGTCATTATCACGGAAGAAGCTCGAGAGGAGTTGATTTGGTGGTTGGAGAATCTGGAGGCGTGGAATGGGCGAGCGATTTTTGGAATTTGCCCGGATTTTGTTTTGGAGACAGAGAGTATTATTGGTGGTGAGGAGGCAGAGGTGTCAGGTGGTGTTAGTGACGCCTTTTTGGGCAGGTAAAGCTTGGTTTCAAGGTCTTTTGGAATTGGCAGTAGAGGAACCCTTTTTGGTCCCAGACTCAGAGGACATTCTTTTAGGAGAAGGAGGGGTGTTTCATCCTTTGGTTATGGAAGGGGCGTTGAGCCTTCTTGTTTGGAAGATATCAGGAGAGAGGAGCAGTTCGGAGAGCTTTCGGAACAAGCTCAGGAGTTGCTCAATGAGTCATGGGCACCAGGTACAAGGAAAAGGTATTTGGGAGCATGGAGGCAGTGGTCTGGTTGGTGCTTGGAAAGGGGTTTGGATCCCGTGGAGGCTTCTGCTATAGAATTGGCAATTTTTTGTCAACCTTGTTTGAAAAAAGATTAAGTTTTAGGTTTAGGACGATTAATTGTTATAGGTCTGCTATTGCAGCAGGTCATAGTTTGGTTGGAGGTTGTTCAATTGGGAGAGAACCTTTGGTATGTAGAGTCTTGAAAGGTGTTAAGTTAAGGAGACCCCCTAAGCCTAAGTATAGTGCTACGTGGGATGTTAATAAAATTTTAAGGTTGTTCGAAAATTGGCCAGCAAATAGGTTCCTGAGTAGTAAGCAATTGTCCGGGAAATTAGCAAGTCTATTGTGTCTTATTTCTTTTAGAAGAGTTTCTGACGTAAGGGCGTTAGATATTCGTAATAGAAGCTTTACTCCGGATGGAGGTTTTTTTAGTATTACGAAAAGAACGAAATGCATGTCAAGTTCAGTTTTTTATCCAAGATTTGTGGACCATCCTAAGTTATGTGTGGCGATGTGTTTAAAGGAGTATGAGGCTAGAATAAGCGAGTTTAGGAGAGTTGGGGATGATCAATTTCTTTTGTGAGACCTTTTCGTCCAGTAACTACGGCTACTATTGCAAGATGGGTGAGATTTTGCATGTCTGAAGCTGGCGTGGATCTGAATGAGTTTGGTGCACATTCTGTAAGAGGGGCTATGGCGATCAAGGTCTTTTTATCTGGTGGGTGTTTAGAGGAGATCTTGCGTGCAGCTGATTGGTCAAGTGCAGATGTTTTTGCTAGGTTTTATCTAAAACCTTTGGGGCATGTGTCGTCTGGTTTTGTCACAGCTTTAAACATGCATAATGATAGCCTCCGGTCTTGCCATGAAATGTAGATTCTCCAAGCTTTGTGAAAAGAGAATCTGGATTTCATTAAAGACACGGAGGCTAGCATTATCCCTCCCTCCCTCCCATAGTTTTGGGGGCTTGGGGAGTAAATACAATGTTGGATTATTCTGGTAGTAATGTTTAGGTGGGTGTTAAACTGTTTAAAAAAAAAAAGAAAAATGTTTATTTTTTTCCAGATGTCCAGTAGGAGGATTTTTGGAGAAGTTCAGCTGCGGATTGGTGTTTTAATGTTTTCTTCAGGAGCAGCGTACAAGAGGAAGATGGCTGCTGTGTGGGGGAGTTTATATTGTTTGGACATTCTATGTTCTAGAAGTTTGTTTGCTGATGTAATACTTCTAAGTGCTGCAAGGAGTGGAGTAATAAAAGGTTATGCATAATGCTAGCCTCCGTGTCTTTAATGAAATCTAGATTCTCTTTTCACAAAGCTTGAAGAATCTACATTCTCACTGGATTCCAGTGTAGCATTCTGTGTCCCATGAGAAGCATTTTTATTTCCTTTTTGCTAAAGTATAAAATACTTGTAGGGTCGTCTAGAGAGAACTTCTTTCCTATTACGTTTAAGAGGCTTTTCACATGTTTGAACCTAGGGATATTGTCTCTACAATCCAGGGCAAGACAGTCTTTAATTATATCTTTAGTAAACTTAGTTCCAAACTTGATCCAAATGCTATGCCAAGTCAGAAGTGCACAGATATTAATGGAATCTTCAATATAGGGGTGGCTAGTTAATTATGAACGATATAAGATGAAGTGGAACTGCCAATAAACTGTGTAAAAACTGATTCTCCAGTATTTGTAATGCCTTACAATTAGACATGCCCCACAAAGCAGCCCCATAAATTACGCTATTAATACATTTACACCTATCTAGTTGTAGCATTTCCCTAATAGGTTTATTTCCAAGTTTAGATGCAAATTTAAAAATTGCCTCAGAGGTTCCGATAAATTTAAGTCTTTCCATGAGCCTGAGTTGGAAAAGTGAAGCCCCAAATAGGAAAAATTCTCTACTTCCACTAATGCCTGACCATTAACATAATGGGTTTTCTTCCTCACTTTTCTTGAACTGCAAGTCATAACATGGGTTTTTCTTAAGTTTAGTTTCATGTCCTTGCCCTACATTAATGATGTAAATCCATCAATTAAATGTTGTAGATCATTTGCCGTCCTAGGTATTAATACCGCGTCATCGGCATACAAAAGTATTGGGGTTGAGCACTTGCCAACTTTAGGAGAATCGGCTGGCAATTATTGTAAGCGCTCCTCCACCTCATTTATATGCAATCAAAATAGGAAGGGCGCGAGAACACACCTTGCCGTATGCCTCTTGCAACGCTGAACCCTGTGGTACACTGACTATTTGCACCATAGCGTACCCAGGGGATTAAATGACAATATAATTGTGACAAAAAGGAGATATCAGGTGGTGCACCCATATCTATCAATGTCTTCCACAGCTTATCGTGGTTGACTAGATCAAATGTGCTGCTTAAATCAGTGAAACATAAAAACAAGTGACCTTTTCTTGGCTATAGTATATTTCACTACTGAATCCATATAGTGAATCAGTAAGCACCTGATTAGCCTCTGCCCAAGTCTCCAGTCTTTCTTATAAAAACCTTTCCAATAATTTGATAGATGCATCAAGGAGGGAAATTGGCCTATAGGACTGAGCGTCCTCCTTGTTCCCTTTTTCAGGTCTCCCCTAGGCAGTGCTTGCGCTGTCTTTTCGAGACATGCTGTATTCAGGTATGGACTTGAAGCTCCACCCACTCTCCGCCCACATATTTCATTGGCTTGTGTCATTGTCCTTTGTAAATGTTGGCTCCTGATTCGTTAATAGGCTTATTAGTCCCTCCTTACTACCGCCTTTTCTACATTTGTAACCTCCCATGAGGACTGGCCCTTTTACTTGTGTTGTTACACGCTATGTTTTATTTAGTCTGTGAGCACTACTTTCTTTAATGATTTTCTCCTACTGCAGACAAGACGTTTCCTGCCTGGCGCCTGCTTTGCTTGCACCTTTTCATCCAAGTAATTTATTTTTTTAAAGGCAGCTCATCACACTTTAACTATAGCAGCTGCGCCCCTTTATTTTCCTCGTAACTTGCTCCTTTTCATCTGCATATTTTTATTTTTTGGAAGCATGGCATGCTTTTCTTTACTGGCCACGCTCCTTCCATTCATTTTTTGGGCAGCAGGGCACTCTTTTACTTAATTTTGCTCTGAACTAGCTCCTTTTTATCAGCATTATTTTTTTCTTTTTGCAAATGCGGCACACTTTTAACTATAGCAGCCGGTCGCCTTATTTTTTCCTCAGAAAAGCAGCCAATGGCTGCAAGTGCTAAATTTGCCTGCAATGCAATAGTCCTTTTTGATCTGCAACTAGCACAACCCACCTTTTAACGTGGAGCCCGCCCCACTCACAATTCCCTGGAGTGCTGCTCACCGGTGCGGGTGTCACTGGACGCTGCTGCTGCGGGGTGCAGACTCCCTGCTGTGAAGGTAATTGCAGTTGCTCTGCAGGCACTGTTGCTCCAGCTGTGAAGGCTGCAGCTCCAGCTGTGGTATCTGCTGCAGCCTGGGGCCCCTGGCCACCTAGAGCTGCAACTGCCAGGGCCCCATTCTCTTGCTCGTCGCCTCTGCTGTTGGTGCATTTGTTCTTCCTGCCTTTGCTCTATTTCAGGTTCGGCATGGCTTAGCCTCCACCAACGTCCTACATTAATAACCACACATAACTCCAAGTGGTTTGTAAAATATTAATGTTTTAGAAATTTTCAGTTATAGAATTTAGGTTATATCTACACTATGGAAACATTTGAATGTTTCCTCACAACCTTTATTTTAAATCACATATGATACAAAAACAGCAGACGTTTCTCTTCTAAGATTGCTACTGCAGTAACCACGAAGCACATGGCTTGCCTTCCTTGTTCTGTGGTCCCTGTTGCTTACTGGTGATACCTCTCACACCCATCTCGAAGTCACATGGTAACATTACTTTTTTGTAGAGGCTCTGGGAGATTAAGTGATTGCCCAGAATCACAGGATGTTGAGTACCTGGTTCCGCAGCCCCGAAGTCAGCAGCTCTGGCATTACGCCACATCCTCTCCGTTTCTTCCCCACTCCCTTCACAAAAGCGGTCTCTTTATTATTCACGAACTTGCTCTCATTTTGAGTTGTTTGTTTGCAGTCTGTCTTTAACTAGAGGAGTTAACACCCCCTCTACAAATCCCACTTGCCTAGCTGCTGCTGCAGACAGTTTTGTGTTTAATCAGTAAAATAAAATATTTGCCTCATATCACGCAATTTACTTAAGCTCGGAAGCTTGATTAATCCAGGTTTTTTGGTTTCACTTTCTGCCTCCTGATCCATCCGCTTTATTAGCTTGCTTTCTGTTTGGATTGGTGGTCAACCCATCCCGGCTTAGCTGGGTGACCAGATTTAATTTTAATTTTTAAGCTGGCTGCAATGACTTTTGTAAATTTACAAAAGGCTACAACAACTTCTTGCAGGTGGGGGTTCCACTCTGCACAAATAAAAACAGAAAATATTATTTAAAGCTAATAAATATTTAGAACAGGGCAGTTTCATTAATACCTGTTCATTTTAGGCTTATCCCATTTTGGCCGGCTGTATCAATATGCCTTGCCCGCTGTGCCCCATTCACATGTGGGGTCTTAATATTTAGGACTTGCAGTAACGGCTGGTGATTACTAAAGGAGCTGGGTTCGACCCTAAATAAATCAACCGTTACCAAGCTATATTTAAAAATTAAAATATGGTCTATAGTTGAGGATTAGCCACCACCCCCACCCCCCCCCCCCCCCTTTAAAGGTTGGTAACGCCATGCTATTTTCTCCTTTGATCTGGACTGTTCTATATTAAGCTTAAAAGTCAATTCATTTAGTATTTCTCCATATGCGTCTTGTGTAAAGTGTGGTTGCCCATCACCAAAACAGTCTTTATAGCCACATGATTCATCATTAGTTACTTTGCATTTTCTGGTGTTTAAAATCTCCTGCCCAAATACAAATATAGGGTATCAGTGAGAAGTTGGCCAGGCATATGCTGGTCACTAGTTATAGTGGCCACCTTGCACCAGTCCAATTCAACTTTTATGGTACATAGGTTTAAGACAACCTTTTAAAGAAAGCTATCCTAGTGGTAGCTGTGGAGAGCAGCCTTCAGGCTAAGTCTCAGAGGAATGTAAAGCAGCTTGTTTTACCTTATAATCTCTTGAATTACCAAATGAAAGGACACCACACAGGTATATATATCAAATATATATGTATTTATTACTAGACACACTCTTCTAATCTCTTTATGAGATTAGAAGTCAAGAACATATGCCAATATCAATGTTTCACAATAAGTTGAGCACAAATATGGCTGGGGCCCTAGGGGCGTACCAGACCATATACTAAAAAAGAGGTTTAGGAAAGTCGACTTGCAAGGGGACACGGCCTAGGGCCTGTAGAATCGCTGGGGCTTCACTAATCCACCCAAGGCAGGTAAGTAAAGGACCCACGGGAGACGCGTGCAGTGTGAGAACACAGCCGCGGGTTCCCTATTGATTTCAATGGAGCAAGTCGCGGTTGGATTTTTAAAGTTTCAGGGTACTTCGAGGTAGTCTACAAGCAAGCCACTTACAAGGTAAGTAATTCGAGGGCCAACACACACTGGAGCACCGGAGTGCAACCCAAGCCCCACAGGGCACGGTCACCCAGTCGCTAGAACAGCAGGCAGTGCTGCACCGACTCCAAGCAGCATGCCTCCCTGCGCAGGTATGAAGCAGCGCGGCTCCCACAGCAGGCCGCCAACTGGAAGTTCACTCCCTGGGGCTCCGAGCGGCCCGCAGAGGCGGCTCAGCTAACTCCCCAGAGGCACTCATATGTGCAGCAAGCAGTTCGGGGTTGCTATGTCTCCCCGTTAAAGGATAATTAACAGTCATTTAAGCCATATTGGATTGGCTAAAGAAAAACAATCTGCCCACTCACTTTCTGTAGAGAATGGTGGGAGGAAAAATGCCACGATCCTGCACAGAAACCAAAGCTTGGAGATAACTATTCATTCCTTCAAGATAACAAACTTAGGGCCCGATGTACGGATATCTGGTTGCAAAATATATAGGTCGGTTCATAAAATTCTGAATGCTCGTGGGTCATAATCCAACCTACATCATGAATATTAATGAGTTATGACACAAATTGACCCTCCATACAATTGGAGACCATCACAGGGGTGGTTGACAGCTGGGGTCAGTAGATCACCATGTCTATGATTGATTTTAAATACAGCAAACCTTTTTTTTTAAATGCAGCCTGTTTTCTTTAAAGGAAACCGGGATGCATTCAGAAAGAAAAGATTTAATTTTCTTTTTACATTTAAGTTGCCAGTGCTCCCTTGGACCACTGTCTACTCGTCAACTATTGTTTTTAATTCACAAAGTGGAAGGGATCCTAAGCAAACCCCTTACTTTTTGCAAATGAGTTACCTTCACCTTTGAGGTCCCTGTAACTTTTAATTATTTTGCGACCAGATTTCGGTCACAAAACATTGGCACATCTTGTCACAAGCCTGCCGAAACCTGCTCACACGTGGGCAGGAAATTACTCATGCTGCAGGTCTCCAGCTTGTTCCTCGGGGGTATGACAAGTTCTTGGTTGGCAGAGCGTGGTCTCTGAAGAAGTCTTCAATGCATATAACATGTTTAGTGCATCTGGCCATCTCCGCTGCCATCCAAACGTAATACAAGCCAGCCTTCGGTGTTCAGTTCAGTTAAAAAAGGTACAATCTCACTGCAATAAAATATGTAAATCACTTAGGAATCGCAAGTTCAAAAATTCTTCGGGGGCTAGCCAAATAGGTTTAGAAAGTCTGCCTTCAGTATCTCAAAGCAATGCAGGCAGAATATATTCCCAGAACCCATAACACAATGGTGGACTTGCGTTCTTAGCATCTTTTCAAATTGGGTGTGTTCTTTTTTCAATCTATCTATTTACAGATGGAGACCATGCCAGTTGGTTCTCACCATTGATGCTTTCCTCCAACCTGGAACCCCAGGTCTCCTCCATGCATTCCCACCTTTTCTGATGATATCCAGATGTTATTCCCAACTGACTAGAGGGATGGATTCTATAGTAACGATCA
The DNA here is from genome assembly GCF_964204655.1 of Triturus cristatus. Lineage (NCBI taxonomy): Eukaryota > Metazoa > Chordata > Amphibia > Caudata > Salamandridae > Triturus > Triturus cristatus. The sequence goes on along the minus strand of NC_140586.1, from coordinate 195,169,771 downwards.
TTCCATTTTCAACTTCTGAAATCTGGGTCCCTAAAAGCATGGATATGTCCAATGAACAACCAAAGAGAAATGAGTTCTCTCTACGTAACACCCATACAATTTCATAAGCTACAGAAAGGAGAGCACAAGTTAAATCAGAAAACTGAGCAATTGGTTGATCATTTCCTGGTTTATATTGGAGTCCAAATGGTAGACTGGTTAGAAAGGCAGTAGTAGAAAGGCAGTAGAGTTCAGAGGAAAAAGGTAGAATAAACACCACAATTTCTCTATCCTTCTAACTTCACAGACTCTCCAACACATCAGGTCAATGTCATGAACTTCTCAGGTCAGTCAGTATGTAGGTGATGGTTTGGAAAGTTTTGGTTCAAAGTATCCTGTACAAGGCTTTTCATCAGAATCTTATTAGATGCATCAAATTTTGATGGGCGCTATGGGTACCGCATCGTTCATAGTCACCTGTAGCTTATTGGTGAGCTTTTCCGGGAGGCCAATGTATAAGGCGTTCCCATAATCCAATCTGGACATGATTGTGGCTGATACGATCATCTGTGCTGCTTCAGTTGAGAGGAGGGGGGTACGGCTAATGTATAGAATTACACTTGGACCACCTGGGCTAGGTCATGTATGTGATCATTTCCTCCGATGTCAGGGTCATGGAAAATGTATTAAATTCCTTAGTTTCCAAAGTAGGTCATAAAGAGCGATCAATACTTGTAAATCGGTGATCTCCCTAGATCATAGATTCGTTAATGGAAAACTTGTGGGCAAACACCCATTCATTTGCATCTTCTAAGTGGAGTAAGACTAAGTAGTCCTCCAGTTCCTAAATCTAACATAGTATTTCTCCAGTTCCTAATTCAAAATCGTTGTGGGAGGTTAACTTTAGGCCTCAGTTGTTTATTTCATTGAATGATAGTTATATGCCTACTCTTGAAGTATGGTCAGCTAAACGTACTATATTGTTGTGTCTAGCCTTTTTACAGAAGGGCATGTGATGCCAAAGTGTTGTATTTGGTAGAGAGTTTACTACTTTAGATGAACGATGCAGCTAGGCTGATTTTCAGGCTTCCCAGAAGGACCACGCAACCCCTTTGCTGCGCTAGCTACACTGGCTCCCCATTAAGCAGAGAGCAAAGTTCAAGGGCCTCTGCATTGTCCACAAAGCCATCTATGGCCAGGCCCCGGCCTACATTAAGGAGCGCCTCGGGAACTATGTACCGGGCCGTAAACTCCGGTCGTCCGAGAGCTGCCTCTTGGCTGTCCCACAGTTTAAAACTATATCCAACGGAGGTAGAGCCCTCTCCGTCCTACTCCCGCAACTCTGGAATCAACTGCCTGACTGCCTACGCAAGGAATGCGCACTCCCCCCTTTCAGGAAATCTCTCAAAAAGCTCCTGTTCAGGGAGACTTTGGACACAATCTAATCATCTGCCTTGCGTGTTTTGGTGACTGTCATTTGGTCTCATCCACCCTCTCCAAGCGATAAGAGTCCTGCTGGTGATTTATGCGCTGTAGAAGTAACAGTTAACATAACATAACATTTCTTATTTTAGGTAAAGTAATTGGTGCTGCTGCATTGATAACATTTGGTACCACCTTCCTTCTCGTCGTTCTCTATTTTGTTAGTCCAAGTTCTGCTACTCGTTGCTTTTTTCCTCTCAGTAATTCTATTCATAGCATCATCTGTTTGTCCCTGCATAAACATTAGCACATCTACCAGTAAACTCCGCCTTCCTTTCTAATGCAGTCAGGGCCATCCCAAGGGAGTGAGGCATCCAGCTAGGGCTGTTCGTCCCTTTGACCCAGTCCCACTCTTTTCAGGGACCCGGGTACCTCCTGCTAAATGTATTTATATGGCACAAAAGCAGGTCTGACCTGCCCTGGGTTTTATTCAGCGGTACAAAAGGGGGTGGTGATGGACGGAGCATCAGAACCAATCAAACACTCACACCCAGTCAACAGATCTGGGTTTGATCCATCACCGTTCTTTAGCCCACTCTGCCACCCCAGTTCAGACATGGCCATATGCAAATCAGTCTGACCCTGTGTCTTATGGGAACAGTCCAGCCCGAACTGCCAAGCAATGCCTTCCCTGGACCGGAAACAAGCTTCCTAGGACCGGTTTCTGGCATTTCAGCCGTCTTCAGCCAGGCTTGTTTGAATCCAGTGGCACAGTGAGCAAGGGACTCACGTCTGAGCATACCCTGCCAACTTATGGCGAACAAAGCGGTACAAAAGGGGGTGGTGATGGACGGAGCATCAGGACCAATCAAACACTCACACCCAGTCAACAGATCTGGGTTTGATCCATCACCATTCCTTAGCCCACTCTGCCACCCCAGTTCAGACATGGCCATATGCAAATCAGTCTGACCCTGTGCCTCATGGGAACAGTCCAGCCTGAACTGCCAAGCCATGCCTTCCCTGGACCGGAAACAAGCTTCCTAGGACCGGTTTCTGGCATTTCAGCCGTCTTCAGCCAGGCTTGCTTGAATCCAGTGGCACAGTGAGCAAGGGACTCGCGTCTGAGCATACCCTGCCAACTTATGGTGAACAAAGCGGTACAAAAGGGGGGGGTGATGGACGGAGCATCAGAACCAATCAAACACTCACACCCAGTCAACAGATCTGGGTTTGATCCATCACCGTTCTTTAGCCCACTCTGCCACCCCAGTTCAGACATGGCCATATGCAAATCAGTCTGACCCTGTGCCTCATGGGAACAGTACAGCCCGAACTGCCAAGCCATGCCTTCCCTGGACCGGAAACAAGCTTCCTAGGACCGGTTTCTGGCATTTCAGCCGTCTTCAGCCAGGCTTGCTTGAATCCAGTGGCACAGTGAGCAAGGGACTCACGTCTGAGCATACCCTGCCAACTTATGGTGAACAAAGCGGTACAAAAGGGGGTGGTGATGGACGGAGCATCAGTACCAATCAAACACTCACACCCAGTCAACAGATCTGGGTTTGAGCCATCACCGTTCTTTAGCCCACTCTGCCACCCCAGTTCAGACATGGCCATATGCAAATCAGTCTGACCCTGTGCCTCATGGGAACAGTCCAGCCCGAACTGCCAAGCCATGCCTTCCCTGGACCGGAAACAAGCTTCCTAGGACCGGTTTCTGGCATTTCAGCCGTCTTCAGCCAGGCTTGCTTGAATCCAGTGGCACAGTGAGCAAGGGACTCACGTCTGAGCATACCCTGCCAACTTATGGCGAACAAAGCGGTACAAAAGGGGGTGGTGATGGACGGAGCATCAGAACCAATCAAACACTCACACCCAGTCAACAGATCTGGGTTTGATCCATCACCGTTCTTTAGCCCACTCTGCCACCCCAGTTCAGACATGGTCATATGCAAAGCAGTCTGACCCTGTGCCTCATGGAAACAGTCCAGCCCGAACTGCCAAGCCATGCCTTCCCTGGACCGGAAACAAGCTTCCTAGGACCGGTTTCTGGCATTTCAGCCGTCTTCAGCCAGGCTTGCTTGAATCCAGTGGCACAGTGAGCAAGGGACTCACATCTGAGCATACCCTGCCAACCTATGGCGAACAAAGCGGTACAAAAGGGGGTGGTGATGGACGGAGCATCAGAACCAATCAAACACTCACACCCAGTCAACAGATCTGGGTTTGATCCATCACCGTTCTTTAGCCCACTCTGCCACCCCAGTTCAGACATGGCCATATGCAGATCAGTCTGACCCTGTGCCTCATGGGAACAGTCCAGCCCGAACTGCCAAGCCATGCCTTCCCTGGACCGAAAACAAGCTTCCTAGGACCGGTTTCTGGCATTTCAGCCGTCTTCAGCCAGGCTTGCTTGAATCCAGTGGCACAGTTAGCAAGGGACTCACGTCTGAGCATTCCCTGCCAACTTATGGCGAACAAAGCGGTACAAAAGGGGGTGGTGATGGACTGAGCATCAGAACCAATCAAACACTCACACCCAGTCAACAGATCTGGATTTGATCCCTCACCGTTCTTTACCCCACTCTGCCACCCCAGTTCAGACATGGCCATATGCAAATCAGTCTGACCCTGTGCCTCATGGGAACAGTCCAGCCTGAACTGCCAAGCCATGCCTTCCCTGGACCAGAAACAAGCTTCCTAGGACCGGTTTCTGGCATTTCAGCCGTCTTCAGCCAGGCTTGCTTGAATCCAGTGGCATGGTGAGCAAGGGACTCACGTCTGAGCATACCCTGCCAACTTATGGGGAACAAAGCGGTACAAAAGGGGGTGGTGATGGACGGAGCATCAGAACCAATCAAACACTCACACCCAGTCAACAGATCTGGATTTGATCCATCACTGTTCTTTAGCCCAATCTGCCACCCCAGTTCAGACATGGCCATATGCAAATCAGTCTGACCCTGTGCCTCATGGGAACAGTCCAGCCCGAACTGCCAAGCCATGCCTTCCCTGGACCGGAAACAAGCTTCCTAGGACCGGTTTCTGGCATTTCAGCCGTCTTCAGCCAGGCTTACTTGAATCCAGTGGCACAGTGGGCAAGGGACTCACGTCTGAGCATACCCTGCCAACTTATGGTGAACAAAGCGGTACAAAAGGGGGTGGTGATGGACGGAGCATCAGAACCAATCAAACACTCACACCCAGTCAACAGATCTGGGTTTGATCCATCACCGTTCTTTAGCCCACTCTGCCACCCCAGTTCAGACATGGCCATATGCAAATCAGTCTGACCCTGTGCCTCGTAGCAGTGTGATGGTTACTCGTTGTGTAAGTATGGTGGCCATGTGGGGTGCAAACTGCAGTGGCCTCCTGACGTGGGCCTGGCACTTTTTTTACAAACTAAGCACAGTACAGTCTCAGTCGTGGCTCATTATAAAACCTGAGCTCAGTTCAAAGTATTCTACTATACAAGAATAATATACTACAAGCATTGGCATAGGGGAACATGGCGGCCAGCTAGGAAGCACGGCCGTGAGCTCCGGCGTTCAGAAAGCATAGATATCGGCATTTTTGTTGGGAAAATATGGATTAAGAACAGATTTCTTTTCTTTAGGTGACTAAAACCCTGAGGCAGATAAAATTTCAATTCAAATTTACGTACTCGGAAAACCAAACCTATGGTTGATTCTGCGGCTTCTCTCGTTTTCGGCACTGCGGTGCAGGGCGTCGGCTCTTCCGCTGTTGAGGCTGCTCAGTTTGCGGCCGGTTCGTCGCTGTTGTGTGCCGCTCGACTGCTGTGGAGAGGTCGGCTGGCGGCAGCACGCTTGAGCTTCCGGGTCACGGGAGCAGACGGGGAGGCTCGCTGAGGCGAAGCAGGACGGGTTTGGAACTTGGTGCGTACCGGCGTACCTGAACTAAGCAATTTCAGGAAGGAGGTGAGAGGACTGGAAGGGATCTTGTTAGTGAAAGTAGGTGGGGGTGAATTTAATTCGCAATTAAAGCTGGGAACATTTTACAAAACCCTGATTATTGTTCAGAAAGGGAGTTTGGACTGCTGTTCGGACTGCCATATGACCCCAAAAAAAGGAGTTAGAGGTTTTTCAAAAAAGAAAAAGAACAAGAACGCAAATAAGTCTGGAGATACAGAAGGGCAAGGAAAGGCAGTAGACAAGGCAGGACAAGAGCTAACGACCCCTGAAACAACTCTCGAAACAACTCCTCAAACAACTAAAGACCGGTTAATTCATGAAAAAACGGGTTTGGCTAAAAATAGATACTCCCTGAGGAACGCAGAGTGTGCACGGTTGGTAGCCCAAGGAGAGGGGCGTACCAATAAGAACATAGGGCTAGGTATAGTATCTACTCGAGTCTCACCCCCCCCTGGTAACACAAAGAAAGTCTGCAGCATTGCAACAAGATAGTACGGATAAATTAGAGAAGATTTCAAGGAGGAATAAAACTTATTCAGGGAAACCTCGAGTTACACCATCCTTGAGGTCATATTTCAAAATAAAAGATGCAGAACCCTTATTAGCGGTCCTGCAAACAGCTAAAGCTACCATGGCTACTTTTAAATCTACTGGGGATACGCAGAGTCAGATAGTAGTTGAGACTAATCACCCTACTTCAAACAAATACTCTGCATTAGTGCAAGATAATACAGATGCAGTCATAGAGGAACACTTGTCACACACTCTTTTAGGAAGTGAACTCACCTCTAACACTACTAAGACAAATGCACAATCGGCTAGTCAGTCAAATGCGCAAGTACATGAGAACTTCATAGATCTAAGTTCAATGTTAATACAGCTTTCAAAGGAGATTAGATAAATTTGCCATCTCGGAAAATAATCAAACTAAAATACAGGAATCATGTGCGAACTTGGAAACTAAAATGGCTGATATAACTGCAAGGTTAACAATAATGTAAACAGCGCTTGGAGGTCTGCAAGAAGAGGTGAAGAATAACCAGTGAGAGATTCAAACTTTAATAAGTAGTGAGAAGGAAATCAGGGACAAGGTGGAGGTACTAGAAAATAATTCCAGACAGAATAATTTAAGGCTCCTAAATGTTCCAGAAGGACTGGAAAAAGAAATCTGAAAGATTTTGTGGTAACCATTATCAAGGAGGCTATGCCAGAATTTCAAACATGGGACCTAGAGCAAGATATACAGATGGCACATAGAGACCCGTTCAGGCGGGACCCAAAAAGGGACAAACTCTATGAGATCAGACATAGCTAAAATCACATTAAATCGCCAATGGGACCTTGGGAAGTATATCAAAACCCTGGAGGCACTGGGTGCAACGGCACAATTAAAATTCCCGGCTACTCTGAAAGTTATGTGGAGAAATAAAATGTATAATTTTAGGGAAGTCTCAGAGGTTGAGAAACTGATCGACTATATAAACACTCAAAAAGGTACACAATAGATATCACAGAAGGATAGGAACGTCGGAGCTCTAAGGGGGGCAATGTCTCACCCCATATGGAATAAGGGAGGGTTCCCCAGGGTAGGAGGGGGGTTTCAATGTGAGGGATGCATTTTTTCACTTGTAATTATGGGCACTGGGTGGGGAGCATTAGGGGAAAAAAACACACAAAAAATATCCTCATACATGACATTGACAAACATCAGAAAGAAGGTATTAAAGAACAAGAGCGAGGGGGAGAAAAAAATGAATAAAATCAGAATATTATCCTGGAATGTCAATGGTTTGAGAGTATATAGGAGAAGGAGGAAGATTTTAGAATTAATTAAATTGTCCGAAAATGATATAATTATCCTGCAGGAGACGCACTTACGAGAAGAGGAATGGGAAGGCGTACTTACATTAAATAAGTGGATAGTACATTTGGTATGCTCCAAGCAATCTTGTAACATTAAAGGAGTAGCCATATTATTTAAAAAGTCGGCTAACGTTAAAATAGAGAACTATAAGGTGGATAAAGGGGGTAGATGGCTTATAGTAAATATTAAAATTAACAAATTAAGACTCACTTTGGTAGGATACTATGGCCCCAATGTGGATGACCCTTCCCCTCTTAATGAGTTGTATAAACACCTCTTAGTTGCCAAGTATAACATAATTATGGCAGGAGACTTTAATATTTTGATGAATCCTCTACTTGACAGATCATCAACATACTATAAATGCCCCAAAAATAAGAAAGAGCATCCAACAATTGTTAAAGAACTTAGGGCTAGTGGATAAATGGAGACTCAATGCTGATAATAAAAAAAAAAATCACGTATCGAAATAAGAATCACGCCTCAAGAATCTATTTATTTATGGTGAATGAGAGATTAAGGGAAAACAATCTTATGGTTACACATCAACCTGAGCATCTGTCTGACCACGCGGCAGTGAAGTTAGAAATGTCCATAGGGAGAAATCTAACAGAATATAGATGGACATTAGACAGAACACTCTTGGGGAAACAGGGAGTGGTAGACATGTTAAAAAAAAGAAATGATTGAATTTTTTTATATAAATAATGAGTCTGCAGCGCCGCATATAGTTTGGGATACTTTTAAGGCCTATCTTCAGGGAAGACTCATAAGGCATGCTGCCTTTCATCAAAAAGAAGGGAAAAGAGAAGTCAAAGCATACGAGGATAAGATTAAAATAGCACAGGAAACTCTCTTAGGTTGTCAAAATATCACTTCAAGACTCGGACAGCAGGATAAGCTAAATGAGGCTAAAGAGCAGTTGGCAGAATTCCTGGAAGGAAAGATTAAGGAGCAATGGAAAGTCAGTAAAATGGCTCATTATGAATACGGGAAAGGGTGTGGGAAACTCCTTGCGTGGAAGACAAAGCACGACCAGTTAAGAAACGAGATTAAAAAGGTACAGGATGCAGCTAATCAAGAATTATGTGAGGACAATTCTAGTATAGGTAAGGCTTTTGGTAATTTCTTCCAAGAATTATAAACTGAAGATACGAGGATCTCCCAATTAGAATTGGATCAGTGGTTGGACCAGGATCTCTTACCGAGCATAAACACTAATCATCAAAGTATGTTAAATCAGGAAATTACAATTTTAGAGATAGAAAAATCCATTGCTAGTTTAAAGAAAGGGAAGGCGGCAGGACCGGATGGCATCCCCAGTGAACTTTATAAAGTTCTAAAGGAGATTTTGGTCCCACATCTGCACAAGCTATTAAATAGTATATATACCAATCATGCCTCTATCCCAGCTTCATGGAATGAAGCTTTTATAACTTTGATATTAAAACCTTCAAAAGACCCTCTGAAATGTGAATCGTATAGGCCAATCTCTTTATTAGGCAGTGACTAAAATCTTCACACAAATTTTGGCTACAAGGTTAAGCATGACATTAGGGGACATTATACATCAAAATCAAAAGGGTTTCATGAAATATAGACAGTTGAAGGATTTAGCACATGAATTAGTCACTGCAATTGACGTAGCTATTACAACAAAATCACCGTTAACTGTTATAATGATCGATGCTGCCAAAGCATTTGACAGAGTAAGTTGGCCGTACTTATACAAAGTTATAGAACAAAACAATCTGGGTAACAATTTTCTAAATGCTATAAGATCAGTTTATGAAGTACCAACAGCAAGAATAGTGATAAATGGATCTCTTTCACCAAAGATTAAGATAGAGTGTTTGACTAGGCAGGGATGTCCCTTGTCCCCTTTATTATTTAACATGTACATAGAACCATTGGCCAGAAGAATTAGATCAGAAACTGAGATTCTCCCCTTCAGATAGCTAGACTGGAAAATAAAGACAGCATTATATGCTGACGACCTGATGATATATACACCGGACCCTGGGAGATCATTAACCCGTATAATGGATATAATGGAAACTTTTGGAGCTTCTCTGGTTACTCAGTGAATAAGGATAAAACTGAGACTATGACTTGGAATGGTCCAATAAATTCCCCATCAGAAAAGCCAGAGATTAGATATTTGGGTGTTAAGATAACCAAGGACTTAGACAACATAGCTCTTATTAACTTTAAGAAACTCCATTTAGAAACCAAAGCATTATTAGAATTATGGACGCACTTGCCTTAATCAATATTGGGCAGAGTCAACTTGAAAAACAAGGCTGTGAGAATAGCTTGGAAAAAATTACGTTAAAAGAAAATTGATGGGGGAATCGCCCTGCTGGACTTTAAACTATACCATTGGGCTTTCTTTTTTAAAAACACCAGACATCTTCTTATGGATAATGCACAAAATATTCCCCATCACTTACGGGTTTTAAAAAAGAATCTTCCGAAGGAAGGACATTTTTTTCTATTCAAATATGGTCATCCTAAATTTTAAAAAAGAAAATCAGGTTCAAGGTTTTGTCAGCTTGTGAGGTATGGGTGCAAATTAAAAAAGTTCTTGGTATACCATACTATGGTTGTAAAGCGCCAATTTGGGACTCTCCAGGCACTCCAGAATGCTTCTCAGATGTTCTAGCTCTTCCTTTACTAAGGGCGGGCCTGACAACTTGGGGGGAGTTAATTGAACACAATTCCCTTATTTCTTGGAATACACTTACATCAAAAACTAACTTTACTTTAGCAAGATTTAAATATCTTCAATTGTCAAGTTGGGACCAAAATGAACTGCAGATCGGCTTGGAGTCAGAATGGGAGGGAGAGTTCGTGAAAAACCTAGTTTTTAAAAAGGAAGTGTCTAAGTGGTACTGGATGCTCGTGGAGGCGGAGGAGAACACGTTACCTGCACCAGAGGAGATATGGAGAACAGACATGCTGGACTATTAGACCCACACCCTTAAGAAGAAACCATCTCTTTACTCTATACAGAGCTTATTGGTCACCAAAGAAACTGGCCAAGATGGGTGGAAGCACGAAAAGACATTGTCCTAAATGCGGGCTAGAAAATGCGGATGATGTTCACATGCTATGGCAATGTCCGGTAATCCAAATCTTCTGGCACGAGGTGGGTGAGTTTGCCTCTAATACATTAGGAGCTAAAATCCAGGTAAGCCTTGAACTTGTTATATTTGGAATATTACCCAGAGGTAACAAAAATTATATAGCAAATATATCTCAGGCACATTTGTTATTTGCATTGAAAATTATGGCACATAGAGAAATATGCACGAAGTGGTTAGCACAGACTGCTCCATCACTAAGAGAATGGATTTTATATGTAAGGAATACTTGTGGGGTAGACTGTGCTAAGAGTTCACCTAAAAGGATTACAATGTGGGGACCAATACGGGCGACACTATTAGAAGAAGATAAGTAACGGGGAGTCATTATTTGGGAACATATAAGAAAGATGTCACTTTATAAAGTCCAATGATTAAGGCATACTAAACTATGTTGGAGGTTGGTCAGGTAGCATATATCTCCAGATATATAGTTCAATAAAAGGCCTAATGGATTTCTGGGTAGTAGTGTACTGTCGTGGTGGTCCCAGTTTGAGTGCACACAGCCTCAGTTCTAGGTCTAATGCTATGTATGTGGACAAAAAAAAAAAAAAGAATATACTACACAAAAAACGCAGGAATAAATCATTCTGGAAATAGCAGTCTAAGAGAAAAAAAATTAAGTAAAATGTGTGAAATATAAACTTGAATTAAATATTAAATTCCTGACATGAATTACCTTAACGTTTTTTAATATTTATTGTTTATAAATAGGGCATGAAAGGGACACGTGTCAATATCTGTTTTTAATTACTCGCCGGTCTGAGCTGCGGAGGGACTCGGCCCACTTAAAGCCATGTGTGAACTAATAGCCATTACTGATCATAGTGGCTGGAAACCTGGGTTCTAATCTGTCTATGGCATGAGATCGGTGTAGGTGAAATCTACTAACATTGTACTGTATTGTGTTGTATAGGTATTTATGCGGTCCTTTCCATACCCCTTGTGACTACTAATGCACATTATTTATATATGTAGCGATTCATACCCCTGGTGAGCTCATGAAGCACTCTGATTTGTATATGCTTTCTGGGTGCCTTTTAGAGTGATTGATTGAAACACTGTTTTTTGTAGTGTGGTCTCTAGAGGACATTTTGGGTGAGATACGTGAGACTTGAAAGAGGCGGTGTAAGAGCATTGCACCTACTGTTGCTGCACATAAGTGTGAGGTGTTGAGAAGAATGTGAGAATAGATGCTGTCTCATGTGCACATATCAACTTTAGCTGGCACAGTATCAATGTAGAGTCTGCCTTTGAGCATCAGTTGGATCCTGATGTGCATCAAAGGCTGATTCTACTATTAACCACTACTCCTAAACTCAGTATCTTGGGCACAATGAAAAAATATGTAGGTTTCTCCAGTATTTGGGGTGTCTTTCATAGATTCACATGCCTGAATCATTCCCCGTCGTCGGAGTGGGAGTCCCACGGTACATAAAAAAGCAATAATTATGCATATACCAAACAAAAAACCCTGGTAACCTGAACCAGGAAGTAAAGTAGCCTAAGCTACCAGGGAAAAAACTTCCACAGCTATGACTATCACTGTCATTATATACAGTCCAAACTGCAGCCAATCAGGCGACAGCACCCACCAGAATGTTCTCCTCAGAGGCTCAGGCTGTCGTGTGAAGGGAGTCTCCCTGAGCTCTGCTCAGTTCTTCAAGTTTCTGCTGTTTCTACAACTTCTAGGATGTCAACTACAAAGAAATCACTCTTCAGATCTTGTGAGTCCTGCGGAAAGCTTAGGCTTTTTTCTGAAGACCCTCACAAAAAATGCATCTATTGCCTCTATCCTGATCATGAGGTGAAGGAGTGCAAGATTTGCCGTACCTTCTCCTTAAGAGATAGAGAGGGACGCCTTCTTCTGTGGCTACAGAAGCTTAAGGATAAAGATGCTCCTTTATCAGAGATAGAAACTGCCTCTGGATCCTCTATCTCGTCCAGAAAAAGGGTGGCTGAGGAAGAATCTTCTTCTACTGGGGCAAAGGTGTCGAGGAGAGCCCAGTCTCTTAAGGGCTCGGGGCAGTCTTCGTCTTCATCTAAGAAGACATCTCCACCTTCAGGATCCAAGCCCTCTACGCCCCCTGGGAAAACAGGAAAAACCCAGCCAGCTAAGAGTTTTCCTGACAAGAAATCACCTCAGGTGAGATTGCCGTCGTCGACGGCGCCGTCGACGGCAGTGGCGTCGACAGTTATTATCGTCGACGCGATTTCAACGTCGACGATTACATTCTCGTCGCCGAGACCTACAATGATAATGTCATCAGCTTCATCGCCGTCGACGCTGGTTTCGGTGAGTGTAAAACCCATCTCGTCGACGAGGGAAGTGTCATCTCTCGTCTCCGTTCCGTCGACGGTAAGAATCAAGAAGCTGGCTCCGCCGACTACTTCGTCGACGTCTACTCCGTCGACGAAGATTGTGGCACCGTCGACTGTTGCATCGTCGACCAAGAATACCTCGTCGACGAAGAAAACCCCGTCGACGAAGATGGACGCGTCGACGCCCTCGTCGTCGAAGACTACCTCGTCGACGAAGACGACCTCGTCGACGGCACCACCGTCGACGAAGGTTGCCTCGTCGTCGGCACCGTCGTCGGCGAAGATTGTCCCATCGTCGACGGATGCCATCTCGTCGACGAAAACAGCCTCGTCATCGAAAATGGCTGTAACGTCAGGATTCGTTCCGTCGACACGAGTGTTACCACCTTCACTATCTACCTGCATGGATATGCAGGTATGGACTGCGACTCCGTCGTCTGTCGTGTTTGATCAAAAGTCACCAGCATCTACGCTTCTACAGCGTAGAGGATCGTCTTTAGAGGCTATATCGCCTCTAAAATTACCGGCGCAACTTTTACAATCGGAGGATAACGACTCCGAAGAAGATGAGAGATTTCGGACTGCAAGGAGTCCATCGGAGCTTCTCATCAAATATCAAGATGAGGATGATGAGGATGAACAATACGAACATCCTAATATGGAACCACAGCCAACACCACCTGCACCAGTGCCGTCTGGTCAAATGCCGTCGGAACTACTTGATAATCTGCAGTATATGTTGCAAGATTACTATAGACGTTTTCCTCCTTCGGAAACGGCGGAATCTCTTCCGGCTACACCCAGACCACGAGTACAGTTGTCGTCGCTCCAGTCACCAAGACCACCTTCTCCGTTGCCATCTCGGCAATTGCAGGTTTCAGGCGATGAAAGGGAGGAAGGAGAGGTAGATGATCAATCTATCATGTCGGAGTGGGATAATTACCAAGTACAAACTCCTTCTCCAAGTGCTCCAGCTCCGGTGGACTCTCCCCCGGTGGACATTGGGAATTTCCACTCACTGATGGAAAGAGCGACCAAGAGATTCCTGATTCCCATGGAAACAAAGGAAGATGACTGCTTCCTATATGACTTCAAGGACCAACCAAGGAAGCAGGTTCGGGCAATCCCAATCATTGACTTTATTTGGAAAGAGGGATTGAGACTGATGGCTACCCCTAATTCTCTTCCAGCAGTGTTACCAAGGCTGGACAAGAAATATAGAGCCCCAAGTAATTCACCAGCATGCCTGATTGGTCAACCTAAGGCAGACTCGGTTATAGCACAAGCAGCTCAGAGACGGGCTAGAAATCCCTCAACACCCATATCAGCTCCACCTGATAGAGATGGTAGAAGGTTGGATGCAATAGGAAAGAAAGTGTCTACGATGGCAGCCACCACAGTTGGGGCTGCGAACTCCCTGGCGATTAGGGCGATACGACCGCCAGATGTGGTCCGACATCTCTCCTTTCCTCGACATGTTACCGGAGCCTTCAAAATCCGAGGCTATAAAGATCCTGCAGGAAGGAGAGTATGCGTCTGCGGAAATCATCGACGCAGCAGTGGATGTGGCATCAACTGGTTTCAGGCAGCTGGCAGGAGCCGCAGTGCTGAGAAGGCAGGGCTGGCTGAAGTCCACTTCGTTTCGCCAGGAGGTGCAGTCTAAAATTATAGACATGCCATTTGATGGCGAATCCTTGTTCGGTGCACATGTAGATGAAGCGCTACAGGCAATAAAGAAGGATACGGAGACGGCAAGGTCCCTGGGTAGTTTGCAATTCCGAAAATCTACCTTCCGCGGAGCCAGAGGACGTGGATCCTTCTCTAGCAGGGGAGGTAATAACCAGCAGCGTTCCTTTCAAACCTCTCAGTATAACCAAAGATCTCAGAATTATCGCCAACAGTATTACGGACAGCGAAATCAACAATATTCGCAGTCGCGTAAGAAGCAGTCCTTTCGCGGACGAGAGTCCGGTAAGAAGCAATGAGTTCAGCCACCTGCCACCATCTCTACCGTTCCCACGTACAAGAATCGGAGGTCAAATATCCCACTTTTATTCAAATTGGTCCAAGATTACCTCAGACAAGTGGGTATTAGATATAATATCCAGAGGACATGCTCTGGAATTCACAAAAATTCCGCCAAATTCTCCTCCCAAAGGCCCACCCCCTGCTCATCTCAAGGAGCTTTTTTCCCAAATAAATTTGATGATTCAAAAAGGAGCAATAGAAAAAGTCCCTCTCTTACAAAAGGGAACGGGCTTTTACTCAAGATTTTTCCTCATCCGGAAAAAATCAGGAGAGTGGCGTCCAATTCTCGACCTTCGCGCCCTCAACCAATTCCTAAAGAAAATGTCGTTCCGGATGTTGACGCTCCAAGAAATTCTGCAGTTGCTTTCGATGGGAGATTACATTGCCACCCTCGACCTGCAGGACGCCTATTTTCACGTACCAATCCTACCAAGGCACAGAAAATATCTACGGTTCAGAGTGGCTGGCAGGGATTTCCAATTCAAAGTCCTCCCATTTGGACTCCGTTCTGCACCCAGAGTCTTCACAAAGGTCATAGCGCCAGTGACTGCGCATCTCCGTCTGCAGGGAGTTCAGATATTCCCGTACCTGGACGACTGTCTTATCAAGGCAAGTTCCGCCAAGGTAGCATCCGAGCATGTTCAGAAATGCCTTTTACTCTTCCAATCCCTGGGTCTATCAACAAATCTGGAGAAATCACATGTTATTCCTTCGCAAAGAAGAACGTTTCTAGGAGCGACGTTGAACACGGATCTGGTCAAAGCCTTCGTATCAAAAGAAAGGCAAACCAAAATATGCAATCTTGCGCGCTCTCTAAAATCAAAAGAGTGCGTTTCAGTCCGTGTATACAAATCCTTCCTAGGGATGATTTCGTCTTGCATTCATCTCATTCCCAACTGTCGGTACAGAATGAGACCGTTGCAGGAGGAACTCAATCTGCAATGGCTTCAGATCACAGGGTTATTCGAGGATCTCATTCACATCACCCCACGAATGCGAGAGGCCTTTCAATGGTGGAGTCAGATGAACCACTTGAAAGAGGGTTGCCCATTTCTGGTCGAAATGCCGGAGTTCACAGTCACCACAGACGCATCCCTCGAGGGTTGGGGAGCGCACCTTCAAGGAATGACAATCAATGGCAGGTGGACTCTAGAACAAAGAAAGTGGCATATCAACCTGCTAGAACTGCGAGCCATATTCCTGGCTCTAAAATCCTTCCAGACCATCATCCGAGGAGCATGCATACTTGTAAGAACAGACAACACTACAAGTATGCATTACGTGAACAAACAAGGCGGGACGAGGTCAGCCCTCCTATCCCAGCAAGCGCAAGAGATTTGGGATTGGGCGATCCGCCACAAGATCAACCTCAAAGCCATTCACGTCCCGGGAATCACGAATGTTCTGGCGGATTCCCTCAGCAGGACCACAATGTCGAATCACGAATGGGAGTTACACCAACCATTCCTAGACAAAGTGTTTCACGAATGGGGGCATCCCGATATAGACCTCTTTGCGACCAGCCAGAACCGCAAATGCCCATTCTTCGCAAGCTGGGCTCCCCACAAGGACTCGCTGGGGAATGCCTTTTCGATGAATTGGTCGCAAATATATGCTTACGCCTTTCCACCGATCCCGTTGGTTCCAAGAGTTCTGCGCAAGATCAAACAACAGCCTTGCCGCATGATCTTAATTGCTCCCAGGTGGCCCCGCCAGTACTGGTTCACAGAGCTTCTCCTCCTTTTGGAGGCCGAGCCCATACAATTTAGACCAATTCCACATCTTCTGACCCTTCAGAACGGTCAAATTTGTCATCCGGACCCAGCATCGCTGAGATTAGCGGCATGGCTCCTCAACAGCTTGAATTTGCACACCTAGATATCCCTCCAGACTGCCAAGAGGTTTTGGCCAATGCTCGAGCACCAGCAACTGTTAAGACCTACAAACTAAAGTGGAAGAGGTTTTGCATGTGGTGTCAATCCGTTAATCTCCATCCGATCCACGCAAAGCCGGAACAACTTCTGCCTTTCTTTCTACAATTGGCGAGGTCTGGTCTTTCCCACTCTACTTTGAAGGTGTTCTTGGCTGCAATTTCAAGATTCCGACAGGATGGTACTAACTCTCTCTATTCCAACAGAGTCATCCAACATTTTTTTTAAGGGGCTATTTAGGATGTTTCCGCCTATTCGGCGTCCGCCTCCTTCTTGGCACCTTAATATAGTGCTTTCACAACTAATGAGGCATCCTTTCGAGCCCATCCACAAGGCGGATCTAAAGTTCCTTTCGTGGAAGGTTTCTTTATTATTGGCTCTAACTTCTACAAGAAGGGTTAGTGACCTTCAAGCGTTCACTATTCATCCACCCTTTCTGCAATTCACATCTGATTCTGTGGTGCTGCGCACTAATCCAAAATTTATGCCAAAGGTCCCGACGGATTTCCATCTTAATGAACCCATAGTTTTGAAAACTTTCTTTCCAAATCCGCAAACAGCTGCAGAAAGGGCCTTGCATTCCCTAGACATCAAGAGATGTCTGAAGTTTTACTTACAACGTACAGCACCGCTGCGCAAATCGGACAAGCTCTTGGTAGCTTATGGCAGACCACGTCAAGGCCATTCAGTATCAAAGCCAACCATAGCTCGTTGGATCTCAGCTGCAATTTGTTTATGCCATGATCAGGCTGGAAGACCACTACAAGCGACCTCAAGAGCACACTCTACGAGAGCAATCTCGTCATCTACAGCTCTTTTCGCCGGTGTGCCTCTTCACCAGATCTGTAAAGCGGCAACATGGTCCAGCTGCCATACGTTTACCAGACACTACTGTTTGGAAGCTGCAAGTGCTGCGGATGGTTCAGTGGGACAAGCTGTTCTACGTAATCTTTTCAAATAAGGTGAGCCTCTTTTCTCCCTCCTCCGCTATGCTTTTATAAGACGCTTTTTGTGATGTGAAATTGTTTTGCATAAATTGAAACACATGTGTATTTCTGTATGGTTATACATACTGTTTCATAATGTATATGGTCTATATATATATATATATATATATATATATATATATATATATATATATATATATAAAAAGTGGCGTCTTATGAGCATAAGGTTATGTACTGCTATCTACTCTGATTCAGGCATGTGAATCTATGAAAGACACCCCAAATACTGGAGAAGAACAATAGTTACTTACCTGTAATCTGTGGTTCTCCAGTATTGGTGTCTTTCATAGATTCACATTCAACCCGCCCACCTCCCCTCAGAGGCTTTTTAGGTTATGGTATATTACTTCACTCCTGTGCGAGAAAATCTGACAGCCTGAGCCTCTGAGGAGAACATTCTGGTGGGTGCTGTCGCCTGATTGGATGCAGTTTGGACTGTATATAATGACAGTGATAGTCATAGCTGTGGAAGTTTTTTCCCTGGTAGCTTAGGCTACTTTACTTCCTGGTTCAGGTTACCAGGGTTTTTTGTTTGGTATATGCATAATTATTGCTTTTTTATGTACCGTGGGACTCCCACTCCGACGACGGGGAATGATTCAGGCATGTGAATCTATGAAAGACACCAATACTGGAGAACCACAGATTACAGGTAAGTAACTATTGTTCTTCATTCAAACCCATTTTTCATTCATTAAATTTTACCATGTGAATTGATGCATGGTCGGTACACAATCCAAAATCATTAGAGTCTGCAGTTCTGTTATTGGCTCTGGGTATTGCGTGTTTTTTGACAACCAACATACACTACGTATTCCTGCAACTAAGGACATAATGATATCTTATTTTTGTAAATCAGCTATCGGGGCAAAAAAGTGCAGGTGAAAATTTTGTCATCAATTTCTATTTTTTCATTATTTTTCCTTTCAATACCTAGTTTCTTCTTGAAACCATGGGCTGTCTAAACATGAACCGTGACGAATTTAGGGATTTTTCTTAGAAATATATACGTTTTTGGGTTCACCCGTAGGTTTCAAACCAGTTTCCACTACAAATTTCAAGGTGGGTAAAAACCATAAAAAATAGGAAAAAAACAAGTACCACTCAGAAAGATGGAAAAAAGATTTTTTTACAACTCTGATTGTTCCTGAAAATGGGCTACCTGTGATCGTAACACAGCAGACCTGTTATTGATTACATTTTTAGAAAAATGTTTTCTTTCACAGTGCTCCCCCGCACCCAAAAATTTTTTTTTTTTTTCATTATTTTGACTATTGTCTCTGTTCCCTCTAGGTCGGGGAATCCACTGACCCTGTATATCTTTGGAATCCTCAGCATTTGGGCTAAATAGGATGTCTTTTTGGGCAAAGAAGTTACCAAGCCTTAAGCTCAAAGTGCCCCAAACGCAGAGAAGCTCCTAAGGGGTAAGTGTCAGCAATTAATGCGGTGAACTTAACTCCAGCCGTTCGGAGCTGCTTATGATT
The DNA here is from genome assembly GCF_964204655.1 of Triturus cristatus. Taxonomy (NCBI): domain Eukaryota; kingdom Metazoa; phylum Chordata; class Amphibia; order Caudata; family Salamandridae; genus Triturus; species Triturus cristatus. Next base: position 195,150,653 of record NC_140586.1, on the reverse strand, counting down.
GGTAAAATGTGAGTGTTGGGATACTACACTCTGCTCAACATACATGGAAAATCCTTCTTGCTGCAGTTACCATGAAATCCCTCAGAGTATACTTTGACAACCAATTATATATTTTAAGTGGACTCAGTGGTTAATTATTGTTTCTAATTGCTCCAAGTATTAAAGATGACTTTGTTATTCCTATCTAAATACCCTCATGCCTTTCTGGTTGCCACCTGTATTCACTCCAAGTTGGACTACTGCAACAGTCTCTGGCTCGCAGCAACCTTTGCTGCTTGGGCACTAAGCAAAGACTACAATTCAGATGTCCTTCTCTGTGCCTTAAGATATTTTATGAAGATGGTGTAGGAAAGTTGGTTTCTGTGGCAGTCACCCCTCCACACACTTTTTGCCAGATTTCTGATGCACTTGGACTGAGTGTGCCCTGGGTCCCTGCCAATCAGGTTCCCAGGGCCGGTGTTCTTTTCCCTAAACTGTACTTTGTTAATACAATTGGCACAACTCTGGCCCACCTTTAAGTCCCTTGTAAGGTGTACCTATGGTACCAAGGGCATGGTAGCCAGAGAAAGGCCTCCGAGGGCCGCAGCATGTATTATGCCACTCTCAGAGACCCCTCACCTTAACACCCCCACCCTGCCAATGCAGACTGGGTGTTTTGGTGCAGACCAAATTAAAGAGTCGACATGTGCCATGACCACCAACATTGCCTGTGGCATGGGTAAGGCACCCCTCGAACAGGCCTTACAGCCGTAAAGGCAGGGTGCACCATACCCAGCTGAGGGCATAGCTGCAAGAGCAATATGCCCCTACAGTGTCAGTGCCATTCACAGGCATTGTAAGTGCAGTGAAGCTGTTTTGAATGCATGGGCTGGGAGTTTGTCAACACAAACTCCACAGCTTCATGATGGCTTTACTGAAGTCTGCAAAGTTTGTAATCAAACTTCCCTGCACATTAAAGCCACACTGATGCCAGTGTGAGATTTAATGAAAAGTGCACTCAGAGGGGATCTTAAAGATGCCTCCTGAAAGATTACCAGCCCTGGTGTGGTTCCCGACTGGCTCTCAGCCATCTGCCACCACCAGACAGGTTTCTGGACTCCTGGGCAGAGCCCCCACTCTCTGATTCTGGAAACAAAGCCCATCCTGGGCAGAGGTGTCATGCCTCCTCCCCCAGGATGGGCAGGGTCCTCGAAGGGGGAGCTTCAGAGGCCTGCAGCCTTTGTTAGGTGCCCCCAGCTTTTTGCTGCTCTCAGCAACTGGTTCCCACTGGTTCTGACCCCCAATTGGGCACGAGAACCGGCGGGAAAACCTAGCCAGGAAGAGAGGTGTGCCCACCTTTGCCAACCTCACCCCTCAGGTGGGGGAGGCAAAGCGAAGGCCACCTTTCAGTCTCCGCTACCTTGGAAATGGGGGAGGCCCCTCCAATCAGCAAGAGACCTATGCCCCCCTCCCACTGGAGGGTGGCATACTAGGGGGTGTAGACACCCGAGGGAAGGGACTCCATTGGTCCCAGCCTCCACACCCCTGTAACGCCCCTAAATCTAGTATTTAGGGGCTCCCCTGAACCTTGCCTCTTCAGATTCAATGTTATGACAAGAAGAAGGACCGACGAGCCGTACTGCAGAAGAGTAGGACAACGACAACTGCTTTGACCCCAGCCCTACCGGCCTGTCTCCTGCGCTGAAGCCCTGCGAGCTGAACCTGGCGCGTCCTGCAGCCAGCAGCCTCCATGAACCCCAAAGACCTGCCATGCCTTCGCTAAAGAACTCCTATCTCCCATGGACACTAATCTGTCCAACACCAACCCAACACCAACCCAACAACATAAAGGTGATCATGGCTGAAATGCAAGGACTAAGCTACACAGAGGAAGAGGTGAACGCTATCCTTTCGGAATCTTCTCTGTTACAAGACAGAGACCTGGCACAAACACTAACACAAACCAATGAGTGGGATGAACTTACAGAAACCAAGAAAGAACTAGTGAGAACAGCCATCCATGGCATCATAATGAAGGAATACCTGCGCGCTAACTCAGCACCCAAAGGCCTTTGGGTACAGAACGCTCCTCGCATTTTTTTGAAGGATATACTCTTCCGTAAAGACTGGTCGTCCATTTCATGGAAGTGTACCAGAGACTATCTGGTCCTAATCATCAAAACAGCAACACGATTAGTAGAAGCTCTGACGATCAGCATACAAACCAGTGAAGCCAAACTCAAGACAACAGTGCATATATCAGTCTTCAAGAAAAAACTTGAGGAAATAAATAAAGAAATGAACGAAACAAAGGAATACATCACTCAAAATAAAATTCAAAAATTAAATAAAGATCTAAAAAAATTCTCAACAGAGAAGATGCACCCCTACTCAAGAGAGGACTACATTACCCCTGAAGACAGGGAAGACGATGACTCCTCAGTAGAGAGTTCTAACAACAACTCTGACTGGAGTAGCGATGAAGGAACAACCTCAAGGAGAGGAAGAGGCCAAAATAGGAGGAACCGCCGCCAGAGAGGCAACAATTGGCAAATGCCCAGGTACTATGAACATCCACCACCAATTTACCAACCCTACGTACCTAATTATCAAGGATGGATGAACCCCTATTTCCAAGGCCCACCACACATGGGCACGATGATGAATATGCAACCGCAGCCCTCCTCTTTTTTAGGGAGAGGCCCTGGACGCCAGAGAGGAAGAAGAAAAACAGTCACCTGGAACGAACCAGAAAGACAAATGCACACCCGGAGCATGACCAAGGACCAACCAGGAACCAGCACGACCAATCACTGGTAGTCAACCTGACTGAAATCACACTGACACCAGACCAAGAAAATGTTCTAAATAAAGGCCTGGGATTTGTTCCGACTCCGACACTCGACATCTTCAAATTGAAATGTGAGCTAGCAGAATTCTGCAGAAAAGTAAAACTCAAGGCTTTTTTCAAAGAAAAGGAAACACAACCTAAAGAAGGAGATACACACCTGAGACCAAAGTCTACCTTCAACCCTCCAATGCACCTAATTCCGGTGGAGATACAAGCTTTTGAACAAGCCATAATGCAGCAAGCAGACAACCTAGGTTCCACGAACAGGAGACCCTACATTAATCTTCCCAAGAGGGAACAAAGAGCGATGGCCGATCTACGCAAAAACGACAACCTGATAATCAAACCAGCGGACAAAGGAGGAGCCATTGTTCTACTAACCAGACAAGGTTACCAACAACAATGTACTGATCTTCTCTCTAATGAAAGATTCTATGTTAAACTACCTGCTGATCCTACAAAAAGACTACAAAGAACCATTGAATTAATGGTGGATGAAGCAGAGATCAATCAATGGATTTCGAGCCAAGAAGCTGCGTTTTTAAAAACCAAATCACCAAGAACCCCGTATTTTTATTCTCTGCCAAAGATTCATAAGAACAGGATTCCACCACCAGGACGCCCAATAGTGTCCGGAATTGGTTCAGTGTTAGAACCACTCTCTCAGTTTGCGGATCAATTCCTAAAACCTTTGGTACAAAAGACACCAACTTATCTAAAAGATACCCGTGATCTCCTCAATCTACTTGAGGGACAGGTCTACAATGAACATACCATGCTTCTGGTAGGTCTAGATGTAGAGAGTCTCTACACTAGCCTACCCCAACAGAAGACTCTAGATACCCTTGAAGAAATTCTTTTCACAGGCAACTGGACCTACAAAACACCAAGACATTTCGTGTTAGAATGCTGCAGACTAGCACTCACAGAAAATTATTTTGAATTCGAAGGAACCATCTTTGGACAGTGCCACGGAACTTCGATGGGCAGCACATTTGCTCCAAGTGTAGCAGGGCTGTATGTGAGTAATTTTGAACAAGAGCACATACTTAACGCCATCAATCCATTCCAGCAGGGCATCAAGTTCTGGCGCCGCTACATAGACGATGTATTTATGATATGGGAAGACAGTCAATCAACCCTCAATGATTTCCTAATATGGTTAAACACCAGAGACGAATGTCTGAAGTTCACATCCACAACAGACAAGAAACAACTGGACTTCCTGGATGTAACCATCTTTTCCAAAAACGGCACACTGCACACCAAAACCTATTACAAACCCACGGCAAGGAACAGCTTTCTTTCCTATAACAGTTTCCACCCCCGACCCCTCCGAGACAATCTACCTTATAGTCAATTCTTACGTTTAAAACGTAACTGTAGTAACCTAGATGACTATAGAGAACAAGCAAGAGGTCTAGAGGATCAGCTCAAGAAGAGAGACTACCCTACAAAGATCATAAAAAGATGCCAGAAGAGAGCCCGTAACCAGCCCAGAGAGAACCTACTTTCAACGATGCAGAGAGAAGAACCAAAAGATCTCCTCACATGCGTCACAACCTATAACACCGAATCGAACGCAGTGAAGAAAATTATCAATAAAAACTGGGGAATCTTGACCTCCAGCACATTGAAATGGCCCAAACCGAGATTTGCCCATAGGAGAACCAAAAACATCAAAGACATTCTGGTCCACACCAGACCAAGAGATGTTATTCCAAGAGAAACCCTGACTACAGTATGGAATCTGAATCCTATAGTGGGACACTACCCTTGTGGAAACTGCTCGGTCTGCAAACTCACGAAAGTGACCAAGACCCTACAACTACTGCCAAACCTAAAATGGGAACTACGTCACCACACAAACTGCAACACCACCCATGTGGTGTACATGATTGTCTGCCCGTGTGGATTGAGATACATAGGGATGACGTGCAGGAAAATCAAGCAAAGGATCATAGAACATCGAAGTAACATCACATGTAAAAGAGCAACAACACAAATGAGCAAACACTATATTGAAGCCAAACATACCGCAGAAGATCTGCAATGGGTTGTTTTGGAAACCCAACTGTTCAAAGGCCATAATGTGGAACGCACCCTCTTTGAAAAAGAACAGCGCTGGGTCCACCGCCTTAAGACAGATAAAGAGGGCCTGAACGATACCATACCATGGCACGCCCTAAAGAGGTGAAATACTCGAATGTGATTCCCTTATACAGAAGACCCCATGTATGGACTCATTATGAATCACAGACATCACCTTCACTCAGAGTAAGGATGATAATCTAACTGCAGAAATACCTATTCTATTAAGTACACTCTGATGTGATCTATACACACACAAGTCTCTCGGTAACCCCGAGGCACTAACCTGAGTAACAAAGGTATACAAGATGCTTAAGGATGCTCATCATGTTAACTGTGCACACCGCTCAATGCATCCCGTGAAAGGGAAGCTTCAACAAACCAAACCATCTGCCACCATTATCCTTGTCTAATTTGGCGCAACTCAAGATGCGAAAATACGATAGAGAATCTCTTCTTCACATTCGCACATCATATTACACTTATACGGCAAAGACTATTATGCCAACCATAAGTGCTCTCCCGAGGCCAACCAAGATCGACTAGTCCTACTTCAATTTCATAGAACCGGTCTATGAAAAACGAGCCCAACCGGGAGCACGTTAATCCAGGGGAACGTCAGAGTCAGAACAAGCTATTCTGCCAGAGTAGCCGGTAAGCGACGGCGAGGCGAGCTCTCCACACCGCGGTAACAACTTTTAAGATAAGTAACCTTATATTTTCCCATTTCATGCAGCAATTGGCACTCAACTAACTGACTGACACCCTGAATGAAGATGTCCAACTTGCGAAACAAGGTAATTGACCCAGACAGTTTGCTTCTCGCTTTTGGCTTCGTAACGCTGAATCAGCAGACGGCAACGCCGTCAGTTCACATAGCCTTACGCTTACAATGCACCGAACCTTCAGTTTGTTACCATTACCCTACAATCTCATTTTGAGACGCAACATACTAAACCTATTAGCTAACAACGACGGCTCGCTCTCCCTTAGGGAAACGAGCAGTTATGAGAATAACAACGATAGACTAATCGCATCACTTAAGCGACCTTATTCAATACAATGAAGAATCACACCAGTAAGAGAACCGAGATAGCGTTCACAAAAACCTTTTGTAGTGAGTCCCCCCTTTTAATAAGCATGCACCCTGTAATGAAAGAAGGCGCGACAGCAACGCAGTCCATTGATTTAAGATATTGATGTCAACAGGGCATAAAGCACGAGAATATCGTTTTAGCATTGTATAGTATCACGTTAGGCTGTCATTTAATCCTTGATTGTCTTTACAGGAACAGATACAACCGGTCTGACTTCCTTAAATCGAAGGTGGTGAGTACTTTTCTCCACCTCCAGAAAAATAGTGGAGAGCCCAATTAAGCCCTCCATTTCACCTTCCGGTCCTGACGAAAGCCTCTAGACCCTGCATGGGGCTGAAACATGTTGACCAGATAACAACAGATTCATACCAGTGCATAAAACTAATAATCAAGTTTATTCACATGCACGAACACCATTTTTAATTTCCCTCTGTCAAGAACCCCAAGAATAAAGGACACGGGACTTGACTTTAGGAATTTTAACACCACAGTTCACAGAGCACGAGCACGCCCTCGTTCCATTATCTCTGACCACTACTGTACAACCAGTTGGTCTTCCTCCATGGGGAGGTTAGCATTTGGACAATAAAAAGCCCAATGATCATGCTATCACGATACACTACGGCGGAGAATCAAGATATACCGCCTAACGCCAGTGTACGTATATGAGGGTTTTTTAAGGATGCCCAACCACGTAAATTAAAAGACCCTGGTACACAGGACAAGTGGTCCATTCCCCCACCCTGATATCTTTGTACTAACCCCTGGAAGCCGAATGGACCTCTGCTTCTTTTTCCCTCCCCCCATTGATATATTACAGTTATCAGCAGCGCACAGCTGTGGGATTTTCTTGCAAACCCTATTTCACACCAGAACTGGGACAAAAGGGTAGTAAAACAACAGCTTGAGAACATAAAGGTGATCATGGCTGAAATGCAAGGACTAAGCTACACAGAGGAAGAGGTGAACGCTATCCTTTCGGAATCTTCTCTGTTACAAGACAGAGACCTGGCACAAACACTAACACAAACCAATGAGTGGGATGAACTTACAGAAACCAAGAAAGAACTAGTGAGAACAGCCATCCATGGCATCATAATGAAGGAATACCTGCGCGCTAACTCAGCACCCAAAGGCCTTTGGGTACAGAACGCTCCTCGCATTTTTTTGAAGGATATACTCTTCCGTAAAGACTGGTCGTCCATTTCATGGAAGTGTACCAGAGACTATCTGGTCCTAATCATCAAAACAGCAACACGATTAGTAGAAGCTCTGACGATCAGCATACAAACCAGTGAAGCCAAACTCAAGACAACAGTGCATATATCAGTCTTCAAGAAAAAACTTGAGGAAATAAATAAAGAAATGAACGAAACAAAGGAATACATCACTCAAAATAAAATTCAAAAATTAAATAAAGATCTAAAAAAATTCTCAACAGAGAAGATGCACCCCTACTCAAGAGAGGACTACATTACCCCTGAAGACAGGGAAGACGATGACTCCTCAGTAGAGAGTTCTAACAACAACTCTGACTGGAGTAGCGATGAAGGAACAACCTCAAGGAGAGGAAGAGGCCAAAATAGGAGGAACCGCCGCCAGAGAGGCAACAATTGGCAAATGCCCAGGTACTATGAACATCCACCACCAATTTACCAACCCTACGTACCTAATTATCAAGGATGGATGAACCCCTATTTCCAAGGCCCACCACACATGGGCACGATGATGAATATGCAACCGCAGCCCTCCTCTTTTTTAGGGAGAGGCCCTGGACGCCAGAGAGGAAGAAGAAAAACAGTCACCTGGAACGAACCAGAAAGACAAATGCACACCCGGAGCATGACCAAGGACCAACCAGGAACCAGCACGACCAATCACTGGTAGTCAACCTGACTGAAATCACACTGACACCAGACCAAGAAAATGTTCTAAATAAAGGCCTGGGATTTGTTCCGACTCCGACACTCGACATCTTCAAATTGAAATGTGAGCTAGCAGAATTCTGCAGAAAAGTAAAACTCAAGGCTTTTTTCAAAGAAAAGGAAACACAACCTAAAGAAGGAGATACACACCTGAGACCAAAGTCTACCTTCAACCCTCCAATGCACCTAATTCCGGTGGAGATACAAGCTTTTGAACAAGCCATAATGCAGCAAGCAGACAACCTAGGTTCCACGAACAGGAGACCCTACATTAATCTTCCCAAGAGGGAACAAAGAGCGATGGCCGATCTACGCAAAAACGACAACCTGATAATCAAACCAGCGGACAAAGGAGGAGCCATTGTTCTACTAACCAGACAAGGTTACCAACAACAATGTACTGATCTTCTCTCTAATGAAAGATTCTATGTTAAACTACCTGCTGATCCTACAAAAAGACTACAAAGAACCATTGAATTAATGGTGGATGAAGCAGAGATCAATCAATGGATTTCGAGCCAAGAAGCTGCGTTTTTAAAAACCAAATCACCAAGAACCCCGTATTTTTATTCTCTGCCAAAGATTCATAAGAACAGGATTCCACCACCAGGACGCCCAATAGTGTCCGGAATTGGTTCAGTGTTAGAACCACTCTCTCAGTTTGCGGATCAATTCCTAAAACCTTTGGTACAAAAGACACCAACTTATCTAAAAGATACCCGTGATCTCCTCAATCTACTTGAGGGACAGGTCTACAATGAACATACCATGCTTCTGGTAGGTCTAGATGTAGAGAGTCTCTACACTAGCCTACCCCAACAGAAGACTCTAGATACCCTTGAAGAAATTCTTTTCACAGGCAACTGGACCTACAAAACACCAAGACATTTCGTGTTAGAATGCTGCAGACTAGCACTCACAGAAAATTATTTTGAATTCGAAGGAACCATCTTTGGACAGTGCCACGGAACTTCGATGGGCAGCACATTTGCTCCAAGTGTAGCAGGGCTGTATGTGAGTAATTTTGAACAAGAGCACATACTTAACGCCATCAATCCATTCCAGCAGGGCATCAAGTTCTGGCGCCGCTACATAGACGATGTATTTATGATATGGGAAGACAGTCAATCAACCCTCAATGATTTCCTAATATGGTTAAACACCAGAGACGAATGTCTGAAGTTCACATCCACAACAGACAAGAAACAACTGGACTTCCTGGATGTAACCATCTTTTCCAAAAACGGCACACTGCACACCAAAACCTATTACAAACCCACGGCAAGGAACAGCTTTCTTTCCTATAACAGTTTCCACCCCCGACCCCTCCGAGACAATCTACCTTATAGTCAATTCTTACGTTTAAAACGTAACTGTAGTAACCTAGATGACTATAGAGAACAAGCAAGAGGTCTAGAGGATCAGCTCAAGAAGAGAGACTACCCTACAAAGATCATAAAAAGATGCCAGAAGAGAGCCCGTAACCAGCCCAGAGAGAACCTACTTTCAACGATGCAGAGAGAAGAACCAAAAGATCTCCTCACATGCGTCACAACCTATAACACCGAATCGAACGCAGTGAAGAAAATTATCAATAAAAACTGGGGAATCTTGACCTCCAGCACATTGAAATGGCCCAAACCGAGATTTGCCCATAGGAGAACCAAAAACATCAAAGACATTCTGGTCCACACCAGACCAAGAGATGTTATTCCAAGAGAAACCCTGACTACAGTATGGAATCTGAATCCTATAGTGGGACACTACCCTTGTGGAAACTGCTCGGTCTGCAAACTCACGAAAGTGACCAAGACCCTACAACTACTGCCAAACCTAAAATGGGAACTACGTCACCACACAAACTGCAACACCACCCATGTGGTGTACATGATTGTCTGCCCGTGTGGATTGAGATACATAGGGATGACGTGCAGGAAAATCAAGCAAAGGATCATAGAACATCGAAGTAACATCACATGTAAAAGAGCAACAACACAAATGAGCAAACACTATATTGAAGCCAAACATACCGCAGAAGATCTGCAATGGGTTGTTTTGGAAACCCAACTGTTCAAAGGCCATAATGTGGAACGCACCCTCTTTGAAAAAGAACAGCGCTGGGTCCACCGCCTTAAGACAGATAAAGAGGGCCTGAACGATACCATACCATGGCACGCCCTAAAGAGGTGAAATACTCGAATGTGATTCCCTTATACAGAAGACCCCATGTATGGACTCATTATGAATCACAGACATCACCTTCACTCAGAGTAAGGATGATAATCTAACTGCAGAAATACCTATTCTATTAAGTACACTCTGATGTGATCTATACACACACAAGTCTCTCGGTAACCCCGAGGCACTAACCTGAGTAACAAAGGTATACAAGATGCTTAAGGATGCTCATCATGTTAACTGTGCACACCGCTCAATGCATCCCGTGAAAGGGAAGCTTCAACAAACCAAACCATCTGCCACCATTATCCTTGTCTAATTTGGCGCAACTCAAGATGCGAAAATACGATAGAGAATCTCTTCTTCACATTCGCACATCATATTACACTTATACGGCAAAGACTATTATGCCAACCATAAGTGCTCTCCCGAGGCCAACCAAGATCGACTAGTCCTACTTCAATTTCATAGAACCGGTCTATGAAAAACGAGCCCAACCGGGAGCACGTTAATCCAGGGGAACGTCAGAGTCAGAACAAGCTATTCTGCCAGAGTAGCCGGTAAGCGACGGCGAGGCGAGCTCTCCACACCGCGGTAACAACTTTTAAGATAAGTAACCTTATATTTTCCCATTTCATGCAGCAATTGGCACTCAACTAACTGACTGACACCCTGAATGAAGATGTCCAACTTGCGAAACAAGGTAATTGACCCAGACAGTTTGCTTCTCGCTTTTGGCTTCGTAACGCTGAATCAGCAGACGGCAACGCCGTCAGTTCACATAGCCTTACGCTTACAATGCACCGAACCTTCAGTTTGTTACCATTACCCTACAATCTCATTTTGAGACGCAACATACTAAACCTATTAGCTAACAACGACGGCTCGCTCTCCCTTAGGGAAACGAGCAGTTATGAGAATAACAACGATAGACTAATCGCATCACTTAAGCGACCTTATTCAATACAATGAAGAATCACACCAGTAAGAGAACCGAGATAGCGTTCACAAAAACCTTTTGTAGTGAGTCCCCCCTTTTAATAAGCATGCACCCTGTAATGAAAGAAGGCGCGACAGCAACGCAGTCCATTGATTTAAGATATTGATGTCAACAGGGCATAAAGCACGAGAATATCGTTTTAGCATTGTATAGTATCACGTTAGGCTGTCATTTAATCCTTGATTGTCTTTACAGGAACAGATACAACCGGTCTGACTTCCTTAAATCGAAGGTGGTGAGTACTTTTCTCCACCTCCAGAAAAATAGTGGAGAGCCCAATTAAGCCCTCCATTTCACCTTCCGGTCCTGACGAAAGCCTCTAGACCCTGCATGGGGCTGAAACATGTTGACCAGATAACAACAGATTCATACCAGTGCATAAAACTAATAATCAAGTTTATTCACATGCACGAACACCATTTTTAATTTCCCTCTGTCAAGAACCCCAAGAATAAAGGACACGGGACTTGACTTTAGGAATTTTAACACCACAGTTCACAGAGCACGAGCACGCCCTCGTTCCATTATCTCTGACCACTACTGTACAACCAGTTGGTCTTCCTCCATGGGGAGGTTAGCATTTGGACAATAAAAAGCCCAATGATCATGCTATCACGATACACTACGGCGGAGAATCAAGATATACCGCCTAACGCCAGTGTACGTATATGAGGGTTTTTTAAGGATGCCCAACCACGTAAATTAAAAGACCCTGGTACACAGGACAAGTGGTCCATTCCCCCACCCTGATATCTTTGTACTAACCCCTGGAAGCCGAATGGACCTCTGCTTCTTTTTCCCTCCCCCCATTGATATATTACAACACCAACCCAAGCCAGGACTCCAGATCCAACCAGATCACCAAGTCCTCACCATTCTGCACCCGATAAAACCGTCCCGAGTCCAAGTGGCCCAGCACCCCAGCAAGGTCCCCTTGGCGATCCTGACCTGTGATTCAGCATTGGACGACCTCCACCAACCTTCACCTCAACGCCTGCAGCCTCAATCCGAAGGATCTTGCCCAACTATGACTGGAACCGGTGAGAAGAATCCGACACAAAAGGACACCCCTGCATCCGCAGCTCCTTTGATCTGAGGTGCCCAACCAACGGTGTCCTGGTGTCCAGCAGCTCTTCATCTTCGAGTTGTTAGGTCCCTTCGTCCAGTCTTCTGGCTCTAGCCTGCAGTCCTTTTTCACAACCGACATCCTTATTGAAACGCATCTGGCTCCCGACACCTCCTAAGTACCCTTCACCCAGTGGCCGCTGGTGGTGTGGACTTGTTGCTAACCTGGGACCCACTTTGCCCAGATCCTTACCCTAGGAGCTTGGCTCCTGAGACCGAGTGGTCTGCCCATGAGCAGTCCCCACCCAAGGTACACTCTAGCCCCATTGGCTAACATTAGCACCCTGCACCCGGCCGTCCTATTGCCGCTGGTGGTGCCCCTTGAGTGCCAACCTGAACCTTGGGTAACCTTGGTTCTACCTTACAAAACTCCAATCCCAAAACCAAATTACTCAACCTGTAATTTAACACTTCCTTTTTTCCCATAGGACTGAATGGTGGGTTTTTCTCCAAAAATTATTCTAAGTGTTGAACTGTCTTGTACTACACAAACAGTAATCTATTGCTTGTACGAGAGTTAACCTGCTTACAAGTGTCTTGTGGTGTATAAACTGTGTTGGGAGTATGTATCATACCAAACAGAACTGTCATCGAAAAGAACTTACCTGCATTTTTTAACAGTTTTTTCAACTTCAAAAAGTAATCTGAATGTTCTTGCAAAACCAGTTTTCACTGTCTCGCTGAAAGTACCATTGGATGCTACCAAGTGAATCTTGGTTCTAGAAATAAAATAAAATAATTACTTTGTATACGAACAATTGGTCTAGATTCAGTCTTTGAGTATGTGACATCATTTCTTGCTTTTGTACAACAAATGCTTAATACTGCCCTCCTGATAAGTCTGACTGCTCAACCACACTACCGCAAAAGAGAGTAAGGTCTTATCTAGTTTAGCCTCTGCTTTACCTCTGGGGATCCACTGGACTCTGAACTCTATACCTTACTTTGGTATAGTATATACAGAGCCAGCTTCCTCTAGACGGTAAATCTGATCTTTCAAAGTCCTTTCAGCTCCACAGACCCCCTTTGCCATATGCTTTTCATCCTCTCATGGTTTTCTTAATGATTTTAAAAAATGCACTCCAGTGGGAAATCTTTACACTTTCTGGCTCCTAAGTTTCGAACTGACCTACCACTGACCTTACGTAAAATTGAGAACTATATGGCCTTCATGCCTGAACATCCTCCTTATTCTGTTCAGTTGTTTTTAGTCAGTATACAGTTGAATTTCTCTTTCTATGTTCTCAGTGCCAGAATGGTTGTCTGGCGTAATAGTAATTTGAACAAATAAATTATAAAAGTTCAAAAATTATTGTCAATGTAAGTACGTTTGTCATGTGATTTTAGTCAAGATATCCATACAGCTAAGCCAATGGGCCAAAAGGTGAGACCTATTACCATTACCAACACTTGATTTTTTTTCATCACTCTGCGAACGTGCATGTCTTTTCTTCATCCCTCCCTCTATGCTGTTAGTTTTTCTCTTCTCGCCCAGCTTGCTTATTGCTTCGCCAGCACAATTTCACCCAACTTGTCTATTTTTCATCCCCTGCATTGCTCCCTTACGCTTGGTGGTGTTTGCCCTCCCCACACTCTTCCTCCCCTGCCTGTTCTGTTTTTTTTTTTCCTCTTGTCGAAGGGGCCGGCAGCTGTTATTTGATACCTCTTTCTCTACTGTATGCTTTTGCACACTTTTCTCAAACTTACCACTCTAAACTTGCCATCTACCATCATAGTGAAATGGTACATTTAAAGTAATCAAAATGACCTGTGTAGCGTCATGAGACAGACCTGCACATATCTTTTGGTCATGGGCCAGCCATTTTGCCTTTTTTGGTTGCCGATGCTTTTCAGAATGAGTAACTAAAACATTTTTTTTAAAGATGAGACCTATTGGCTTTGCCTATGCTAGTGTTTTTTTTACAGGCAAGTAATTTTCCAACTAGAAAATGGAGAGAATGTGTAAGCTGAAGACCTCTGGATGCAGGACACTAACCGACTTTGTGAACTTGAAGGGAATGTCTGATTTGTAAGGGTGGCGATGTATTGTTTTGGGGCAGACAGCCTGGCTTGAGGTTATTTTTTTTTTGTTTTTACACTTTTTAGTTTCAATTAGTCTTTATTGAATTTTCCACAAAAAATAAGAACTTGCAAAACCAGATGGTGAACGCCATTGTTTATAGGTGGTCGGTTTGTAGTCTTGCCCCACAGGGTGGTGTGTTTGGCTGCCAGCAGAAAATGGGAGATTCACTTAATGGAGTGGTGGAAGCCAGAGGCTAAAAGCCCTCTGAAGGTCTGCCCAAAAGTGCCGGTTCCGGGAGCTTGTCAAGGGATGGGTAGCTCTGTATCTCAGAGATGGCAAGAAACACTTTGTTCCAGAAGTACTCCAGGTGGGGGGCGCGACCACATAACTTGCAGGAGGGAGCATCTCCCCACATCCCCACCAGCAAGTGTCAGGGCGGGTTGGATCAATGACATGGAGCCTGATGGGTGTTAGGTGCCAATGATACAGCAGTTTATATAAGATCTCTCTGCCCTGAGCGTGACAGGCAAAGTTGGTGTTGCTTTTTAGGTCAAGCCCGGGCAGCGCATGCGCTGCTTTTCGAGGCATGCTGTATTCAAGTAGGAACTTGAAGCTCCGCCCATTCATATTTTTCATTGGCTTGTGCCATTGTCCACTGTAAACTGCGGTTGTTCATTGGTCAGTAGGCTCAGTAATCGCTTCTTAGTACCGCCTTGTCTCATTTTGAAACCTCCCATGGCGACACCCCCTGTTAAGTGTGTTGTTACTCAGTAGGCATTAATTACAGCCTCTGAGCACTAGTTTCTCAAATAGCTTTGTCTTGCCTGCTGAAGCAGGCTGGACACACTCTCTCTTAACGCTTTTTTTTATTTTTATAGCACAAACTCATTTGCAATGCAATAGGTCTCGCATTTACAAGAGTTTAAGCTATTAGCATTGTAAATGACAATACCTTTTATTTATCTGTTTTAAAAACAACACATGAATAAAAGGCATTGTTATTTACAATGCCAATAGCTCAAACTCTCCTAAATGCGAGACCTATTCAATTGCAAATTCTTGTTTATATAACAAGAACTACACCCAGTGTAATTACTTCTTTACATAAGCAACGGATTACATTACACACAGTCAGATTTTGTTCCTATTTTTTTAAAGACACGGAGATTAAGTGATTTGCCCAGAATCCCAGGGTGCCCATCTGACTTCGAGACTAGAATCCAGTTCCTCAGGCTCAAAGTCGGCAGTGTCGGCCGTTAGGTCAGGTAAGAAAGCTGTCCTGAATGAACCGGGTGAGGGGCGAACCCAGGGCGCGAAAAAAATGGGTTAATAACTTCTTCATTCCCTATGATTTGGTGGACAATATTCATACCAGGGAGTCACTGTTGCAGGTAAAGAGCGTTTCCATCTGGGAAAAGTTTTCTGCTAGGGTCACTTTCCCAGAGCGACAGGGATCGCGCGAGGGTTTTGCAATCCTTTTGAGATTCCTTCATTTTAATTAGTCTGAAATTCCTTCGTTTTAATCCGGTTCAAATGTATGGGTTTTCAGCCACGCGGAAAAGATGTGTTGGTATCCTTGTAAAGTTCCTTAGGCTTTTCCTGCCACGGCTCCTCAAGGGTTACTTTTTTAATATCCGAGGCCTGGAGATGCATTTTTTCCCCGTTTTTGTGAGGAGAAAGGAAGTGGCGGTTCTCGGCCCGCGATGTGCAGCAGGACTCGGAGACCGCAGCCCGAACGCCTCGAGCGGCCGCCGGAGAGGTACGAGCTCGCGAGGTCCGGGAGTTCCAAAACCGAGGCCCCGTGACGTTGTTGGCCCGGAGCCCCTCATATTCTTTTGTCATCCCCGTAAATACTTCACTCTGTGGGTCCCGAGTTTTACGCGGTGATATCTCCGACCGTTATTTATTCCTCCTACTCTCTGGACTAAGGAGCTCTCGGGGTGAATGCTCCCGCATCAGAACCCAGTATATTACACTGAGGGTTAATGTGCCCACTGCTGATATCTGTGTATATCGCGCATGGTATACCGGTGCAAACGGATTGGCTCAGAGGAGTTCATGCCTTTGTTGCTGCGAACAATATTTTGCAAGGAGGCTACAACTTCCAGCCGTGGTAAGGTAGCTCAGGCGGTTAACGCACGCTACGCACTGATATGTGTAAGCTGGAGGTAGGTTATAGTTCAGTTTAGACAGATATGATTATTCGTTCGCCCTCTATCGATATTTTGATTACTTACACAGGCCTGTCGATTTTGGAGTTGCGGATCAAGGATCGGGTCTCTATGTCAGCTCAACAGCCTGTGATTTTGGGCAAATCACTTAATCTCCCCGTGCCTACCCCCCATAACATGAATATGTCCTTGTGTAACGTAACTGGTGCTCATGTAAAGCGCTTCAATACCTTCGGGTCGAGTTCGCGCTACATAAAACTTCCCCAAAAAAAAGAGATAGCTTTGAAGGGTTAGCTGGTCAGTAGCAACTAATTGCGGGTGACTTATTTTCATCTAAGGACTCGCGAAATGTGGATGAAATTTGTGCACGGCTTTAAAAGTCAGACAAAAAAAGAGGTGACAGACTAGTGTTTCTTTGTCTGCCTTTAGCTTTCTGCCCCTCCTCCCCCAGGCTCCCTTGCACCCCGCCTTTCTTGCTCTTCGGCACCTGGTTGGAATTATATGGTGGTGTGATAGCTGAACCAGCCAGAGGCCCAACGTTGGGGAATTGGCTCAACTTTTTTATTTCCACGTTTTTTCTTTTTCATGAAGAGACATTAAGTCCGCAACGTTCCACTATTATTACTATTTGAAGATCATTAATTATTTTTTTGAATACTAGACGCGAGGTTGTGTCGAGAAAAGGAGCCCAGCGTATTTGGTGGCTTCGTAGAATGTAAAATCGACAAGTTCGGCTAGTTGGCTAAAGAAATAGGTCTCGTACTTGTTAAAGTTATTGAGGGGTGAAGTTATAAACATGGAGCGGTCTAACAGCGTGCGTCACTAAGATAATAACATTTTCCGGAATAGACAGAGCAGCCCCAAGCGGCAGAAAAAGAACAGAGGGTTAGTGAGGGCAGTGCTAGGATTGGAATAAACTCAACTGAGCAACCCAGGGGTGTGAAGTTTTTAAAAATCACTTCGTGTAATGCTTCTGAAATTTACTTGTCCTGTAAAAAAAAAAAAATCCTCTTGTCCCAATTGGTGTCATGCAGTGATGGGTCAAATTATGGGAGCCTCTCTGATTATGCTGATATTATATTAACGTTTGAATTGTCACAATTCTCAGATTTTAACACATTATTGCAACTGTACATACAGTAGCGTAGTTGTAGGGTTCGAATGACCTTTGAGTTTGTGCACACCCACTAACTTATATGTTAAACAGTATTCATCATGTCCTCTCCACTCTCTTTATCTGCTAAAAAAGGGTGGACGTTTAATTGTGGCAAGGGTAGGAGTAGAACTTTTTCCAGGTGGTGAGAAAAGTGGGTGTACCAAAAGTGAATGTGCAATTGCTCAGCAAATATCACATGAACAAATATAACCTGGCATGTGTTTTTTGTAAAGCACATGTTTGCCCTGCGGATTCTTGGTGCTGTGATAACAAATGGTTATTTTTTACCCAGCTCACTGGTACAAGTTATATCAATCTCAGAAGCATAGAAGGCTGAGTGGACCTGCCGGGATTCAAACCTGTGACTATCAACATTTGCTCATGAGTACAGATTTCGCAAAAGTTTGCTAGGAGTAGGGTTTCCAGGCATGTTCAGTAAACTTTTGTGAATTCCTGAAAGTTGTACAACTACAGGTGCACTTTCTTGTCTTGATTTTAGATTTTGCTCCCTAGCTTTTTTCATGATTTTCCTAATGGTTTTACACCGATCTCCCTACATTTTGCTTTAGATATTGGCAAGCAACAATCAAATAGTACTAAAATATGACTCAGAGAAATGGTATCTAGTGTTGTGCCACAGTTTAGCAAAACACTTTTTTCAAGCTGCAGTTTTGTTTTGAAACCAAAAAATCACAATCTTCCATACAGGCTTCTGTATATAATGTCATAATATAATATAGGTAGCCTCAAATAGTAAAATTTTGCAAACATGTACATATTTTTGTGTACTGGAATCGCTGTCAGTAATGTAAGATGAGCTCACTTCATTTACTTGCAGTGCTGGCCTCAATAGAAAAGGCTTTGCATTTAGGAATCATACATACAAACTTGACCTATTTACACATACAAGTATAAATCTTGCTTTGTGGCAGACATTCCTTTCACAGATCCATCCTGTAAACTGCCAGCCAAAGGGTTTGTGCTTCAGCGAGTTGGGCATACTTGTACAAGGACAAAATAAACGTGGAAACTTGTTGTCTGGGGCCTCAAACAATATGGCCTAGACGTCGGGCAATAGGAATTCCACATGCCTGAACCCATACATTGGCAGTCAAGGCGTGGCAGTGAAAAGGAGTATTTGCCATGGTGGGCCGAGTCATGAAAAGCATGTTTTGTCAGTCACTCAGTCAATCAATACACATTAATTGGCAAAAACGCTATAGAAGTGCAGCTGTTTAAATACAGTATATACAGAAGCAATTGTCATGAAATCAGTAAAATGCATTCTATTTGCATAAGAAAAGCACTTTAGACATATAGTCTAAAACAGGAATCAATCATTTTGTTCTTATCCCTCGGGCATTCTGAATAAAATAAGTAACTGCCAAACAAATGGTCTCAGAAGGGAGTTGTTGAATGTGCAAGAGACCTGGTCTACTTTGCCATGGATGTTAGATGCATAATATGGGCAAAGTGTAATGTGCTTAGTGGTGGCAAATTGTCACAGAGGCTGCACAGAGGTACGCAGTCCGTAAAGCATGCATAGGGGACAGAAAGAGAAAAGAGCAGTGTTTAAAATAAAGTGGGTTAAATAAAATCTATGTGGTGGGTTAGTTACAACCTGTAAATATGCTTTCATTACGCCTGGGATTTGAAACAGTCAGATAAGCTTTTATCGTGGACTTCTCTGTTTCGCAGAGTAATCGAAGGGTCTAATAATATTAAAAAAAACATATACTTCACCAATCTTTTAGTATGTGCATTAATAGAGGCAGGTTTTATAAAAATGTCACTTATCTCAATCTCAGCAGAAACCACTTTTAACATTTTTTTTTTTTCCAGAATATATAGCCTGTAATACACGTTTTGATCACACGTAAAACACTCCACATGGAGTACATTTAAAAATGTTAGAAGTGCCGTACATCCCTGTTAAGATAAAGCAATGAACAATAATACACAAATCAAATAAACTGTAACAGGTAAAACCTAGGCAGCAAATAGCGGAAGCATTGTATCACGTATATCCTTAAGAAACATAGACTGGTTGAACATATAACCGTGTCCATCTCGCTCTACCCTCTGGATTAGTGGCAGCGGCACCACTTGCGGGGTGGGAGGGGGGAACAATGTAAAAAACATAACAAAAATAACCACTTACCTTGCTGCCGGGTCCCACGACTCTGCTCTTGCTCTCCTCCATCGAACTCCAGGAACAGGAAGCACAGCCAGGTTCCCCAGACCAATCACAATGCTGCAATGCAGCAATGTGGTTGGCAAGCACCCAGGCTCCCCTGACCAATCAAAACGCTGCAATGCAGCATTGTGATTGGTCTGAGATTTGTGGTTTGACGCTCAGCCAGGTAATGGGGCTCTGGGCATGTTCTCCACGCATGCTGTAATGCAGCCTGCGTGGAGACCAGGGAAAGTGAGCATGACTGTTTCGCTGGTCCCAGAGGGTCGGCCAAACAGTCATGTGCATTTAGGAGTGGGCAAACCACTCCTCTCCTGCCCTGCTCGAGATCTTTCAAATATTATATCCCCAGCTCATCATGCAAAATATATGTTGAGCAGATCTAAGCTACCACAAGTAGCCTGCACATGAAGCAGTTTTCCAAAGTTTATTGGAATATCCCAAAGGCCTGTCCTATATTTCCACAGAGATGCATTTACTTTTCTAGGCCATATTCAGGTCCATTACAGGTTTAGAGCCCAGTTTAGAAGCAAACTTAAAGACAGATTCTTTTGCTCTACTCATTTGTGCCCATGACATGCACCAATGCCCCCAATTCACTCGAGTCAAAGGGTGTGCAGAGATCTGTAAAGTTATTCACATCTTCCTCAAAGATATGACTGATATTAAGAAGGCACCTGTGTACTTGAGACCACAGCACATTGCGTGTCTTAGCTATATTTGTCAGCAAGTCTAATGTGGCAATAATGCTGTCGAACGAAAGAAAAAGACGACACAACTTCTGTTGACAGTTTAGTACAGAGTTTATATAAAAGCTTGCGGTAGACAGTTTCTTTTATACCTTTATAATCACAAATACGTCATACATTTGCATATTGAATTAACATCTGCGCAAGCACAACATTATCTTTAAAAAGATACTTTCTGCAAAACCATCTAATCACACGTTTATGAAATGCGACTCATGTGCACGTGCTATATATTACCTTTCCACACCACAGCTGCACTACTGGTCTCCTTGGTTTATCTCGCTTCGAAGCATAGCAACTCTCTATTCTACATTCATCTACTGCTCTGCAAGGCCTAACCTTCCACTTATTTTCCGCCTCAGTGCTGCCTTATCTAAATATTTTCCAAGACGTGTTCTTGCAATGCAAGTCTGTGACCTTCCATTTCTGCCATGTCTAATTATATTTCTCTAGTCTACTAAAGCTCGTGTCTACTTCCCTCCCCCCAGGTTTTGACTTCATCTGTGCTTTCTATTCTGCTAATGAAGACAGCTTAGGCCTGTATTTCTCCTTCAAGACGAACATCTGCGCACGTCTTTCTGCTGATTCTTGCATTGACATGAGAGGGCCTTCTTTATTTTCTACATTAATTATACCATTCCCCCATTTATTTGATTTTTCAACTATTTCCCCACCTTCCCTTTTGCTTGGGGTCATTAATGTATACATTCTCCTCAACATCCTGCATTTTATTGACCTCTTTAGCAGTGAACATCATATACCAACTTCTGACTAACCCTTCCTGTCACTACTGGCTGACACAGACACCAAGAGCAGCATCACACAAACAGGCAACAAAGCCTTAAATAGTCCTGACATCCAGGATGGTACCTAAGTGAACCACCCTGATAACCATGTGTCGGTGGCACCACTCTCGTCCACCATCTTCTTTTGCAAGGTATGCAGAGTTTGTATGGTCTCTGTTAGTGTTCCATTTTCTGCGTCATTGGCTGGAAAATTTGTGCAGTATGCAGTTTGAATCTTGGCACATACTCCTCCTTCCATAGCAGTCATTAAGTCTAACACACATCTATTTTGCATTATCATTACTCTCATGGCTCGCAGCTCATCTCTGATCACTTTGAAGCCATCCTCAGTGGCGTTGATGGCTTTCATCAAGTCCCAGCGGGTAATCTGGAGCCAACGTGCAGTTGCTTTTGCTTGGACGAACGGAAGGATGCTGCTGAAGAAGATTTGTGCATTGTTGAACAGCCTGTGCTGTTGTGGAATGTCTTCCCAGGATGTAGTACCATAATACTCTGCAGCTCTCTTCCTCCGATGATGGTGCAGCAAGGTCGTTGCACTGGTCACGGGATGGTAATGCAGATTGTAGATGTCTACTCCTGGAATCACTAGGGAGGGAGTTTGCACAAACACCAAAGAGCACAGGCCACTCCATCCGGAAGGAAGTCATGTTTACAGCCACTCACTACAGTTCTGGTTAAAATCCATTAGGCTGGAGGTGCCCCACTGCGTGTCAGCACCATATTTTGTAACATTGCGATTGCTGTTCTTTTCCCACTGAGACTGTTCCATTTCCCCTGAAACACAATGAGAAAATAATGGGTTTTCTAGCTGCTCGAAGAGTTGTAGGTGTGTCTACCCAAGTTAGTCTAGATATGTTTTCACTCTACACTCCCTAACACTTCTTTTGTATACTATTGTCAGTCTGGTTCCCCTTCCATAGAGATAGGTCCCTGCACCCAAATGTTGCACCATGGTGCCAATGACCATGAACGAATATATGATCCATTTACTCGAAAATATGGCATTTTCTGACAATTGTGGGGTTGGAGTGTGGCGGACTAATTCTTGCAGAAAAGCGTAGGACGGAATACCACTAAAAATCTCTGCTGCAATATTTTAGCTCTCCAAGTTTTATCCTTGTACGTCATAATACCTGTCCTAGCTATTGCATATAACTTTACTACTAGCTCTTTGCGGTCTGTTAGGACTTTCATTACATCTGCTAACTCTTTCTCATATTGCATGATGTTTACTAAGAATGTTCCCTATTTGACCTGCAGTGGTTGCATCTGTGCTTGTATTTTGCAGAGCAAAAGATGTAACAGACACATGGTAATATTTGGAGGTACCCCCTTGGACGAGTGTAACCTATCTGAATCAGTGGCGTGTGAAATCAAGATCAAACAAAGTAAGAGGTATTAGAAGTTTGCATGCCTATCGCTGTCATATGCTTATACCATATATTATCTAATAAGCCAGCATGAATACTTTGGGATATATTTTTCTACTCAGATAGTGCTCTCTGCAAGCTATTATATAATCCCATACATGAGGTAAAATACCATTTCAGTGTAGCCACCAGCATAAAAAGAAAAACAAAACCGCAATAGTTAACTCTCTGCTAGTTAGTCAGCGAAATACTCCACTCACGCTTTAAAGGGAGACATTGTTACTCTTGTGTCTCACTTTCTCCCTCTTGTTCCCCTTTTGCCTGAGGCGAGGCTGGGTCCAGTCATATGTCCGTCATGTGGATCCATGGTTTTCTGCCATCCACTTTCACTGCAGTGGGAGTACTCATTGTCACTGAGAAGGGACCGCTGAACTTTGGATCCTTCCAACTTTAAATGAAATTCCGCATGTAAACTTATTGGCCAATAGGTATTGATTGCTTTATCTGCTGGATCGAGGAGGTCTTCACCTTTTGCAATACCTGTTTAGAGAAGAACTTGGCAGACTTCATTAACTCTGAAAAATAACTAATTTCATCCTCTAAAACCTCAGCTGCTTAATGGACATCTGTCTTCTACCTCGCTATTGTTAAAGGAGTGGGCATGGGACGTCCGTTCACTATTTGATGGGTTATTAAGTGGTGATCGCTTCCTGGCTGATTTCTGCTGGCGTACAAAGCCAGTGGTAGACAGTACAGCCATTTCTTTTGCAGAGTAGCACATAGTTTGCTTATTTTATTTTTGAAGAGGCCATTCAGGCGCTCCACAGTACCATTACTTTGAGGGTAAAAAAAGATAACAGTTTGTTTTATTCCTAGAGCAGTGCAAATGTGTTGAAATATTGCGTTGAGAAAATGGGGTCCGTTAGCAGAGTGGATCGCTTCCGCCATGTCCCACCTCGGTACCACCTATCTTGTCAGAAAATTGACTGCTGCTTTAGCCTCATTATGTACATAGGGTCTTGTCTCAATCAGTCGCGAGAATGGACAAACAACTACTATAAGATACCTGTAATTGTTACACCTTTCTATCATGTTGACAAAATCTAAGTGTATATTTTTAAATGGACCTGTTGAGTGTGGTATTGTTAAGGTAATCACCTTTATGGTCAGCTTGGGGCTACACTGTTGACATACTGTGCATTCTGTAAGGTACATAGTGATCATTTCATATAGTTGTGGAATAAACCAATCTGCCTTTAATGTAGCAAGAAGATACTCTTTTGAGGTGTGTGCTGGGAGGTGTGGTTGCTCTAGAGCCGTATACAACAGGGAATGTGGCATTACTAGCTTGCCTGTACTCTTGCCCGTAAATGAAATCTGTTGGTGACTGAATGCAGCCTCGCTGTTCCCACAGCTACCTTCCGTGAGGTAATGCTTGTTTTCGCAATTCACACAAATGTAATTTTGCTGTCTCTATATGGGGGCGGTAATTCTGTAGCATCCTGTTGCCTGCTTCTCATTATACCTAATGTGTGTTTATCACATTGACTATAATGTGGGGACACGTAAGCTGCTTCTTTTGCTGCCCAATCTGCCAGAGCATCACCCCTAGAAATAAGGTCTTGCTGATTGGTCTGCACTGCACACTTTATCACCGCTACTTTAGTTGGACGTGTTAAAGATTTTATTAATTGTGCTAATACATCTTTATGCATCACAGTGGATCGATCAGATTTAAGAAATCCCCTCCTTTCCTATCTGTGAATGCTGGAATGTGCAGTGGTGGTGACCTATGCTGAAGCTGAATAAATGGCGACTTCTAGTCCCTCATCTCGCTGTAATGCTTCAATGATGGCCACTGATTCAGCAGTCTGTGCTGAAAATTGAGAAGGTAGTGGAATCTGGCTTAACGATTTATAATATATCAGATGATCCCTACTGTTCAGCTCTAACAACTGCTGCTCCTGAATGTCTAATTCCAGTTTCCTGATACACGTAAGAGGCTCCATCAACAAAGAGCAACATACTCCCTGGGATAGGGTCTTCTCCAGCCTTACTATCTTTGTCTGGTATGTAATTAGCACAGTCGTGTACTTGTTCATCGTCAGTAACTGGGTGTGCAAAGAATGTTTCTGGATTAACTGTGACAGCAAATCACTTGTAAAGATGGTACTGAAAGTATTACTCAGATGCTCTGAATTGTGAGGGTGCTCTTGCTTCTTTGTAAAATAGCACATACCACATGCTCTACATACAGCGTTAAAGGTGATCCCATCACTATTGTGGTGCTTTTCTGGACTGCAAACGCCGCTGTTTCCAGTGCTTGCTCACATGGGTAGTGACTTTCATGGTGGGATCTAGCAGCCCACTGTAGTAAACAATTGGTTTGTGTCCCATGGAAGTCTTTTGAGTCAGTACGGCCTTCATTGTCATTCCATTATGATTGTGTTTTTCAGCTCCCGAAATGCTCTCTTTCAACAGTCCGGTTTATTTTGTTCCCATTGATATGGGACTCTTTTAGAGCAGGCAAAAGTGGTGCAGTATGTGTGACATCAAATCAAATACCCACTGTCTCACATAATTGCAGAGTCCTAGGAACTGCTGCACTTGTTTTTCTCTGGTGGGCTTGGGCATGTTTCTGATTCTCTCTACTCTGTCAGGTGTCACCCTCCTTCCATCTTTAGATATTATCTGTCCCAATAATTAACTTATGTCCGCACATATTGTAATTTGTGTTTGTCCACTTTGTATCCTTTTTCTGCAAGCGTGCAAAGGAGACCAATAGTATCCTCCCTGTGTATGTCTTCAGTGGAGCTACACACCAAAATGTCATCCACATACTGTAAAAGGGTGCTTTTGCATTTTACGTTTGCTAAATCCTTTTTCACTGTACTGTTAAAGATACTCAGGGACTCACATTAGCACTGGGGGAGCAATCTATAGCAGTATTGAGTTTTTGTGTACGTAAACCCTGTTAAATACTGACTGTCTGGGTGTAGTGGAATGCTGAAAAACAAATTTTCAAATCAATTACTGCAAAGTAGGTGGCATATGTAGGAATGTTTGTCAGTATGACCACTGGAAATTCTGGGATTACTATAATGTTCAGGTGGCGGAAATCTTGAACCATCCTCCAAGTTCCGCCTTAGCCTTTTATTTGTTTTTAGGATAAATCGGTGTATTACAGGGTGATGTTCTCTCATATATTACTCCCTGCTCAAGTAATGTCTGTATTGTGGGAAAGATGCCTTCTTCTGCTTGTTTGGATATGGGATACTGATGTACCACGGGCAGTATTGCCCCAGGTTTCAGTGTTCTTTTCACAGGTTCAGGTCCTATAATAAGTCCCACATCGTGTGGTCCCTTTGCCCACAGACACTCTGGTACCTTTGCCAAATCTTTTTCTCTTATGTACTGACTTGTGCGTGTTTTTGCCAATGTCCGATATTGCAACTGTACTCTAATGGGAATATCTATTTGAAATTCCACAGTTTCAATTGGTGGGCTATTATCAAACATTTCCTCATCTGATACATCTCTCAATTTGACCTCTGGATCCGTAAATCCTACTAATGCCCATGTTACACGTCTCCTGTCATATGCTATCAATGATGCATATCATGGCTTTATTTCTAGGGCCATTATCTCTAACACCATGTCGATCTCTAATATGGGATCCACAGGTCTCTTGGGTCTGAACAATAGTTATTTTGGTATCAGCACTCTTCCCTAGCAGCACTGGTGTAAGCGCTATCAAAACATATATGCCACGCAAAAAGGCCTCCGTACCCACAGGAATTGCCCTGACCTGTTGTCCCAAGTTCTACTGAGCTACGGGTGACAACATCCTACCTGGTGTTATATACCAGGTGTGTAACATGCCATCGACCGATCTTCCAAAAAAGACACAGTCATATTCAACATACTCATCAGCTCTCTTCTGGGAAAATTGACCGGTGCCTCTGGGGAATAAAACAACAGTCCTTCAATCTGCGTGTCTACCATTGTCATGTTTACTGATTCATTAAAGGGAACCCTCCTGACAGCCCCAGAAAACTTGTATGTCCATTGACTTGTGAGAAAGTGGTAGTGTTCCTTCCTTTATACAAGATTTACTAGCCCACAGTTTTGATTAAAAAAAAACCTAAAAGGGCGACATTCTATGGCTACTGTCGCAATGGGTTCCTCATCTGATCTGTGGGTTACCGATAGTATTGGACAATTAATGGTTACCTGGGGGCTCTCTCATTGGATATAGCTGTTGGTTGATGTCCCTCCGGACATTTGGGTTTGTGCAGAAAAAGGATTATCTCCTTATACCATACCCCTCCCATCTGGACCTGTGTGGGTCCTCTTGTAGTATTTCTGCTAACCTGGGGCATATTCTGTGGCATTTGCCCCTGTTGTGTGGTCAAGTGAACCTGAGGGGCCTGCGGAGGTCCCTGTGTCACTTGTTGGGGAACCCATTGCATCTGTTATAACCCCACCTGCCTCTGTGGATTGATCCATCCCTGCACTTGTTCATTGTCCTTTTTTGCTCAACATTCCATTGCAAAATGACCCATATTGCCACAATAGTAACGCTGTTGTCCTACCCTATATCCTCCCTGTCTCCTTCCCTGCACTGGTCCTTTGGCCTTCTGAAAAACCTCCTCGTCTCTTTCCCATGTTACTTACTGGCTGCCCTCCTGGTGCCTGCACCTGCACTGACGTTGTAACAGTCATTTGTGGTGCTGCTACAAGTGCCCTTTCTGTACTTGATTTTTATGGAACAAATCTTTTATTCTTTTTATAAGACAATCAATCACCAATACACAGCTGTATGCCTACAACCACCTTGGCCGTCAGCATGGGATAGATGCATGAAACACATTTACACTGCTTCAATGCCTACAACCCGGAGGCTGGCAGCG
Organism: Triturus cristatus; assembly: GCF_964204655.1. NCBI lineage: Eukaryota > Metazoa > Chordata > Amphibia > Caudata > Salamandridae > Triturus > Triturus cristatus. The sequence goes on along the minus strand of NC_140586.1, from coordinate 195,123,025 downwards.
TTTTCTGGATTGCCTGAGTCCATATGGCTACACTAAGGACAAAATAGAAATCACTACAGAAACAAAAGGGCATGACCCTCCTTCCCACCCCCAACCAAAGGAAAAGAAGGTAATGAAAAGGGCACCTACACCATGTCCTGCTAGATCATTTGGGGCCACTCACCCCCAACAGCCAGCTCCAGTCCCGGGAACCACACCATTACGTACGGGGCAATACCTGGTCCTGTGGCCTCGGGATCAGATGCAAGATTCGTAGGTATTTGGGGCATGTGACTTGCACTAGAGAAAGGCATTCCATGGCTAGGGTCGACCAGAGTCTATGTAGCAAGGCCACATGATCCGGCACTGTTAAAGAGCCCCAGTTCGCAAGAATCGCTTGTCGCGCTGCCAATAATGCCAAAGCCATTTGCCTACCCTGCAGAGAGCGCAGGGGAAACATCAGTGCATTTGGAAGCCCTAGTAGTGTGGACGCCGGGAAGCAAGGTATCTCGGTTTCAAAGGCAGCGTCTATGTCGGTCAGCACCTTCTCCTAAAAGCATTCCAGCCTTGGACAATGCCAGAGCAGGTGCACCAGCGAGCTGGCCAGTCTGCAGCCCCGCCAGCATTTCTCGTTGTGGTTTTTATCCCATCGATGGATAGCAGCCGGCGTGAGGTACTAATAAGATGTGACCTTAAACGCAGACTTGGTTCCGGCGGTATTGTAAGCATTATGGTGAGCCCTATAATGTATATTCGCCCACTGTTTATCCCAAAGGGTCCTCTCTAGCTCCTCCTCCCAGCGTAGCTGACCTTTCGTATGCTTCCCGTCCTGACCAGTTGCAAGCAGGGTATAGAGCTAAAAAATCAAGTGCTTATCATCTTTCTTGCTCATTAGCCACTTCTCGAAAGGGGTGAGTTAACGAGAGACATGCAGCAAGTAGGTCTCTGAGGTGGCCCAGTGTCGTAGTTATAGATCGTAGACTCTGTCAGAGTCGGGTAGATTATAGTCCCGATGCACCTGGGCAAAGGAAAGGATGCCCTTCACATCAAACAAGGAACCCAAGCGTTTGCAACCTGCCTCTCTCCAATGCTGGGCGATTTCGGATTTACAGCCAGGTGGGAAATCCGGGTTATCAACCATCAGAGTCATCGAGGAGGGGAATGTTGTAAGTCCCCTCCTGAGCGCTACAGCATCCCAGACCTTTAGCGACGCCGCTGTGACTGGGGAAGAGTAAAGGCCCCAAGCTCTCTGTCTGCACAGAGGCCATATCTCCCTCATGATATTCGCTCCACCTACAGTCTGGTCCATGAAGATCCAGTGTTTTTCTGAAAGAGGGCGGTTCCATTCTATAACATAGCGATGGTGGGAAGCCTGTAGATATCTATGGATCAACGGAAAATTCACACCACCCTCACTCTTGGGTCGTGCCAGTTGGGATATGGACAGGCGCGCCTTCTTTCCTCCCCAGACAAATTTGTTTATGGTAAGCTGCAGAGCTCACATAGCTTTTGGAGGGGGCATCAAGGACATGGTCTGAAACAAATATAGAACCCGCGGTAGCACCGTCCTCTTTATCGCTGCTATGCGCCCAAACCAGGCCAGCTTAAGCCTAGACCACCTGTCTAAAGCCCTCGTAGTCTGCTCCACCAAAGCAGAGTAATTCAACTCCAGCGTTCGTGATAGCGTAGAAGCAAGGAGGATGCCCAAGTAGGTTATCGGGTTGTTGGCCCACTGCAGCGGGAACCTCTCTTTCAGTAGTTCTACATGTGCTTGGGGCGAGGACAAGTTGAAGACCTCGGACTTGCTGAGATTTACCTTAAATCTAGAGACCCTTCCAAAAGACTCTTGTTCAGTCACAAGCACGGGTAGGGACGTGAGGGGATCGGAGAGAGATAGAATTACATCATCCACATAGAGGCTTATTTTATGGGTGTCGCCTCCAAGTCGGAGGCGCTGAATACTTGGGTGGTCTCGGATCCTTTGGGCGAAGGGCTCCATACATAGGGCAAAGAGGAGGGGTGAAAGCAGACATCCCTGTCTCGTGCCCCTAGCAATCGAGAATGAGGTCGAGGATACCCCATTTACCCTAACAAAAGCCCGGGGGGAGTGATAGATGCATTGAAACCATTGGATAAAGCGCACCCCAAACCCAAAGCCACGTAGTGTGGGAAACAGGTAACTCGAACGCACCCTGTCTAATGCTTTCTCTGCATCCACGGACAGGAATATGGCCTACCTGTGGGACCTGTGAACGCTGTCCATGAGGTGGAGGAATCGTTTTGTATTATCGCCTCCCTGTCGAGTGGGAATGAACCCTGCTTGGTCTGGGTCAATCATACCCACCATTGGTGGGTTCAACTGGGCTGCTAGGATACCAGCGAGATTTTGACGTCTATGTTAAGTAACGAGATAGGGCGGTAAGAGCTACACAGGCTAGGGTCCTTGTGAGGTTTGAGAATCACCAAGATTGCAGATTCTGACATGGAGTCTGTGACCGCTCCACTGTTCAGAAAGGAATTAAAAAGCCTTGTCATTGTGGGCGCTAGTTCCCCACAGAAGTTTTTTTTAGAATAGTGCCACATAGCCATCTGGGCCCGGGGAATTGTCCAATTTCAGCCTAGCAATGGCCGAGACAACCTCTTCTGGGCGTATGGGATCCACAAGCTGCGTCGCCTGGGCCTCAGGGAGACTAATTAATTTACTTGCTTCCAAGTAGCCACTTGCATCTTGCTGATCTATTACCTCCTCGCTATATAAGAACTGATAAAATTGTCTGAACTCGGCTACTATCTGAGAGTCCAAGTGCACTTCCACTCCAGATGGCTGCTTAATCGATGAGATGGCTGCAGCCATAGTTTTAGTTCGTAGCCTCTGTGCTAGCATTCTCCCACACTTGTCACTGCTCAGATAGAACTTGTGGCTGAGGCGCAGCAGCGCATATTCTGCCCTATCGAGGTCTAAGCGTTTTAGGAGGAGCTGTTTTTCTTGTCTAAGTTCCTCCAGACCCTCGGTGCACCCTTACGTTTGTGTATAGCCTCTAGCTCCCTCACCTCCTGTTCAATGCTCTGCCGGACCTCTGACGCTTTTTATTGTCGACCAAAGATATCACCATAAATTCTTCTCTCATTACAAATTTGAGAGTCTACCTCTACCAGATGGCAGCCAGCGGGGTGTCCCCCCTGTCGTTATGCTGTAAGTATTCAATTAACTTTGAACGTAGACTCTCTACCGTGCTAGAAGAATGCAGCAAATCCACCCGCAGGCGCCACCTCGTGGGAGCCCGCAGATCTTCACCTGATTGGATGTTGATGGTGATCTGTGCATGTTCTGATAAGGAACGCGGTTCTATAGAGGCCTCTCGTATCCTGGGCAGTAGCGCATTAGAAATGAGAAAAAGGTCAAGTTGGGCGTACATTTGTGAGCAGCAGAGTAGTGGGTGTAGCCCCGCAGTGCAGGGTGCTTAAGTTGCCAGACATCGTGCAAGCCACTATCAATCAGCCATTGTTTACCCTCCGGGGAAGCGCCCCCACCTGTGTACTCCTTTGGCCAGAACGGTCTATGTCGTTGTCCATGACCAGATTAAGGTCCCCACCCACCAGTATGGCGTGTCCGGAGAAGCTAAACCCTCTTAGAGAGTTCTCATGAGGAAAGGCTACTGGTGCACGTTCGGTGCATAGGCATTGATCAGTGTGAAAAGAGTAGCCCCCCCATTGGAGCCTAAGTGCCAGGACCCTGCCCTTTACCTCATAGAGGGTAGAAAGTACCTTCCCTTCAAATTTTACCCCCAGAAGAATGGCCACCCCATTTTTCTTTGCAGTGCCAGAGGACCAGTATTGACGGGGGAATCGTGGTGTGCGCATGCGGACTGTGTCTTTGGACAACAAATGGGTCTCTTGCAGCATGCAAATGTCTCCTTCAGCGTGCTCTAGTAAGGTAAGGATGGCAGCGCACTTTACAGTGTGATTAAGGCCCCGGACGTTGAGACATACAATCTTGAGTTCACTACCCATGGGGAACAGACATCATTTTACAGTACAAGGCGGTGGCTTCGGTATAGGGGAATCGAAAGGGGGTGTGCCCAGCGGTACAGCATAATGCTCCCGGACCAGTGCAGGAGACCGAACATAAAATAAACCCCAGAAATAGTAATAACTCTGACATCCAACAGGATACAACAAGAGCAAAAGCCTCTGACACCAAAGTTCGTTGAGGAAACGTTGAGTAGGGGGACGCGCAGACCTGGTAGTCCCTCACGGGCGGGCAGAAGTGGTCTCTGACTCCGCCTCAGATTTAGGCATAGCCTGTTTCTCTAATAATTCAGGAGGGCGATGATCGGGCAGGGGAAGAGGCCAGCGATGAGATAACTGCTTCTCTTTCTTTTCAATTATGGCTGTGTCCCGTTTGTGGGCAGCCGCTAACTTACCCACGGTCTGCAATCTATGACTGTGGCGTCTGATCCCTGCCAAGGGCTTGCGTTGTGGCTCCGGGGCCGTGGGTCTCGACATTCCCAGCTTTTCCCGGCCTCCGTGAGTGAGCGAATCTGCCTTAGCTGTCCATCATAACGAAAGATGAGTCGGAATTGGTGACCCCATGAGTAGACAATCCCCGTCTCCCTCAGATGCGTCGTAATTGGACAAAATTCCCTTTGCTTCAGCAGAGTGGCGGCAGACTGATCTTGGAAAAGTGTGGGAGAGAGACCTCTGAACTGCAAGGGGTGTGCCTCCCTTGCCTTTCTGATGATAAGCTCCTTAAGTTGGAAGTCATGCACACAAACCAAGATGTCTGGTGGTGGGGACTTGCCCTCTCGGTGAGCGCTGTCAATCTTAACTGCAGTCGAGTGGTTCGTGCCCAACACCTGGCTGAAGAGTGACAAACTTTCTCACGTCCTCCCCTTCGGCCTCAGACTTCACTCCCCGGATGCGCTCGTTGTTGCGGCGGGAGCGATTCTCTAGGTTCTCCGCATGGACCTGTAGTTCAATATGCTGCTCCTTGAACCAAAGTATTTCTTGTTGCATAATTTCTACTCCTTTGTCACAACTACTTTTGTGGTCTTCAAACGTTGACACATGTTCGCTGATCTCCTCAACATTCCGCTTGACTTCCTTGAGGTCAGCCGCAAGTTGGCCTTTGAGCTCCTGGAGATCCTCATGCAGGGACGTAAAAAGTGCTGTCATGAAAACTTTAGTAGCTGGGGCATCCGCCCCCTCTGGATTTCCAGGGTTCCCCTCATTCTCTTGCCCCGTCGCTGCAGTGGCCCCTAGCGTGGATTGCTTCAGAAGCATCTCCTTAACGGAGCGATCTTTTGTCAGCCTAGCGCTCGTTATAATGCATGACCAGGGTCCGTCTAGATGCTAGGCCTGGAGCCTGGTGTCGTCGAGCCGCCAACACCCGCCCACTCACCGCCTTCTGTGCCAGGGATCTCTTTCACAGTGCAGAAAAGCTTGCATCTTCTGGGCCCCGCTCTCCGAAGGCCACCGGATACGCACTGCCCCGTCAGTCCAGTTAGGCGAATTCGAGCAGGACAGCTCGCTCCATATGCTGACTCCAGGGAGGGTCAACCGCTATGGGAGAGTCCTGCGTACCACAGCAGAGAGCCAGCAAGCGGTCCTCACTCATCCAGTCGTTTCTGCTATGCCTGAGCTGGCGGAAGGTCTCCCACTGGGATGGTGCCTTAAGCGAGGTTGTACCGGGAGGCAGGTGGCCGACGCACACGTCCCGGGTCCCAATCTACACTTCTGAGGCTCCTCCGATAAGCAGGCCTCGACAGGCTATGTGGGTCCCCCCACTTTCAAGCATGCTACGGGGCTTTCCTAGGACCACACAACAGACACCTTCTAGGGTGGAGCAGGTAGAGGTGAGTGATTCCCCGCTGCGCCTTTTCTCTGGCAGCCTCAGGAGCCCCTTGCGTGTTCTCTAACCCCCACACTGCACGCTAGGCAGGCTCCAGTCTTGCGTTCCTTTCCGGGTGCGGGCCCTCGGTAAGCACTAAACTGGCAGGAGGTCTCCCAGCCTGCAGATATGGACTCAGCTTCCCCGGGAGCGGTAGGGGATTCTCCTGACACCCCTCACGCCAGACCGCACCCCGCTTCACTCCAGCAGCCCTGGGCCTCGGTATCCCTGCTCCTCCCTCTTTACTACGCGGGCACGCAGCACCAGGCCTCTCCGTTGTGCCCACCCTGCCGCCACACACTCCATACTCATGCAGATCAGGCCGCCCTCAGTCCCTATCACCTTCTCTCTGGATCGGTGTCTTCCGCTGCCAGCTGGGGGAACACAACTGCTCCGTTCATGGTCTCCGCTTCGGCAGGAGCACTAACTGTGTTCTCCGCCCACCAGGCCGGCCAGGCTGCCGCGCTCCAGGCTCGGAAGGGGCACCTCTCTCAGCAAACCAGAGCACTTGGTGTCCCCAGGAAGACCGGGCACGCTGCAAAGCCTGATCCCCCTTCTCGCTGCTGACAATGGGCGCGCAGGCCAGGCAAAAACAAGGCTATACTGCGGCAGTGCTGGAGATACTGCAAGGCACGTCCTAGCTGGCCGCCATCTTGGCTACGCCCCTGTACTTGATTTTTAAAGTTTCTGTTGCACCAACCAGCTGTAGCCCTCTGCTTCCTCTCTCCTTTCCTTGTCCTTTTATTTTTTCCGCTTGAAATAATGTATTATATGGCTTGTATTTAGCTTCTATTCCCACTACTCCATCTAGGCTTGCTTCTACATCCATGGGCAGGCCCAGTTTCAATACATTATAAGATAGTATTGCATTCCCTCCAGTATTTTTCCAGTTACATCCTACTTCATGTACCCTTTATTCTTTCATTCTGATAATAAATTCTGCAATGTATTCAATCAGTTTTATATTTTAAGAGATAAAGGCTCCTATGTCTGGTCTGTCTGGGTATGTCTGTCAGAGGGTATCCCAGACATATTGATGGTTATTGTTGAAGGATAACCTGTCAATCTGTGTATTTATTATGTCATTTGAGAGCAACCTGCTCTGATAAAGATAGTATTGACTTTGTATCCCTCCAGAGAACTTAACATACTTTTAACATCACCCAAGGCCAGATTCACCACAGCAGCGTGTTTCTCAAAGCATCTTATCCATTGTCACGCTCCCTCAGATAGCGGGGGTAGTGCCCTCCATTGCTTCAGATCACTTCAGTTGGTTTGTCTATAGCATACTCCTCCCAAACCGCAAGGCGCTCTTGCATATAGGGGTAGTTTCAATCTAGGTTGCCTTGTCCCTGCCTTATACAATCTTCAGCAGTTGCTAAGTTGATGGATTGAAACCAGCCTTGTCGGGCCATTGCTTCTTCCGTTCCTTTTTAGTTCGTTTGGCCAATTCATCCGCAGAAGTGTTGGCAATAGTTACCACCATCCTTATATTTTATTTATTTATTTATTTGTGTGTTTTATAGAGCGCAAACTTGACCCTTTAGGGTATCAGAGCGCTTTACAGGAAAGCAAAGCAATATACAGACAGGCTTAGAATCAACCAGTAACATATCGAGTAGTAAGGGGGAGGGGTGCCGGATACATAAGGGAAAGAAGAGCACGTATTTACAGTTTACATAGCCAATTACTCAAGATAAGATACCATATTAACAGATTACGTTTACAATTATTCAAGACAGGACCCAAGTTTCTGGTGGGGTGACTAGGTAGTTCGAAAGGAGGTAGTGGACGGCCATTGATCGGGCCATAGTGGTGGTTGAGACAATATTTAGACGAGGAATTTCCCATAAGGAAGGTTTTGGCATCCTTTTTGAAGCTAATCAGAGAGGGGATTCTTCTGATGTCTGGTGGGAGAGAGTTCCATATTCTTGGAGCAGCCCCTGAGAAGGCCCGATTGTAAGTTTTCTTTTTCCGAAAGCGTGCAGGTTGGAGCAAGAGGTCTCTGTCAGATCGGGAATTTCTGGTTCCTCCGGAGATCACACGTTTCTGTGCCAGATATGCAGGGGTGGTTGGAGTATAAAGCTTTGTGCGTGAGGCATGCTAGTTTGAGCTGTATTCTTGCCTCCAGGGGAAGCCAGTTGAGAGCTTTCAGGTGTGGGGAAATATGATCGTATTTCCTTGTGCCGGTAAGTAGTCTGGCGACCGCATTGAGACAGGCTTTGAGAGGTGCCAGGGAGATCTTGGGTAAACCCGAGAGGGTTGAGCAGCCGTATTCCAGTCTAGAGATGACGAGTGCTTGGACTGCCATTTTTAGGTCGGGAGCATCGAGAAGGGTTTCAGTTTCCTAAGGTAGCTCAGGTGAAATCTGGCAGTTTTGGCCATCAAATTGATATGGTCCCGCATGTTCAGGTTGCTGTCAAGAGTAATTCCCAGGGATTTAGCTGAGTTCACAATGGTCGGTGGGCAATGTAAGGCTGTGAGAGCCTTAATCCATGATTGAATCTCGAGGTTGGTAGTGGGAGGGGAGATCAGGAGAAATTCTGTTTTCTTTGCATTGAGTTTAAGTTGATTGGATGCGAGCCACTGGACGGTGAGTTTCAGGGCTTCGTTCAGGGAGAGAATCTCTTCGCGAGATGAGGTTTTGATGTAGATCTGGGTGTCATCAGCGTACATATGATAGGAGATATTAACTGCGCGTAATACTTCGGTAAGTGGTTCTAGGTAAAGGTTAAAAAAGGGCGGGGGACATGGTTGATCCTTGAGGCACTCCAACCGTGACCGGGGATGGTGATGATAGGTTGCCGTTGATTAGGAATCTCTGTGACCAGTTGTGGAGGAAGGATCTAAACCAATCTAGAACAGTGCCATTCAATCCCATCCTGAGTTTGAGGCGTTCAAGTAGTTTTTCATGGTTGACCGTGTCGAAGGCCGAGGATAGGTCCAGGAGGATTAGGAGACAAGTTTTGCTTGGGTCAAGGGCTTGGAGGGCATCAGCCACGATGTGGAACATGGTGGTTTTGGTGCTGTGCCCTGGTCTAAATTCGGATTGGAAGTCATCAAGCAGGTGGAAGTTGTTGATGTGGTGACTTAGCTGCTGTTGCACACATTTCTCCAGCACTTTGGCTAAGAGGGGGATGTTGGAGATGGGTCTGAAGTTGTCGGGGGAGGCTGGATCCAGCGACAGCTTTTTCAAAATGGGACTTGGCCGGCTTTTAGAGAGTCAGGCATCATTCCCTGCTGTAGGGAGGCGTTGATTATTTTATTCCAGCTAGGAATAATGGATTGGGCGACGGCAGCTAGGCAATTGGAAGGGAGCGGGTCATTAAAGTGGTTGTTCGGGTTTAAGGTAGATAGGATTTTAGAGATGGAGTCTTCGCTGGATGGTCTACTTCTAAGACCCCCTGGTTCTACATGGCGTTGATATGTGGATCCTTGGGATTGTTCCAGTGTAAGTTAAACTCACCTAGGAAAATATCTTTGGCATTGGTGGGAATCTTAGCTGTGATCGTTTCCATGAGGTGGTCGGTGAAGGAGTCGTTCCTGCCTGGGGGGTGGTAAAAGATGTGTAGGTTGCACAGTTGGGTGGAGTTGCTGCAAACAGCGAGGGCGAGGTATTCGCAAGATTCGGTGGTGTCCGCCAAAAGTTCCGTGACAAGAAGGTTAGAGCGGTAGATGCAGGTGAGGATTGGAATCTTAGCTGTGATGATTTCGCACCCCACCTCCGCAAGGCCATCAACATCTCCTTCAAAACCGGGACCTGCCGGAAGACCGTCAACAAACAGCTGACCCACTACCTCGCGGTGAACGTCCTGGACCCGTCCCAGTCCAGCTTCCACAGCAACTACAGCACCGAAATGGCTCTCATCGCCACCACCAACGACATCAGGGCCCTGCTGGACAACGGTAAGACCGTGGCCCTCATCCTCCTGGACCTCTCAGCTGCTTTCGACATGGTCTGCCACCACACCCTACGCACCCACCTCCACGACGCAGGAATCCGCAGCAAAGCACTGGAATGGACCTCCTCCTTCCTCTCCGACAGAGCGCAGAGCGTCTGACTACCCCCCTTTCGATCCAAAGCCTCCAAGATCATCTGCGGCGTACCCCAAGGATCATCCCTCAGCCCGACCCTGTTCAACATTTACATGGACCCTCTCGCCCGCGTCGCCAGACTGCACGACCTCAACATCATCCCCTACGCCGATGACAGACAGCTGATCGTCTCCCTCACCAAAGACCCTCACACCGCCAAAACCAACCTCCACGAAGGAATGAAAACAGTCGCCGAGTGGATGAAGAACAGCCGCCTGAAACTGAACTCGGACAACACGGAGGTCCTCATCCTCGGATCCACCCCCTCAGCATGGGACGACTCCTGGTGGCCAACTGCCCTGGGTGCAGCCCCAACACCCACCGACCACGAACGCAACCTGGGAGTTATCCTCCACTCAACTCTCTCCATGACCAAGCAAGTCGACTCCATCTCATCCTCCTGCTTCAACACCCTCCGCATGCTCCGAAAGATCTTCAGGTGGTTCCCCACTGACACAAGAAGAACTGTCACCCAGGCCCTCGTCAGCAGCAGGCTGGACTACGGAAACGCCCTCTATGCGGGAGCCCCGGCCAAACTGCTGAAAAGACTGCAACGCATACAGAACGCCTCTGCACGCCTGATCCTCGACATCCCTCGCCACAGCCACATCACACCCCACCTGAGAGACCTACACTGGCTTCCCGTCAACAAGAGGATCACCTTCAAACTCCTCACCCACGCACACAAGGCACTCCACAACACCGGAGTAACATACCTCAACAAACGACTCGCCTCCTACACCCCGAACCGCCAGCTCCGCTCCGCCGACCTCGCCACCGTCCCCCGCATCCGAAGAACGACCACCGGCGGTAGATCGTTCTCCTACGTCGCCCCCAAGTACTGGAACGACCTCCCCCTCCTCCTACGGCAGACCGAAGACCTCCTAACCTTCAGGAGGCTACTCAAGACCTGGCTGTTTGAGCAGGAGCAGCTACCCCCCTCTCCCTCAGCGCTTGAGACCCTTACGGGTGAGTAGCGCGCTCTATAAATGCCTTGATTGATTGATTCCCATGAGGTGGTCGGTGAAGGAGTCGTTCATGCCTGGGAGGTGGTAAAAGATGTGTAGGTTGAACAGTTGGGTGGAGTTGCTGCAAATAGCGAGGGCGAGGTATTCACAGGATTTGGTGGTGTCCGCCAAAAGTTCAGTGACAAGAAGGTTAAAGCGGTAGATGCAGGCGATGCCCCCTCCTTTCTAATTAGATTGTCTGTCCAGCCTTGCGATGTTGTAGTTAGGAGGGACTAGGAGGCCCCGGCATGGAGAAGAGGATTCATTGAGCCACGATTGCTAAGTCGAAGTTTTTGCGAAGGGTGAGATCAGCAATATCTGCGGCGTGCTTAGCTGCCGATCAGCAATTGATTAACAGACCAGAAAGTGAAGATTTGGGTGGAATTTCGGGAGTCTGGGCGGACAGGTTAACAGGTGCTAGATTACTCTTGACCACAGTTCTGTTGCGGAGGGTGGCTGGCCTGTTGGGGTTGATAGTGACCGTGCGGATGGCATGTTCGGCATTCCCGTCAAAAGGATAAGGGGTAGCTGGGGTAGAGTTGTAGTCTCGGAGGATGGCCAGGATTTCCATTTCAGTGAGGTCTAGTGGACTTGGAGCGGCAAGGGAAGAGGTGTAGGAGAGGACTAGAACGAGGGTTTCTTGCTCTGAGAGGTGACATGGTTGCTTACTGGGGCGAAGCTGTCTCAAGGCTAGCGGAAGCGGTTGTTTAGGGCGCTCTGTCAAATGCGGGGGGTGGAGTTTGGCAGGGGCATGAGGTTGGCGAGGGAGAGTTCAGCGAGGTGAAGGAGGTTCATTCATTCCAAGATAGAAATATGAATGCTCTGGGTTAGATTAGTAGCTCTGGAGAGCAGAGAAACCATGTCCCTATCGGGTGGAGGCGTTAAAGGGCGGGGGGGCAGTGGTTCAGGAGCCGTTCTGTCAGCATGTATAGGTGGTAGGGAGGGAGAACTAGTACGGCCTGTAGTGTAGGTCGTTGGATCTATGCTGGGGCCCCTTTGCGGGTTGGGTTGAGGGCTGGGAGGGCAAACACGACCTCTATCATAGGTCTTTGGGGGCGTGCCGGTGGCATAGTCTACTTGGGGGCTAGTAGGGAGGGGACCAAAGGTCTAGGGGTGATTCAGTTGGCAAGGCCGGGCGCCGTGCTGGAGTGGATAGGGGGGTCTGTGTTGGAAGATCTTCGAGGGGTTTGTGAATGGCTAGCTACGCTGGGTAGGCTGGATGAGGCCTCATCGGGGCGGGAGTTGGTTACCCTGCCAGAGTTGTGCTCGTGGTTTCTGAGGAGGGTGAAAAGGTCTGCAAATTTATCCAAGTTTTTGGTTGAGGCTTGGCTCAAGACGATGCCATTTTTGTAAAGAGTGATGGTGGGGTCAGCTTGCAGGATTGGAGAGGGTGCTGTTGTTAGCTTAGTGCCGTATGGAATGTTCTTTGTTGCACGTACATTGAGGTGAGCAAATTCTGTTATCTCTATAGGTGTTAGATTTGACCTACTCTTTTTTTCGGATTGACTTATTCCAAATTTGTGAGGTGTCTGTTACTGCCATTAATAACCTCCGCAGAGGACGCGGGCAGAAATTATATTGTCTCTGGTTAATGTTCTGTTCATTTGCAACCCTGTTAGGCCTGTCTTCCCACTCCTCATCTCCCTCTGCCCACCTACATCTTGTAACTCATTTGGGGGTTCATATATTGTGGTGTCTCTATATCTCTTTCCCATCCTTCTTCTCTTATCCATTATTCAGCTGCCTCTCTCAAAGTCTCCGAAGAAGTGTCTCCCAGTCGAAGAACAACATGTCCCGTAGTCCATTGTCCTCAAAGGGTAGCAGGACTTCTAGAGCGTTCTGCCTGTCTAACAGTGTGCTGCAGTTCATTTATAAGTCTGTCTCTTTTGTCTGGTTCTGGACCAGACAGAGGAGTTGAGTCCGAAGGTGCCTCATCTCTCCGTGACTTTTGTCTGTCCTCTTTAGATGTAACTCTAACAGGGTATTGGTACCCTACAGCTGGCAGAATGGTGTAAAGGCCATAGGGCGTGGACTTTTCTGGGGAGTGTGCCTCTTGGGTGCAGTTGGTTTCACGTTTGTTTTTGTATCGCACCGTAATGATAAGGTGGCTTTCCTTTTCTGTCTTTTCTTTCTAGTATACTTCGAGCAAATGTAAGTCAATGCATGTTTAATTATGTCTTCGTCAAATGTCCCTTCCTTTGACCATGGCTGGGCATGGCTCTTGGCACCTTTGTACCGTTGTTTACAATACTTTGGTATCTTCTTCTTTGAAGGAAAAGGTTTTTATCATGTGTTCTGGAGGGGTGTCCACCCTAAGGATGTGCTCTTTTCCTATGTGTATGTAACATAAGTTTCACTTTTGATCCTTTGTCTGTTTGCCCACTGTCTTATGTCCCTTTTGGACCCGTCTCCTTCACTAATATATTTGTGTTCTATGAATATCGCTTACCTATAGTAGTGGTGAACACGTATTAATCTTATGCAGTGGTACCTGACTTCACATAAACTACAGTGAGGCCAAAGTGGTGTACATCAAGCATACTTATCACTAGTCTGAGTAATACTTCTATGGTTATATCTGGAGCAGGTGCATTTATTGGGGGTCTAAGAGGATTTGTGCCGGACGCAATATATGTTACAATATTATTGTGACTATAAACTACTATTTGCGGTGCTCAAGGATGTGGATTCCCATTATCGTTTCAAACTCCAGAATCATAAATATCTGTAAGGAATGCATCAAGAAGGGCCTCCAATATGATGGGTGACTCTGTTATTATATGAGTTTTAGGGGTATTACATTGATACAGGAGTTTTCCATGGGCCCATATAAAAATAAATTCTAATTCAATCTTATCTGTTACCTGGCACTGTGAATTATCAGTCTCACTCAAAGGGAATTATTATTAATCTTTAGGCTGCTTGCCTTGGGATGTTTTGTTTCGACTCCCTGTATTTGTATCTGAAATAATTGTTCCACACTTCCAGGACACCGTAGGGGCTTGTATTGAAATAGCAAAAATATCGCACAAATCTTGCTGCCTATCTTCCTCGCTTATACCAGACTGTATGACAATTGGCGGGGAACCCTTCCACTTCTCTATGATTCGCCCCTTGTGATTACGCAGTACTTGCTCTTTATGTCGTCCTCCTTATTCATGGAGGGGTATCCACTTATAATTAATGCTCTTTTTGGAATCACAACTAAGGGTCTGACCATGCTCGGGGCAAAGTCAATTGACACCAGCAATTTGCTGTCCCATTACCCAACCGTCAGACTCTCCAACTGATGCCTTAGCCTCTGTTACTTTTCCCTAAAGATGCCTTCCAGATATCTTAAATCTGGGAATTTGGGACACGGGTGTGTGACTTATTCAGAGTAATGCCTGCCGATGCTTATCAAATGACCGTCTCTTTGCCACGTCAAACTTCACACACTTGTTACCTAGTCCTATCTCACTATTTCTACACTAGCCCTCCGGATCTAATAGCATTACCATACTGTGCTGACAGTTGGTGTATTGTCTTTTGCAGTTTTCATTTCCTTATACTCATTATTTTTCCTCTGTTGCACCAGTAGGGCAAGGATATGTGTTTAACTTCATGTAAAGAACTCCAATGAGGCTCTCGTTAGTGCATTCCACTCATCTTCCAGCAAGCCTTTTCTCCTGTATGTCAAAGGAAGCAAGGGTGCACTGTAGATCCATGAAATTACAATTAGTTAACTACACCTAGGGACATGTGCCTCAAACATTTTCTAGCTATGGACCAGCACACACCTCCTTATACCAGTCTGTGAGTTACTTCTTAGTTCAGCCTACTAATCCACTCACCTCTCTCATTATGCGTCTTTCACCTATGACATAGCAAGCTGTAGTATGTATGTTTGCTAAGAGCACAGGAGCATTCTCCGCATATATCTGGTAAAATAGTTGAAGACTAAGGTTTGTTAGGATAGTGTAGCTTCTACAAGTGTAAATAATCCCTTCTCTAAGCTTTGCATGGCCCAGTTGCCAAACAAAAAAACACCTGCCCTTGCTCAAGCTATTTTGTGTGTGTTTTTTCTTTTTAACTGAGATTGATGCCTAAAGTGTGTTCTTCAGCATGAGCAACCATAGTGCAGCATGAGCATCCATGCTCCACTGCAAGTATTGTGGCAGTCAGTATTGAAAGGTCATTGGTATTTTTTTAGTGGCACTGTCTTCACCCCATAATATCTCTTTCACGTATATAGATTTTAGAAAGTAGGAGTGTGTGTACATAATCCCCCTTAACACTTTATTTGCTTTATATAGTTTCAGTTAAACACTCTCCCTCCAGCACCTTGATACAAGATCAGATGTTCAAGTGAGTCTGAGATGATGTGGATTTAACCAGCGAGCTATTAGTTGTCCATTTCGCTCTAAGGCTGGATGGAAACACTAAAGTTGCATCTCCTCAGTTTTCGTCTTGCCGTGGGAAGTCGCCAATTGGATGAGAAATAACTCTTTGATACTTAATGGAGACAAAACGGAAGTCCTTATTTTTGGAGAGCACAGCATATGGACAACATTTTGGCGGTCTCCCTCTTTAGGTTCACTACCATCCCCTGCAGAACATGCCAGAAACCTGAGAATAACATTAGATTCCAGACTTAGTTACGAAATACATATCCAGTCTCTTACAACTTCTTACTTTCGCCTTTTAGCAGTCATCCGGACATTCCTCCTGTTAGTTCCAGCATCGTCCAGGAAATGTTTGGACAAAGCCCTTATAATATTCAAAGCTACACTATTATAATTCTTTACTGCTTAACCTGCCCACCTACCTTGTACGCAAATTGCAGTTAGTACCGAAAGCTGCTGCATGAACCAGCTTAGGACTTCAAAGAAGCACACCAACTTCCAACCACCCGAGCAACTACACTGGCTACCCAATTCTCATATAAGTGTCTTCAATGTGCTCTGCCATAAAACATTGTACTACAGAATATCAGATTGCTACATGGCTACTATGTTTTCTTGGCAATCTTCACATCTGTTGTGATCATAATCCCAATACCTGGCCAAAAAACACGAGAACAGAAAAAAACAAAACTGACAGAGAGGCTGATCCCTGCTTGTTTTATTGGGCAAAGCATGGACTTCCATGCCTATCTGTCTTAAGGCCCAGCCAAATTAGTTAAGCTTTAGAAAGGGGCTAAATTCAATTAGTTTTCTTGCAGTTCTTCTGCTTCTGTTCTGGGCAGTGTGGATTTGGAAGCCCCTGGATACCTATTCCTGAGGTTTTGTGTGCTAAATAAATGCACTATTCATACATTTTTGTCCATCTTTTTTTCACAGTTAAGCACAATTCAGAACTGAAGTCAGTAATGCCTCTGGCAACAAGCACGTATTGCCATTTCAAACAGTGTTATCGCATTAGTTACCACATCCCTACTAAAAATGGGGTCTTTTCCTCTCCTTCTATGCAAAAAATGATATCTCAAATCGCTCAAATGTCTGTAGTTTGCTCAACCTAGCAAGTTTGCAATCTTTGCCCCATAATGTATTGGCACCACTTATCACATTTCTTCTTTCTAACATCTATGTAAGTAATACAGAGCTGTTTCAGGGAGAAGATTGTAAACTTGGTAGGCTGAGCCAAACTACAAACATAATTGCAAGAATTGAGAAATCATCTCTTGGATAGGAGCACAGAAGAAGACAGCTTTTTCAGTGGATATGTTTTTCTGTGTTTTTTTTCTATAAGACAATATCTCAATTCTTGCAAATATGTTTGTAGTCCGGCTCAACTTAGCCAGTTGACAGTCATTTGCAGATTTCTATTTCAGACCCTATTAATCTTACCATTGCACATGCCTCACAAATTGGTGCAAACAGGTGTATCATCAATGCCACTGATCAACATGCTTTTCTGTGGATGTATTTCACTAGTTGTCTAGATTCTGATGCTTCGGCTTTCTGAATAAGGTTGAACCAACTTAATATACATGATAGTTTCTTGGCAGGCATGCACTTCTCTTGTCCAGTTCCTGTCAACTGGTGACTTGGTCAGCATAAGTTATACAGTTACTTTATCCAGCACTCTACATGCATGCATTCCTTGCCTAGTTCCTTCATATTCCCTTCTTTGCCCACCTCTTTGTAAATAGCTGGTAAAATAGTGCATGTTTACTGGAAAGGGCAATTTCTGCTTGAGTTTCTTTTTCTTATATTTGATGCACCATTTCAATATTTGCTGCTATTCCTCTTGTTGCATTGTTTTATTATCGTCATCTCCTAATCAGAGATTCCGCCTTAAATGTCTTGAAATCACCTATGTGCCTGAAACAGAGATGATCTTTTTAGTAGCAATTTATTTGCAGTATTGGTTAAACAGATTTGTATTGCATTTAATATTCATGCAGTGTGTACATTGGCCAGGAGACTCTTCCTGGCATGGTATTGAATAAAGATAAAGAAAATCGTGTATATGTTTATGAAATTTGTAACGCGCACAGCTACTCAGTGTCCCAGCGTGAACCTGGTGGGGGAAAGGTGCAAAGGGCTATTAGATAAAAAGAAACGTCTTTAGTCTTTTCCTGAAGAGCTTGGGGTCCTGAATGCTGCGGAGGTCCAAGGAAAGCAGGTTCCAGGCAGAAACAGCCCTAAAAGCAACAGAGCGCCCTCCAACTCTCTCAAAGCGAAATCTCGGGACGTGGGCGAGAAGCTGCGTGGCTGAACGCAGCTGTCTGGAGGGAACATAAAACCTGAAGCGCTTTCTCAGGTAGACAGGACCGTGTCCGTATAGAGCTGAGTGTACCAGGACAAGGGATTTAAACTTAACTCTTTCTGTCACAGGTAGCCAGTGGAGATCGCACAAGTGTTGCCTCACGCTGGATTTTATAGGGATATTGAAAAGGGTCCTGGCAGCGGCATTCTGGACTACCTGCAGTCTGTTCCAGAGATAGCCTGGCAGACCCACATACAGGGCATTAGCATAGACAATGCGTGATAATATCAATGCATGGGTAACCGTTTCCCTTGCTGACCTAGGGAGAAAAGGTAGAAACTTTCTAAGGGATTTTAGTGTGCTGAAGCACTGACCTGTAAGCTTCTTGATCTGAGTAGAGAAGATCAACTTCTCGTCAAACCATATCTCTAGGTTTTTGGTGGGTTAACTGTATGTATCAACATCATTCATTCATAACATCTCTTGTGCAAATTCCCCTCACCCTCACCCCTTATGCAGATCGTTGCCATTTCTTAGAGACGTGAACAGGATAATTCTCACTCTATTCCCGGGTACTCTCCTAATCGTGATCTCTCCCAACTCACCAAGCTGGCTATTGACTACTCTCAGACTCCTCCGAGCTCCGTTCCCCCAGGGTTGGACAGAGTTGGACTCCCGGGAAGGGATCGCACTAGTGGCGAGGATTCCCCTGGTTCTGGATCTTTCATGGTATCTACCAGTGCCTCCCAGGCCCTGGCCCACTCAACCAAGCTGATCCCCCCCCCCCTTAGAGCATTCCTGAGCAAGACCCTTCCCTCACATCATGCCCCTCTAGTTTCTTCTTCCACAGGGTTATTCAAGGCCCTTTGAGTAATTTCCAGTGCCTCGTTATTCCTCGTTTAGCCAGGACAAAGCCAGGTCCTGGAACCTGCCGGTGACCCATGTTTTGGATGTATGTGGGAACAGGCCCAGGAGGCAGCGGGCAGGTGTACAAGGAACAGACCGCTCAATGATGGCTGCCACTGTTTTCGTGACTTCATCCTAGTAATCGTGTAATGTAGCGCATGTCCAGAGCATGTGGGACAACTCCACTCACAATTCCCCGCACCTTGGGCATCCCGTGTCCTCCCTATGGAAATATTTGTTAATGCGCCCCAGGGTTTGGTACGCCCTGTGTAGGATAAAGAAATTATTTAGCCTAAATCGGGCACTCATCGATACCTTTGGGTTCCTGGTCAAAACATTCTCCCGGTCCTTGTCGTCAAAAGGGGTGCCCACGGTCATCTTCCAGCGGCTCCTCAGCACGGTCAGTGGTTGCAGGGCATCCTCTCCCATTGCTCTATGGATGCATGTGACCGATTTAAGTCTGCCTCCCGCTGTGCCAATGTATTTGCAAGTATTGTGATGAGTTGGTTCTGTGGTTCCCGCTCTCCAGTGCCGTCGGACAGCCACTGTCACCCCCCCTATGTAATAAGAAGTGGCCGTGGGGAAGGTCCAATCCCTCTCTGAAGTCTAGTTGCCCCCGCCTATGTCAAGTCTCGGATTCCTTCCCAGTGTCCCCTATGCGCAGTACATGTAGCACTATCATAGAGCGATCCTGTGAATGTGGGATTTGACTTTGCGTTTTTTGGAGGCATCTTCTCCAGCAGCGTCTCATCACCTGTACCTCACTGGTGCAGTCAGGTGTATTCTCCAGTATTCAATCTTTCATAGATTCACATGCTTGTATCTTCCCCTTCGACATGGTGGGAGTCTCACGGTAACAGAATGACCACAGCAGTATTAGAAAAAACTGCATAGCAAAATCCCATAGGGAATCCTCTTATTTGGTAACCAAACCTCATCATTATTTGGTCCAAGACTCAGCCAATCGGCTGCCAGCCCTGACATCACACTCCCCAGCAGAGCCTTCCTGCCTCAGATTTCCAACCACCTTCGTGTGAGGAGGAGTTTTCCTGAGCCTTGCTCAGTTTTGTTCCTGTGTGAACTTTTGACCTCTTGTTCATCTGGAAGTTCTTTCTGTTACTGGATTTGAGGTACTGTGCTTCATATTTTTGCTTACTATGGCTGAAAGCTCTAAAAAGAGGCTATTCAGGCCCTGCAGATCCTGTGGAAAACCTAGATTGTTTTTTGAAGACCCCCACAAGGACTGCTTGTATTGTCTGCACCCAAAACATGTGCCTAAAGACTGTAAGCATTGCAGAACCTTTTCTGCGAAAACCCTGCGTGACAGGGAAGCACGGCTTCTGTTGTGGCTTCAAAAGAAGAAGGTCACTTCAGAATCTGACTCTGAAGAGGAATCTAAAACATCAAAAAAGAGGAAATCTTCTGCTTATGAAGATAACATAGAGCTTAAAAAGCAGAAAACAAAAGGCAAAGAGGCTTCTTCATCTTCACTTCCTCATACTCCTCTTAAAAAATCTACAGAGTCCAGAGAAGTCTCCTCAGCTCCGTCGACGAAAATTTGGGCGTCGCCGGCTTTGATTTCAATAAAACCGTCGACGGCTCCGTCGACGACTACCATTTCGACGACGACAGCTGCGTTGATGGTAACGACCAAGACATCGTCGTCGAAGAAAGGCCCGTCGACAATCCCGTCGACGGGGAGGCTGGTTTCGACCTCGTCGACGACCCTCCGTCGACGATGACTTCGTCGACGACCACTTCGTCGACGATAATTCAGCTTTCCACGTCGACGAGATCTCTGTCGACGGGAGCTCCGTCGACGGCATCCTTTAAGTCTCCCAAGGCAAAGACAATCCCTTTAAAATCTATTCCATCGTCGACGGGCTCGTCGACGAAGAAGAAGAAATCATCAGATTTTACAGCCTGGACAAAGATTTCTCCGCTTCCTCCATCTAATCACCTGGAATTGCAGTCAGAAGACGAAGAGTCTTCAGGAGTGGCATATAGCCCGTCTCAACTTCAAATTAAGAGCCAGGAGACTGACGATGAAGAATATCAGGAGGTTCAGGAAGTCTTCTCTTTCCAAGATCGTCCTACACAGGATTCAAGGAGATATGAGTCATTTCAGCTCACATATGACTACGAAGAGGACGAAGAACCTCAACCTGATTTTAGAGAGGACACTATCTCAATGCCGATTTCCCTAGTAACTGACTTGCGGCTTATGATAAATGATTACTATCGACGTTTTCCTGACGCTAACACTCAAGCGTCAAAAAAGTCAGATAAGCCTGCTCAAGTTCAACCACCTCATTCCTCTCCCAAGAATACAACTCAGAAAATTCAATCTCCTCCTATTGTGACAATTAGGGACGATTTAGAGGAAAGTGACGCGGATCAACCGGGAGAAGGAGAACTTCTTCAGGATGCTCAGGTTGGGGATGAATGGGACCAATATATTCTTCCAACTACTCCGTCTCCATCTCCTTCACCGGCAAATTCTCCGCCACAAGACATAGGAGGTTTCCATGATATCATGGAGAAAGCGTCAAAAAGATTTGAGCTTCCGCTTCCAGTACAAGAAGCCGAGTGTTTCCTCTATGATTTCAAAGAGGATTCACGGAAATCCATTAGGTCTATACCGATAATCGCTCACATTTGGGAGGAAGGATTAAAAATAATGAGGAACCCGGCTTCAGTAGCTGCCTCAGTCCCCTGGATAGAAAAGAAATATAAAGCCCCAGAATCTTCTCCGGCCTGTTTAATTGGACATCCGCGACCGGAGTCTGTGGTGATGCAGGCCGCCCAAAGGCACTCCAAAAATCAGGTTGTTACATCAGCAGTTCCCCCGGATAAAGAAGGGAGGCGAATGGATGGTGCAGGGAAGCGTTTTGCTGTAATGGCAGCGTCTTCCATAAAGGCCTCGAATGCGTTAGCCCTCATCAGCAGATTCAATAGGCAGATGTGGTCTGATATAGCACCCTTACTATCTCATTTACCAGAGGATAAGAAAGAAGAAGCGGCTGCTATTTTACAGGATAGGGCTCGGGCGGCCTCGGAATCCATAGACATCGCTATGGATTTGTCTTCAGTGGCGTTCAGACAAATGGCAGGTGCAGTGGCCCTACGAAGACAAGGATGGCTTAAAGCCACATATTTTAGACCAGAAGTGCAAGCGAAAATAGTGGACATGCCATTTGACGGAGAGAACCTTTTCGGAAAACATGTGGATGATGCCCTCCAAAGTATTAAAACTGACACGGATACAGCACGTGCGTTAGGATCTCTTCAGCAGGGCAGGTTCCAGTCCTTTCGGAGGAGAGGATCCAGAGGACAATTCATGCAAAGATCTTCTTTCCAATCAAATAGATATCAGCCGTACAATCAGCAGGGATATCGCCAATACTCAAATAATCAGCAATTTCGTTCATCAAACACCTATCAACAACAGTCCAGAGGGAGATCATCTGCGAGAGGCAAATCGCAACAATCCAATCGACGACAATGACTTTGTCGAGGCACCCGCCACTTGTTCGAACAGCAGCAATCATTACCTGTCCTCATTTTATCCAGCTTGGCTGTCGATAACAACAGACAGATGGGTTTTGGATGTGATTCAACATGGCCACACCCTGGAGTTCCTACAAAAGCCTCCAAATCATCCTCCTATAAACAGGAGACAAGAACATCTGTCAGCCCTCAAAGAAGAAGTTTTATCTCTTCTGCAAAAGGAAGCAATAGAAGAAGTTCCGCACCTTCAACGAGGGAAAGACTTTTATTCGCAAGAAAAAAGACACATCAAAATGGAGGCAGGTAATGGACCTGAGAGGTCTGAACAAATTCATCCAAAAGAAATCTTTTCGAATGTTATCCCTGCAAGAAATACTCCTTTTGATTGGCAAAGGAGATTATTTGGCATCCCTGGACCTCTTAGATGCTTATTTTCATGTCCCAATCCATATAAATCACATAAAAAGTCTGCGCTTCATGGTGGTAGGGCGCCATTATCAATTCAAAGTATTGCCTTTCGGTCTAAAGTCGGCGCCGAGAATCTTTACAAAGTGTATGGCGCCAGTAGCAGCACATCTAAGACTTCAAGGTCACCCAATTTTCCCTTATCTAGACGATTGGCTCATAAAAGGTGGCTCGTTCAGAGAAGCCCAACATTCTCTGAGTGTGCATGAACCTTTTCAATCGCCTAGGTCTCAGAGTCAACATAGAAAAATCACATCTCATGCCATCGCAGTCCCTTCAATTTCTGGGAGCTCTAATTCGCACAAAGGAGGCAAAGGCTTATCCTTCAGAGGAGCGTATTCAAAAGATCATAAAGCTGACGTCGCATTTGCAAATAAAAAAGTCTGTTTCAGTAAGAACCTACAAATCGTTGTTGGGGATGATGTCCTCTTGTATCCCCCTACTTCCCAATTGCAGACTACATATGAGACCTATTCAAGAACTGCTAGACAAGCAATGGATTCAGTCTCAGGGATCGAATAGTTATCACTCCTCAGATCCTAAAGGCCCTGTCATGGTGGAAAATCGCAGAAGGACTGACTTTCGAACCACAGAACTACAGTTTTGTAATGATGACAGATGCTTTGCTTCAAGGTTGGGGAGCGCATCTGCAGGAGCTCGAAATTCAGGGTCACTGGTCAAAGAGCGAAACGCAGCTCCACATCAACTTGCTGGAACTAAAGGCTATTTTCTTGGGTCTAAAAGCATTTCTTCCCAGGATTCGCGGTTCAACAGTACTGGTAAAGACGGACAGCTTAACATCCATGTTTTACCTTCTAAAACAAGGGGGTACAAAATCAAAAATATTGTCAAAGCAAGCACAAGAAATCTGGAAGTGGCTTCTAATCCACAACATTTCACTTCAAGTACAACATGTTGCAGGGGTAGACAACACAAGGGCAGATATTCTGAGCAGATCGTCCAAGATTTCTCACGAGTGGGAACTAAACCAAAAGCAACTTCTCAAAGTATTCAAGCTATGGGGCACTCCAAAGTTAGATCTGTTCGCGGATCGCCACAATTCAAAATGCAAAAACTTTGCAAGCAGGTTTGCACAGAAAGGGTCGTGGGGCAATGCGCTACAGATGTGTTGGACAGGGATGTTTGCGTATGCATTTCCCCACTTTGCTCTAATATCAAAGGTCTTGAGAAAGATTAAATCAGAGCCGTGCCATCTGATTCTGGTTGCCCCAGCATGGCCGAGACAAGCGTGGTTCTCAGAACTTCTCAAACTCTCAGTGACACCCAGGATACAGTTTCCATTAGTGCACGATCTAATCACTATGAACAGCGGCCAGATACTGCACCCAAATTTGAAATCGCTGAACTTGTCAGCATGGAACCTCACGAACATGAGTTCCAACTGTTGAATATCCCTCAAGAATGCCGGGAGATTCTGTCACGATCTCGAGCAATCTCTACAAATAAAACATATTCGGCTAAATGGAAAAGGTTTTGTCATTGGTGTGTATCTAAAGGTCTACATCCTTTTCAAGTCTCTTTGGATCAAATTCTTCCATATCTGTTAATGTTGGCCAAATCTGGACTCTCTCATATGTCTATTAAAGTACATTTGGCCGCTATTTCAAGGTACACAAGAGTTCCTGACCGACCATCTCTTTGGTCCCAAAGAGTTATTAAAGAATTCCTCAAAGGACTTTTTAGAATGTTTCCTCCAGTTCAAAGACCAGTAATTCCTTAGCAGCTGAATACGGTTCTTGCACAGCTAATGAAACCGCCATTTGAGCCAATACATAAGGCGGATTTGCAATTTATCTCATGGAAGACAGCGTTACTATTAGCGCTCACGTCGGCAAGAAGGGTCAGCGAGATCCAAGCCTTCTCAATTGCAGAACCATTTCTACAATTCAGGCAAGACAGTTATTCTGAAAACGAATCCAAAGTATATTCCTAAGGTCCCCTCCAGCTTTCATCTGATTGAACCGGTGGTTTTACCTACATTTTTTAAAGACCCTTCATCATCTGCAGAAAGAGCTCTACACTCTTTGGACATTAAACGATGTCTGAAATTTTACATTGATAAGACGAAATCGAAAACAAATCAACTCTTTGTAGCCTTTTCTGGTCCTAGGAAAGGTTTGTCACTCTCCAGATCCAGTATTTCAAGGTGGATAACTTCGGCGATCTCCTTGTGTCATGTTAAAGCTGGAAAACCTTTACAAGCCAAGGTACGTGCGCACTCCACAAGAAAGATGGCAACTTCTACGGCTCTATTCGCAGGAGTGTCATTGCTGGACATTTGCAGAGCTGCGACATGGAGAAATGCGCACACCTTCACCAGACACTATTGTCTGGACACAGCATGGAAAAAAGATGCAGCAGTGGGACAGGTGGTTCTACGGCATCTATTTCATTAAGGTATTTATTATAATATAATTGGATATGTATATATAGATATATATTTATATGTATATTTAGGCAAATGTTTTGATTTGCATATTACAAACATTTATATATCTTCTCAACTAATGATTTTCTGATATATTTTGAAAACTGTAATGTATGTTAACATTCTATACAAAGAAACAGAGCCCACTTTTTATTGGGGGTTCTATCCTGGAAATGCAGTTTGGGATAAGGACTGCTTGCTATTCTGATACAAGCATGTGAATCTATGCAATATTGAATACTGAAGAAAAAACTAGTTACTTACCTGTACACTATGGTTCTCCAGTATTATCTTTCATAGATTCACATGGGGCCCGCCCACCTCCCCATTTCTCAGGCAGAACCTCATCATCTTTAGATGTATCCTAGTCTCACACTCGGGGCTGGAAATCTGAGGCAGGAAGGCTCTGCTGGGGAGTGTGATGTCAGGGCTGGCAGCCGATTGGCTGAGTCTTGGACCAAATAATGATGAAGTTTGGTTACCAAATAAGATGATTCCCTATGGGATTTTGCTATGCAGTTTTTGCTAATACTGCTGTGGTCATTCTGTTACCGTGAGACTCACACAATGACGACGGGGAAGATACAAGCATGTCAATCTATGAAAGATAATACTGGAGAACCATAGTGTACAGGTAAGTAACTAGCTTTATCCCACCCACTTTCAGTAAAATGCATAAAAGCACATCAAGATCAGGTATAAACGGTCCAATCTCGTGTGTCTGTCGATCTGCCACCCATCGTGTGAATCACTGCAGTTGCTTTGCTAAGTAATACGTGTCAAAGTCATGGTGAAACCCTGTTGGTCTCTGCATCGTCTTCAGGGCCACGAGTTTGTGGCCTTTGCCCCAGAGAAAAGCTGTCGTAAGGGAGTTCAGATCAGTAAACCATTTCTTCTGCATCCATTTAGGCAACGCCTTTAAGAAGTACAACACGCGTGGGAGTGCCACCCTCCCAGCCACTGACAGTGGTAAGCCTTTCGAACGTCCATTCCGGTCTACAAGGATCCTACAGCTGCCCCCCAGGGGCGTAACACAGGCCCCCGCGGTGCGGGGGGCTCAAACTCTGGGGGTCCCCCCCCCCCCACCGCACCGCATTTGCTGATTGTGGCAAAGGCTGATGGAGGAACACAATCTGCTGTGTCCACAGAACAGAGGCGCACATGCTGCTCACCAAGGGCCCAGGCACACCCCTTTAGCTCACAGAGCCCAGGCACAGACCACTGCACTCAAATGGCCCATGTACATAATGCTCCACTCAACAGCCCAGGCACACAGCATGCGCTCAGAAGACCGAGACAGACTAATTATACAACAGTGAAAAAAAATAGACACCATGTGCTCACTATATCAGTATGTTCATGTATGTGTGGCAGTATGTGCATGGCTGCACACTTTTGTGTGTTCGCGTGAGGGCATGTGTATGCGTTTCCTTTGACCCTGGGCACATTCCGCTATGCCTCAGTTCATTTTCGTGCCAAAAGTTATGAGCACTCCGGAGCAGGCTAAATGCAAGTGCACAGCTCTTTATACACTTTGGAACATATTCTTGGAGGGACTCCGTCACAGAGATTCTGCAATGTTGATTAACATGGTTCTGGAGTGAAATATGTCCTTGTGCCCATTTCTTCCAGTTGTTGAATGTGCCACTGCCTGACCTCTTCACATAGGGACTACTAATAGCATTCACTATTTCTATACCACCGCCCCCGTCTGAAGCAAACTACTTTGATGGTTTATTCACAGTATGACTTAACATAATAGTACTTATCTTACCAACCTGTGATGGATGCGAGACTGAGCTGATCTTTCGTACCGACATGCCAAGCACATGTTCATGCGGAGTATATTGGTAGCATGTTTCCAGTCTTGTCGTTCATTTTACTATTTTTACCAAGTCTAGGATTATTTTTTTTATTTATTTATTTTTTTAATAAACCTTTATTCTGTAAGATCAGTGACACAGCTATTCAGCCGACAACCCGGAGGTACGGCAGCTTTAAAAATACAACACATGCTAGCGTCAACATTCCAATGACAGGAGAATCGAAGGTTCTGTTTTAAATAAACACAAATCCAAACCTAAACACAAGCAAGGCGATAAGTACTGTAAGCACCAGAAGGGGTTCTCATCAGGGGAAGCGAGCCCCATTTCGTCTAACAGGCACAGGTCGGTAGTAAGGGAAGGGAGGGGAAGTCAGAGACTCGAGAAGACATACACATATCAGCAAGAAGTTCAAAGCCGGATAGAAAGCTAAGGGGAGAGCTGCTCCTCGGGCGGATCCGGGTCCGGGGGCAGGCATATGCCCCCTCTGTACTGGTTCCAGCGCCCCCATACAGAGTGCCATTTCCGAGGGCGCCCTCGAGCACAATACACTGTCTTCTCCCTAAACATGCTCCAATCCATGTTTTCCATCCATGCTGTCAGTGTAGGAGGCCCATTAGAGCCCCACAGACGAGCAATGTCGCGCTTGGCAATCATGTTACCCAGGGTCACCCACTGAGTCTGTGCCGCGTCGTGGTCAGTAGGACCCCAAACATTCAGAAGACAACACCGCGCCTCAGGCTGCATGACGATGCCCGTCACCTCCCCCATCACCTCGTGGATGCGCCTCCAAAACTCCATAATCGCACCGCATTCCCAAATAATATGTAGGAAGGTGCCCACCATACCACAGCCTCTCTTACATAAGCCCTCCTCAGAAAAACCCATATGGACCAGCCTGGGCCCCGTCACGTAGACCCTATGGAGTATTTTAAGCTGCACCAACCGCAGGCGCGCGGGGATCGCGACCTCTTTGGGAGAGGAAACTGCGTACTGCCAATCCTCATCATCTAGTTCAAGGCCATCCCTGGTCCATTGAGCACGTAACCCTAGAAGAAGATCTGCCCGAACATTAATAAGTTTCTTATAAATGAGCGAGATCGTACTCTCTGGCATATGGCCATCCAGGATCCGGTCCTCTAACGGAGAAGACTCAGGCACCTTCACCCCTTCTACAAGAACTGACCGCAAGGCGTGGAACACTTGAGCGTATCGGAAGAACTCCGTGCCCCCCAGCTCATACTCCTTCTGCAGCTCCTCAAATGATAAGTCTAGGATTTTTTGAGTTGTCTGGTTTGCTTCATCTGAGACCCTGAGTATAAATACAGAATCAAAGCACTTCTTATGGCTTTTGGGACGTTATGTGTGTAATGCAGGGCTCTCAAAATACCTTCATGGTACCGGAACTGGGAGCCTTTCAGAGGGCTGTAGGATTCCAAGTTAACTGCGCTGCATGCAGCCACACAGCCCTGAGTGACTTCTCATCTAGACAGAGTGAACGTGCTACATCATGGGTACACACATTTTCCAAGGGGCAAAAAAGTTTGGCCTGTCGTGTGACCGATAGTCGCATTGATGTCAGCAGGATGGCAGGTGCTGGCCATGTAAAATAGCAACCGAGGCCACTCAGACGGTAAACATAACAACTGACTTGCCTCTCAGTTCACTGTTTTCATTGCCGCCAGGGTTGGGGGAAGCATGAATGTTTCAAAATTCATGTTTGCAAACTATTGCTTAATAAATACTTCTCAATGCACTGATATACTAACGGGAAATGCTTCTGTATGTTAAAGGAATGCATTTGTTTGGATTTATGTAGAGACGTTCATATTTTGTTCACGTTTGTTGCAAGATGTCTTTAAAAAAGAATGTGTTCCTAAAGTTAAGTGGTGCAGGACACCTTTACTTCTTTTTTTCTATTTATTTTTTCCAGCCCAGTGCTGTTAACCAGGAGGCCACAGGCAAAGTTCGGGAGGGCCGCAAACAACCCCACGCTGTACTTTGAGTTCACTGTTTCATAGAGCAGGCATTAGCAATACCATTGTGTCTAGTTTACATGTATAACTTGCAGCAGGCACATGGTGGGGCCATTATTTCATCTACCCCTAATTGTGCTTACCTCTTTGACTGGGGCAAGTTACAATATGTGCACATCTGTGATATGCCATAGGTCTGTATTGTGGATCTCATTAGCGGCCCTGAAGCCAGATGTTAAAAGATAATGGGGGCTATTTAGAATGCACACTGACTACAGAAGTCGTTGTTGTTATTACAATTTTATTTATATAGCGCTTACTACCCCTGACCATCGTTGAAGCGCTTTTCGGCGAGTAGCACATTACTCCAGAACCCAAAGTGGAATAGTGGTGGATAAGTGTAGGAAAAATATGTTTTTAATTCGAAAGTTAGACATGTTAGTTTGTTAGTTGGATTGAATAGGACAGAGGAGGGAAGAGTCTAGAAAGTGTTATTTTGGAGTTTGTAGTAGTAAAATGAGGTTTGGGATGAGTCAAATGAGTGATAGAGGGGGGAGACTCTAGAAAGGGTTGTATGGGAGAACATAGTAGTAAAATTTTGTTTGGCATGAGTCAGAGAGTGGAGGTACAGGGGCATAACACAGGCCCCCGCAGTGCGGGGGGTCCCAAGCTCCAGGGGCCCTCTCAGCAAAGTATTCCGGCCAGAGTGCTCCTGACTGTGTCCAGAGGCGGCCCCTCCATGTACCTTGCAGGGGGCCTCCTCACGTTACGCTACTGCTGCCCCCATATTCCCTTCTAATAAGTCAGATTGAGAATGGTATATTTTCACGCCGAAATATCCCAGACAGTGAGGTTCCCAGCCCATTTGGTAGGTCTCTACCCTCTGTCAGTGGGAAAAGCCTAGACTTCGGCCAGTTGACCTTAAGTCCCGACATCTTCCCGAATTCGGTCACCAGCTCTCTGGCTCCCTCCATTGCTTCCTCTGCATCTCCCAGGAACAATAGTAAATCATCAGCATATAATGCTATATGGTGAATATTTCCCCCTATTTATATGCCGCAGTATCTATTGCCTGTCTGGGCGAGACTGGCCAGCGGCTCTAGGGCCAGGGCGAACAGTAGTGGGGAGAGGGGTGCCCCCCGTGTCTCATACCCCGCTCCACCCCATGCTGCTCTGAAATTATGCGGCCTGTCCAGATTCGTGCCAGGGGATCCATGTATAACAACCTGACCCATCTCATGAAGCCCTGTCCCAGCTGCATACATTCCATAACTGCATATAGAAACTCCCACTCAAGGCTAATGAAGGCATTTTCTATTTCGATCACGAAGAATGTCCCCATCCCTCTCGTCCAGTTCTGTGCCACCATTATTGACAGGAAGCGATGTATTTTGAGCGCTGTATACCTGACCGGGATAAATCCCGCCTGATCCGGTTGGATGAGGGCGGTCATAATTGGCAAGAGCCTCGTTGCTAATATCTTAGTATCTTAAAATCCAGGTTAAGCATGGACAAGGGCCTGTAGGCCTTACAGTCCAAAGGGGATTTACCTGGTTTGAGAAGATGAACTACCAGTGCCTCCTGTGTGCTGTGGGGAAGGGAGCCGTCCGCTGCTGCCGCCTCAAACATGTCCACCAGCATAGCGGCTTGCTCCTCTATATACACATTCTAAAAACTCGACAAATATCCCGTCTGTCCCTGGTATTTTGCTGCTGGCCAGGCCTCTAATAGCTGCTTTAACCTCCTGCACGTCTATAGGAGCCCCCAGCGCCTCCACATCCTCCGCCGCCAGGGCATGGAGCGGCACAAGGAAGTCCCAGATAGTCTCCGCCCCATATCTTGTCACACTCTTATACAGGGTAGCATAGAACCCCGGGAACCTCTGGTTGATCTCATCTTGCCTATATAGTTGTGTCCATCATTGTTCTCAACTTCTACGATTGGAGAGCCCCTTTGGGCCGGATTACCTGCCAAGCAAGCAGGGATCCAGCTCGATCTCTTTCTGCATGGGTCCATTCCATATATTTTTAATAATCAAAACAGCTCAGCCAGTCAACCTGTGTGGCCACCCTCTCTTTGGCATCCAGCAGGGCCTTGGTCAGGTCAGGGTGCTCCGGTCTCCGTCTTTCTAGGGACCTTAATTCCCAGTCCGCTGCCTCTAACTCTGTCTCTAGGGTACGGCGTACTCCTATAGAAGTTGTCATGCATCTACCCCTGATTACCACCTTAAAGGCATCCCATTCGGTCAACCTGGACGAGGCCATGCTGGCATTCTCAGTGAGGTTATTTGAGATGTGTCCCCTGATATGAACAAAAATCTGGTTCACTAATGCTTCTGGTTTGAGACGCCAAGTAGGTAAGTTTTGGCGGGTGAGTCCCCCACCATAGGTGCAAGAGGACCGAGTTATGATCTAACACCGTGCGCGTCAGGTATTCTGCATCATGGGTCAGGGCATGGATATCCGGAGAGCACAGAAAGGTGTCCAGCCTAACATGGAGGTCGTGCACGTGGGAGAAATAAGAATAGTCTTGAATCGTAGAGTTGAGATGTCTCCAGGAATCTATCCATCCCAACCTACTCTGCCAATCAGCGACGGTCTTCGCCACACAATGCACAGGTGTCTCTTTAAGCAGTGAATGCGAGCGGCCTATCGACGGAACAGCTATATAGTTAAAGTTCCCTCCCAGGATTGTGGAATGAGGTAGGTAGGTCTCCAAGGTGCATGAGAGCTTAGACAAAAAACCTCTCTGGTCTGTGTTGGGCCATAGACACTAATTATTGCTACATCACAACCATCCAGCCTACCGATGACTACAAAATATCGGCCCTCTGGGTGTATGTAGTCCCCAGTATGTCTGAAGGGGACTCCCGTTGCCCTGATCCAGATCAGCATTCCTCCAGCGAATTGCGAGTACAATGTGTAGCATACCTGACCCTGCCACCTGTGTTTGATTGCAGCCCCCTCCTTAGCCAGCAAGTGGGTCTCTGCAATAGAGTGATGTGCACTCCATGCCTATTCAAATAGGAGAATATTTTGTAGCCCTTGGACATGGTGTGCATACCTCAATGTTCCATGTGAGAACCTTGTATAGTGTGAGGATATCCATTGATGAGTTTTGGAAAAGACCTGGAGTCTACCCTCCAGATGTGTGCCCTCCACTCGGAGAGGTGAGAGCCCCCTATCGTGCTACAGTATGTAGTTCCCAGCATACTTAATCTGCAGATCCCTTGACCAATAACCCTGTAACACCCCAACGTCACCACCCCAGGACAGGTGAGAAGACCCTTCTCACCCAAACGTATGCAAACAGCTCAACAGTAGAAAGCCCGTGGGGTTCCTGCAAGCCTCTTATGCAAAGGGTTAATCCATCCCCCCAGCTCCTTGGGTCTCTCACCCACCCAATGAATGGTACATTCTCTAGGAGTGCCGGTCCTGAGGGCCCCACTAATTCATTTGACCGCAACTCGGGGTCTTCTACCCGCATGGGTCCACTCCCCCCATAGTCCCTCCATAATACTTGCGGTGGAGGAAAGTTATCAGATGATCTCGTCGAAAGCTCTGGGGGTTACTGTAGGAAATTCCTGGCTATCCTCCCCCCCCCCCCACCCCTCCCCCTCATCGTACTGGAGCTGTGGTTATAATCTGAGTATTTAGCATCATCTCCAGTCAATGAGGATGTCTCGCCTGTTACAGAGGCGCTCAGTGAAGGGACCACCACTTCCTCTCTATCTAGTTCCTATTGCATTTCAGCACCAGAGTGGGCCACCAAGGACATACCCCTCCCTCTGCGTTGTCGACCTCTCCTGTTCATACCTTGCTTCCTTGCGGTCTGATCAGGATTCTGGGGAGCCTGTTGATCAATACAGTCCCACACCTCCTGTGGTGAGTTGAAGAACTGAGCACCAGTCGGAGCCACCACCCTGAACGGTGCGGGGAACAGCATTGCATATTGGATCTCCATTTGGCAGAATTCTTTCTTCGCTGGCAAATAGGAAGGATGTTGTTGTTGGACCTCCTTTGAGAAGTCTGGAATTATCCTGACGGTGCTGTTGTCGACCAACAGCTGACCTTTCTATTGGGTCCATCGGAGCACTTGGTCCTGATCTTTGTAAAACAGCAACCTCGCCATCTCCGGGTGCGGCGGGCCTCCCGGAGGGGACCTTGTAGGCACTCTGTGACCGCGCTTTAGAGCGTAGTATCGGGACAGGCCTTCTACCGCTACTTCCTCCCGAATCCATTTCTCCAGGTATTCCATAATATTGTCACCTTCCACTTCTCCGAAAGACCAATTATTCGCATGATGTTTCGGCGGGACCTATTTTCTGCATCTTCGGCCTTTAGTTCAAGTATGCGGACTTGTGCCTCTAACGCTGTCAGCCTGTCTGCTGCAGAAGATAGTCTACCTCATCTCCACTACCTCAGTCTCAGTTGTGGTGACCCGTTCCGCTAGTCAGCGGTTGTCTGCCCTCAGGAGCCCCAAATTCTCCCTAAGGGTGTTTATCTTGGGTTCTACGGCCGTCCGGGAGGGCTGCTTTTGCCTGAAGAATATCCTCTAGTGTTGGCCCGGCATCAGGGTCCCGTTGTGATAGGCTCTTGAGCTCTGTTGGGTTAGACTCCTCCATATTCTCCTGAGTCAGGGCTGCGGGTTCAGGATCTAGTTTCCTGGTAGTCTTCCCCTTTGCACCAGCAGTGGGGGAAACCCCAGCCCCAGCAGCACAGGCCTCTCCGCAAGGGTCAGAACACTTATCAACGCATAAGATGCGTGGAGGTCGACGTGGGTGCTAGGAGAGAACAGGACCCAGGGTGTAAGTTGTGGGTTCCAGTATCAGCTAGGATTCCACATGACCCATCGGATTAGCCTGTAGTTAGGGGCTTCTATCTGTCCCTGATAGCGAAGTAGCCTCCTGCCGTCCAAAGCATATTCCACAGGCTCTTTAGGGTTAAAGTCTCATCCTCTGGGTGGGGGGACGACCAGATTTCCAGGTCACAAGAAATCTGGTCCGAGCAACCTTCTTGTCTATGCACCAGCACAACAGGGGGCTGCCCCCTCCGAGTCCTTCCTCAGCCCCAACGGCACAGCCCCTTACCACCCCTGCGTCTCCCCTCTCCGCCATGAGGCCGCACTTTGCAGGTCCGGTCCGTCCTCCAGGGCAGGGAGGGCCCAATCTGGGGTCCCAGGAAGCGGCCCCACCTCCACCGGGCGTCTCCACAGCGCAGCCAGAATCAGAGGCCAGTGGCAGGCTTATCGCTCCTCTGAGGCTCCACAACCCAGGGCAACCACCATCTTGAGTCGCAGTCTTGCGGTTCCAACTAGTGGCGAGTCAAAATGTTGTTTAGCAGCCCCCGCTAAGAGATATGGGGGCACTAGCCAGTTTCCCCATGCAACAGCGGTCCCAGGGGGTAGTCATGGCCCCCAAAGCGGTCTCAGATCTGCAGGATTGCACTGGTTGAGTATCTGCCAGGCGGAGCCTGGAGCAAAGCCGCCTACTCCATCGGCTGCTGGCTATGCCCCCTATTTGCAGTATTAGTTAATATATGTGGAGAAGTGTGGCTCAATGATTAGAGCGGCAGACCCTGATGCAGAGGTCTAGCCCGGGACCAGGGTTCAATTCCCCGCCTCGGCGGGTCTTGGGCTAAAAAATTCCATGGACCTGATAATTCTCGCCTTGGTGCCTATTCCAATCATGGAGTCCCACTCTGCAACTCTGGGCAATAGCTTGCTTAATCTCCACAACGGCCACCACAACGCTAAGGATGCCTGGCCTCCACCTTGGGGGTGCCCAGAAGTGGACGCCTCGCAGGGAAAGCCAGGATGGGTTCCACAGCGGTATTCGTACAAGCGCCTTGAGACCCTTGCGGGTGAGTAGTGCGCTATACAAGTATCAATTTACAATTTACATTTTATATTAAATTTGTTAGCCTCTTCTTCATCACTGAATAATATCCCCACGCCAAATCCTTACCTTGCATTTGTAGCTCACTCATTGATATCACGCTCTTACTTGTTACTCATAACTTCCTTATTTCCTTCGGCATCTCTTTGTCAATTCAGCGTCTAATTAAAAGCAGTATTTAGCTGAGTGTAATGGTAACTTTCAAGCCAATCAGTCATGTTTTACTTACGTCTCTGTTTTGAATTTCTCACTTATTAAGTTCTACTGACCAGGGGTATCTGGTAGCCTATTTGATCAGTTGAGGATGCAGAAGTTCTGCTCCTCTAATATATATTCTTAGAGTCTCAATGTGGGTTCAGCCATGGCTCATACCTAATTGTGGTGTTCTACATTCTTTTTTTTTTTTTTTTTTTTTTTTTTTTTTGAAACCGTTTATTGCAGTTTATAGAAGTTACAGGTATGGGCCTACAACCACACGGCCGGCCGCTAGAGCATCAAAAGCATATTACATACATACAGCAAAAATTTTCTCAGCGGTGCACAGTAGGAAGACAGGAGTGATCAATGGTGCAGGCCTCACAGCTCCATGCCCACAGTACGGTTCCATTTTCTTAATACAAAACAACATTAACAAACCACAACCGCAAGGCAACCCTCGATCCAAAGTGACAACACGTGCTCCATAAGTGGGGGATCCAAACCAGCAGCAAAATTCTGAAGAGGGGGACGGGAGTAGATCAGGGACTGGGGGACCGCGCGCCCGCGGCCAAGGGAGGGGCGCCATCTAGGGAGACGGAGCCGGCGAGGCCGCTGGTAGCAGCGGCGGCTCACAAATACCCCCGCGGTAGGCGTTCCAGGGGCCCCAGAGTTTCATCCACGCCCCAGGCTTACCCCTCGCCACATACACCACCTTTTCACGAAACATACACCAATCCATATGTTCTTTCCAGGCAGACACCGCAGGGGGCCTCTGGGATCCCCACAATTGGGCAATATCACGCTTGGCTATCATGTATCCCAGCGTCACCCACCGCGCCTGCGGGACCGAGTAGTCATTTGGTTCCCAGACATTCAGCAAGCATCTCCTCGCTTCAGGCAGCAGCGCGACACGCGTAACCATTCGTAGAACCTCATGCACACCACGCCAGAATCGCTCCACCTTCGGGCACTCCCACAGTATATGCATGAAAGTCGCCAACGCACCACAGCCACGCTTACACATTCCATCACCGGCAAAACCCATACGTAAAAGCCTTGGCCCCGTCACATAGACCCGGTGAAGGATCTTGAGCTGGACGAAACGAAGGCGAGCCGGGATGGCCACCTCTTTCGGAGAGGCCACCGCGGAAATCCAATCCTCGTCGTCCAGCTCCAGCCCGTCGGCAACCCACGCCTCGCGGAGACTACTCAGCAGACACGATCTATCGTTAATCAATTTTTTGTATATGAGGGAGATCGTGCTGTCCGGGACATGGCCATCTAGCACTCTGTCCTCCAGGGGGGAAGACTCCGGAATGGATGCAACATCCGGGAAGACGGAGCCCAGCGCATGGCGGACCTGTAGGTACCGAAAGTACTCACTGCCCTGCAGCTGAAACTCCGCCTGCAGCGTCTCAAAAGTTTTGAATCCCCCCCTCGTCCAGAGATCTCCCACCGTGCTGATTCCGATCGTGTCCCACTTTTCGAAGCCCTTCGACGTCCACAGGGAGCCCAACCTCTCAGATGCATACAGCGGAGACGCTCGGGTCAAACGGTCCTTCCACCCCATAGCTGCATTGGCCGCGTGCCAGACACGCACCATGACACGCGTCGGTCCCGTCAAACGGGAGTCGGGCGCGCCAGAGTAGAGCGCTCGATTATAATCGCCACCGGGCAGAAGCGTCCTGTCCATCTCAAATGCCGGGTTCAAGGCGGGCCCGTAAAGGCCATGGTTAATTGCAGCTAGTTGGGAGGCCCAGTAATACCGTTTGATGTCCGGGAGGGCGACCCCTCCATCGTACCACGGGAGCGTCAATTTAGCAAGAGCAATACGCGGCCTCCCGTCCCAGAACAGGCGCCGCTGGAGGCCCTCCACCTCGCGAAAGTAGCGTGCCGGGACCAAGTCCATGGTATTCTGGAGGGCGTAGAGGAAGCGCGG
The DNA here is from genome assembly GCF_964204655.1 of Triturus cristatus. Classification (NCBI taxonomy): domain Eukaryota; kingdom Metazoa; phylum Chordata; class Amphibia; order Caudata; family Salamandridae; genus Triturus; species Triturus cristatus. Next base: position 195,086,199 of record NC_140586.1, on the reverse strand, counting down.
CAGGGACATCATTTTAAATAAGGCCGCTCGGCCGAGCGGCGAGAGCGGCAGACGCCGCCAGCGCACCACGTCCTCCCGCAGACGCTGGAGGGGGGGCAACAAGTTCCGCTCATAGCGGGCCTCCGGGTCAAGAGTGATATATATACCCAGGTACCGGAAACCCTGGGAGGCAATCTGGATCGGACAGTCCCGTGGCAGGACCGGGGCCTCCCCGGAGAGCACATAGACACAGGATTTCGCCCAGTTGATGACCAGGCCTGAGTTGCGACCGAAGGAGCGCAAAACATCAACCAGGACGATCAGTGACTTGCGCGGGGAGGCGAGATACAAAAGGATATCGTCAGCATAGAGGGACACTCGGTCCTCATGCTCGGGGGTCCAGCGGAGACCACGGATAGAAGGGTGCCACCGCAGCCACTCCGCCAGGGGCTCCATGGCCAGGGCGAACAGGAGAGGCGACAGGGGACAACCCTGTCGCGTGCCCCGCCCCAGCGCAAATGGGGCAGATACTCGCCCATTCACCACCACCTGCGCCAACGGGCCCGAATATAGCAATTTAACCCAGCTGACGAAGCCCGGGCCAAACCCAAACTTCGCCAGCATCGCCCAAATATAGGGCCATTCGAGCGTATCAAACGCCATGGTGGCGTCCAAGGACGCCAAGATGGCCGGCTCCCGCACAAACGGGACACGTGCGAGCACCCCGTGTAAGCGCCGCAGATTAAGCGCCGTGTTGCGATGTGGTATAAAGCCCGATTGGTCTTGGTGGACCAAATCGCCCACCACGCCAACCAACCGGTTGGCCAACACCTTGGCGAGGATTTTGGGCTCCGCGTTCAGAAGCGAAATCGGCCTATAGGATGTGACCCGCTCACGGGGCTTCCCCTCCTTATGGATCACCACTATTGTAGCCAGACGCTGGTCCGGCGGGAGGGAGCCCTGCGAGTGGGCCGCAAGGAACATCGCGCGCAGGTGGGGCGCCAGCACAGCCGGGCGTAGCTTGTATAGCTCAATGGGAATACCATTGGGGCCCATGGCCTTGCCGGATGCAACCGAGCGAATAGCCGAGGCAATTTCGTCCGAGGTGGGCGGGGCATCCAGCGAATCCCTGTCCTCCACCGTAAGGGATGGCAGTGCGATGTCCCGAAGCAAGGCATGGGAATCTTCCTCCGAGCAGGGAGAAACCGGGGAGTAGACTTCGCGGAAATAATCCGCGAAGCAGGAGACAATGGCTTCCGGCTCAGTGACGCACACACCATCCACGCTCTCAATCAAAGGCACCACACGGCTCGCTCTTTCCCTCTTGTCCAACCACGCAATCAATTTGCCAGCCTTGTCACCCACATCATACAATCGCCCCTGCTGCTCTCTACTGAGGCCCCTGGCCGCCTCCGTGACGAGGGCCCGATAGGCCGCCTGCTTTAGGTGCAAAACATGTAACTTAGCATCTGTTACCCCGCTCCCCAGGTCGCCCTCCAGTTCTGCAATCTCGGCCTCAACCCGGGTCACCTCCTCCCGCTCGCGCTGCCGGGCATTGGAGATAAAGGAGAGGGCCTCCCCTCTAAGAACCACCTTGAAAGCCTCCCACAGGGAGATGGCAGACGGGACCGACCCCACATTCTCATCGAAATAGCGCTGTAAGGATTTGATCAAGTCGGCACGAATGGTGGGGTCGCGCAAATACCATGCATTGATCGGGGCCACCCTGCCATCCCCCCTCGGGAAGACATCGAAATGCAACAACAATGGGGAGTGGTCTGAGATACCCCGTGCCAGATGGCGCACCTCCCCCACCCTCCCTGCATGGGCCGCCGGGACAAGGATGTAATCAAGCCGCGAGAGGCTACCATGGGCCCCCGAGTGGAAGGTGTACTGTTGCGATACGGGATGCTTTAAGCGCCAGCAATCCACCAGGCCCAGCGTGTCTAAAAGGCCGGGCAGCCACGCCTGTGCCCGGGGGAGGTCCCTAGGGGGATGGCGATCCATAGACCCAGAGGCAACCGCGTTAAAGTCCCCTCCAACCACCAATAGGCCACCCGGAAGGTCCAGAAGGAGGCGCCCCAGGTCCGCAAATGTAGTGGCTTGTAACCCAGGCGGGACGTACACTGATATAAAGATAAACACTCTACCCTCCATTCGTCCCACCAGAACAGTGTAACGTCCCCTCTCATCATGGCGCACCTCGTCAATCTCCAACGGGAGCGAGTTCTTGACCATAATACCCACCCCCCGCGAGCCCGAAGTGAAGCCGGAGTGGGCCGCCAAACGATATCCCCGCCGATTCATTGCATGAAAGGTGTTACCTATAAGGTGTGTCTCCTGGAGGAAGACAACATCTGGTGAAATACGTTTTAAATACTGCAGGACCACACCACGCTTAATCCTATCCCCCAGGCCGTTGACATTCCATGACAACACAATCAAATCCCTACCCCCCATCATACGTCAAAACAATCGGTCGCCCCCCACCGAGCATCTTAAAAACAACAAAACAGTTGCGGGTTTGCCTTGCGGTGTTAACAAACAACACACCCCCCCCACCCCCCGGTCCCAACAGAACTCCCCCCTCCCTGCACCCCTGCATGAGCCCAGACAGCCCCCCCAAAGTGCAGTGTGCCTGTCGCCCCATAGCTAAGTACTAACTAGTCCCCCAGAGGAGGAGGGAAGCCCCCAGCAGACCCCACCCGACCTCCATGGGAGGGGAACATACGAAAGCAATATATGGTAAAGGAACAATATCCCGAGCAAGGCCTATACAGTCACCCCTCAATTCTGATCCGGCGGGCTCTCCCCGCCAGCCGCGCCCCCCCCACCCCGATCTCCAGGCAAAGTATCTAACCAGTCCCCAGCCGCCTCGGGCCGGTCGAAGAAGTGCGTACGGCCATCCACCTCCACCCTCAGCTTAGCCGGAAAGAGCATTGAGTATTTGAGGTTTAGGTCCCTTAGGCGACGTTTAATACCAAGAAAGCTCTGCCGCTGCTTCTGGACCGCCGGAGTAAAGTCTGGGTAGAAGTGTACATCCATATTGTCCAGCCTGACCGGTCCCTGTTGCCTGGAGGTCTGGAGGATGGCGTCTCTGTCCCGAAAATTAAAGATCCGGGCAATAATAGGCCGCGGCGGGGCACCGGTCTTAGGGCGGCCCCCAGGGACCCGGTGGGCACGCTCCACCGCAAAAAGCTTACTCAGCCCCCGGGGCTGGAGACGGGTCAGGATCAATTCTTCCACGAAGAGATCGGCCGCCTCCGCCTCCCGGCCCTCCGGCACACCAATAATGCGAACATTGTTCCTCCGGGCCCGACCCTCGGAATCCTCCAGTCGCCGGTCCATCAGGGCGCTCGCCTGGCCAAGCCGGCGCACCTCCTTCTGGAGGGCCACCACGTCCGTCGTGAGGCTCGTTGTGGTGTGGGCCAGGGAGTCAACTCGATCGTTCGTTTTTGACAAGTCTGCCCTCACAAGGCCCACATCCACCAGGACCGAGTCAATTTTTTGCGCCAGGGTATCGAAACGCTGGTCCACTGAGGCCTTCATCTCTGCGATGGCGCCCATGACGTCCCGGAGGGTCAGATCCACCGGTTGGGCAGGCGCCTCCGTCGGGCCCACCAGGGATGACCGCGATGTCTCCGGAGAACCCTTCTGGAGCGTATAGCGATCCATACTATTGGCCTGGTGCGCCGTGCCACGGCGGGTTGTCTTCATCTTCGTCCGGTCGCCATCTTGTTTGGTGGACATGCTGGCCCTTCCACCGTCGTGCCAAGATCTCCAAACGGGCCGCCACACCAAATCACGGGTGTCAGGGGGGGGGGGCGGGGGCGACCACCGGGCCGCGGGTCAACCCACCGCCGGCGGGTCAGCCGGGCACCTGGACAAGGCAACACCACCGCACCCCGCTCCGCAGCCCGACCCCGCCTGAGGCAAGGAGGGTGCAAAAGCGAAAGTGAAAGTGCGGGGTACGCGAGTCGCCCAGCCCCGCTCGCCGCTGTTATTCACTTCGTCCCCGGATCGCCCCACTACTCCAGTCCGGGGGGCCGGCGAGGAGAAGGCCGCAACCTTCAATCGACGCTCCCACCGGTGTTCGGGGTCCGATTCGAGCCCAAAAAACGGGTGGCGCCTCAGCTCGGGTTCACCGACACAGTCCCCTCAACAAGGACAGGATATCGCCAGGATTAATTCAGGAGGTCGCGGAGGTCCTCGGGAGCCTCGCACCTACGCGGCCATCTTGGTTGCGCGCTAGGCTCCTCCCCCCGGTGTTCTACATTCTTGACTTTAACTCCCTGATGATTGCTAAACAGTCTCCCATGCCCCAACCTGCAAATTAAGGCATATGTCTTTCATGGGGCTCCTTTTTGTCAAGTGAATACCCTGCTTTGGTCAAAAATTAAAAACTAGCTGATCAGCAGGTGTTCCTGTTGCGTTTACTTGCATCTGCCATGACACAGAACCCATCACATTTTAAAATAATTTTAATACTAGACATGAGGGACCCCTGTTCACCGTTTATTTCCAGTGTTATTCTTATTATTTTATTATTATCTTTTTGTGACCATTAAATAGTCTACTCTGTTATTTTTTGGCTTATCCAATACAAGAGCACTATGCAAATATGATCACTCCACTGCAAACAAAAAAGCTAAAGTAAAAAACCTTGTCATTTACAGTGCCAATAGCTCTGACTTTCCCAAATGCGAGCCAATTGCATTGCAAATGCTTGTTACTTTTATTTTCCGACTGCAAAAGTTAGATGATTTTGTAAAGTGAGCTGTCTTCTAGTCGTGCTGTGCGCACGGCATTTAAATAGCTTGTAAATAAACAGTACAAATGTTTCAAAATATGTTTAATTATTTAGAAAAGCACTTTTTTACAATTCTAAAATGAGATGGATTTTAATATGCTCAAATCAAATCGGAATACTTTACTTGGTGATGTGAAATGAAGAATAATTGCTGAAACTAGATTTCCACACATTTGTGTTTGTATCAGTAGAGCCGGATGGAAGTGGGAAAGTTTGTGGCCATTTCATTAGAAAATGTCTGTCTGTGATTGACAGTGCACTAATGCATCATGCTTTATTGATATATTTATTAAAAGAGAGAGTTTTTAAATGTGAACTCCAAAACATTCCAGTCTCCCACCCTGATGACAATCCCATTAGTGGGTGGAATAAGAGGCTAGTCAAGGGTCATGTGTACCATGTAGGTGGGCTAGATTCTTAATATACATGGAGCGAAAGTTTAGCTTGTGAAATCAAACGAAAGAGTTTTTGTACAGCACGCATGCTAAACTCTCATATTTGAAGGTAGTCTTGTAAGTGGCAATAAAGAACAAGCATTTGCAATGCAATAGGTCTCGCATTTACGAGAGTTTGAGCTATTGGCATTGTAAATGGCAATGCCTTTTATTTATGTTTTGGTTTTAAAAATAAATTCGAGGTAGTGGCACATCATGTTAGCATTGACGTTTTGTTTTCAAAAATACTTCACAATAGAGCAGGGTGAATATCTGTCCTCCCCTGCTCAGTCCTCGAATTTTAAGCCTTGAAAAAGCCCTGGCCCAATTTTAGCCACTGGGTGAAACACGTGTCGGCTGTTCGCTTTGTTTCAGTGTGAAGAAAGAAACAATATAATAAAAAAACAATAAAGGATACAACCTGAATGTTGGAATACTTGAAAAAGAACTTCTCATGTTTGAACAAATAAAACAAAAACCTGTACTTATCAAAGTACTGGACTATTCTTACTTCAAACTAACTAAGGAGGAGCTTGTGACTCATAACTTTACGCATGTACTCTTTCCTGAGGCCATAGAGGTCCAGTGTCTCTAGTCAATCTCCTTAAGAAATAAGCTATATATATTGGGCAATTCTCTATGGAACTGGGACCCCTGGACCTTAGCAACTCTACATCTACATTTGTCAGATGTGTTTGAGAACATCCTGTTTAATCTGCGCGGTGTGAGGTGTGCGCGGTGTATAATCATTAACTGGATACATTTGAATTTCGCGTTTCTGGACACCTTCCTTGGGTATTCCAGAATCGCATCCCATTCATTATCTGAGAGTTCCCTCCCTACGTCCGTGTTCCATTGTACTCTAAGGGCCTGTAATGGTATGTCAGCATGTGTCCGAATGCCATGGTATAGCCATTTTATTATATGACTACCATTTCCTATCATGTATTGTAAATGTACCAGGGCACTCCTCTTTCGTCCACAAAGGTGTCATGATTCATTAGTGTTTTATCTGCAAAGAGCATGCCTATGGTATCCACACCTTCCACCGACCATGGAGATATATGCCTCAGTGATACTGTACCTGTCGGTTTGCCTATGCCCAACAGTGTGATATTGGGAGCGTATGGAATTTGTGCCTTTGTATACAGCAGCGTCCTTTTCCAATAGGGTATTGCTACTCTCAACAGAGGGGATAGAGAAGATGTAATCTTGCTATGTGGTAACAGGAGTGCATGAAGTGCCCCCTTGTTCCATTCAGTACTTGCCATTTCTATTTCCTGAAAATTGCTCCCCACCAGCCAGTATGTCAGCCACTGCAGCTGTCCCGCGTAGCAGTATGCCCTAAAATCTGGGGCTCCCATCCCACCGTGTTTAGTGGACCGCTGCAGATTAGACAAGCCTATTCTACGTCTCCTGCACCCCATATCAATTCTATTAACAATGTGTCTAATAGGTTGAACACAGATATTGGTATCACAAGTGGGATATTGTTAAAGAAATAAAGTAGTCGTGGTAGCAACACCATTTTGGAGATGGCGACCCTTCCTGCCACCAATAGCGGGAGTGAGGTCCAAAACTTGATTTGTGGCCTAAGTGATGTTATTGCCCGGGTTATATTACCATCTAACATATCCACCGGTTCCCTATACACGTTTACGCCTAGATATTTAAAAGTGTTAGTGGCTAGTGGAAAGGACTATCGGCCAAATTTCAGTTTGTCCTGCATTTCCCTTTCTGCGAATGAGAATGCATAGGATTTGGTTTCATTTATAGAAAGTCCTGACAGTATTTGGAAATTTTTGAATATCTCTAAAAGAAGTGTGTGGTCCCCCCCAAAGGTGTAATAAATATAAAATAATATCGTCTGCATAAACTGATACTATGTGTGTGTCAGTGCCCACATGAATACCCTGTTGGTCTGGCAAAAGGCGAAGCCTTGCAAGTAAGGGTTCGATTGCTAATATAAAAATCAAAGGCGAGAGCGGACATCCCTGCCTCGTACCGCGTTCCACCGCATATTGCTGTAAGATGTACTGCCCCGTGCGAGCTCTAGTAGTAGGGTTGGTATACAAAAGGGCAATCCATTTGGTATAGGCGTCCGGTATTCCAAATTTAGGTATAGTACGTAGCATATAACTCCACATCAGAGAGTCAAAAGCTTGTCGTAAGTCTAAAGAAATACAACCCCGATCATTCTTGTGTAACTTTGATTGCGCCATGATGTGGTGCAGTCTACGGATGTTGTGAGCAGTGCTCCTGCCAGGCACAAAACTGTTTTGGTCCACATGTATCAATTTAGGTATGTGGTGTTGTATTCTGTTGGCCAATAATTTACTCAGAATTTTGTAATCAGTATTTAACAACGATAGAGGTCTATATCCGGAGATGTCTCTACCATCCCTGCCTGGTTTGGGCAATGACACTACCAGTGCTTGGAGCGTGGTTTGGGGCAATATACCGGCGTCCAACGACGCCTGATACATTTTCAGCAGATGTGGGACCAATAACGACATATACGTCGCATAAAACTCCACCGGCAGCCAATCTAACCCCGGTGTTTTATTTCTGGGCAAAGCCTTAATAGCTGTTCTGATCTCTGATGCCGTGATTGGGCTTTCAAGTTCATTTCTATGGGCTTCTATGATTTGTGGAAAAGTAAGTCCCTCAAAAAAGGAATCAAACTCGTTCTGTTGGGGCAGGGCAGCATACAGAGTCTCATAATACTCCTTGAATGCCAAATTGATTTCTAATTGTGTATTAACAATTGTACCATTTTGTGTAGTTCCTTCAATTATCGAGGACATCTGCGGGGAGTCACGTATAATCCTAGCTAACAAGGGACCTGCTTTGCCCGCCTCAACATGTTGTTTCTGCGTGTATAAAGTATAGTCTAGCACTCTGAGCTCCTCCAGAAGGTCTGTGTGGTTTATGCGTGCTTCTTGTAGCTCTTCTTTCTTGGGATCACTTATTACTGCTTGCCGTTCTAACTCTCCTAGTTTGTCCTCTACTACTTTCAGACGTTGAATAACGGAATTGCGAGCCCCCACCCGTGTGCTTATGGCCAACCCCCGCAACACCGTCTTGAAAGCATCCCATTCTACTTGGCGCGTGCTAGCGGTAGAAGCACTTTCTGCAAAATAGTTAGTTATGGCCGTAGAAAGGGCGTCTCTAAACACAAAGTCCTCTAAAAGTGAAGGGTGTAACCTCCATGTTGGAATGGGTGTTGGTATCTTCCCCCAGTTCATAGTAACCTCTAGCGGATTGTGGTCGGAGTATGTTTTCCCTAGGTAAGGAGTCCGTGATATTAGGAACTAAGGGATATAAACAAAATATCCGATCAATACTTGTATGTAACCCGTAAGATGGAGTACTCTCTATCTGCTGGGTGTTTTGCCCTCCATACATCACTTACTCTCCAGCCTTCTGCCCAAACCCGAAGAGCCTCTGCCTGTTTCTTGCTACCCGTGTTGTGTAGAGGTGGGTGAGATCTGTCCATTGCTATATCTAGTACTATGTGCTTCCCATCTAATGTTCCCAACAAAAGTACATATCTACCATTGACATCTACTCGCTTCTCTAAAATCTTACATGGGGTGCCATTCCTTATCCAAATTGCTGCTCCCCTGGCAAATGCCGAGTAGGATGTGTGAAACAGCTGCCCCCTCCACTTTTTTTGGAGTTTCATAGCCTCTGCCTCCGTAAGATGCGATTCTTGCAGTAACGCCACTTGTACTTTCCTTCTGTTAAGCTGTGCTAGGATTCTATGTTGTTTGTGTATTGAACCTAGCCCTCTCACATTCCAAGACGTGAATATATATGTATTAGGTTGCGTCATCTTGTCTTCTAACAGGCGTCATGACGTAACACACAGCCCCCGCCTGTGTGTGAATTTGATGTAGTGTCTTAATAGTCAGTCAGCCAAATAATCTTTAATTCGGTCATAGACCCTAAAAGATACATACTTACAGACAATATCATTACTAGTATTTACAACACTTAAAAATAGGAACACAGAACAGTTATCATTCAATGTATAAAAATTGTTAAAAGTTTTAAGAAATATAAAAACATTTAGGAAGGACACAGGTTTGCAATTCTTGATTAGTTTCTAGGAGATAAATATATATTTAAAAAAGTTTTTTTTTTCTTCTCTCTTTCCCTTATTTTTTTTTTAAGAAGGATCTTCTCCTGCCCCACATAGCATCGATGAAACGCGAAACAGAGCATACAAGAGGAGTAGAAGTGTTACATTCAAGTATTCTGAGGGCCTCATTATGATGTTTAAACCCCAGATTTCTGCAAAGTTGGACAAGCCACCGTTGCCGTATGGATTTATACTTTGTGCAGAAGAAGAGAACATGGGACTCAGTCTCTTCCTTAGCCCCACAGGCCGGACATTCTACTGTCTAGTTGGCCGACCATTTATAGGAGAAAACCCTAAGCGCGAGTGTGCCATATCTAAATTGCAAGTAAAGTTTTCTCGCTGCACTGGGTAGAATCTCATCAAAGAACGTCTCCACTCTATATTCGTCTTTTATATTAAAAAAGTGGAGGGTAAGTGAGCCCAAGCCGGAATTGCTGAGGGTATCCGTGATTCTATTCATGCAATACAAATTGACCAAATCAGCACGCGACAGCTCAGCACAGGCTACTGCAGGATTGGACCAAAGACCTGATAAACCCAGTCTCATACTTTCTTTTTTTATAAAAGCAAACCAGGGCAATTTCTCAGTCCCAGGAAGGCCCAGTAACTCTTCAGTTTCAGCTCTAAAATGTGTCAGCTCAGGGGTAACCCAAAGTCTGCGCCAATAGGTTAGGGGCCGTAGAGCCACTTCTTCTTCTATGGGTCTAATACCCATGTCCATTCTCATGGGAATAAGAGGGGTACTGGATGGAAGGGCCAGCAGTGATCTTAAGAATAGATTTTCAGTCTTACTGTTACCTTCTACCGAGGAATGTCCCCACAATTCCACCCCATATAAAATTGCTCCCCGTGCTTGTACTTTATATATTTCTATAATGGAAGCAACTGGCTTAGAGGTGGATCCATGTGGAGTTTTAAAATACCACCAGTGGTCTGTGCAAGTCTGAGTTTAGCCTTAGCCAGTTGTGGGCCCCAATCCATTCTATCGGTGAGGGTGATACCCAAGTATTCAAATACAGTTACCAGGTCCAAAGCTATGCTGTTCAGGGAGGGATTGGCACATCTGGTCTTTGGTGGATTACAGACCATAAACGTAGTCTTTTGTGTCTTAATCTCCAACCCCCTTTTATAACAAAAATTGACAAAGCTGTCCAGGGCACGTTGGATTCCCATTGGCGATTTTGACAATAGGAGAGTATCGTCAGCAAACATTAATGCCACCACCTGATCATTTTTTAGCTTTGGGGCATCGATATCTTTGACCCCCTTGAGGTGGGCACTCAGTGCATTGACGAAAATACAGAATAAGGTGAGTGCCAGGACACATCCCTGTCTTACTCCTCTATTGACTGGGAATTTAGATGTTAAGCCTCCCCATTTACCACTCCTCACTTGGGCAAAGTTATCCGAGTGAAGTCTCCTAATGATGTTAAGGAGATATGCAGTGATCCTCATATCCTCCAATACAGCCCATAGTATTTGACGGGGTACCAAGTCAAAGGCAGTTTTAAGATCAACAAAAATGAAGTAGAAGCTGTCACCCTCTACTCTCACAGTTTTCCAGTACAAAAGTTGGAGCCTTAGTAACTGGTCGACCGTGGATGTCTTTTCCCTAAAACCAGCCTGATAGAGGCTCAGGATCAGTTGTTCCTCCATCCAGATCTGAAGCCGATCGAGAATGATACGTGCAAATAGTTTTTGACTTACATCGATCAGGCTGATCGGACGGTAATTAGCCGGGAGTAGTGGGGATCCTTTCTTGAACACTGGTATAATTTCAGCCCCCACCCAGGTATCAGGTAATTTAGAACCCTGGAGTATAGCGTTGAACAATATACAGAGATATGGAACCCATATCTCTGTTTGGTCCTTATAAAGATCACCAGGTATTTTGTCGAGGCCAGGCGCCTTTCCTACTGGGAGCCTTTTTACAGCAAGTTCAACCTCCTTCAATGTTACTTTGATATCATATTTTTCATTATTAGTATGAACTAAGGGAGAATTATCGAGGAAGCAATTTAACGTCTCATCGATGTTCTGAGACAGTGGCTGTGCAGAGGGATCACAAAAGGGATTCGCTTCTACCGGAGGTGCATACAGCATCTGAAAGTGCTCAACCCATCGCTCCGGTGCAATATTTGGATCATCTGCCTTTTATCCATCCCTACTGCCAGTTCGTACTATTGACCAGAATTCCCTCATGTCCCTATTCCCGAGGGCGTTTTTTATGGCATCCCATTTGCTATTTTCCCAGTTCTGTTTGGCCTCGGTTAGCACTTTCTTGTATTCTAGCCTCTTGCATTTTATTAATGGTCTGTTCAGGGATTTAATTGCGTCCAGGAGTGCCCCCTTGGCTTTCTTGCAGTTGGAATCAAACCATGTAGAGGCCTTCCTATTCTCCGTGGGTTTAGCCATTGGTGCATTTAATAATTCAGCGAGAGCGGTCGCTAGACCTGTGTGTATATTTGGTTAAAAAACACTTCCTGCCCATGGTCTAAATGACGACAACTTGGTAGAGGGTACACATTTTATCTGGGGACTTTTTCACCATTGGCCATTTAAGCCTTCTTCTGTCGTTTGAAAGAAGGGGAGTTCCTCGGTTATCCAGTCTATCCCCCATATTTAAACCTATCTCAGGAAGGCTTATATCAAGTACCAGAGCATTATGGTCACTATCATGACGTGGAAGGATCACAAAGTCAATTACCTTAGACCAAGTCCTTGCCTCTAACATGATATAATCTATACGGGAAAGCTGACCTGGGCGGTTAAAAGTGGCATTATCCTCCAGGTCGGATTGGGCACGGCTATTACAGGCTGTCAAAGAGTGAGCCATAGTAATGAGCAAGTGCTGTCCATGCCTTAATCGAAGATATTTGAAGATCTGGAATGGACCAAAGCGAATCCTCCTCGCTAGTGATAGATTCTATGATGCCCGGCAAAGGTTCATATTGGCAGTTGAAATCCCCTGCAACAATCAATGTACTGTACTGCAGATATAAAATTATCTAAAATATCCAATGTTGGTGATTCTTTTCCCATCTTAGTGGGACGGGAATAGACGTTAATAAGGATCACCCTAAATTTAGACAGGAAGGAAAGTCTAATACATTGAAGATCTAGGATTGGGGTATCTAATTGCGTCACTGTGCATCCTAAGTGCGAACCAATCAGGATCGACAAACCCCGAAAGGGTCTACCCCTCTCGCCAATCGAAGCCAAGTTATTAACTGACAAAAAGCCCAACCTAAAGAAATGTTCCCTGATCCAAGTCTCCGGAAACAGGCAGATATCAAACTGGTCAAGAAAAAGTCCCCAGTCGGGGCAGGACATCTTATTAGAAAGCCCTGCCACGTTCCAGGACAAAAATGGTAAGTCTATTATCAAATGCCAACAGCCCTCCACCATCATCAATTGAGACCCGTGTCGCCGTAGCTAGACCAATGGGAGAACTAATAATATTTTCACTAACAGAATTGATAGTTTCGTTCTCCTTATATGGCCATAAAGGCAAAGCAGAAGATGACTACCTACAGTTGCACCAGACCTTGTTACATCGAAATTTATTGGAGTATCCTTATTATGTGAGTTAATTCCAGTCCCCAAGATACCAGTGATCTGACCAGAATGGGTGGATGGATCAGGAGGGCTTGAAGGATATCTACCTGTATTTAAGGCGTCCAGCCTTCCCAGTCAATCTACATCCTCCAGTGGGGCGTATCGATTAGATACTGGGATATTAAAGAGAGGGAAATTTTGATGGGAACTAGAAGAAGTAATATGAGAATTCATACCCCGTCTTTCATAGTCAATTGAAAACTGAGGGGCGCCCGCCCTCCGGGAACATGGGTAAAAGAAATCTAGAGTAAGGGCTCGGATAGTCGTGGGATGTTCCCTATGAAACGGGGATTGAAATGCTATTCTTTGGATAATTTCTGGGTGCCTAAAATTAATAATCACACAATCCCCACAGATGGACTTATGTGTAGGGCCCACCCAAGCAACCCTCCTTGCCATCAAGATCTCACCTGCCTTATCATATGGGAATTGCTTATATTTAGCCAGCCAGAACAGAATTTTATTGCGTAGTTCTGTGATTCTTTATGCCCTTTCTTAAGTTCCGGAATTCCTGCCAAAATTATTACATAAGGGACAGCCTCAGGGGGAAGATTGGGTTGTTGAGTCACACAATCACCTCCCCCTGTGTTCCCTATAGCAGATGGCAGGGCACTTGTATCAGTAACGGTTGCATTTCTGCCTGTTGGTAAATTGCAGATCGGCGGCGCCCTCACAATATTGGGATTGTTCTCCTGCGAACTTTGGGATGATAACCGGGCAAGCCCTTGTCCACAGGCTGGAATCCATCCATTGACATTTACACTGCTAACTTTCAGATTTAGAAGAGCTCGATCTTGAGGCAATTTACTAACTTTAGATGGATGCAATGCCCGGCTGGGAAGTGATTCCTGTATAATAGAAGGCCCATCGTTATGAAGGAAAGCAGTAGCATTTGCCATGAATTCCTGGTTAGGGTGGGCTTGCGGTAAATTCTTGATGAGTGCATGTTTCTGAAGATGTTGGAGAATGGGGGCAATCTCTTCCCTCACGATCACTCTACACTGGGCTAAAAAATCAACCATTAGAACTTGGACCCAGGGGGATAGATCTGGTGGAGCGGGGACTTGGAAGAATTAGTCAGAGGTGTTCCACTATCGGTTGACCTCGCGATACCTCTAGCAGACCCTCCCCTTGTTTTTTTCCCTTTAGGGCCCCCATTATTGCCTTGTTTTCTTTTCCTAGATTTACGGCCCTTAACGGTAGTACCGTCAGTTCTAAACTCAATGCTTGGTGTGGAGATATGTTTAATATTAGATGGAGCCACACTTTGACAATCACTCTGTTCTAAAATAAATTGTTGGATCAGTTAAAGCAAGTGGCGTCGGATGAAAGCAATCGGGCGTAATTGAAAGACGTCTTTCAGTCTGTTCTATTTCGGATGTAACAACTCCTATCGCCTTCTGGAGCATTAAGTCAATTGCTGTGGGCAATAATGGTGAAGGTGGATTAGGCTTTGGCCCCGACCGCTTGGCTGCACAAGCGCGTCTCCCCTGGATACGTAGAGGGGGATTTGGGGGAGCCATCACAACAAAAAAGAGAATAGATGATAATTGCACAGACAGGGGGCCAACCAAGTGGCCTAATAAGACTCACAGTACCTTATATTTAACGGATGGATAAATATAGAGCCCAAGGATCCAGGGGTTAGAGGGGTAGCCCAGCCCAGCCTCTTCCAGGCGATGACAGGCAAGGACGGGCCCGCCCTTGGCCCGGGCTTGTCCCGCGCTGCAGGAGCCCTGTAGGAGATTTAAAGTGTCCCCCAGCGCAGAAGGATGATGCAGCAAGTAGGCGCCCCCGGGGACTCTGGGAGATGGAGTCCCGGGCGCTTTGGGCAGCGTGGCAGTCCCCCGTGGACTGTTCCTGTATGGAGCGGCAGGCTAGCGTGGCAGTAGGTGATTTTAGCGTCCCGCGCTGCGGGAGCCCTGCAGGAGATTTAAAACGCCCCCTGGCGCAGAAGGATGATGCAGAAAGTAGGCGCCCCCGGGGACTCTGGGAGATGGAGTCCCGGGCGCTTTGGGCAGCATGGCAGTCCCCCGTGGACTGTTCCGGTATGGAGCGACAGGCTAGCGTGGCAGTAGGTGATTTTAGCGGCCCGCGCTGTGGGAGCCCTGCAGGAGATTTAAAGCGCCCCCCGGCGCAGAAGGATGATGCAGCAAGTAGGCTCCCCCGGGAACTCTGGGAGATGGAGTCCCGGGCGCTTTGGGCAGCGTGTCAGTCCCCCGTGGACTGTTCCGGTATGGAGCGGCAGGCTAGCGTGGCAGAAGGTGATTTTAGACCAGACAGGCTCCTCGATCCCTCAACACAGCGTACGCCCTCCCGGATACTACTGCTTCTAGACCCGGAGGACGTAGTCATGCAGAGTTGAAACAGACGCTTGGACGAAACTGCTCTAAGTGTCTTTTCCGTTTGTGATTCGTGGAGTGTTCCCAGAATAAAGGCGGCGATATAACTAGTCCGGTTTGAGGTAGTCGTGCAGTGTGTTGTCTGCTGTCCTAGAGATTGTGGGTGCGCAGTATGCCGCAACCGTCCTCAGGATCCCCTGTCCAGGCATCGCCTGGTGACGTTCCGAGCCGGCAGTGTAACAATTCAGTATGCTAGCTTCCTCGTCCTAGTAGGCTGTCCTTTACGATTTCCAGTAAACGAAACATTTGAGTAAGTGTTGTGGGTTTATCAGTCCCGGAAATTTCCAACTTGACGAACATTTTCAGATTCCAGTCAGCCTTACAGCTTTTGAAACTTTCCACGTTTCTGAAGTGTCGGACACTTGCGGAGACAAAGTAGGCTTTTCTATCCTCAGCGAAAAGTTCCAAACTTCCTTGTACACAGCATCCCCCAGCTACAGGTTGCAGCCTCCTGAAAGTCACCTGAACTTCTTAGCAGTGCTCTGACAAGTGAACGCGAAGTCGGTTGGAAACCCGGAGGGAGAGCAGAGGGTTCACGTGAAAAGCCCCAGATATAACTCCCAATACTAGGTCCCGCCGCAAAACATTAGAGGACCAAACATGCATCAACAATAAAACAACAATACCTTTACAAAAGGCATAAAACAGTGCAGTCGCCACTGGGGGGGTGGTAACCGCCATCTGCAGCACTTCCAACTATATATGTACTACAATTACACTCGTGTATCTCCATGACCTGTCCCCATTATATCAGAAATGTAGTGAGGGGGGACTCCCTGTTATACTGACACTCTAAATAAGACCGTGCATACTCATCTGCTGAATCAGGACCACATCAGCAGCAGATCATTTTCTTCTAGTTCAAAAGTCATTCGCAGTCTGCGCAGTCACCACTGGAAACAGTATCTGACTACTTTCAGAGTCCGATTGTGCTTTAGGTTCGTCGGAGGAGTCCACTACTCCCACTCCAGAAGACATGTCTTGAGATAATAGTTCCGCTGCAGTGTGCAATGCATCCTGTTTACTAGCCACGATCTGCTCCAATGTGGGGCTATTGCCTTGCTTCCCTCCTGTAGTTCTGAGCTTGCCTGACTTTGCTTTGTTTGTTGAGCACAGGGGTGATCGACTGCAGTGGCTATCCTGTGACTCATTCTGTGTGCAATTCGGTGTTAGTGTGATCTCTGCCCACTCCATTGCTTCTTCAGGATTATCAAAGAATAGAGATTTCTGCTTGTAAATGATCTACAGACGGGCTGGGAACAGCATCGCATATTTCAAATTGTGAGTTTGCAGCTTCTTCTTGACTTCGCGGAACGTATTGCGTGCTTTTTGAACTGCGAGCATAAAATCCGGATATAATGAAATACTTTTATTCTGGAAATGTAGTGGCGCCTGTTCCCTGGCTGCTCTTAGTATCATGTCCCTATCTTTATAATTTAAAAGTCTCGCAGTGATTGGTCTCGGCAAGGCACCTGGTGGCGGCGGCCTCGAGGGCACTCTATGCACTCTCTCCACACTGTACATCCTGGTTAATCCTTCAGTGACGACATGCTCTTTTATCCATTGCTCAATAAACTGGGTTGGATTATTCCCTTCGCTTTTCTCCGGAATACCCAGAATACACACGTTGTTGCGGCGGCACCTTCCCTCCGCTTCATCTACCCTGTCCTGCAGACCTTTTAATTGGCGTTGTAATTGTTCCACTTGTGTGGACGTGGCAGTCTGTTGGGGGACTAGATCGTCCAATAGTATTTTATGTTCTTTCACTTTCTCAGCTAGCTTCATGTGGTCCGCTTTTAAAAGGGTAAAATGTGTTGTTAGTGCACTTATCTGCGTTTCTATAGCTGTGCGTGACTCTCTGATCTCCTTGAGAATCAGATCCAGTTTGTCTTCCTGTTGTTCCCATGCCGTACTGGCGGTCTCATCCTGCTGCAGATCGTGATCTTGGCCAGTGTGCCTGGGCATTTCTGTCTCTTCCGTGTTGGGGGGCTCTTGCTGCTTGGCTTTAGGTCTTCCCATTTTACGATTTCGAGGCGGAACTGTCCATGAGGTTTACACTGTCCCCTGTGCGTGAAGACAACCACTATGTGCTCCTCCAGTCCGTGTTTAGCTGCAAGTGCTAGGGTGGGGGACCCTCTCTCCCCCACTCTTCAATTATCCAGTTTGTGTCCTGTTAGTACATATAATAGTGATCTTCGTAGAGCGACACTGACAATGTAATTCCCTGCAATGTTCTATATTAATGTCAATATGCCACCATATGTATTGGTTCTTTCTTGTGGCCTCCTATTAGCGTTAAACAATCTATTTTATTATTGTCTGCAGCTTCAAGCCTTATCTTACCAGCAGATTCACACCACCATTGTTTCCCCTTGGGTTACCGGATGTCTCCGCGCTCCGCCCGATGACTCAGGCACTTCGCATCGCACCCTGTCTCCGACGGCCTCCACTGCCCCAGCTGCTCAGTGTCCAGTAGCCTAAAGGTGCGTGCAATATCCCCAGAGCGTCAGCCGCCACTTCCAGCAAGGACAACGCAGATCACTGTCAAGATGCGCACTCAATATCAGTAATACGTAGAGCCTTGCGTGTGGTTGTTCTGCGACTCGCACTTATAAATATGTCCCCACTATGGAAAGTTATGCGTAAATACAAAGCGGTTCCGGAGCTCACCAGTATCTCCGCGGCAGACCTGCAGCCTGTACGAGGGCCGGAGCTTCCGGGAGTGCCGCCGCCATTTTGATCACCAGCCCATCTTCTCAGTCCGACACTCTCCGAATACCTCCCTGTGGGGCAGTTTGGGCCAGGGCTCGTTAGCGTAGCTCCCCTGCTGAGTACTGCTCCTCACTTTCAGGCGTTCGGCAGGATCCCGTTGTTGCTGTCTCCGATGTGGCCACTCCGACCTTCATAACCACGCAGTCCGAAACATGTCTTTTCCGTGCCAATGTGCCGATCAAATCCAGCCTCCGCCACCTGTACAATAATCCCCCAGTGTTCCGGTGCAAGTTTCAGCCCACAACAGGCATCGGAGCCCCCCTCGGTGCAATATATTTGTCTCTCAAACTGGGGTTTAGTCCCGAGCTCCGCTTTCACGCGTCTGCCATATCTGGCGTCAGCCACGCCCCTCTAACTATAGGCACGTTTGTGTAAAAAGATTAAGATAAAATAGAGAAAGTGAGAGACAGAATGGCATGATGGAGAGACCAAAAATTATGCAAAAGTAACGGCTAGAGTAGTATTGCAAGAGAAAGCATGATGACAAAAAGAAAGTGATGAATGAGGGAGAAATAGATTGTCAGGGAAGGAAAAGAAGAGGAATTAGGTAAGCCTTAATTGAACGGAGTAATAGTCTGAAAAAGAAAGCAAGAATAGTGATAGCGTGTGAGAATTTAGGAACAGATAGGTTAGAGAAAAGGGAATAATTGAGAGCCAGGAGGATGAGAGGATAAAACAAACTGATGCTGTGAGAGACGAGGACAGAACTTATCAGACAACAAACAGAGATGAAAAGAACCGAGTACAAGGGTGAGGGAAAACATCAGTACAGAGTGATGGATAAGCGAGATAGAGGAAACTTCAAGGACAAGAGAGGAGGCCACCAAAGTGATAGCATGAGAAAAAAGGAATGGTCAAATGATGGGGAGGGAGAGCAAGAGGAAGAATATAGTCTAATGGTGGGGGAACAATGATGGCACTTGTAAGGTGAAAGTTTAAAACAACTTGAGTGAACGGATCAGAGAGAAGGACAGTATGTGATGGATGAAGGAGAAGGAACAAACCTAATATAGGATCCATAACTGTTGATCAGCAACGAAGCACAAGCTGGAAATCTCGGACACACACACACTACAACCTTGACCTATTAACCCTCACAGAGATCTAGTTCAACAACACATCTCACACAAGGGCGTAACAAAGGCCCCAGTGATGCAGAAGCGCCCCCAGGCATACCCATACTGGCGAGGGCCCCCTAGTGATGTGAGTGTAGCAAGGTAGGATCTGCTTCTTCGGGTTACCCCCACTTTTTGCTTTTTGCACCCACTGTTTTGACTAGTCTGGCTGGGATCCTGCTAATCAGGACCCCAGCCTATCTGCTTTCTCCCTTAAATTGATATGTATGTACTTTGGTACACTCCAGATTGGATACTGGGATACCTTTATAAGTCCCTGTATATGGTACACCATGTACCCAGGGCATAGGAACCCCAGAGGCCTCCCATGGTCTGAAGCATGTATTATGCCACCCATGAGAGGCCATGCAAAATGGAACCTCAGGCCTGCTACTGCAGCCTGTGTGAGCTGGTGCTTGCACCACTTACAAGAGATATAGGTTCACTATATCTATATATATCACCACACTTAAAACTTTATAAGTCACCCCTATAGCAGGCCTGAACAATCCTGAAGGCAGGATACTGGATCTTACGTGAGAGTGGGCTCCTGCATGAGCAGGGCCCCTCTGCAGTCTTAGGAGACCATTCTCCCGGGCTGTACGTGATACTGCCAGACATGTAGGTAGAGGTGCATAATAACCCCGGGGTGAATGCTATCTCGAAAACGACTCAAACAAAGTATGTCATGTTTGGTGTCAAACAACTTTGAATCATACCCCCACACCAGTAACTGGTGTGGGAGGTATGATTCCTCCCCTCAGAACCGAGGTTCTGAGGGTACCTAAGTCTACCGGTACCAACTTTCTCGAGCCTTACAGCTCAAAATGGATGCTGCCAGCCACAGACACGAGTCTGTCCTCCTGCTGCTGAGCCAAGCTCGAGCAGAGGAATGTCGGACAATAGGCATCCTGTCGCAGGGAGATGTGACCACCTCCCAGACAGAATTTAGTGTATTGGAGCTGGGTGGGTGCACTGTCTCAGTGCCAGAAAGTCTGCACGAGGGGCACATTTGGTGTCCCTGTGCATGGTCCAGCTTAAACCAGTTCTGGGAGCCATTTGCTCCTGCTCTGGCGTGAAACTGGACAAATGACATGGGTGGAGCCACCCCTCTGTCCTGTCCCTCCCCTAGGAGGGTCCCTAGAATCTGTCCAACCCTTTCCCGTGCGTATAAAAGGGGTTACCTGGCTACAGGACATTAGATTTTACGTGGACAAGATTCTGCAAGAAGATACCACTACTTCTCTTGTAGGGGATTTCCGTGATAGTCATAATCATGTGAATAGTCCTGCCCATGTGCGTGGATCCCGGAGCACTTCATTAGATATATCTTCTTAAGTTGTCATCTTCTGCCTTTCTTCAGGAAGGCATCTATGGACACTTAAGAGATAAAAAGACAATAATGTAGCCTAAGAAACTAGGCTACACTGGTCATTACTTCATCTTGAAGTGAAAAAAATAGCCAGTTTAACTATAAGTTTAGTAATTTACTGAGTTTTACACATAGAAAACTCTCTTCACAAAACTCCTTTTTCATGATAGAGATGAAAGGAATGGATAGAGAAGTCCCCATAGGCTGCCATTATGTGTCTGCAAATGGGTACCGTGCCTTTAAGAGTCTCCAGAGACCCCCGGTATCCCATGAGACACAGCCAGAGGCATTTACTTTCAGTTCTTTTTTCCGGCTCCTGCTAGAAGGACCCTGGAGCTTTGAGCTCTACCTTCTTTGGTATTTCATAAAAATTTGCGATTATTTCTGGAGTTTAGCAGTTTCACTCGACGTCTTTGGCCTTTAGCCTTTAGCTAACTACTGCTGTACTTTTTTGGCAGGATTTCTGCTGTTTTCTTGTCAAAATGCCATCTCTATTTGACAAGTGCCCTGAATGCGGTAGGAAGAAGGCCAAGTCGGATTCTCACAGAGTTTGTATCCTGTGTTTGCCTGTGTCCCATGTTCCTGACACCTGTGCCATTTGCAAGACCTTTTCCAGGCGCACCCTGCAGGACAGGGAGAAGATTTGGCTACAAGGCATGGAGCAGAGGAGACAGAAGGCAGCTTTTTCAGCCTCTGGGAAAGGAGAGGGTAAGTCCTCTACCAAGTCCCATGCTTCGACCTCTGGGGGGCTCCCCAGTGGAAAAATGACAGAAAAACGACGCCGTTCCCGGTCGACGTCGAGGACGGCGACGACGACGTAGAGAGCAGGTATGACTACGATATGCCCTCCGTCGACCCAGGGCACTGGGTCGAAGCGACGTCAACGATCAACGTCGAGGAGAATAACGGCGACATCGCAGTCGAAGGGTTCCCCGCGTTTGACGTCGACGCAACGAACATCGGCGTCAAGACATCATCGGCGTCGATCTGGGTCTCACAAGCAACAGTCGCCGCCGAAGAGTCGTCGCCGATCACCATCGACGTCAACGCGAAGATCGACGTCGAGGAGGCAATCTTCTACAAGAAAGTCGACGTCGAGGAGAGAATCAAGGAGAAGGAAGACGTCGATACTGGCTTTCGATGTCGAGGTCCCATTCCGGCCCTCGCTCAGTGGTGAGCCTATCATCGTCGACAGGGACTTCGCGTTCTAGACGACGTCAACGCTCGACGTTGAGCAGTGGATCGACGTCGAGGGGGACTGATGGAGCATCCAGGGTCCCTTCATCACGGCCCGCTCGCAAAAGAAGGTGGTTGGTCTCGTCTCCCAGTTCGGAGTATTCACGTACCTATTCACCAACTAGTTCGCCTCCTGATCCGCTTCCACCGGTGGTCCCACCAGGAATACCACAGCCACCACCGAGTCCTCCACCTCCGCCTCCAGCTACTCCTCTGCTTCCACTAGCGATTCCTCCACCACCACCGCCTCCTCCTGCACCTCAGCCTCAAGCTGGGCCCGTGGCTCCTCAGCCCACGCACCTTGTGGAACTTCGACGGCCAAGAACACGGTCTTGTTCGAGACATCGGTCACATAGACACCACCGGTCTTCCACAAGATCACGTCGTCGCCATTATGGGAGGTCTCGGTCCCAGCATACAAGGAATACATCTTCCACGAGTACAGGGAGGTACTCTCACGGACTCTCCCCCGCAAAGGGTGTCACCGGTTGATGACATTTCTACCTTCCAGGAGGTTCTGGTCAGAGGGGCTATGAAACTCCGCATTCCCCTGTCCACCCCTGTGCAGCCGACCTCTGTGATATTTGAGACTCTGCAGAAGAGACAGACATCGCGTCCGTTGCTGCCGTTGGTGCTGGGTCTGGAGGAACCACCTATCAAACTGTTCCTAACGCTGTCTTCTATAAAGTCTGCACCCTCGAGGTTGCAGAACAAGTATCGTCCGCTTGATTCGGATTCTGCCTTCCTTCGGCTGGACCCCAATCCTGACTCTGTGATAGTGGTGGCTGCACGGAAACAGCATGCTACGGCTCCGACTTCCACGGTGCCACTGGATAAAGAGCCGTAAGCTGGATTCAGTGGGCAGAAAAGCTTGTAACACCGCGGCGACTTCCATGAAGGCGGCGAGCTCTATGGCCTTGCTGGGCTGTTACGATAGATCATTGTGGGAGTCCCTTCAGCAATTTGTGGATCTCATACGCAAGGACAAGTGGGAAGACTTCCAGGAGATTGTGAATGAGGGCCTGATGGTCTCTAACCAAGTCATCAGCGCTGCAGCGGATACTTCACTTCTGGCAGCCCGTGGGTATTGTCATGGTATCACTCTACGACGTCATGCTTGGCTTCGTCTCACACCACTGAATCCTGAGGCGCAGCAGCGAATCTCCAATCTCCCGTTCTCTGGTACAACGCTCTGGTTCCCACGCGGACAACGAGATGGCCCGCATGAAGACCGAAATGGAGACGTTGAAGGTTGTAGGTTTGGAGAAACCTAAAGAACAACGTAAGACCTTTGGTCCTTTCCAGAGGCATTATTCCTCTCAGAGGTTCCAACGGTCTCAGGGTCGTCAGTCCAACCAATAGCAGCAGTTCCAGCGCTCCTTTCAGCCGTTTCAAAAACGACAACAGCGAGGAAGATCTAACCAGCAGTCTGGATAGGGGTACAAGGCTCCTGCTGGTCCGAAGCCCTGAAGGGTTTCTTCCCTCTCGTCCGTTGTCCACTCCGGTGGGGGGAAGTATTCAAGATCATCTGGCAGAGTGGCAGAAAATAGCTCAGGACAATTGGGTGCTGAATATTGTTTGCAGTGGATACTCGATACGTTTTATAAGCCCTCTATCAGTCCCTCCAACTCGATCAAGATACATGCTGCGCGAGTTGCAGAGGGAGGCCAACAACCTCCTAGAGAAAAGGGCGGTAGAACCTGTCCCTCTAAATCATAAAGGAACAGGGCTGTATTCATGGTTCTTTCTAGTCCGCAAGAAAGACAAGAACGAGTTCAGACCCATTCTCGACTTACGACAAGTCAACAAATGGATTCGAATTTTGGATGTTGTCCTTGCATCAGATCTACCCTCAACTTCATCAGGGAGACTGGCTATGTGCAGTAGATCTGCAGGATGCATACTTTCATGTGCCCATAGCGAGGAAACATCGCAAGTTCCTGCATTTCACAGTGGGCTGCAACCATTATCAATACCCCGTGCTGCCCTTTGGCCTAAAGTCAGCACCTCGGACCTTTTCCGAATGCATGGCAGTGGTGGCTGCGCATCTGAGGAGGAACAAAATATTCGTCTATCCATATCTGGACGATTGGTTGATCAAGGCAGCTACGTTTCAGGAAGCGCAACTGCATTTCAATCGGACTTCCAATCTCTTACTTTGTTTGGGACTTTACATCAACCTCACAAAGTCTGTCTCAACTCCTGTTCAGTGTCTTCAGTACCTAGGAGCTACTATTGACACATGCGCAGCAAGCATGTGTCCTTCGAAGGAGAGACGCTTATCGATCCTTCGATAGGCTCAAGCTCTTATGATCATGCCCGCACCAACGGTGAGGAAAGTTTCGTCTCTCCTGGGTTCGATGGCATCATGCATCTTCCTCACTCCGAATGCACGCCTCCATATTAGACCCCTGCAGGAATGTCTGGAGGATCAGTGGGACCAGACACTGGGGGACTGGGAAGACAGGATTCAACTGTCGCAACAGGCTCGTCAGTCCATCCGATGGTGGTGTTCTCCATGCAGTCTCCTCTGGGGTATTCCCTTTCACAAGGAGATATCCACACAAACAATAGTAACGGATGCTTCTCTCCACGGATGAGGTGCGCATTTCGACCACCTACAGTTACAGGGCGTATGGACTCTGAAAGAAACCAAGTACCACATCAACTTCCTGGAACTTCGAGCAGTCCATTTGGCGCTGAAAGCATTCCAGCCGTCTTTTCACTCCAGCTCCCTGCTTGTTCAGACGGACAATACGACAACAATGTTCTACCTCAACAAGCAGGGGGGCTCCAGATCTCGAGTGCTGTCTCAGGAAGCCCAGGCTATCTGGCACTGGCTAGTTCATTCAGACAATGGTCCTTCATAGGTCGTATCTCACCCCACAGAAGATCCATCGTATGTTCCTAGACGCTCAACATTGCTGCCCCCGTTGTCAAGAGGACGAGGCAGACTTCCTTCATATGCTGTGTTCCTGCCCCCGCCTCCAGGACTACTTGAGAGGAGTTAATCAGTCCCTGGGCGAAGTCACACAAATTCCTGTCTCTGACGATGCTCTGGACTGCCTCATGGGCCTTCGTAAACGTACAAGTGTACAGAAGGTACGGCTGAGATTCTTAGACTTGGCGCTCATATTAGCAATAAGAGCCCTCACCATGAGGTGGAAATCCCCCAGGTGCCCAACGGTATTCAACTGGCAAGATGACATGATTCAGTGGGGAAAAGCTGAGGGCGCAGCTCTTTGGCGGGAAGAAGAGAGAGGACTACGAAAGCAACCCATCTCAGTGGAGTGGGAGATCATACTACATGAACTCGAATCACTTGACTTACTGCCCCCACAGGGGACCCCACCCCTGTAACTCACAGTGTCGCTCCGCGACTATCTAGCATAAGGTTCCAAAACTCTGACCGATACATTATAACCCATGGGCACTGTAGACCCCTTAGAGATACACTGCTAGCACTGCTAGCACCCCTTTTGGTTACTATAGGCATTAACATTGACTGACCAGGAGCTTGGGTTGGGAGGGTTAGGAAGGGAGGGGACATAGTTTATTTTCATTAACTGGAAATATATATGCTTTATGCTGTAACTTTATATGACACAGCAGCAATGATCTGGAAACTTACTTTGTTCATCAAGACGCTTTTGCTCCTCATTTCCTGTCGAATCGTACGAATACTGTATGGTAGATTCATGCAACGTATATGCTGTACCTATTACAAGTACAAAAGACTGTCTCTTTGTATTACTCATTGCATTGGATGTGTTGTCAGGGTCCTCAATAAAGTATGTTAAAAAAAAATCTGGCACTGGCTGTTAGCCAGGAACCTGACCATCACGGCAACTCACCTTCCAGGTGTTCAGAATGTTCAGGCAGACGCGCTCAGCAGACTCATTCATGAAAACCAGAATGAGTCTTAAACGACAAAGTGGTGCAAGACGTTTTTGACAGATGGGGTACTCCAGAAGTCGATCTGTTTGCTACCGCATAAAACAGCAAATGCCGCAACTTCGCCTCCAGGTTTTACCAACCAGGGACTCTGGGGAATGCCCTATGGATCAATTGGTCAGGCGGCTTTCTCTATGCTTTTCCGCCAATTCCCCTGATTCCGACAGTGCTGATCAAGCTCTCCCAATCATGGGCCAAGATGATCCTCATTGCTCCAGAGTGGCCCCGGCAGTGGTGGTTCACAGACCTACTCCACCGGTCTCTCCTGCCACATCTCTGGCTGCCATGCAGGCTGGACCTTCTGACGAAGTTCGGCGGACATATGGTGCACCCCAACCTCTTGTCGTTGAATTTGGTGGCATGGCTCCTGAGCCAGTACAGTACGGACATTTGAATCTCCTTCAGGACTGTATGGAGATACTGAAAGGGGCCAAGAGACCATCTATACGCACGTCCTATGCATATAAATGGAAGAGATTTTGCATCTGGTGTGCTTCTAAGGACTTTGATCCTACCTCCTGGAAGGAAGATGTCATCCTTCCTTACTTGTTACACTTGGCACAATCTGGCCTCTAGTTCCATTTGATCAAAGTTCATCTGGCAGCTTTGACTGCGTATAGGAAATGTCCTTCACAAACTTCCTTTTTTTAAATTCCAGTCATCAGAGATTTTCTTGAAGGATTGAAGAAAGTGTTTCCTCCCATCAGGCGTCCTTCGCCTCCCTGGGAGTTGAATGTAGTGCTTTCACGACTAATGAAGGAACCGTTTGAACCCATTCATAAGGCTTCTCTTCAGCATCTGTCCTGAAGATGGCTTTCCTTGTGGCCATTATGTCTGCCCGCAGGGTTAGCGAACTTCAGGCTTTATGTTGGAAAGAACCTTATACAGTCTTTCCTCTAAGGTAGTTATGAGGACGCAACCTAAGTTCCTTTCTAAAGTTGTGTCAGAGTTTCCTGTAAACCAGACTTACATTACCTATATTTTTTCAAAATCCATCTTCTCCTGCGGAGAGGTCACTGCATTCTCTTGACGTTACGAGAGTCTTGAAATTCTATTTAGACAAGACTAAGGATATCCCTAGAACAGACCAGCTATTTGTAAACTATGGCTCAGTTCGAACTGGTCTAGCTACCTCTAAACAATCCATTTCTAGGTGAATTGTTGCATGTATTCAGCTGTGTTATCAAAAAGCAAACAAACCTTTGATTAGTAAGCCTAGGGCTCACTGTACTAGAGGTAAAGCAGCTACTACGGCTTTATTTTGTAATGTACCTATTTCAGAAACCCGTAAGGGTGCCACTTGGAAGTCCACACATTTACTAAGCACTACGGCCTTGATACTGATGCCAGGGCAGATGCTCAGGTTGGACAGGCTTCACTTCAATCAATCAATTAATTAGTAAAGCGCGCTACTTACCCGTAAGGGTTTCAAGGCGCGGGGGGGGGGGGTGCTGCTTGAGTTGTCTCCTGAAGGTCAGTAGGCCTTCGGTTTGTCGTAGGTAGAGGGGGAGGGTGTTCCAGGTCTTGGCGGCGCGGTGGGAGATGGATCTGCCTCCGGAAGTGGTTCTACGGATGCGCGGGACCGTGGCCCGGGCGTGGTCAGCGGAGCGGAGTATCCTGTTGGGTACGTAGAAGGAGAGTCGACTGTTGAGGTAGGCTGGGTCGGTTTTGGGGAGTGCCTTGTGTGCATGGATCAGGAGCTTGAAGGAGATCCTTCTGTCGACGAGGAGCCAGTGTAGGTTCCTCAGGTGAGGGGTGATGTGGTCGCGGCGCGGGACGTCGAGGATCAGGCGTGCAGAGGCGTTCTGGATTCTTTGTAGTCTGTTGATGAGCTTGGACGAGGCTCCGGCGTAGAGGGCGTTTCCGTAGTCGAGTCTGGTGCTGGCTAGGGCCTGGGTGACTGTTTTCCTCGTGTTTGTCGGGATCCATCTGTAGATCTTGCGGAGCATGCGGAGGGTGTTGAAGCAGGTGGAGGAGACTGCGTTGACTTGTTTGGTCATGGTGAGTTTCGAGTCGAGGATGACTCCCAGGTTGCGTGTGTGGTCGGTAGGGGCCGGGGGGGTCCCCAGTGATGCGGGCCACCAGGAGTCGTCCCATGCTGAGGGATTGGACCCGAGGATGAGGATCTCCGTCTTGTCTGAGTTCAGCTTAAGTCGGCTTTCCTTCATCCAGTCGGCGACGGCCTTCATTCCCTGGTGGAGGTTGGATTTGGCGGTGAGAGGGTCCTTGGTGAGGGAGAGGATCAGCTGCGTGTCGTCGGCGTAGGAGATTATGTTGAGGTCATGCTGTCGGGCGATGCGGGCTAGTGGTGCCATGTAGACGTTGAGCAGCGTTGGGCTGATGGAGGTTCCCTGTGGGACGCCGCAGATGATCTTGGAGGCCTCGGACTGGAACGGGGGGAGGCAGACTCTCTGAGTTCTGCCGGAGAGGAAGGAGGTGGTCCAGTCCAAGGCCTTCTCCCGGATCCTTGCGTCTTGGAAGCACGTGCGTAGTGTGTGGTGGCAGGCGGTGTCGAAGGCGGTGGAGAGATCCAGGAGGATGAGGGCCGCCGTCTCGCCGTTGTCTAGAAGGATCCCGATGTCGTCTGTGGCGGCAATGAGGGCGGTTTCGGTGCTGTGGTTGCTGCAGAATCCTGATTGGAAGGGGTTCAGGATGTTGTTGTCTTCGAGGTGACGGGTGAGCTGGATGTTAACTATCTTCTTGATGACCTTTGCTGGGAACGGAAGCAGGGAGATGGGCCGGAAGTTCTTGAGGTCGCTCGGATCCGCCTTGGGTTTCTTCAGTAGGGCGTTGATCTCTGCGTGCTTCCAGTTCTCAGGGAAGGTAGCGGTCTCGAAGGAGAGGTTGATGATGTTGCGCAGGTGGGGTGCGATGGAATTGCCGGCTTTGTTGAAGATATGGTGTGGGAGAGGATTGGACGGGGATCCGGAGTGGATTGTGCTCATGGTCTTGATTGTCTCCTCGATGCTCACAATGGCCCTGGTTGTCAGGGAGTCTTGGACGGTGGAGTGCGGTGGGTCCGGTGCGACGAGGTCCGCAGGGGTTGTCTGGGGTTTGAAGCTGTCATGGATGTCGGTGATTTTTCAGTGAAAGAAGGTGGCGAGGGAGTCGCACAGGGCTTGCGATGGCGGGATGTCGTTGGCGCTGGAGCTGGGGTTGGAGAGTTCCTTCATGATGTTGAAGAGCTCCTTGCTGTTGTGAGCGTTGTTGTCAAGGCGGTCTGTGAAGGAGGTCCTTTTGGCGGTCCTGATGAGGTGGTGGTTGCGGATGGCATCTTTGTGGGCAGCGCGGCTGTCCGGCGTCTTGTCGCTCTGCCATATGTTCTCCAATTTCCGGCAGGTACGCTTTGAGGCGAGGAGTTCCGGGGTGAACCAGCTGGCTCTTTTGCTGGTGTCTCTGTTGGTGGGTTTTTTCAGCGGGGCTACGGTGTTGGCGCAGTCATTCATCCAGCGTTCGAGGGTGAGTGCACCATCATCAGGGTTGGTGGGGTTGATCGGAGGGTTGAGTGCGAGGCTTGTCTGTAGTTGTTCTTCAGTGACTTTGCCCCAGCAGCGGCGGGGGATCTGTAGGGTGCGGTGGTGTGTGGGGGGTTTTCAGAAGGAGAAGTGGATGCAGTGGTGGTCTGTCCAGGTGAGTTCGGAGGCGTGGCTGAAGGTGACGTGGGGGCTTGAGGAGAAGATGGCATCAAGTGTATGACCGACGATGTGGGTCGGCGTCGTGACAAGCTGTTTTAGTCCGAGGTTCCCAAGGTTGTCGATCAGGGTGGAGGAGTTGTTGTTGTTGTTGTTCTCCAGATGATAGTTCAGGTCTCCGAGGAGGATGTAGTCGGTGGAGGTCAGCGCGTGCTTGCTGATGAGGTCGGCGATGGAGTCACAGAATTGAAGCCGGGGTCCTGGCGGTCTGTAGACGAGGGTGCCTCTTAGGGTGGTCTTGGGGTCCGTGTGGATCTGGAAGTGCATGTGTTCGGCGGTGCTGAGGGTGTCGTTGGTGTTTGTTGAGACCCTGATGGTGTTTTTGTGGACGATGGCGATTCCTCCTCCGGCCCCGTTGGTGCGGTCTCTGCAGGTGATCTTGTACCCGTCGGGGATGTCCGGAGAGGAGGCTTCGTTCATCCAGGTCTCGGTCAGGAAGGCGACGTCCGGGGATGCGGTGTCGAGTAGGTCCCAGAGCTGGACGGCGTGTTTGCGTGCAGAGCGGGTGTTGGTCAGGATGCATCTGAGCTGGTTGGGTTCCGTCGTGGCGGGTGTCTCGGTGCCTTCGAGGCAGGAGAAGCTGCAGTTCAGGCAGGTGAAGGGACCGTGGGTGCGCTTCGGGCGGCCTTGCAGCAGGTGTGGGTCCTTCCTGGGCTGAGAGCGACGAGGGTGTTGGCGTCGTAGCAGAGGCGGTCTTCGTGGCTGGTGCGGGGGCCACGGGTTCTGGCGCTGGGCGCAGGCCAGGCGCGGACAAGCGCAGACGGGCTTGCCTTAGGCGCGCCTTTGGCACGCCAGCGGCATGCCCACTGCGCGCGGCCGCCATATATGGGGAGGTGGGGAGGGAGGAGCAGCTGGGAGGTGTGTTGAAGGGGCAGCGAATGGGTGTGGAGGGGGCGGGGCCACAGGGGAAGCGGGGACGGGGGCAGGGGAGCGGAGCGACCGCGGGAAGGAGACAGGCAGGGGCAGGGATCAAGAGGGCACAGAAGTCAGCAAGAGGGGCACAGAATCGCAAAAGGGGGCAGTAGCAGAAGAAAAACAGGGCACAGAATCACAAATGGGGGCAACAGCAGAAAGAAAAACGGGGCACAGAATCAAAAGGGGACAACAGCAGAAGAAAAACGGGGCACAGAATCACAAAAGGGGGCAGCAGCAGAAAGAAAAACGGGGCACAGAATCAAAAGGGGGCAACAGCAGAAGAAAAACGGGGCACAGAATCAAACAAGGGGGCACAGAACAGAACGGGGGGCAGGGGGGCACAGAAGAGGAGCGGACCGGCAGAGAAAGGCACAGTAGAGCGGATACAAACCAAGGCCCCCACTGGCCACCAGGGATGAGGCGCAGGTGGAAGCCTGCGGGTGGTGGAGGGCCTCGACTTCGGCAGCGATCAGTACAAATCAGCGAGGGTGCAGGCGGAGCTGCAGCGGGGGAGCGACCTACCAGGAAGGTCAAGGGTCGCTCGAAATCTATTTGCACAATCTATTTGCACAATGGTGCGGTTGTCCTCTGTTCTACCACCGCGCAGCGGCCGCCATATGTGGGGAGGGAGGAGCAGCTGGGAGGCGGGAGGTGTGATGCAGGGGCAACGAATGGGCTCGGAGGGTGCGGGGCCGCAGGGGAAGCAGCGGCGGGGGCAGCGGAGCGGAGCAACCGCGGGAAGGAGACAGGCAGGGATCAAGAGGGCACAGAAGTCAGCAAGAGGGGCACAGAATCACAAAAGGGGGCAGTAGCAGAAGAAAAACCGGGCACAGAATCACAAAAGGGGGCAAAAGCAGAAAGAAAAACGGGGCACAGAATCAAAAGGGGGCAACAGCAGAAAAAAAACGGGGCACAGAATCACAAAAGGGGGCAGCAGCAGAAAGAAAAACGGCGCACAGAATCAAAAGGGGTCAACAGCAGAAGAAAAACGGGGCATAGAATCAAACAAGGGGGCACGGAACTGAACGGCGAGCGGGGGGGAAAGGGGGCACAGAAGAGGAGCAGACAGGCAGAGAAAGGCACAGTAGAGCGGATACAAACCAAGGGCACCACTGGCCACCAGGGATGAAGCGCAGGTGGAAGCCTGCGGGTGGTGGAGGGCCTCGACTTCGGTGGCGATCAGTACACCTCAGCGGGGGTGCAGGCGGAGCTGCAGCGGGGGGAGCGACCTACCAGGAAGGTCAAGGGTCGCTCGAAATCTATTTGCACAATCTATTTGCACAATAGTGCGGTTGTCCTCTGTTCTGCCACTGCTGGTGAGTTGTTTTGGGGATGGGCTTGCTAGTCTATTCACATGATTATGACTATACATGGAAATCACCTGTAACTCCGGTTTTCGTGATGGAAAAAGTGTCCAGGCCTCCCCCTGGACACTTTTTCCATCACTCGTGACGGACCATACCTGTGTCCGTTCCGCTTAAGCACATTTTGACCAGAGAAATGGGTCGGAATTACAACCGGTTTGGAGTGGATATTCACACGCAATCTGAGTAATTTTCCGATGTACTTTACTTACTATGACTTCCTTGCCCAGCCGGGATGGAAGTACAACCGGCAGAGATTTGAGATTTCTTTCACATTGCCTGAAGCCCTGATGAAGTCCTGGGTCATTCACCCGGACGAAACACGTGTTGGCTGGGCAATCTTGCACAAATAAAGAAGAACATACATCAACTTCTTAACTGTTTATGGTGTCTTTAAAGATTGTATATATACTGTGTATGTTTGTCGAATACTGAGAGTCAGAGTACTTACTTTGCAACACAATCAAGACGTGTGCACAGGCTTGTTTTCAAATGTAATAGACCAGGGGTCTTTAAGTAGGGGGTTCTGGGTCAACCCCTTCCTGTTTGCACAGTCCCACTTCATACGACATAGTGACTGGCGTACACCCTAGGCAGACGCCATTTTCCTACCTACTCACATAAACCCTGTCTCTTGCTCGAGTGTTCTATATAATAAATGCATATTTTTATAACTCCTGTGTGGTTTCCCTTTCATTTAACCAATACTATAAGGTTGCATTCTGGTAAAACAGGGTGCTTAGCATTCCTTCAAGACTTCGCCTGAAGGCTGCTCTCCATAGCTACACTAGTATAGCTTTTAAAAAAGGTTATCTTTGACCTAATCACCATAAGGGTTGTTTGGACTGGTACAGGGTGCCCACTTTAATTAGTGGACAGCATATACCAGGCCAACTTCTCACAGTGAGTGTGAGGGGACCCTTCAGCATATCTTGCATGGGGGGGCCTTCTCAGGTTTTGTTACACCACTGATCCCACAACATATATGTTCTTCTGCTTCCTCCAAATTACTTCATCATCAGGAACAACTGTGTAGGGAGAGTTGGGGGAAGCACTGCAGCCATCTTCAGAGACTTACAATGCAGGGAGCTACTCAGCTGTTTAATTTTCCACATTCCAATGCTTACTTTGAATCTATGTGTGCAACACAATTTCCCTTAGACTACATGCCATTTACCATCCACCAAGTGGTGACATAACCTTCATCGACGAATGTTTGTATCTCACAAATGGCCAACTAATGCAAAGGGACAAAGTGATCTTTCTGGGAGACTTTAATCTTCACTGGGGCACCGCAGATGGTTCTGCAGTTAATCTGTACACCTTCTTTCTGTCTGTAAATGATGTGATCCAACGCAGCCTAAAACCAACATATTCAAAAGGCTCTATACTCAACCTAATAATCTCAAAACGACCTCTTTTGGTGACTGAACCCATACTATTAGACAGTCTGATACCTCTCTTATTCCTTTCTCTTTACATCTTTCATTCTGTGATTATGGGCCAACTGAAAAGATCGACTATCTGGTTTTGTGACACAGAGAAAGAACATTACCATCAACACACTCAGCAACACCGGATATATAGTACTACCACCCATTAACCCCTACACAGATGCCAATGATTCAACTGCACACTGTTTCGACCATCTTTCAGATATGCTTTACGAGGTAGCTCCATTCCAAAGCAAAAAGAAAAGACCTCAAATATCGGGTCCATGGTTCAACATCTTATATGAGGAAATGAATGCCTTAAGAATATTAGAAAAGAAATGGAGACAGTCACACTCCACCACTATCCTACAAAGTGAGAAATCAATTCCCTTTTGATCTCGCCTTGACACAGCTAAGAACTGCATTAAATAACTCTTTGAACTTGTCAAAACACCAAAAGTCTCTCCTTGTCTGCATCCCCCTCAATCACAACATCTGTCAAATTTGATGACCCATACACTAAAGCAGAAGAGTTGATACAGTTCTTTGACTTCCAGATAAAATCGCAAATATGCCAAGACGACTGCCCTACCACTACCACGTTGTGTGCAAATCAAAGAACACGTGTTCACTATTTGACATAATTAGTGAGTTAGGTTTACTTAAAGACATCATGAAGACCAAACCGTCGGAACACTTTGCAGCGCCTATTCCAGGTAACATAGCCAAAGACCTCTACACTTACATGCTAACTTACTGGACAAAATGTGTGAAACTGTCTCTCAACCAAGTGACATTTCCTAACTGCCTCAAAACTGGACAAGCAGCTCCACTTCTCCAAAAAAAATTCAGCAGATGCTAACAACATCAACAATTTTGCCCCATCTCCAACCTGCTCTTCCTTGCAAAATTCCTTAAAAGAAGGAGTGGAGCAACTCACCCAACACTTTAAATATAACAGCCTCCTTGACAAATACCAATCTGGTTTAATTCTGTACTGTAGCACCCAAACAGCAATACTATAGATGGTTGATTATGCTCTTTGTGTCCTAGATTCAGGCAACTCTTGCGTCCTAGATGCTCTGGACTAATTAGCGGCCTTCTACACTGTAAGCCACCTTATGCTCCTTGAAAGACTCAAATTGAATGGGACATTGATTGCGTGGTCCTTAAATAGGTAATGAGACAGAATATCGAGGAAAACATTTCAAACTACCATAATATCAAGTGAAAAATATTGTGGAATGTAAATATCGAGTGCAAGAATATCGTTTTCAAGAACATTAATCTGAAGGTAAGTGATATCATTTTAAAAAATATAGATGTCATTAAAATCGTTTGTAAAGGGTTACGCTAATTTCCAATCTCATATAGCTGGAACTCGATTCTCGAAGCACTTCAAGTGAATTTGCACCCGGAACCACAATTAAATACTTGACAACATATAAAACCGGCATGAGGACACTCCCTGTTACATGTGTTGTTACTCGGTACTTTGTAAATATAGCCTCAGAGCACTTTTTTGTTAAATGTCTTTCTCCTGCCTGTGGCAGGACATGCTCTCCCATAATGCTTTCTTTTTCTTCCATATAACCTGTGCAGCACGCCTCAGCTGATATAATGGCGACTGCGCCTTTCTTTTCTTATTTGCGCACCAGACGTGGCCACATGTTTTTTTTTCTATTTATTAACTTTTGTTATAATGGCAGCACATGAGCTTTAGCTTTTAACATCTTGCGTGTTTAACTCTAAAGCGCGGGTGCCTCCTTTGTAACAAAAGTAAATAGAAAAAAAAGCGCTTGGCTGCCATTTTGTAACTATTTGTTTACTTTTGTTTTAATGGCGGCACCTGCGCTTTAACTTTAAACATCTTAGGCTAAAGCGTAGGTGCCGCAATTGCTTCATAGTAAAGAATTAGAAAGAAGGTTTTTTTTCTATTTCTTTACTTTTGAACCAATCACGGCAACTATGCTTTAGCTTAAGATGTGTAAAGCTAAAGTGCGAGTGCCGCAATCCATTTGCAATGTGATAGCTCACACATTATTGAAAGTTTGAACTATTGAAGTTGCATTAATATTAGCAATGCCAACAGCTTAAAATTTCATGTAATGCGAGACCTATTGCATTGCAAATGCTTGGGTTTTTTTGGTGAGGAGGGGGGCGGGATTGGTAGCCTTCCATCTCAGTACTGCTTAAAGGGCCAGATGCATCAAGCGTTTTCCCTTTCGCAGAATCGGCCCGTTTGCGAATGGGAAAATGCCTTTCGGGATGTATCATCCCAAAAGTCATTTGCAAAGTAGGTTATTTATTTTGCGAAAGCATTTAGAGAATCGCAATTTGCGATTCTCTAAATGCAATGCAGGAAGTGCTTTGTAAATTGCGACCCTGCTTTAAGGAATCGCAATTTACCACCAACTTCAAGTTGGTGGTAAATTGCTAATTCTTAGAAAATGCACTTTTTAGCATTTTTCCAAGTGCCATGTCGGGCACATACATATTTCAGGGATGCAACAGGGTGTCCTTTCGGCACCCTTGAAATTGCATGCGCAATTTGCGAGTACCTTTTGGGTGCTCGCAAATTGCGCATGCAATTCGCATTCATTTCGAAGGGCCTCTAGGCCCATAGAAATTAATGGGAAGCCATTCCTTACTTGCGACTCGCAATTTACGAGTTGCATTTAAGGAATATGTGGGATTCGCAACATTTTTGTCAAAACCTACATACATTGCATTTTGCAATTCTATAATAGCGAATCGGTAAAATTCGCTATTATAGAATCGCGATATGCAATCTTGATACATCTGGCCCATTATTTCTAAAGTGACAAAGGCACACTTGTGTCCGAAGGTTTTAAAAAGGGCGGAAAAGCATTCTGAACATGCAAATAGAGTGGATGTCCTCCCTTTGTCTTGATAACTAGTGTTGCAGCTAAGTGGCTTTTCTGTTTTGGTATCTGCTCCCATCACCTTGTATGAAAGCCACTCACTGGTTTACAGGATTCTCCCTTGTGCAGATGTTGTCTATGTTATATTTAATTTATAGTTCACAGTTTCCTAACCTCCTTTTCCTCTCCCACGCAGGTCTTAACTAGCAGTATTGAGGAGGATGGAACTGAGCCCCACGCCATGGGCCCACTGAGATGGTCGGAGGGAGGGTGCCGGTCACCACCGTGTCGCCAAGCTGCCAGTCCACATCTGAGGCCACGCACTACCGTGCTTTCAGGAACCGAGAACGAGAGGTGGTGGAACGTTCAGTGGCCAGGCTGCAGAACAGCGGCTTCTACTGGGGCCCTCTTTCTATGGGAGAGGCCCATGAGAAGCTCAACAAGGAGCAAGTAGGTACTTTCCTTGTGAGGGACAGCTCCCAGCACCACCACCTCTTCACCTTGAGTGTCAGAATGGCGGGTGGCCCAGTCAGTGTGCGGGTTGGATTTCATAAGGGCCGCTTCTGGCTACGGGAGCACTCAGCAGACTGCCTGGTAAAGCTGCTGGAGCTGGTGGTGGACAGAACCCGAATAAGGCCCATCTGCTGTGAAAATGGTATCCGGCTAATTCTGACAAAGCCACTGCGCTGCAGTCGGCCTCTTAGCTTGCAAGAACTGTGTCGGCGAGAAATTATATGTGTTTATGGGCATGAGCGATTATCCCACCTGCCCCTGCAGCCGGCGTTGAGAAGGTATGTTGAGGCTTTCCCTTTCAAAATCTGAGACCCTATAAATGATAAATGGTCCACGTATCAAGCACACTGAGATAAGCTACCCTAGCTCAAGATATGTCCACAGAGGTGACCGGAACCATACTATTGGCTAACATAGCAACAAGCTATCACTACTTGGCGTAGTCTATGGAGCAAGTGGCCCATCCTCTTTTTGTCTTCTTCAGTAATCCCAGACATCGCATTGGGAGAGACTTCTACCAGCCAGTGAGGCCAGAGACAATTCTTTCACTTGTATGCATTCGATATAAGCTGTCACCAAAACAAACAATTTGGCACATACTGGAGCTGCGAGAGAGAAGTGCATCAGTACCTTTAGCCTACTCTTTCAAAACAGACTATTGAAAAGAGGCTAAGTAAGGCCCTTAAAGAAAACTAACCTGCTATGGACAGGATTGCGCATATAAAGGAGAGGACAGAGGCGCCTCAACTAAACTGGACTTTTTTCTGGTGCACTACGGGGAGACATTTAACTCCTTTTGGTACTTTAAATTCCACCGCTGCAGACCATGATAAGGTTCTTCATTCCACACAGGAGCTGTGGACCACAGTGGCTCGTATTCCGACATTTCAATGTTCGCGACACATCATACATCATTTTTGGAGGGGCACAATGGAAACTTGAAAGATCCGTCTCTCATAGCCATAAGTTAATCAAGAACCAGAGGTGGCCTGACCAGTACTAAGATATTTCCTGAGCGGTGTTAAGTCTGTCAGGGAGGTAGGTTTAGAGAAATGTCTACAAAGCTGACATGATTGGGACCAAAAGAGCTCACATCTGACATGGAACAAAGTCCTGTATTGGTCTGCAGAATTTGTTTTTAATGGTTTATCGATAGGTTAGTGTGCCTGTGGTTACTGTTAAGAGATGAGTGCTGTACTCGGCCATGTATCTCCTGCATGGTTGAGTGATGCAAAACAGCACAGACGTCTTTTGACCAGGGCGTTTTGCTGCAAAGTATTACTGACAGGAAACACGAGGGAAAACTCATGAGCATGGGCAGAAACATTGCATATTCCCTGCTAGTATAGTCCTTAGGGGTCAGACGAAAGTTCCTAGGTACATTCCTCTTATCCTCTGACTGTTTTTGCAGCTTTAGTGTTATTTGTTGTTGACTCGCCAGTTTATCTGTGGCGTTAATGTACCAATTTGCCATTTCTAGTAATGTGGCTCCCGACTGCCTTTAGTCACAACCATTCACAGCTGGGTCAATCCTTTCCCATTGCCCGTTCTACTCACTCACTGTGCGTCTTTGTAAAGTAGTCTTTGGCCACTTACCATCTCGTTGGTATAGAATGAGGTGGGTTATTTTTGTTAGACCGCCACAGTGCCTCCTTAATTTTACAAATTGAAATTCGTTTTTTGGGGGACATTTATGGAGCGGGTGAAGAATAGGACGAAGAGGGCCATCTTTCAGAAGCTGCTTACCAATTACCATTTAAGTATTTTTTTCCTTTTTTTGTCATCCAATGAGATCCAGAGATGAGGTTTGGGGACATCGTCTGCACCACGTGTTAAAAACGTCAATATCTACATGATGCCAAAGATGAAAACAAGCATTGGCAAAACCAATAGGTTAGCCTTGCCGTTTGAATCCTGCCTAAATATATATATTTTTTAAAAGCTTTCTGCAGTAAAAATACAAAATGCTGCTTTCTGTATACAGTGCATCAGTGAGATAAAAAAAAAGTCATATGTAATGATTAGGAGCCTGATATAGAATTTGGCAAATGAGATACACTGCCACAAATGTGGGGGATGTCCCATCCGCCTTATTCCAGGTACATTATATCCTAATGCACTTCGAATAAGGCAGACTCCTGTGGAACACCCAATCTACCAAAATCTAAATCAGGCCCTAAGTGTACTTTTGAGATGTTAAACTGCTCCCCAGGATTGGAATGTAAGCATTCCATAAGAGGTGGAATGATACGCTGTACAGCCAACAGTATGAGAAGAGACAGCAATACTCTTGTGAGGGGACCCAATGCCCATTCTATGTATATTCTAAATAACTGGTAACAGTAGATCTTGCATACAGCTGTGCTGTCAACCGAGAGCTAGTAAGATGCCAAAAATAAGTCTTAGGTTTTGCATTTCTAGTAATTGCCTCACACATTTGCACTTTCGGTGCAGAAAAAGTAGTGTTCTAACCGACCCAATGTTTTTCTGACATTTGATTCCAAAATGAGGAATTAAAGGGCCTAGTAAGTGTCGAAGGTCATCTTTTTATATGCTTCCAGTCCCATTTTAAGACAAGATTTGTGTTTATTTAGCCACAGTGTATGAAGTGTAAGCGCGGTAAAGCACAATGACTGCCATTTTGTAAATAAAATAATTTTTTTTATTTTGCTTGAGACTTTTGATTACTTTATTTTATGGGAGTTTCAGAAATGTTGTTTTTTTAAAAGTAAGGCTGTGCTGTGCGTTTGTTTTTGGTTGGGTTTACCAAACTTAAAAGGGAAGGCCTGTCACTTATTTCCCTTTCTTACACTTGTGGGAATTGGGGATAAAGCTCTGATCTGGATTTTTTTTTACTATAGTGATCCCGAGTAGTTGTTGTTACCGCAGCCATTAAAGTCCATGTTGCAGAATTTGACCCTTCTCTCTTTTTTGGTCCAGCTCAGGCAACTTTCGTTTTTTCCATGTCTCATGTAATCGAAACAAGCATGGGCAAAGCCAGCAGCTCTGACATTTGCAAGCATGTTTTTTTTAAATATTTTGTTGCAAACATATGCAATAGTAAAAAAAAGAAAAAAAATGCCAAACATATGAAAGATAGGAAAATAAAGGAGTGACCCTGCAACTCCACCACTTGAGCCCTGTTTTTGATGCGCATTCCTTTTCTTGCGGATATACACATGCGGTCAGGCAAAATACTGTCACTCACTGTGCACAATGACGTGGGCGGACTCATTGCCCTTTCAGTATGCTTTTGGAAAACATGAGGTTGGCGAGAAAGGTGTCTCAAAGCCAAATCTAAATATTCCTTAATTTTGAGTCAGCCCTCTTTCACCCTGGTTTGCTCAACTGTAATTTACATTTTGCTTCAGCCCGTCAAAGCATACAGTAAGGACATTAGGTCAGCCATTGGCAGTCGTGTACTGTGAGTGTTGATATTTCGCCTGATGACATACGCATTCACGTTAAAAGACGTATGCTTCACTGCTGGGGCTGGTGGGCCAGCGTATTCTTTGGAGATTTTCCTTTCTTTCCCGTCTTCCTAATTTTTTGGATTTTTGAGTCCTCCTTGAGTGTTTTACTCAGAGCTTCAGATTACAGTAACTCAAAGCCAAAAGTAAAGTTTCTAAGCACCAATAATCATATCTCCTGTGCTGTGAGGGGAACCAAAAGTGACTTCTATTCTTTTTTCAGTAAAACGGCCTGCTTGGAAGCATCTGTGCTGTTCTATAAAAATCATACAAGAGCATTACGTTTTTCTGTAATTTGCAAGTTGTATTGCAAGTCTATGTTTATGTGGCAGTATGTATTCTTTTTCTTCCTTCGTTTTATATCAGTGGCTTAGACTTGCAATGAAAAATTGTATCACATCAGCTTGTCAAGACCAGATTTGTTGGCTCTGCCAATGCTTGTTTTTAAACCAATTTTTCTCCTGCTGTTTTGGTGGAGTTTTTTTATTTTTCATTTTAAAAGCATACGGATGCGATCCAGGGACTCCTTAATGCGCAGGCCAGGGAGGGGTAAATGATTTAAGGTGTGCATTGCTGCTGTTGACGTTTGAATGTGTTTAAATCACGGGAAACTCAGCGTAACCAAGACAGAATTATATTTAGCCTTGTTGCAGAGCGCCCATATGGTATATCAGAACATTGAAATGTTGGGAGCTCCATTGAAAATAATGGAGTAGCTCCGGCCTTATAATGGCTGGTATAAGCCCGGAGCTCCAACATTCCAATGCTTCTTTGTTCACAGCTGTGGCTGTGAACAAAGGCTTCAGGGAGCCTGAGGGGATTTCAAACCCCTCACGATCCCTGAAGCCTTTGTTTTATTTGTTAGAACATTCTGCCCTCTAGTGGCAAAATGTTCCAATAGCCTTATAGCCCTTCGTAGCTGGGCTATATCGGACTTATAGCCTTATAGCCCGCCATAGTGGGCTATACAGGCTATTAAAGGCCTGCTCAAGGGAACGGGACTTTAATAGCCGGTGTAGCCCTGCTACGAAGGGCTATAAGGCTATTGGAACATTCTGCCACTAGAGGGCAGAATGTTCTAACAAATAAAACAAAGGCTTCAGGGAGCCCGGGTGGTTTGAAATCCCCTCAGGCTCCCTGAAGCCTGGCTGTGAACAAAGACTATCATTGGAATGTTAGTGCTCCGGGCGGATACCAGCCATTATAAGCCCGGAGCTACTCCATTGTTTTCATTAGAGCTCCCAACATTCCAATGTTCTAATAGCCAGTACAGCCCGCTACAGCGGGCTATAAGACTATAGTAATTAATGCCTTTGCAAATAGATAACATCCTATGGCCAACACCCATGAAAAAACTCCAAGTGAAAAGTGATTAAGGTGTGCAACCGATGCCCCAGAGCAAGGCAATAACTAAAATTTGTCTATTCCAATAGCACATTATAAAGTCTGGTTTGAGTCTCAAATCATCCATTGCAAAGTTGGAGGATATGAGACCTAACGGATCGAGCTGTCGTTTTTGGAACCTTGGGACCCAGGTTCGAATCACAGCCTGGATGCTAGATTGAACATTGTGTGATTCTAGGCAAATCACTTATTCTGTCTGTGCCT
The DNA here is from genome assembly GCF_964204655.1 of Triturus cristatus. Classification (NCBI taxonomy): domain Eukaryota; kingdom Metazoa; phylum Chordata; class Amphibia; order Caudata; family Salamandridae; genus Triturus; species Triturus cristatus. The sequence continues at coordinate 195,044,480 of NC_140586.1, read as the reverse complement.
AAAACTGTGTGTAAAATGAATTTGTTTAATCTCCACTTAATAAACCTAATATTGAAAATTGTCTCCCGACCCCTCGCGTAATGTACAGTGGTCCGTTGCATCACATCTAAGTTTGTGCCAAATAAATACCAGTACGTACATACAATTGCTTCTCCTCGGAGGCCGCACGGTAGCAGGATGTCCATTTCTATACAAACGGCTGTCTATGAACCTCAGTACCAATACGTTTTGGACAGTGCCAGATTGTTTAACACTGTCGAGCCGATTGAAGAGTTGGCTTTTCTACATACTAACCTGTGTGCCTAGCTGCATCCAGTTATTGTATTCTTTGACACAATAAAGACTAGACCTTCTAAATGCAATTCATTGTATGTAGCACCTGGGGACCATGATGGAATGGATCAGGGTTCCATCTGAATATAAGAATACCTGTGGCTGCCATCGTAGAATAGAGCGTATACATTCACTGTAGAAAAAGCCTTTGGTTTTCGTTTGGTATGGAGAGCATCCATGCACTGTAATAATAGCCGGAATCATACATTGGGCAGCCAAAATGCACTGTTACTAGACCCTTGGGTGCATATTGGAATGAGGAACCTTCACTCATGGTATGAGTAGACAGTTGCCACCATCGTGTATGGGGATTCTCCAGTAAATGGACTGGTAACTTCTGGGAGCCATCACGGTATAGGGCTAGCCCCCACTCGCTCGAATAGAAGCCTGGGTTTACCTTCCTGGGGCCAGAAGCCTGTATTCACAGTAAGCAGGCCCTGGGGGACATGCTGGATTGGGGAACTGTAAGAATATCCTGTGGTCATCATCAAAAAGTGGAGAGTTTCCATTAACTTTGAAGGAAATATGGGCTCTTTGTAAATGTTGAGAGGGAAGGCTAGTAAGTGTAAGGTGTGCAGTGATACCATGGGACCACCAGTGAGTCCGTGGGTGCCAGTGGTTACAGTGTGATGGGAGGGTTTTTTCACTGTAGGGCAGTCTTCATTCTCTATAGATGTAACTCCAGCAACAATATAAACAGGAAAGCCTTTGATTCCCATAATTGAGTGGGGACACTCCACTCACGGTAACTGGATTTTGAGGTCATGATGTTGGGGAGGGATATACATTTACTGTACATGGATACTTGGGCCCACGGTGGGATGGGAGAGCACCCGTTCTCTTTAAGTGGAGTTTAACTCCATCGTGGAAAGAGGGTTTTGTTCATTGTAAGTGAAGCCTAGACATTTTAATTACTAACACAATGTACCTTTAAGAGCATATGTAGTTTGTTTCTTAAATATCAGAGGGACACAGATAACATATTCAAAGGAAGTAAGAAAGTCTCTATACACAGAAGAGATCATTGCCTTTTAATCACATTATTCAAAAAGACAATTTTCCAGACCTAAAAAATGTTTGTTTTGGCTTGTTTTTCTTGTTTTCAGAGGGCTTCTTTCGGATGTTTCTTCAAGATGTAGCAGAAATGTATTGAGTTCTTCACAAGAATTTGATTGGTGGCTCTTAATGGAAAAGGTATTAATATTTGTAATTGTGTTACATTTTTTTCAATACTTGGCTTTATCATGACGGAAAAGTTTTTCTTTCTGGCACACCTTTTCTCCTCTGCCTTGGTATTCTATCCATCTCTGAAAACAGTCAGTTCCATTTCTGTTAGGCAGAATGCAGCCAATCTCATTTTAGCATGATTTTCGCAGGGACCGGTTTAATCTCATCAATTTCTTAAACTGTGATTTTTGTGGGTAGGGTAATGGTGCGGTACCTCCAAGGGCAACTGGGAATTCATTTATAATGAAGTACGGCCGGTTTCTGCGGCTTTATTGCTTATCTAAAGATTTGGCAGTGGCGCTGGTGGCAGCAGACGTTCTTCTGTAAACAAGGTCCACCACCAATGATTTGGAAAATATTTGTTCATAATATCCATTGTCTATAAATTCCACAAAAATGGTTACAAAATTTCCCAATAAAGGAAATGCTAGAACTGGCGCACACCGTTTGTGTATGGTGCATCTTGAAGGATGTAGCCGAGCTGACTAGCGAAATATTCTGATGACGGTTTCATTTGGCACGAACAGGACAAATGGCATATAATGGCCTCGTAGGGCGATGAATCAGTTCTTGCTCATCATTCATTTTACAGATGCATACAGGTTGATCCAAGGAGATGCCATCTCCTTATCCAATAACACCCTTCCACAGTATCTACCCCACCCTGGGAATTAAACCGCAGTGCACAGTTGAGCAGTGAGAAAATGGAAGATCCTTTTCATGCATTAGGGTAGTACAACTCATGGCTTAATCATCACTTTATGTTGCGTGGTCTTTGAGCCTGGCAGTGGGTAGGACAGCATGGGTGATCATGCACAGCCCTCGACACTCCCGTCTCTAATATAAGCAAGAGATTCCGAATCTGTGGTCCAAGACGCTTCGAGAACATTATTCCCAATGGTCGTGATTGTCATTCTCCAGGTATGGGTGATCCACTTGAGACAGCTTTGCAATCCTTCTTCTAGACGACAGAGGCTCTCGGTAATGAATAGCCTAATGTTCTCCAAGTTCTTCATCCACCTGCCCTTATAATCTGTGATGTAGGTGTCGATCGAATGCAGCCGGTTCTGAAAGGAAATATGAGAACCATTAGATATGGACATTTACATTGTGGAAACATCTCTTCATACTTTAAGGCATCTGTTCCTGTACACTACACATTTGAAAGCTTGTGCCTAGGGTGAAGCACAGATTTTTGTGAAAAATTCTAACTGGATATTCATTTTTGGGGGTTAATTTTCAAGAAACCTCTCTGCAATCCTGTATCCTGTCCTCTTATTTTTAATTGACGCCAGGCATTGCTTCCTTCTGCTGCCTAAGGGGCTGACTCCAACCTGATATCTGTATGTCAGGACCACTGATCTGCCATGGAAAATCAGCCGGGACATTCATACTTGCATTTCTAACTTCGATGACTCCCTCTTCCTTCCTATTTTATTGTCTTTCACTTGGTAATCTCCTTTCTGATGGGCTAGGATGGGGTATGCCACTTCCAAATTACCCTATTTTGTGAGTATTTCGGAAGACGCCCTCTCCCCCACCCCACCTTCCTTAGCCCACTTCGGTGGGCTGTGTGAGCTAAGGGGTGCAGGGTGACTGAGATTCAACATGTTCAGGGCAGCGAGTCAAAAAATTAAGAATTAGGCATTGGGCAACTTTTTCATGCCATTAGGAACTTGTAATAATGTCAAAGTCACGGGCCTTTTGCCTTCTGTTTCACCAGTGATTCTTTTTTGTTTTGACGCCCTGAAAAACATAGTTTGATCTAAACTGGATCCTTAATTTCATCCCCAAAAATTCAACAAATTGGTCATTCCCCACAACGCAGACTATCCTCAGGAGGACTCTGTCAATTCTACTTTATTAAAACGTCAGTACTTTAAAGCCCTGATTGTTACAAATATTCGAATGAATAAATTTGCATGCAGCTATAGCTCCTTCAGATGAATTGCTGCACCTCTTTCACTTCTCGCCACCTTTGTATTGTACTCCTGGAAATTAAATTTGGATTTATTGATTGAACCACAGGCCACGTTTGAAACATCGTTTTTAATAGAACGCTCCCAGTATTAACTGTGGGAATGAAAAGGATTTTCTCAATTAAGAAATTCGCAGTTCAGTATTCAGCAACAATGACAGAACAGTGTTTTTCTGCTACGTACACCCATACTCCTTTGTGATATACCAGGTAGCCCTGTGTTTGTTATTTTGTACCATTTCAGGCAGGCGACTGCTCTTTGTACTAAACCACCACCCTTTCCACAAGCATGACTGTTGACAAGCAACATTAACATAAACTGTTGGAAAACGAGGATGTGGGTGCAGTGAAAGAAAACGTTTGGTCCTCTCCTCCTAAAGCATAGTCGGACCTGGAGGGCCAGAGCTATGCCAGATTTTGAGGATATCCCCATTTAGGTAAATGTAGTTATCTTAAAAATCTGGCATGGATCCGGCCCTCCAGGACCGACTATGGAGAACCAGGTCTTAAAGCAAATAATTATTTCCAAGGGTCACCAGTTAGTATACCATGAAGAGGGACTAGGAGGGTGACAGGTTATTAGGACGACCTCTCTGACCGTCTTCATGTTGTCATCAGTTACTATTATTTGCCAAAGGGTGTTTTCTACTCCAGGAAGTGATTAGAGAGGTAGAGGTCATAGCCAACAGAACAGGCTGAAAAAATATGATTTGGCTTGAGCTACATGACCCAGGCGGAACCATCCGTGTCAACCCTTCATAAGTACTTTCCACAGCCCCCAGAGCGGTGGTGCTTCGCTGCAAATGGGTTGTTAGCTAAACTTTCCCCAAACCTGGCATATGCAGGCTGTCCCACACTTAACAATCTTTATAACAGAGGTAAAGAAACACCCTGCTATATTGCATGTGATTATGTAGTCTTTAGATCTGCTCTGTTCATTCTTCACTCATAAAGCTTTGTAAATAAATCTGTTTTTGCTTTGGAAGGTATCAATATTCCTGAATCCCATGGCTGCTTAATTACAGGCCGGACTGCCGCTGCAGGTAGCCCTACACGCGTTCTGCATTTCACATTGCTCAGTATTGACAGGGGTGGGAGATACAGTACTGCAGGGTCAGAGGCGTGTCCGTGCACCTGTGGCTCTGTACTGCTTAGCAGTCCCTGCAGCGCTACTGTGGTAATTTCTGTGTGCGTGGTCAGATATGTATAGTGTCAAGCAGCCCGTAAGCCCCTTCTTTTAATCCAGTGGGGATCTCTGATAACTTTTGCCAAAGACTTGTGGTTTCATCAGACTTAATTCCTCCGCAGCGCTCATCCCAAGTACAGACATTTTATAGTCTACTGACCCTGAAGTGCAGATGCACTTGACTAAATAGGGTGACTACCTCGCTTCATGTCTTTACACACACTTTTTCCAGTCCTGAAGTTTTCACCTGCAAATAACTATCAGGTGTATTAGCCTAAGGTTCTTAATCGACACAAACCAAACCAACTACACCCAGAACATGTCACACAAAACTTCATGACTGGAAACAGTGTTCTTAATGATGTGGGGGTAAGGGGTTCATCCTAATGCCAAGGTTTTGCAGAGCACACATGATTGTCTACAGAGCATGACTGGGGGGTTCCTAGCTATACTGGGCTGGCATTCTGCCACTCTAGCATTTACCTGGTAGGATGCAGACAAGTAGGGATTGTTTCAGAGCAGGATGGGCTACTACGACCTAACCATGCCGCAGACTCCTGTACCATGGGGCCAGTTTGAACATTTTTGCCAGGGCTGATTGTGGATTCCAGTCGGCCCTGGTGGCAAGAACGTGGGTGAGGCTGTGCACATAGTGTGAGGGGGAGTGATCAGAGCTTAGCTGGAGTTTTGTAAAGTCTGATATATGGTCTTCTCAGTATTGAGGCTCTGCAGAGAGACTGCAGACGATGGTTGAGGGAGTACAGAGAAGCTTTGAGTATGCAGGACATGTCTGAGGATGGGCACTCTGAATTAGGGTATGTTTGGCATTGCTGAGGGTGAACACTATGTGATTGAGGGTATGCAGAGCACGGCCAAGTTCGGCGCACGTTGAGTAGGTTGTGTTACGCAGGGTTGAGTGTACAGAAGGTTGTTAGTTTGTAAAGTGTAACCAAAAGTTCAATTCAGGCTTGAGTGTGTTGAATACATAGCTTGGGGTAGGCAAGGGATAGCTAAGGGCCTGCATGGCTGCGTGTGGGCCCTGGAGAATATGATGCTTCACTGAGGGTTCTTAGCCCATAGCCAAGTATTTAAAGAGCGGAACTAAGCACAGTTGAATGTGTCCTGTTTGTGGCTGACGGTATGCAGCACATGGTAGTTAGTGTGTGCAGGGCAAGGCTACGGTAGTGTAGGACACTGGTGATTGTATATGAGCATTGTGGGTGTGGGCAGGGTGTTTTGGGGACACCTGAAGCTGTGTGAGGTTGAGGGGGGAAGTCACCATGGATCAGCAGGTGTGTAAGTTAAAAAACAAAATATGAAATGAATCTGTACCCAAGTTTATCGTATCATTAGTATGCAGGCGGCCTCAATTTAATGTTTGCTCTTATTGTGCAGTTTTAATTAGTGCACTATGAAACAACCCTTATTAAAAAGTAGGAACTTGTGAGACCGGTGCTCTAACAGAATATTTGTACTAAGCTGGTTTTCTAAGACCAACCAAATACTATCAAATACTCAAGGTGTATTGTGTTTATGCCGCATCAGTAAAGCCCCTGTGAGCAGATTGTTGACTGCTGGTCAGAGTCATTTGCCCTTTTAGCTACTGTTTCACAAGAGATGACTTCTTGGTTTGACACCTCGAAAAAAAGCTTTTGGTCCACTCAGGATGCTTAATTTCATCCCCTAAAAGGGGACCAATTAGTCGCTCACAACAACGTACTTTGTCCTGAGGAAGACCCCGCCTATTCTACTTTTGGAACAAAACATCAATTTAAGGTACTGAATGTTAAAATTATTTGAATGAATGCATTTGCATGCAATTGTAACTCCTTTATAGGAATGTATTTTTTTCTTTTTTTATATTAAACACATAATTACTGTTGCACCTCTTCATTGCATTGCTGCACTTATTTCACTTCTCACTACCTTTTGTATTGTACTCTTGGGAATTAAATTTGTATTGATTGTTTGATTGACACCACAGGCCATTTTTTAAATTATTTTTAAAAAGAATTCTGACAACATTAACTGGGAATTGAAGGTTGTTATATGTTAAGCAACAGTAACTGCACATTGTTTTCTACTATGAATACCCACACTCCTTTTTAGGTCTCGCCTAGTGACGTAGCGCTTGCGCTGCTCGCCTTGGCCAGATCTATTGTTGTCGACTTGGCTTCGGAAGGGAGACAGGAGATGTGCACGCGTACAGACACGCGATGTGCACGTGTACGGCATCTTTTACTGAAGAGATGTGCACGCTTACAGACACGCGATGTGCACATCTCCCGTCCCCTTCCGTCATCGCAAGTCTCATGCAGTTTCACTTTCTTAATGCGCACGCGCGCTCAGTTCGGGATGTCCTCAAGCCCCGGTGAGCAACGCGCTTTCGCTTGTTTTATATGTACCTTACTGATCGGACCATGGACTTTGTGATTGGCATATTTCGGAAGACACCTAGCGCCCACTCAGATTGAGAAGCGCTGGCGGCAGGCTGCAGCGTGGGCAGGAGCACGCCGCCCGTTAGAGGCGTTCCGAGGCGCGCATTCTCTAGACTCAAGGAGTGCGGGCAGCAGCGTAGGGCGAAACACAAACCTCCGCTACCAGTTAAAAAATGTTTTCTCCGCCTTTCCTCCCTCGAAGCCACTAATCTATAAACTTTATGCGGGAAGCGGCAGTGGCTGTTCAGTCTTTAAACATTACACGGCAGACACGCATGAGTTTTTCCCTCAACAGAGGTCTCAGCGAGCATTAAGGAAACCTATAACACCCGCAGAGGATCTGAAGAGGTCTCTTCATAAGACTATTCAGCTAAAGCCAGCCCATTGCAGGCACACGAACGTCCGATTCCTTACGGAGGCTGGCTGAAGGCATTTCAAGCCTGCGCCGCCTCACAACAGACCGGAGTGTACACCCTGGTGCTCGAGGCACGTTCTGCAGAGAGTTGCAGATTCACATGTTTTGATTCACTCCCGGAGCAGTACCTGGTGTTACTGTGGAACGAACATCACGGGGTTCTCCTAGACATCTCAAAATATTTTAGAAAACACAAGAAGCAAAACTACTTACTTCGCTCGATGAAGTCAGGCAGGAACTAGGAGGCGGAAGTGTTGATGCTTGGCTTAATGACTTTCAGATGTGGGAGAGATGGCACTGAGAGCTGCAGAGCAAAGCACACTACATCATGGGTGGAACTGCTGAGGCATTCAGACATCTTACATGCCTTCCTGTTACCATATTTCAGGATCAGCGCCAAACATTACTTCTTTAAAAAGTAACCAATTGCCACAAACTGTCCCGGGTCTTTAAAAAGGAGAGTAAAAATACCAGTACAGTTCAAAACACCATGTGTTTTTGCTTCTTCTAACAGTCCATGCTGAAAGAGGGTCCAGACTGCCCACCAGCATGAGTCGTTGCAGGGTCAGTTATGGTGGAGTTTACAGGCGAGAGACAGCCTTTTACTTAAATGGCTAAACTCTAGGTAGGCATGTTCAGGGTGGGAATTATCCAGCATCATTGAGGCTGCAGAGATACTACCTACCATTTGATTTTATGTGTCGTGGATCATTCAATGCAATATCACAGTTCATCACATTTTTTTTTTTTTTTAACCAATGGCATTCCAAAATTTGCTGAATCATCATTTTTACCTCATCACACTAGGGTAAATCGTGTAATTTCAGGAATTTTGTGGGTCTCTTGTTACGGACGAGGCAGTGTTGATGTTGGCGTCGCCGATAGTGAGAAAGGAAGCCCAAAGGTAGCCGAAGGGTAGAGTTTACACAAACCTGACGGGACACTCAATATTATACACCACCTCCACTTCAGTGTCACTCGATGGCCTAACGGCCGCTGACCCGCAACATAAAACGTGATCCCGTCAGTGAAACGCAATGTGTTTCAAACACAACGCACATCCGGAAGTGCCGAAAGTTACTTCAGTACTCCGTACCGTTTGCGGAACATTACAATAATGAGAAGATCGTCGGGTTGTTTTGAAAAGGAAGGCTATTGCTATTCCTCCTTTTATGATTTAATTTCTGCCAGCTTTAAAAGTTACATCACTACGGGGAAGGATTTTGCTAGTAATCGGGTTACTGTCTGTCCTTATAAGGTAAGGGGCATGCATTTTTCCGCTGCGGTTCCAGATTAACCCTTTTGCCCAGTACTAGCCTTGGTGTTAACTTGGCCAACTGGTTTGTTTCATCCACCGCTTGGGACACATTTTTAATATATCCGCACCCAGGTTAATGTGCTGCATATCTAAATGCATATAAGGTCCCAAAGGAGAGACCGATTGCATTGCAAATGCTTGTTGAAATACCGGGTAGCCGCTGGCACAGGCAGGCCACTTCTTTTTGTACCAAGCTGAAAAGGGCATTCTTTTGGGAATCAAACATATTTATTCCAATCCAAGTCACTGTATTTTAATTCAGAAGAAAAGCTTTGATTTTGTCTTCCAGTACAATTTCAATACTTGATTTATCTGAAAACAAAAATACACATTTTCAGAATATTATGGATGCGATTCCATAATGCCCTCTCCCACATATTACAAAATCATAACCTTCCTTCCTGCCCCAAGTGCGAGTTTCTCCACGAGAGGCTGGATGCTGCAAACTTGGGGTGGCTTCACAGAACCTATTTGTGGTCGGAAGGGAGTGAGAAGATGCTCTGCCAGAGGTCAGCTTGGGGCTTGAAAAGTAGAGGGGAAAGCAGGGTCCACACTCTCCACTCGACCTCAGGTTTCTTCGTCTCCTGCCTAACAAAAGCCAGACTCCACACTTTCCCTTCAAATGGGTGAACTCAACTGGTTGAGAACACGCAGAACCCTCATGATTTAGACGATACTGCCAATTTCTAAAACTATTTAAAAAAAAAAAAACCTTGGTAATGTCAAAACGTCTTGCCTTTGGGACCTATTGGCTTTCTAAATACCTGTTGGCAATGCTGAACAGTATCAACAAGATTCTGCGCAGCATGGCTGAAAGAAAGAAAAAGCACGAGAAAGGCACAATAGCAGCAGCTGCATCATTTTGTAGTTGTGCATATGTTTGAAAATGCTTCACACGAGTCATTATGCATGAGTGCATACAAAATGATGCAGGTGCCATATTTTTGCTGATCTGAGATGGATTGGTAAATAAAAATAAAAGAAGGTCGTGGAAAGCACCTGTTTTATATTGGATGGTTCTGTAGCAGTATATTGCCTGATCCTCACCACCCTGCAGCCCCCCCCACAAACCCCTCTCACCATAAAAATAATATATATATATATTTGTTAGAATACATTGAGCGTAGAGGGAACTGGAGGAGTGGGTAGGTGGGAAACAGGGAGTGGGTGGGGAAAGGGAAAAAGCAGCACACAAGGGAGAGAAACACGGGGCAGTGGGAAGCACACAAGTGAGAAAGCAACATGGAGCACCGGGAAGGGAGGGAATTTGTTGGGAGAGAAGCACATGAGAGCGAGAGCTTGCAACACGAGGAAGACGGCAACACAGAGCACACAGGAACACAGGGATGGGTGTTTTGCCAGGGGAGGTAAAGTCACTTGACAAAGAGAGCTGGGAAATACATGTACTCTACTGGATTGCTTAAACAAGAAGAAAGTAGTTCCCTAAAAGTGACCAGTGGAAGGAAAGACGGTGGCCAACCAGAAGGATAGTAAGAAGGATATGCTCCAGGGGAGGGACATACAAAATGGACAAGCTGGGAAAGCCATCAACTAAAAAGCAAGCAAATGAGAGTGACAATAAAACCAACCAATGGTAAGCAATGGGCAGGCTTTCAGCCCCTGTAAATCCTTGGTAAGCCTACAGAAGGTATTTTGAAGCCAGGCAGCTTCAACAGCGTCCTAACTGTCATTTGGCTGCTTGAGCTTTCACCGAACTGTCTTTTGGCAGTCTACAACCTCTGACTGGCATGGGCAAGCTTAGCTAGATCTCTAGGGTACCTGGCAGTGTGAATCCTGTACCCTTGAACCGTGGCTCTTAGGCTTTTTCCGCCACTGCCAGTCACTGGTTGCTGGAACCCAACCGTTTGAATTAGAAAGCAGTCAGATGAACAGTGAGGGGAAAGAACTTACCCTAAATAAAGGCTTCTTTCACACATGAACTCTCACTTGACCCCTGGCCCACTCCGCTACTCAATTTATTATGGTGACTCAACTGCAACCACTTCTATGTGTGAGGGACGCTTGCACTACTGCTACCTGTGCTGTGCTTGATCTGAGGTTGCACTGCTGATGTGTCGTAAGGTTGCATGAGTGAAGCATGTGTATGTAAAGCTTGTATTTCTACTGTATGGTTGTGTGGGGACCTTAACTGCTGCTAAGTTCTGTGCAGTTGTGTATGAGTAAAACTTACTCTGCTGTACGACTGAGGGAAGCTTGCTCAACTGCACATGCTGTGTAGTGTGAAGCTTGAATTGCATAGCTAATGCTGTACAGTTCTGCATACAATCACATGAGGGAAGCTTGCACTGCTCTACGTGTGGTGTGATCTGAAGATTGCACTGCTATTGCAGTGAGATAAGGGTGTGTATGAGAAACGTTTACACTGCTGCATGTGACGTGCTTGTGTGAAGCATGCCCAGCTGCAATATGTGCTGGATAGGTGTGTTCACTTAATATTTAGTTGTGTTTGAGAGGGAAGGTTACCGCTGCAAATGTTGCTTGGTTATGTGTGAGCGCAGGTTACACATCTTCACATGGTTTCTGTGTGTGTGTTTGAAACTTTTGGATTGCTGCTGCTTGTTCTTGTGTGAGGGAAACTTACATTGCTACATGTTTTTGTATGAATCTTTAATTTCTGCTCACATGCTGTACGTATGTGAGGCACGTTTATGCTGCTACATTTGCTGCATGTCAGCAAGTGCTGCACAGTTTTGTGTGTGTGAGGGAACCTTAACACTGCTGCAGGTGTGTATGAGTTTACAGTGCAATACGTGCTGCATGATTCAGTGTGTGGAAGGGGTCTGCACTGCTGGTACCAGTCAGGTGTGCAACGCCCATAGGGCTCAAAGGGCTTTAGCCCCAACCTGTCATGTGTGTCAGCCCAGGCTGAGACACCTTCCCGAGCACACGAAGACAGTTCTTGAGCTGCTGTGGCCTGGCGTCTTATCGCAGCCACACCGGAGTATTTCACTGGTCTTTAAAAGACCATTTACTTGATAACGAGGCTATGTTTTTTCACCCGTTCCTAGAGCCCCTGCATCTCCACTCTGCCTATTCCTTAAAGTTGCAAATTATTTTTTCTGCCACAGTGTGAGAATGCCTTTCCTGAAAAGTAAGCTTAGGCTTTGTGTTTTTTGCAGTTTTATACAGCTCGAACTCCACCCGAAGGTATTGAGGCACCAAAATCTGGCTCTACATTGCTGGAAGTATTTGCCCCATCCCCCTCCGAAATTTGGCTCTAGTTTCGCCCCTGGTACCAGTCCTGAACCTGTTCTGTGTGTGTGTGAGGAAAGATTGCAGACTTCATGGGTGGAAGTGGGAGGTGTGCACATCCTGCCTTCCACCAGAACAACTTGCTTCCCCTACAGTGACCTGTCAATCATTAACTCTGCAGGAGGCATACCTGAACACCCCTGCCTCCCCCTTCCGGAATGAAGTCCTGTGCAGCAGGCCAGACCAATGGCAGACATACCCGCCACACCCAACCCGTCTACCCAGTTCCATGCCTGCGGCAACAGCATCAGCTCTACTGAACGTCCAGCTCCCTTGATTTTGACACCGTGACTATTTCCTTCTGTCTGTTTCTAAATGTCATTCTAGTTTATTTTACAGTTAAAATTGTACTTTTCGAAAGCACCCCAGTGCCACCTGACAAGGCTTATGCAGTTGAACAGTCTTCCTACAACCGCCATTTTGACTCTGCCATACTTATTGGAAGGCTGTTCTATGCATGTACTGCCTGCTCCTCGAGCTTGAAGTACACTGCTGGCTCCTGAACCTCCACCAGTGCGTCTCATCCCACGCCCCCTTACTATAAAGTCACCCCTCTCCTATATGCTTGCGTTCACTTCTATAGTGATAGCCTGGTCGAATTCAGACTCCTTTTCTGTGCAGACTATAACTTCCAAATATCTGATTTTAGTCCTGGCCTCTCTGGTTAAAGGATTTATGATTCTTGAGATGTAGCCCCAAACTGGACATCGTACTCCAGATGTGGCCCCTAGAACGGTGGACATCGTCCCATATGCGGCATCCGGTAAAGGGTGCAGTAATTCAGATGTGCTCCAAGAAATGGACACAGACCTTCAGGGGTGGCCTTCAGTGCTGGAGGCAGTCTTTCAGATTTGGCCTTTAGGACTGCACACAACAATTCAGAGGTAACACGAACTGGAAAGAATACACTCCAGATGTGACCTCCTGACCTGGGCACTCCGAGCTGAACACCATGGTCCTGGTTTGCTATGCTGTCTAGCCTTCCACTTACAATCTTTACCTAACATGCCACACCAGATTCGCAATGTAGGCACAGAGTGCGTTTCTGTTAATGTGTTAACGTGAAATGGAAAACGTTGATTGTGTCCTGGTCAGCAGGTATTGGATCTCCTGGCTTGCCCTTTGGTACCACTGGTCCTGTCCTTGTTACCCTTGTCCCCAGGAGTTATGGAGACAGTGGTGCAGGAATAGGAAGTAAAATGGGTTCCAAATCTCACCTCAGCAAATAGGAGACTGCAGGGTCTGGGGATGGGACAATGGGCTGACACTCTGGGTCATGTATATCAGCAGTGCGGCCAGTGAAGGGTTACAGGGGCCTTGAGAGTCTGAGGGGGCCACTGCTCCCCATTAACTACTGTTTAGAACTGCCAAACCAAGGATGGCGACATTTTCATTGCCAGCCTTGGGCCCCATGGCACACTTGACACTGTGATTGATGTCACTGCCACTACCCTTGATTTGTTTTTAGTAAATTAACGCCCAGGACATTTGCTAGCCGTGAAAGTTTCTTACCGTGCCCCTGGCTTTGCCTTCCCCTCGTCTAGATGGGTGAGGTGTGAATGGACCTTGCGCTGGGGGGTGCCCTCGTCCTCCCATCCAGTGACGCAGATACAGTGCCCAGAGCCGGCGCCGAGGAGGCCATGGGCAGCGACACCGCGTTGAGGTTGGTGGGCCGGGCGGCCGAGGCGTGAGAGCGGGCGCTGTAGGGCGACCGCCGGAAGCTGCGGCTCAGGCGCCTGGAGAGCCGGCGCACCAGGCCCAGCACGCCCTCCTCCGCCGCGTTTTTCTTGGCCAGGCCCACATCGTCGAGCAGCTCCTCGGGGGGCACCTCGATGTTACCAGTATACCAAAAGACCCACCAGATGAGGCTGAGGAAGATAATGATGGCCCCGGCGTAAATGAGGAAGTCGTAGAAGTAGACGTTGGCAAAGACGCCCGTCAGCAGCACCGCCAGGCCTATCACGTCAAAAACCACCGCCAGCCAGAAGGAGCAGGCGCAGCGGCCCAGCCCGGCCTTGGTGAACACCATGGGGTGGCCGCAGCTCCACCTCTACGTCGAGAATGGAAAACTCCAAAGTGTCTGAGCCAACCAATCACTTGAGAAGCCTCGACGTCACATTGAAACGGCCACCACAGCCCCCCAGGCTGCAGCAGCCAGGATACCACAGGTGTCAGCGAAGAACCCTCAATCAACACCACCGGTCACCAGGGCGGCAAAGCGGTCAAAGTCTTTGACGTCGATGCCAATCCAGCGGCGTCTTCCTTCCTGATCTGGGGACCCAACCCTCAGGTATGATGTCAGTGGCAGGGACTGATATCCAAGCCGTGTGGCGGAGCGACGTCGCCGGGTTATTCATTAACCCCGCAGGCCGATCGATCGTACGTCGTGATAAGCTCCGTGGCGAAGGTTGGTAGCAGAGGGTTGTTTGTGTCTCAACGTTTATATCTCCTTAGGTCGGGCACCGCTGTTGTTGATTGTGTCTACGTTGCCTGGGAGCGACAACATCTCCGACCTGTACCTGCACAGCGTGCGGTCCCCGGGGAGCCTCGCGCCACCTGTCACCGGAGAGAGTTCACCTGGTCGCCGCGGCGACTGCTAAACACCGTGTCACCAGCATCCAGTGACACGCCCCGTGCGGGAGGCAGGGTGCGGCACCACGCCCTGCAGGCGTGCTACTGCTACTTGCGATCTTTTTGGCATTCAATGAGCTTTGGATGAAAGAGCGCTACTTACTGGAATACTTTTATTGTCTTTGGAACCTTCGCCGATAAGAACATATCTCCTCAGTTCCCGGCCTCCCGCCTGATATAAAGTCTTTGGGGTTTCCTCCCTTAAAAAGTAAGCCAAGGTTTGTTGTGTATAAACGCTCCGAGAGTTGTTGAAGTATTGAAGTTTATTCCAATGATATAAATGAAGCCAGCACAGCAACGCAGCTCCGCACAGCTGCACTTCACCGGTCAATTCTCTCTAACTGATCACTGATGACACTCGGGGATTCCGAGCGTCATCAATGATGCAACAAGGTACATTCTATATTACATATGACAATTCCAAGTAAGACACAACACATCTTCTTCCCTTAACATTAATACAGTTAACTAATGTAACTAATTTGATTCTAACTAAGAACAAATTAGATTCTAACTTAGACATAACACATTCCACTAAAATAACTAAATTGATTACAATTTAAACAAGATACATTCCAAATAATACATTCCAAATAATACATAACACATCTTCCCCATTAGTAATAAAAAAAAATAATTAATATTAGCATTGTGATATTTTTTTTTCTTCTTAAATAACCATTAACAGTATTAAGGGTGAACAACCCTATAACCAAAATAATTAATCTAATCTGTTACAAAATCTTTAAGATAATCAGGTGGTTTCACAATTCTCCCAAATTTATTGATGACTTGATCATTCCCTGTTGATGAACAACCAGGAACAGAGTCAATACCACATTCATCTGCTTCTACTAACTTTGAGTGATCAGCTTCTAAGGGAGTCACATCATCATTGATCTCATAATTATTAACACCTTCACTAGATTCAGAATTAATAGAAGATGAAACTTCCTCTTCAACCGGTACTGAATTAAGAAGACTTCCCTTCTGAGTGAAAACTAAAGGAACTTCATCCAGTACTGAACTACATTCAATGATAGAATTGGACAAGATGTCAGATTTCTCACTGTCACAATCAAGCCAATGAAAACTTCTCATCTCCTGTCTGACATCATGAGTATCTATACACTTGTCAGATTTTGCATTGCATTTCACAATCCTACTAATATGCCAAACTTTCCCATCTGACAATTTTACTGAATTCTTAAATATTTCAACAACACTAAAATGTTTTGAAAATTTGCTTTTACCTTTCCTCACTCTGAAAGGTAACTTAACTCGTACCAAATCTCCAACAGCTAAATTAACTTCCTTAGTGTTATACTTAGAGTCATAATATAGTTTATATTTTCCTTGATGAGACTTAATGTTGCACTTGACATGTTCCGGAGACCAATCAAGTAACCTGGAGTGTTTCAACCAACACTGGTTGTCTTTAGTGAATGGTACACGTCCTTTCATGACGGTAAAAGGACTATACCCAGTAACAATAGGTGTAATACGATACATCCAGACCATTTTCTTGATTCCTACCACCCAGTCTTGATTTCTTAGATTAGCTAATTGAATAGATTCTTTGATAACTCTATTGAATCTTTCTACCTCACCATTTCCACTGGGATGATAAATGGAAGTGAACTCTAGCACACTAGCAGAATCCGCCCTCTTTACTACTTTGATCTCAGGCCATTTCGAAAAATAATCTACTGCAACCAAAATATACAGATTACTATCCTCTTTTACAATTGGCCCAGTGATATCCAACCCAAGAGTTTCCCAAGGCATCTCAGGACACAAAATTGGACACAAAGGAGGAATGGTAACTCTCTGAGATTTATCAGAATTCATACATGATGAACAATCTCTCACAACTCTTTCAACCTCAACGTCTACTCCTGGCCACCAGTATAATTCTCTAACACATTTTTTTGTTTTAACAATGCCAAGATGGCCTTCATGACATATCTGAATCACTTTCCTTCTTAACACTTTAGGTGGAATAATCTTTTCACAATGAAGTATGTTGCACTCTTTAATAGATAGCTCATCACGAACTTCCCAGTACTGTTTTAACTCCTCACACAATGACTTCTTTATGGGCCAACCCTTAACAATGTTCTCTCTTACTTTAGAAAGAAACTCATCTTTCATCATAGATTCTTCCCTTTCCTTGGGGCTTAACGTAACACTGTCCTTACTCACATCTATTCCAGCAACATTAAAATCATCCATGTTTTCTGTTGAAGACTCCAAGGGTAATGGTAATCTGCTCAGGCAGTCAGCTACTTGGTTCTTGACACCAGGAATATAACTTATGGAGTATCTGTAATCCAACAGACGAACAGACATTCTTGCTATTCTAGGAGTGGCATTGAGTAACCCCTCTGATGAAAGAACTTTCACTAGTGGTTTGTGATCACACCTGACCTCAACATGATAACCCCAAATGAAATTCCTAAAGTGCTCAAATGCCCAAACAACTGCTAGCGCTTCTCTTTCAATAACTGAGTATCGTTCTTCTGCTGGAGACAATGCCCTGGATGCATATGCAATAGCCTTTTCCTCCCCACTAACCTCTTTTTGTGATAACACGGCACCCAATCCTTTTTGGCTAGCATCAGTAGTAATGGTGCAAGGCAAAGAAGGATCAAAACCAACCAATTTCTTCGCATCACACAATTCATTTTTGAGCTGTACAAAATCATGTTGAAGTGCTTCAGACCAAATAATTACAGATTTGCTCTTTAGCAACTGACGCATATTAAATGTTTTCTCTGAAAAATTCTTAACAAACTTGCTATAGAACTCTATGAGCCCTAAGAAGGACCTAAGTTCGTCTTTATTACCAGGAGATGGTGCATTTTTGATGGCATTCATTAGTTTAGATTTAGGTTTTATACCTTGTACAGAAATTTCATGACCCAGATAGTCTAATGATTCTACTCCAAATTTACACTTAGATAATTCTGCGGTAAGACCTTTTTCTTTCAGTACATTAAGAACAGAATTAATTCTCTCATCATGAATATTTTTACTCTCACCCATGATGAGGATATCATCCTGAAAAAATAAAATACCTGGTAAATCATGAAACAACTTAAACATGAGCTTCTGAAACACTGCAGCCGCTGACGCAAGGCCAAACGGCATACGTGTGAAACGAAAACATCCTTGGGGAGTCATGAATGTAGTCAAGCTCTTACTATCATCATGTAGTTGAATTTGATGATAAGCTGACGTTAAATCAATAACCGAAAACCATTGCATGCCCTTGGTTAGTGAAATTAGTTCATTAATTTTGGGTAAGGGAAACCTTTCAACTACAATATTTTTATTTAGGGACCTCAAATCAATGCATAGACGGACCTTGCCATTAGCTTTTTGTGCCACGACTAAAGGCGCAACCCAGTTTGAAGCTTCTACTTCTTCAATAATTCCCTCGTCTAAAAGACGTTTCAATTCATTTGTAACCTCATCTCTAACTGACCATGGAATAAGCCTAGACTTTTGGACTGTAGGTACTGCGTCATTTTTTAAAACAATTTTATGGACATAACCTTTTAATTGTCCTACTTTGTTAGAGAACACCTCAGGAAATTTCTTTTTAAGATCACTGTGATAATCATTGTTCGTATCTAAGATCATCACTTGTTCAGTACCATTAGGATTAAGGATGATATTCAAACTCCTTTGATCCATCCAACCTAACACAGGGGGACCATCTACAGCCACATATAATTTGCCACTATAGGATCTCCCCTTAAATTAAAAAATAAGTTCTCTGTAGCCTAATAGATCTATTTTTTCTCCAGTAAAGCTCTCAGGTGAAATATCAGGAGGTGACAGGAAGGACCCTAATACCTCAACAAAATCCTTTTCCCATAATGTTTTATCAATAATAGTATAGGGAGAACCTGAGTCCGCCACAATAACTATTGCTACACCACCAATAGACATCTCACATACAGGTTTGGATTTGCAATTAACATTCAGTGAGTTAACAGTATCTATTACACCTAAGACACAATTAACATTCTTTGGTGAAATATCATCACATGATGATGTTGATGAAGAGTCATAACAATCATCCTTAAGTAAATTAATTTTCTTTTTCTTCTTGTTTAAGTTACGTCGACACGCCTTTGTGAAATGACCAATAACTCCACATTGAAGGCATCTCTGTTTCCTTGCTGGACAATTTTTAAAGTTGGCTAAATGGCTTTTGCTGCCACATCTGTAACACCTTAAAGAAGATTCACTAGGTTTAGTTTTCGTATTGTCTTTGTTAGGTGTGGGAAAATTTACCGACTTGTTCTTAAATTTCGAATTAATTTTGTTGACCGTAAGTTTCTCAACTTGTTTTGGTGACTCTGAGATGGCTTTAGCACATTTGTTTGTGATTTCCGCCTTTTTTACTAAGGCAACTACATCAGACAATGAAGCTTCACCGTGAATCCAGAGACGTTCTTGGACATGTTCATTATTGACATACATTATAATTTGATCTCTGATTAGTTCTTCCTCTAATGTACCGAATCTGCATGTCAAGGCTAGTTTCTTTAAATCTGAAAGAAAGTCTTCTACAGATTCTTGCTTCTTTTGTTTTCTGCCAAAACATTTGTGTCGGTCAATGGCTATACAAACTGATGTTGAATAATAAATATCAAGATCTTCTAACACATGTTGAAAAACATTTAAATCATCATCAGGATGACTTTTCTTATTCATAGAATTGTAAACTTTTAATCCTTGCGGACCCAGTGAATGAAGTAAAATCTTTTTCTTTCTAACTTGCGTTAAATCATCATCACCATCTTCTAAAGCGTCAATATAGTTTAAGAAATATTCCCTCCATTCAAGCCATTTAATAGGAGGATCACCCTTGGTAGCGAGAAAGGATTGTGGAGGGGTTAAAGAAAAGGTCTGAGCTGCACACATTTCCAATTAAGCTTTGCTAACAGCAGATAAAAACTGTGCAAAAGACACCCCAAAAATGAGCCAGTGTTAACAATTTTACATCAGTAGCAAACACGTGGTTAGCACGAACATACGTGAAATAATGTGCTAAACACTGCAAGTAAACTCTTTTGTTGACACTCAGTATACACGTGGTGAGTATTAATAGAAGTGGTGATAATTTGCCAAAAATTAACTTGCTGTCTGTGAACCAGTTCTTGTTCTTGAAGCAAAAAAATATTTAAAAAAAACAGCACGATACCTTGCGTGTTCCGTTTGTCCTCTGTTCTTTCTTTTTCCTTTAATACATTACGACTGAGAACAATTAGACTTGCTGTCACCGATCGGCGTGCGTGTCACCGGAGTGCACACACTTTACTTCCGATTTAATTAAATATTCAAAATGGCGGCACGCACTACGTGGAGCGTAATACGTGGTACGTAGTTTCAACACGTCAGAACTACGCTGACAGCACTCGTGAGAGATGGATGCTTGGAACGTAGAGAACCTGCCGTTAAGAATGTCTACTACGTTGTGTGGAATGTCAAGCAATTTTAAACGTAAACTCGTAATCCAAGTCAACGTCGTCTGTAGATGTGCTGACTTCTATTATTCGAGTAAAATTAAACTCACCGGACTTCAATAACTCGCATTTCCACGAATTACTTCCCTTTTTCCGAAAAAAATCACAGATCTTTCGTTCCTTTCCGATCGATTTCTTCGTTGAAGGGAATCTTGTCATGAAATGAGTTCTATTCTCCTCAAATCGTCGCCAAATTTGTTGTGTATAAACGCTCCGAGAGTTGTTGAAGTATTGAAGTTTATTCCAATAATATAAATGAAGCCAGCACAGCAACGCAGCTCCGCACAGCTGCACTTCACCGGTCAATCCTCTCTAACTGATCACTGATGACACTCGGGGATTCCGAGCGTCATCAATGATGCAACAAGGTACATTCTATATCACATATGACAATTCCAAGTAAGACACAACAGCCAAGGTAACTTATTTTCATTATTCGTCGCTATAAGCTCCTTTATTTTTGGGCCTATGGTTCCATTACTAATAGCGATGCAATCTTCCACTTGACATATAGATACACACTTGTAAATCTGCATTTCATTAGCTCCTTTCATGTTGGACAAATGGTTCAACTGCTTTTCTGTGTAGACTATGACTTACAAATATCTGATTTTTAGTCGTGGCCCCTCTCGTTATAGGATTTATGAGCAATCCTTCTTGAGATGTGGCCTCCAGAACTGGACATCCTACTCCAGAGTGGCCCCTAGAACGGTGGACATCACTTTATACGCAGCATCCAGAAAAGGGCACAATAATTCAGATCTGCTCCAAGAAATGGACACAGATCTTCAGATGTGGCCTTCAGTGCTGTAGGCAGTGTCTCTTAAAGTTGCAATATTCCACTTGATGTATAGATAAATATTTGCAAAACGCCGACACGTGTTTTTCCCCCCTGTGCGGCTATTAAGCCTGGGGCTTTCTCAAGGCTCAAGAGTTACCAATTTCAATCACGTCTTCTTTAGTATATATCTTTAGTTCTGGTCCTGGGTCAGATCCCTTGGTACGGTTTGTCCACGGACAATCGACGAGTATTGCTAGTGGAGTATTGCAACTTTTGGAGAAATTGAACAATTTGTCCAACAATAAAGGAGTTAATGAAAAGCAGATTATTTACAAGTGTTTATCTATCTTTCAAGTGGAAGCCTGCATCGCTATCAATAATGTACCCATATGTCCAAAAAGTAGGGAGCCTACAACTACGAATAATATTGAAAAGAAGTTACATTTGCTTACTTTTTAAGGGAAGACACCCCAAAGACTCTTTCTCAAACTACTGCTTAACTGGAGTAGGTAAGGTCCAAGCCTATTGGAGTGTTCACTTGCACAAAATATATGGTATTTTTAAGCGACAGGAAGAGGGTGTTGGATCTTGCATCAAGTCATTTGAACTCCCGCCCGATGGAACAATTCCCATCAACACTTATGTTAGAAGGGCTGTACAGTCTCAGTGAATATATATTCCTAATGCAGTAACATGTGGAAATAACGCCTGTCATAAGTTCACCTCTCAACTTTTCCTCACCTGGGAAGTGATTCACCTTGTAACAGCATCTCCCCACAGTCCCGGACAGCGCCTGACCCTTCTTATGGTTCGAATTTATGGTTTAATACTTCTTTCCCCAGCCCCCGTCTGTCTCCCTTTGTAGAACTAATCACATTATAAGAGCGTCTCTATAGAGACAGCATATCCATCCCTGTAAATCCACACATCCCATCCTGTCCATCTCTACAGAATGAATTCACTCTGTATAATGCTTAGCCCGACCTCTCACACCTCAGCACAACCCCAGCCAGTTCCTCCCCATGAAAGTAATGCACATTTTATAAACACTTCTTCACAGTGTCAGAGTTTCCCTCCCTTTGGAAATAATGTTTGGCATAGGAACATTGCTCCACAGCTTACACTGTTCCTTTTCCGTGAAATAATTCACATGATAAAAAGCCCCTGCTTCCCTTTTCTGTGGAAATAATTCCAGTTACAAGACCCACTCAAGAGCTGAGCATGTTCCTGTTTGTAGAACTAATTTATATTAAAGATGGGGTAAAATTCACAACCCCTATTCTGTGACCATATAGAGGAACAAGGCTGAAAGCGGAGTTTCTTTATAGGGTCATGGAACACCAAGGTAGTTTGCAATATCTTTAAATGTATGGCAGAAGGTATTTTATTCCTTATAATGCATGATACCACCATCATCCTTCCCACAAACAGATTAAATCCTTGGTGTTTTGGTCTTCCGGGTTAATTGCAGAGCCAGAGAATAAAATCAGAACCAATACTCAAAATTTAACAAATCAGGGGCGTGGCTTAGGAGCTGAACATGGCGGACGCGTTTTCTTAGAGCTCCGCTGTTCACTCCCTTTCAGGGTTATTATCCGCCATTATCCTGGACCCCAGCACCTGTCCATGTGAGTCACACGCGTACAGGCACGCAGCGACCCTGGAGTAGCGATCCGGCGGTGACAGAGAGCCGAATTCGCCCTCAACCCGTCCGGCCGGAGGAGACTGCACATGCACCGGAGGGCAGCTGCGGCCGAGCCGTGCCTGCCGCACTACCCAATCTGCGAGGCCGTTACGGACGCCGTCTTGGCCCAGGGGCCCCCTCGGTGGTACAGACTGTGACCCGGTCCCCGAGGGCAGCAGAGGGTGCGATCAGATGGAGGAGATCGTGTCGCTCCAGCGATGCCATTGCTGCGCCCCTCCCCCAGCTCTGCCTACATTGGGTCCCGCGCTTGAGGGCTTCGGGCCTGGTGAGGCCTACCCAGTGCCTGGATTTCGCCGGCGGAGTCTGGAGGGCCTACCCACTGCCGGAGATTGCCGCTCTGCCTGCCAGCTGCAGTGGAATCCATCATTGTGGTGAGCCAGACGGGAGGTGAGCTTGGGGCCGGATTTCAAGCGGGCGGCTGCCCTGCTCCGGCACGGCACTCTGAGGGGCTCGCCGAGTCGGATCCACCATCAGCGCACACCGCATCCATTTGCCATCGCCCCAGGTGCCAGACCCCCAGCTGAGGTGGGGTGAACCGAAGACAGGGGCCTTCCTGCAAAGGACGCGGACGGGAGGTCGGTCCGTACCGCCCAGACTCTTTCCATCCAGAGCGGTGGCTGCCCTGAGAGGCCGCGCCGACTATCCTGACCTTCCTGTCATACTGGAGGCCCCTGGAGACCATTGAGGGGCTGTCTGCTCGCATCTGCTCTGATCGGGTGAGCTCAGGGATGGAGACACGGACACAGTGCCCCCACCTAGCCCCGAAGTGGGTGGCGCATCCTATTGCTCCTCATCCATCCTCTCCGGGGGATTCCCCCCCACCTTTGGTGGTGGTGCGGGCTGATCTGGAGTGGACCCTCTGAGTAGCGCCCCACATTATCATGGGCAAGGGCAACCCTGGTGCGGCGGCACTCAAACAACCCACCATAGACCACTACACCACTGCTGCCCCGGCGGGTAGGGGAGCCGCGGAGGGCCTTTCCCCGGACACGGCGACACTCCTGGAGGCCATTAATCAACCGAGAACCGCCCTTGAGGCCCAGATTGGGGCAGTGGGTTTGGAAGTGTCGTTCCTCTGCCAAGATCTCCGGAAGGCGGTCGACCGAATCTCCGAGGGGGAGACGAGGGTTTCCACTGTAGAGGACACCGTTTCCGCCCTCCAGAAGAAGGTTGACTAGCTGGCCATGGCTTCTCAGAAATTGGCAGCGCGGGTCGAGGATGCAGAAGGATGGGCCCGCTGCAACAACATCCGCCTGGTGGGTTTTCCAGAGCGTTGTGAGGGATCCTCGATGGATGTCTTCCTTTCGGGTTGGCTCAAGACGCTGTTACCCGCCGAAGACCTCTCTTCCTGCTTCATGATTGAGAGGGCTCTCCGCGCTCTGATCAAAAAGCCGCCGCCTGGGGAGCGTCCGTGGCCAGTCATTGCTCGACTTCTTAACTACGCTGACCACGATGCTATCCTTCGTTTTGCCAGGACACATAAAGACAAAATGGTTTTTGAGTCCCTTCCCATCATGGTCTTCCCGGACTACACCCGGATAGTTCAGCAGCGTCAATCCTTTGTTGCGGCCAAGCGGCGACTGCGTGAACTGAATTTATCTTATGCGCTACTGTTCCCGGCCCGGTTGAAGGTCATCTACAATTCGAAAACTTTCTTTTTCGATACCCCGGAGGAGGTGTTTGCATGGACAGATGAACGACGCAGCCTCAAGCCGCACTCACCACCCCCTTTAGACTCTGACTCTTACCAGGGTTCACATAGGAATGGCCGACAAGGCGGAGACGCAACACATCGGCGACATCGATCCTGCTCCAACTGGCATTCCCAGAACAAGAAAGATACTGAAGACTGAGGTAGCCCTGGGGTTTCGGACATACTTTATTATATTCTAATTTTTCTCCTTGACTAGATGGACCGTTGGCTGCAGCCAAATGCCGAGATATCCCACTTCTGGAAGCTGGGGTCTATGTTATTTCCCTGGAAGGCGCAAGACCTTACACGCCTTCACTGTTTTCAGTTATGATGGGTAATGTTGGGAGGGAGGGGATCCATTGATGGATTCGCCCGGGTCTTCACGTTCAGGGGCCAGGACGAGATTCCTCCGCGACAGGTACTCCATGTTCTAGGATGTATGGGGGGAGGCGGGAGGGGTTGGGTCGGGAAGTTTGTTTGACAGTTTTCTGCACAATGCACGCACCACAGTGTCCTATACTTTCCACATCATCCTTCACGCTACATATCAAAGACTGGTCATGACACCCACGGCTAGTGACATTCCGCTGGGAGATCTTAACATTTTTTCCTGGAATGTACGGGGTCTATTGAATAAGGTCAAGCGGGGGGCGGTACTCCACCTGGCAAAGCGTTACTCAGCTGATGTCTTGCTGCTGCAAGAAACACATTTGCTAGGCAACAAGGCTCCATGTCTCTCTCGCTATGGATATGCCACAGTGTACCACTCCGGCTTCTCCAGGGGGGCACGCGGTACGGCCATACTTATTCATCGCAGAGTCCCATTCCAAGTTACTCAGCGCTGGTCAGACCCAGGTGGCCGCTTTACGGTAATTTCCGGTACTCTGGCCCGGGAACAGATCACAATCGGGAGTATATACGCCCCACCTCCGCTCGGCCAGACTTTATAGACAGACTGACACAACTATGGGGAGATCCCCCCGACGGCTTGACAATTGTGGGTGGAGACTGGAACGACATCATGGCTCCCTCAGATAGGTGGCGGGCTCGACCTCCAGCCGTCCCTCCTCCCAGGTCTAAACTAAACATACTGACGCATACATTGGGTTGGGTGGACACCTGGCGGGCCTTCCATCCCTCAGAGGCCGGATTCACATATGCATCATCAGTACACCCGACCCTCTCACGCCTGGGCTACTTGTTCCTCCCACATAGCTATATTCATAGAGTGTCGCATGCCTCTATTCTACCTCGCGGCCTGTCCGATCATTCACCAATCCAGCTCAAACTCTGCCTGCAGACCCATCGTGCCCCATACCGATGGCGCATGTCTCCTTGGCTGCTCAGGGATACCGGATATCAGGAGATGCTACATCGGGCCACTGTTGATTATTTTAATTTTAACACCGGGACCACTCAGTCCCTGATTATTTTATGGGAAACCTTTAAACCTACAATTCGGGGGGCCGATATCAGCTATCGTACCGGAGAAAAGCGGCGCCGCATGACACAGGTACAAGACATAGAAGATAGACAACTCGCTCTCCAAACCTCGTTGGTGGAGGGCTCTGACTCCAGTTCCCGCCGTAACTTGCTCCATGTTCAACAGCAGCTGCACCAGCTCACGGATAACGCCAAAGAAACCTGGCTGGCAACTCAATATAGGATATATCAATGGGGCGATAAATCTAGTCAGATGCTCCATAGACTTTGTCAAGCTAGCGCCTCCCCGACACAAGTCCCCCTCTTGAGATCCCCTACTGGCGATACATGTACCTCCCCAGAGGCGGTAGTGCAGGCCTTTGCCGATTTCTATGCTGCCCTATATAGCGACCGCGAGGGACTAGCCGAACCGCTTATAGATGCTTTTCTTTTAGATATTCCCCCAGGCATCTTTCGGACGAGCAGCGGAATGCCCTACATAAGCCCATCTCTCTGGACGAGCAGCGGGCGGCCCTTTCCAATACGCACCCAGGACATGCACCAGGCCCAAACGGGTTCACCTACTTAAAGCGCTACACCTGGCATCGGAACAGAAGAACTTGCGCCCAAACTGGCAACATGCCGAAATAGTCATCTTCCTCAAACCGGGTCATCCTCTGGAGGATCCAGGTTTGTACCGCCCCCATATCCCTATTAAATTTCGAGCCAAAATTACTAGGGAAGGTTCTGGCAGACCACCTTCCCACTTGCATTCTAGACCTGGTACATCCAGACTAATCTGGCTTTATGCCTCAACGCTGTACCAGGCACAACATCAGGCGTGCACATACTGCTGTAGCTGAGGCCCACCGCTTGGGACGCCCTGTGGTTGTCCTGCTAGCAGATATCGACAAGGCGTTTGACTCATTGAGCTGGACCTATCTTTTTAAACTTCTAGAAGTGGTTAACCTAGGGCCCCGTTTTCGTGCCTATGTGAAGTTGCTGTATACCGATCTTGCGGCCACGGTTTGCATGGCCGGCTATCACTCTGCCCCCTTACCCATCCGCAGGTGGACCAGACAGGGTTGCCCCCTCTCCCGCTCCTATTCGCCTTAGCTATAGAGCCATTGGTAGCATGGGTGCGCTTGGATGCGGTCTACCGGGGATTGGATTGGTCGCCTGAATGCTCAGACAGGATAGCACTGTATGCTGACGACACGTTATTCTTCATCTCTGACCCTTGGGTCACTGGGTCGAGGGTGCTTCAGATTCTGCGGGTGTTCGGTGAAACAACCGGACTATGTGCCAACCTGTCCAAATCTGTTCTTTTTCCCATATGCGGTGAACAGGGGAGTCAAACTTGGGCCTCACAGCTGATCATTGCGAAGAAGGGGTTTAAGTACTTCGGCGCCCATATCACTAGATGCCCCACTATAGCGTTGTTGTAAATTGGCAGCGATTGGATAAGTATTAGCGGAATCCATCTTGTATTTAGAGGCCATCTTGTCCATTTTGTGGAATCCATTTTATATTTCTGGCAACCATTTTGTTTGACATGTGCTGCCACGTGCTCACCATGTGCTTTGTCCTCCCTCAGTGTTGACTGCTCTTGTAATCTGCCTAGAAACGAACTATATTTAGCATCTTCCACCTTTGCACATGCCCAGTGAGTTTTCAGCTGTCCTTGCAGCTGTTAGTAGTATGTAACTGTCAGGATGTGTTTACTAGCATTGGCAAACTGTTAACTCCTCTTACTTGTCGACTGTGCATTTCTATATGACCTTATATGTACATTAAACCTTCTCCTGTACTTGTACCGCCCTCTTTTAAGCCCCTGTGTGGGTATAAAAGGACCATGCTCCTTCTGTTTGGTGTGCTACTTCATTCAATACCGAAGGATGCTGTGTGAATGTAGTTCCACCTCATGAGATTTATTAAACTTTGTATTTTCTATTCCAGTTTCTGTGCCAACTTCTTCCTATTGGTCTGAGGACTCTGTGCAGAGAAGGCCGAACCCCTTGCACTGGTAGGCCTAGCTGAGGTCTACTTCTACAAATTGGCGCCCAACGTGGGGCTTATCGGCGGCTCGAATGCCCAAAGGATTGGTCGCGACGAAGGATTGGAATCTCGCTCTGGACGCGATCGCTGCCCGATGAGACCCGAGTCTTGGCAACCACAACGTATTTCCTTTCTTTCTGATCTGACCATCCAGGTGGTGCCGGTCCTCGACTGAGATCTCTTCTGTTGATTCGCCGTGCAGTGACCATTTGGTCGATTTTAGAACTTGGCAGTTGCAACCTGGACACCAGGTGATTGGTAAGTGTCATTCTGCGGCGCTTGCTGTTGGTTTTTATGCCTGGGATTGGTAAGGTAGTTTAGTAACACTTACTGCGGCTTTTGTATTTTGGAATTTGTGTTGGCCAACTTAGATTTCTATGTGATTCATATATAAATTGCAATTTATATAGGCAAGTAATGAGGAGAATTTTCTCTATCTTAATTGATTTGAACGGCACATCGTACTAAAGGTACCTTAAGTGCTACTTTGATTATATTACTGCATATTCTGCACTATTTTTGGCATGCCTGTTTTTAGCACACTTCGTAGGATGTGTTGCTTTTGTAGTGGTACCAATTTGAGACTCGATGCACAACCGGCCCCCCCGGAGGGGACGCCTAATAGGGATATGTATATTAAGCATGGTCTTTCTTCTATAATGTACAGCACATTATGGAATAAATAAACTCGTAAGGATCCTGAGTTGCGTTGGCCTATGCATGGGTCATTTGATTTACGAAAGATTGAGTATGTGGAACAATGTATGTTTAAGCGAAAGACTAGGCAAGATATGTTTGACTGTGTACGAATGTGGGAGAAAGAAGTGCATGAACGAATGAAGCGTGAGCAAGCTTGATTGAAAAAGAACAGCGAAAGAACATTTATGCGAAAGCATTAGAGCTGAAAAACAAAGAAATAAAATAGTTAAAAGAGAGAGAAGATAGGGAGCTCAATTTACAGGTAACTGGCCAATACGCTGTTCGGCGGCCCCTTTATCCTATACTTAATAAACCACAAGATGATTTCTTATTATTAGATCGTCCTCCACCTCCGTATACTGTTCCTTCTGCCCCTCATGAGTCAGATGAGGACTCTGGTTCGGAGGAACACAAGGCACGAGAAACTCGTTCTATGTTGACAGCTGAGCGTGCGTCCCAGCTTAGATCTGCTACTCGTAAAGCAGTTCGTAGCATTGCCCCCGCCTCTGAACTTCTATATAGTATGAAAGGGTGGCAGGAAAGGGAGAAGCTGTATTTTACTGAGGTGTTTGCCGCAGAGGTCCTTGAGCTGTTTAGGAAATATTCTGAGGAGTTAGAGCCCGACGATGTAGCAGTTAATTGTAAGCAAATGCGTGATGGTCTTTTTGTTTTCCCCCAGGTGAATGATACAATCAGGCGTTTGGTTAAACTGCGTGTTGATGCAGTCCGTTTGCGAGTGGTTTCTGACATAACGACACTTCTTACTTTGGGTCCTCCGACAGCAACTACATTCTCTGTGATAGACTTGAAGAATGCTTTCTTTTCGATCCCTGATAGCCGATATTTGTTCGGTTTCACTTTGAATAATCGATCGGATAGATTTTGTAGAGTTCTTCAAGGCTATACTGAGAGTCCTAGTATTGACAGTCAAGCATTAAAAAGACAACTTGATTCTTTCGTTTTGCCTGAAGGTGTAGCTCTCATACAATATGTCGATGACATCTTGTTGGCAGCCGATACCCCTGAACAGTGTGAAAAATGTACTTTGTCCTTGCTTTCTTTTCTTGCTTCCCATCATCACAAAGTGTCATGAAAGAAATTGCAATATTGTAGACCGAAGGTAACCTACTTAGGTCACCTTCTGTCTAAGGAGGGCCGTGCACTCACACCAGATCGCATTGAAGCTATTTTAGACACACCAGTGCCCCGTACTCAGAAAGATGTCCGTGCATTCATTGGTCTTACTTCTTTTTGTAGGCAATGGATATTAGGGTTTTCACACATTGTTACACCCTTGCTAGCACTTTTGACTAAAGATACTCCAATGCCCCTCCCATGGACAGATGAATGTGAGACTGCTTTCCGACAGTTACGACAAACTCTTTGTTCAGCAACAGTGTTAGGTACTCCAGATTATGCAAAGCCTTTTACACTCTATGTACATGAGAAAGATGGATGCGCATTGTCAGTTTTAGTGCAGACACACGGTGACAAACAGCGTCCCTGTGCATATTTTTCAGCAGTACTTGATCCTGTTGCTCGTGCGTTACCTGGATGCTCCAGTTCAGTTGCAGCAACAGCTGTGTCAATACGTCAGAGTGAAGGGATAGTTTTGTCACATAAGCTGTTGGTGCTAGTACCCCATGCGGTTGATGCCCTTTTAAATCAGACGAAGATGCAGCATTTAACTAGTGCTCGTCTGACAGGATACGAATTGACATTGTTGGCCCCTCACATTACACTAAAGAGATGTGCGATACTAAACCCAGCCACTTTGTTGCCATACCCGGTGACTCAGTCTCAGTCACAGGAGTCTCATGATTGTATATTCCTTACTGAGGAACAGACAAAGGGTCGTGTCGATTTGCAAGACACGCCCCTTTCAAGTGTTGATGGGGAACTATGGGTTGATGGGTCCTGTTTGAAGTTACCAGATGGTACAACGTCAGCTGCATATGCAATTACAACACTTCAGACGGTAGTTGAGACAGCTTGTATTCCACAGAAGTCAGCTCAGGCAGCTGAGCTAATAGCTTTAACACGAGCATGTGAACTTAGTAGTGACTTATCTGTGAACATTTATACAGATAGGCGCTATGCTTTCGGAGTGGCTCATGATTTTGGGCTACTCTGGAAGGAGAGGGGCTTTCTTACATCCCACGGGATGCAAATAATGCATGGAGAATTAGTACATAATCTCTTGACTGCTTTAACATACCCGAAGAGAATAGCAATTGATAAATGTAGCGCACATAAGAAAATAATTGATAAGATAGGACAAGGCAATGCTTTTGCAGACCAAACAGCCCGTGAAACTGCCATGCAGCGAAGCACCACGTCTATGTACGTAGTGAAGTCACAGGCTGAACGCTGGCATGATACCAGACAGGAAGTGCTAGATATGCAGAGATCTGCTTCTGCAGAAGAAATTGAGCAATGGTCTAAGGAGGGAACACTGGACGATGAGGGCTGTTGGAGGAATAAAGAGATGAGCAAGTGGAGATTGCCTACAGCCTATTTACAACCTATGATTCATATGGCACATGGGCCGACACATGTTGGAGCCTCCTCGATCACAAAATTTCTCGCGCAAGTTTGGGAGCATCCAGAAATTGCCGGCACAGCTAAAAAGATGGTGCAGTCTTGTCTGGTTTGTCTTCAGCATAATCCTGGTAAAGGGACACGAACTCCTGCAGGAGGGTTTGCTACGCCAACCGCACCTTTTGAAGTTTTGCAAATGGATTACATCCAGCTTGAGCGCTGTAACAACTTAAAGTATGTTTTGGTAGTGGTATGTGCCTTCAGTAAATGGGTAGAGGCATACCCTACAAAGGACAATACAGCTCTCACTACAGGAAAGGTGCTTTTGAAGGAATTCTTCCCTAGATTTGGTGTTTGTAAACTTTTATGGAGGGATAACGGACCCCATTTTACTGGGCAAGTTGTCGAATATGTCCTGAAGGGATTAGGGATAAAGCAGAAATTCCATGCTGCTTCCATCCACAATCAGCAGGGCTAGTGGAAAGGAATAATGCCACAATTAAATTGAAACTGGCGAAAATACTGGCCTCCACATCCTTGAATTTGCCAGACGCATTACCTTTGGCAGTGTTGTCCATTAGATCAGTGCCACATTCGCGATCTGGTCTTACACCATATGAGGTGGTGTTTGGAAGGCCTATGAACATTTGGGGAATTCCTAAACCACGTCCCATACATGATGTACTAAGTGTATTGATGAGTGACTACCTATCACAATTGACTGACAGTTTGATTTCTATTCATCAACAGGTTCGAGAAGCTCTTCCTGATAGGTCTGCAGGTGAAGGCCATGGACTTCGACCTGGAGACCAGGTGATGATCCAATCATTCCAGAGGTCGAGCAGCTTGGAACCGAGGTGGCTCGGCCCGGAGCAGGTGCTCCTTTCAACGAGAACTGCGGTCCGAGTGACGAACAGGAGGAACTGGGTGCACTCCACCCACTGCAAAAAAGTGCTGTCTACCTTGGTGGATCCTGCTGCCTTGATCGACCATCGGGACATCCTGGATACAGAGAGAGGCCAAGCCATATCACCTGACGAACCTGAGGAAGTCTTCCCGGACCACACGATTCCTGGAGTATCCCGATACCAACTGAGACCTCGGAAAGAGCCTGCATCGTCGAAATAGACTGGTTGAGCAACTGCCCAGGGTTGGTGAAACGGAATTCCGATGTGGCAAGGGGGGGGGGGGGAATCAGTCCTGTATAGTGTAGCGACACCCGTCTTGGCCCTCGGTGAAGAAACCAACGGCTGGCCAGGGATAAGAGCTCCAACGATTGTTTTCAACGACAAGCTGATCATGTCCACAATGAAATCAACTGTTGCTAAGAGAAAGATACTTTGTGCTATAGGGTTTGTTGTTGCTATGGTGGCTGTAGCAGTAATAACCTGGTTCGTTGAGAAAGTGGCTCCTGCTCGAGAGCTTTTGATCGCCACTACTCCAGTATCAGTTGAACACCACTACTTTACGCTTCCCTACCATGAGCAGAAGCATCGACAATCCTATTTAAATAATACCTTCATCCAGATGTTGTATCATATTCATAATGCCACAAATACTACCAACTGTTGGGTGTGTGGGATGATACCTGCACATCAAAAGAAAGGAGGAGCACCTTTTATTCCTCTTCCCTTTTCTCATAATGGTTCTTGTCAAGCTTGGTATGCGCTTTTGGTTGCATCTGGAAGACGTACAGTAGGCGGGCTTCTTTTTTGCCTTAATAAAGTATGCTACCAAGATAAAGATGGTTATCCTCAAGCCAAAGGGACCAAATGGGAATGGGAAGAGTATCAACCAGACAATAGTTCAACACCATATGTCATCACAAATATGAGAACTTTTACCAGTAATGAACAATTTGTGATTTCTGTTACTAGAGCTAAAGCAGATCTATGTGTAAGCAGTATTGGGAGAATTCCAGTGGGGAAAAGCGAATGTACTGTAATTCTGACTATTGAAGGTATAAATAACAGTAGTTTTATAGCCTCACATAATACCTACTTTATCTGTGGTAGCCACGGATATTATCAACTACCTGCTGGGTGGTCAGGTGTGTGCTGTGTGTCCTTTCTATTGCCCCCTGTGTTTCTGGCACCTGCATCATACCACCGGGACCTTAAATTATTCAACGATATCTCTAGAAATAGATATAAAAGGACAATAAGTGCTGACGAAGTAGACCAAACTGATACCACTCTGCAACAATATGTCGATTTTAATTTAGGTTTGTTCTTCTTTGTGGGTGCTGCATTAAACAGTAGGAAAATAAGACGATTGACTAGAGTTGTTCAAGCTGTTACCAATCAGACAGCTAGGGCACTTGGGAACATTACGGAGGAGCTGCAAATTGCAAGGATTGTAGCTCTCCAGAACCGAATGGTTCTAGATGTGGTTCTGGCTGATCGAGGTGGTGCTTGTCACATCATCTGTAGCAGCTGTTGCATATTCATAGCGGATCACTCACCTTCAGTATATGACGCAATATTAAAACTGCATAAAATTGCTGCAGAAATTCATCCAGAGACTGGTACTTGGACTTTTGCTGGATGGTTTTGGACTCTTGTTTCTGCTTGGGGCTGGAAGCTCCTGACTATCCTGTGTGTAATGATTACGATACTTTTTACATGCTGTGTATGTATCCAATGTGGTCCAATGCTTTGCTCCATTTGCATCTCTGTCTGTATACCTGTCAAAAGGAATGTTGCAGAAACAAAGGCCCAACAAATGTTGAATAAAGAGGTGGCCGAAATAATGCTAATAGATGTACAGGATGCATATTTAGATTACCCCAGAGGAACGAATGTCTTCAGCTAATGCTAAAAGGGTCGTCTGTTGTAAATTGGCAGCGATTGGATTAGCATTAGCGGAATCCATCTTGTATTTAGAGGCTATCTTGTCCATTTTGTGGAATCCATTTTGTATTTCTGGCAACCATTTTGTTTGCTATGTGCTGCCACGTGCTCACCATGTGCTTTGTCCTCCCTCAGTGTTGACTGCTCTTGTAATCTGCCTAGAAACAAACTATATTTAGCATCTTTCACCTTTGCACATGCCCAGTGAGTTTTCAGCTGTCCTTGCAGCCGTTAGTAGTATGTAACTGTCAGGATGTGTTTACTAGCATTGGCAAACTGTTAACTCCTCCTTCTTGTCGATTGTGCATTTCTATATGACCTTATATGTACATAAAACCTTCTCCTGTACTTGTACCGCCCTCTTTTAAGCACCTGTGTGGGTATAAAAGGACCTTGCTCCTTCTGTTTGGTGTGCTACTTCATTCAATACCGAAGGGTGCTGTGTGAATGTAGTTCCACCTCATGAGGTTTATTAAACTTTGTATTTTCTATTCCAGTTTCTGTGCCAACTTCTTCCTATTGGTCTGAGGACTCTGTGCAGAGAAGGGCGAACCCCTTGCACTGGTAGGCCTAGCTGAGGTCCACTTCTACAGCGTGGTCGTGCAAAACAGCCCCCTTGCTCCCGGCGGTGCGTGAGGAAACGACTGTATGGTCCCACCTCCCCTTATCAGTATATGGTCGGTCCGCCATCTTCAAAATGGTGTCCCTGCCACGCTTGCTCTATAGGCTGCAGAATTACCCATATCTTATCCCTCCGTTGTGGTTTCTCCAAATGAATGCGCTCCTAAACAGATTTCTTTGGGGGAGGGGTGATTCGGGTAGCCCTGGCGACATGTATTCAATCCACCTACTGCGGCGGAATTGCGGTAGCGGACGTTCAGGCTTATTATTGGGCATCTCAGCTCTTGGTAATTAACGAATGGTGGTACAACTCTCAAGCCGATCCAGCCTATGCGGTGGAAAGGCTTTTCCTGGCGGAATACCCACTGCTTGGTCTCCTATACAGTAACTCGTCCTTGGAGGTGCTCCACCCGGCCTGCCGCATGGTAATTCAGATCTGGAGACGTGTGTCCAGGTCCATGGGCTGGTGGGGCACGCTGACAGGCACAACTCCCCTTTGGCAGGGCACACACCTCCGGCCCGTTTCCACCCTGACCGGGTTTCGCAAATGGGATGATATAGGGATATCTACACTAGGAGATGTAATGCGTGGGCCCACACTTAAATCCTTTCACAGGCTGCAGGAGGAGTTTGACTTACACAAATCTCAGTTCCAAAAGTACAGCTCCGCCATGCCCTGTTTCCTCTGATAAAGCACCTCCAGTCCCTACCTGAATTCCACCCCATGGAAGGCAGACTGTTAATGGGAGATCTTGGGGCACATAAAATCCGCCAAATGTATCAAACCTTGATTACACACTCCAAAACAAACATACTTCGGACCTGGGCGGCGTGGGAGGCAGACTTACCGGCCCTGACAGATGACTGGACCGAGGCCCTTGCCAGCCCCAGGTATGCTGCTGTCTCCTCTAGGTACCGGTTGATCCAGTTCAAATACCTTCACAGAATTTATTACTCCCGCCTTCGCCTCTGGAAGATGGGGGCAATTCAGTCCCCTACATGTCTCCGTTGTAATTCTGATGATGGGTCGTTCCTTCACACCGTCTGGAGTTGCGGTGCACTACAACACTTTTGGTCGGGTGTGCTGGCCTGCCTGGGGCGGGTACTGGCGTGGGACGTCACGGCTGACCCTCTACTGACACTTCTTCACAGCACAGAAGACATTGGGGGGAACAGATACAAGAGACACCTCCTGTTCCTAGGCCTCACTTTAGCCAAGCGCGACATTGCGCAGCATTATAAGTCTTCCTCTCACCCTGGGGTGGCGGCATGGAAAACAGCCTTAGATAAATGTATGTCGGCTGAAGTAGTGGTATTTCAGGCACGGGGTTGCCCACAGAAACATGGGAAGATTTGGGCCAGGTGGGCAAAACATCGAGGTATTGACCTGTTATATCCTAAGTATTGCATGTATGTGTAATCAGCCTAGGTCCTCCTAGCTGCTCAGCCAGAGTGAGAGATGGTAATGGAATGTTGGTGTGACTGTGATGCGTGGAATGCCTGGGTGCCTGAGTGGATGTGTGGATGACAGTTGGAGATGGGCTGAGCAGCTAGGCAGGCTGCTCCTGGTGGGGCTGGTGTATGGCTGGTACATGACTTGTACCCATCTAGAGTTGGCTGGACTAATAGTGTTAATATCCTGACGTGGATCTAATAAAGAAGACTTGAAACTACTCACAAGGCTACCAGTGTCTCTATGCAGGGCACAACATTTATTTGGCGACGAGCGGACCAGGACTCAAGCGTCTTCAAGGATGTAACAGAAACAAGGAGAAACCAAGACTACAGTAACCACGAGATCAAATGAAACATGAGAACCTTGATGGAAGAAATTAACCATAAAAAGGAAAAGAGCGTCTTGGTTGGAGCAACAGGCAAGCCAGCCCCACCAGTGTCCTGTCATCGGACGGCCCCAACAACCGTGTGTGTCCAGCCTGATCGTGCTCCATGGATTTGACCACAGTTATGGTCTAAATGTTAGGGTGTGTCTGAAATACCTTTCACCCTACCACATCCTTAAGTAGGTGCTGATTGGATATCGCGTAAAAGGATTGTGGCTATACAAAGGCGAGTTAAAGATTAACTCTGTGAATGTATTCACATGTACCACACAGGAGCGATGTGGTTATGCCAAGTTTGGTGTCTTCATTACGCATGGAAAGCTCTACATCTGACATCTGAGTAATACTACTTGCACTTATGAAATCAGCAAGCGCAGTGACAGAGTTGGCCCTATGTTATTTGTGCTTTGGAAGTCGTCTGCCTGGGAAGTTATGAACTTCACTACAGGTCTGTTACACAAACGGCCCTGTGAAATCTCAGCGTTGGGACAGATGTGATCATCTAGCAGTCTACGCAGTGTTTCCCAACTTCTACACGTGGGCACAAGAAGAGAGGAGTTATGTTACGCACAAGAAGTGAGGTGTTATGTTACATCTCTGTGTAGGAGCGTAACGGATCTGGTTTCCTCTGTGGTGGGATACATGGACACTTATATATGGTCCAGGCGTGATCAAGAACAGTTTTACAGTTTGCACTGGAGATTTTTTTTTGGGAGGTGTTCTTGGAGATTTGCCTACACGGCGTGTAATTTGCCAAGTTTAGTCTGCAGTGTCAAGAGCAAGACATTGACGGTGAGGCCTTTCCCGTCTTTGTTTTTTCTCTTGCCTTTGAGGCCTCCTCACATCATTAGCTGTTTAACTGACTTGTATCTTTGAAAACCCGGCACGAGCCAAGCAACTCGCGTGCCTACCTTGGGTTGCGTGTGGTCTCTCCTGCTGCGATGTGTCCTGCGTCATCTGCATTCTGACGTGCAGAGCTGCTTTGGATCAGGCGCTGCTTCTCGACTTAAAGGATCCTGTGGTGCATGTACGCACCGTGAGCCACTCTGCAGCGACGGAGCAGACGTGCCGCCATTTTGAGTTTGGTGGCTGCGGTCGATTTTTTGCGCTTTGCCATCCACGTTGTTTCTGGATTCAGAAATAAAGTTTTATTTATGTTGAATATGGAGGCTGGGAGAAAACGGAGTTCGTCTGCTCAAATCTAATTTGGATTTGATTATGCTGGAATATACGGCTGAATGAGTTCAGGAGTCTTCCACGAGTTACCCCTTTTAGGCTTTTTACTCCGTTTCATGTATGTCGGAGTTGCTTTATTTTCTTTTGGACTCCGTCATCTTTTCTCCACCTCACGTTTCACTGATGGATTTCTCTGATGTGTGTATTCTGGAGACCACCTATTTCCCCTGGACAATGGGTAATGTTTTTGATTTGGCTCATTTGGGTGAAGTTGCACGTTTGCTCACGTTTCCATTTTGAATCTATCAAGCTATGGGTACTGCGGTTCCCAGTGACTCTTATGTGCCATGGATTGTACATGTAGTGCTGTCAAGAACTGTAGTTATAGATCGGTAATGTGTTTGTACACATGGCATTCAATTTTGTGCAATCTCTATATTTTGTTCTTCCTGCTATACCAGTTTTGGTTTCAGGTGGCGTTCGTTGTACTGGTGTTTTCACAGTGCAGCGATGAATTGTGTGACATCGCACATTAGTGTCGCTCTGGGGTAGTGATTATTCGACTAGGAATTGTTTATAAATGTCTAAAGGAAAGTGCAGGTTCCTGCTATAGCTCTTGTGTTTTTGACAATAAATAACTCCAGTGTTTTGGTTCTTGTGCTTTTGATTCCCTTACTTAGGGGGGTGTCATGACCCATCACAACTCAGGTGAGAGATCGCTCACCAGCGTGGGGCACAGTTCAGTAGTGATGCCACAGTTTTTCTCTCATAGGATGGGTCGTCCATTTGTTCTAGCGGGTGGTCTTCACAGTGTTCCCTCAAACTAGGGATGGGTCTGGGTAACAGTCCCTTCACATTTGATTATTTTTGGCCATAGTACATCCTTACTTCAGGGATGGGGATGGGGATGGGGATGGGTTCGAGTCCCAGTTAGTAACCTCGTCAGCAGGTTTGGGTTTTGGTGTAGTGCCCATATAAAATCGTTATGTATAACTCTTTCACAGGGTTGGGTATGGGTTTAAATCCCATTTTTCAGTTGCGCGCAGTACAAAAGTACAACTAGGGTGTGTGTTTTGGGTGCTAGCCCCTCACACAGTGTTATGGGTCTTGTATTTGGGATAGGTGTTGCGGGGTATTTTACCTTTGATTTTTACAGTACAGTGTTTTACAGCTTGTGTCATTATATTATTACTTGTACTTGTTTCTCAACACTACGCTTCTTAATGATTTTACAATTTTTATGGGGGAGGATGGAGGATACTGTTGCACATGAATATTGATGTTGCATTTTTGCTGAATTTGTATTGTTCTTTTTTCTGAGATGTTTTGCTTTATGTTGCATCACGGAGTTATGAATTTTATTGCTTACGTGTGTACAGCTTTTCCTTTATTTGCTATTGTTGTTTTGTTTGTAAAGGAAAGGGATAATGTTATATCCTAAGTATTGCATGTATGTGTAATCAGCCTAGGTCCTCCTAGCTGCTCAGCCAGAGTGAGAGATGGTAATGGAATGTTGGTGTGACTGTGATGCGTGGAATGCCTGGGTGCCTGAGTGGATGTGTGGATGACAGTTGGAGATGGGCTGAGCAGCTAGGCAGGCTGCTCCTGGTGGGGCTGGTGTATGGCTGGTACATGACTTGTACCCATCTAGAGTTGGCTGGACTAATAGTGTTAATATCCTGACGTGGATCTAATAAAGAAGACTTGAAACTACTCACAAGGCTACCAGTGTCTCTATGCAGGGCACAACATATTGACCTGTCCCTCCTTCTACAACCAGCAAACCAAGACCCTATCCAACGACTGGTTATCAATGACTCACCAATCTAATGTGTTAATTGGCTGTAGCTGTGGACCTAATCTTCTTATTGTGCATGTATATATTGCTCCTCATGGGATGTGTGGTGCAGAGTTGGGGGGAGGGGGAAGTGGTGGGATGTTAGGTCGGATGTTTTGCAGACCTCCTGGTGAGGCTATCTCCAGTATCTCATGTTCTTACAGTTTGTCATATGTCTATATGTCGCTTACTGGGTTTAGCAGTTAGTACTTTTTGCCAAAAGATATTAGGATCACTTTTATGGAAGTCAGATTAAAAGGAATTAGGATCTCTTTCATGAAAGTCAGATTAAGAAACTCTGTGCTGAAACATGGAGCGATTCTACCTTTCCTATAATGATCTTTACATATGAGAAGAAAGAAAAGCCAGTTCCTGTCTTTTTTTTTTTTTAAGCTGCGGCTGAAATTAAGCTCAATGACCTGCCGTTGACTCTGGCAGCAGCCATTGTGATGTCAGCACTCATTTATAATCAACTATTCCTCCCTACTGGAGTAATGCCCTTATGTACACATCTCTATGTCCAGCCCCAACCAATCACATTCTGTGTAAATAATGCCTGATACAAGAACAACGTTCCATGCCCCAATGTGTCCCTCCAAATGGAAGTACTTCACATTAACACGTGTATCCCAAGGGCTTACAATTTCAATAGTAGAAACATCTCTTTGCAGCAGGCCTTGAAAAATCAACAGATTTCCATCCCATGCCCAGGTCTACAACCTGTTAAAGTTACTCGTCACACAAGGTCTCCACTCAATCTTGTTTTCTTAAAGTAGGAGTAAAATATACATTTTAAGTCCAGGTTTTTTAATTTGTCAAAATTATTACATATTTTGTTTTAATCATGGATTAGTGTTGGGCCAGGCAGTAAGGTGTCTGAATCTGTACCAGCCCTACCAGCCTTTTATGAGTAACAGTTGTGTGACTAACCCGTATCCAGCTCAATTGGCCTTTTATTAGTGACCTTAAAAAACAAGGAGAGAGGCTCGTCTATTCCAAAGGGACAGAGCACCAGTTAACTCAAAAGTTAAAAATTAATATTCCATTTGGAGATACTATACGCAATGCACTCACAATTATTCACCACAATCATTCACCGTCTACCACACTCTGTCCGGTTAATACTCCACTCAGGAATTTAGGGCACTTATAAATATATTTAATTAACAATTCCACAGTAGTTCAATAAAAATATACAGAGTAAACAATTTAAAAAATCCATTCAAAATGTGTTAAAACCAATATGTATCACAATTGTACAGTTTCATTAAGTTTCCAACCTCCTGGAAAGGAATACAATGAGACAGTTGCATTTGTCTTATGGCTGTTAATTTGGAATAATAGACAGCACCCACAGGGGAAATAATTTCCTGTCTTTGTCTTGCTACTGTCTTTGCCAAATTTAACAAGACTTCCAGCGTCGATGCGTTTCAGTAGAATAGAATAACCTCAATCAAGCCACCTTCTTCAGGACAAAAGTTTGATTCAGTGCTCTCCTTTTCGTTATTTCAAATAACAAATATAATTGATTCTATAAGCACCTATTGTGGAAGAAATAAAAACATAGGTATGTATGTACAACAAAGTTTGAGCCTATTGCTAACACATCAATATTACATGTTTTATTTTTAAACACTGAAGATGCAAGTCATCTCTGCTATGGTGTCAGCATAGTTTATGTTTAATACAACTTCCTCCCACCACCCCATGTGGAGGCAAGCATAGCTTGGCGAAAAGCTTGCCCCCATTGCTACACCTCTCACTTGTTGGTAGATCTGCTTGTGGAATAGGAAAAAGTTGTTGTCCAGGCAGAACTGTATCAGACTGATGAGCATTTTATTGTGCTGGTAATATTGAATCGGTCTGGTGCTTAAGAAATGTTTCACCGCTCTGATTCCATCCTTGTGATGAATAGACGTGTATAAATTAGATAATTCCAATGTCATTAGCCAATACTCTTTTTGCCATTGCAAATTGTGTATTTGCTTTAAAAAGTCTGTGGTATCCTGAATAATGAACATGGATTGAATGAGAGGCAATATGATTACACAGATGAGTCATGTACAGCACAAAACAAATCACATATAAATGTTTTGTATCTTCCGTCTTTTATTTTTCTTGTTGAACTTCGTAAAAACAACCAGCCAACGCGTTTCGCCCAAACATGGGCTTCTTCAGGGCTGTAGTGGCATACAATACAAGACCATATTTAAAAACAAACAAAGCAAAAAGAAGAACAAAAAATCGTTCTTTAAGAGTAATTATACATAAATGATAAACTGAGAGGAAGAGGTGAAAAAAGACCCAAATGTCTTGAACCAATGGTTATATGAGCAAACCACATTTTAATAACACGTGTGATATCAAAGAAAGATCCTTAAACTGAAATTTCACACCTGTGAGAAAACAGAATACCTAAACAGTGAAACAATAAAAAAGTTTGTGATTAAAACCGAGTGAGAACAAAAAGAATATTGAAAAAGGAAAGATAAAAATCAGTTGAGAAGAGAAAAAGAGGAGAAAGAAGAGAAAAAGTGTCTATAACCAAAATAAGCATGACTACGACGCAAATACAATGGCTATTAAGGCTTACCAAAAAAGTATGAGTATAGGATATGTCTTCTGACGAACAAGTCAGCAAGCAAAAGGACATCGGATCTCTCAAGCTATATTAGACAGAAAAGCCTTTTATTAATAAGCAATCGTAACTTAATATTACAAGAAAGGCACAGACTGAAAAGCCAATGTAAAAAAATGAACGTACCTAAAGTATGATGAAAATGAGGCTCAATGAAACGAGTAAACGATCAATATCTGTGTGAAGGCTGATCTGTAGGAAAAAACAGTCTCAAATCAATGAGCGTTCTCTAAATAATCAGGAAACATTGAAAAGTTGCAAGCAAAACATTCCGCCCTTCTCATTCAAAGAAACTCCTATGGGGTGCATATCACTCTACTGAAATATCCTAAACCCATGTCTTCAGGAAAAATCGTTTAAAAACAGAGAAAAACAGGAAAAAGGAAGAAAAGGTTGCCAACCTCTGAGGCCGAACTTCACAAAAAACGATACTAAAAAGGACAACTATTAGGTAGCACAAGCCGATAAGATCCCTAATATACCATATGTATATCAGAGTAAGTAGTTCCATAGAACCACACTATATGTGTAAGTGTCGAATAAGATTATAATGAAATCCGACCTTACGTAAGTGATAACTCTTACATGTGTGGAAGATAAAAGAAACGCCACATTGCATCCAAACGAAAAAAAGAATGAAAATATAACACGGAAGTTACAGCAAATGGTGGACATAAGCCACCAATATACAAACAACAAAAAGAACCACAACCCAAGTGTAAGGAACACCCAACCGCGACCAACAGATGACCCCCGTCTATTGTATTAACTTCTATGCCACAGAGCAATTCTTAACAAGTAACGGGGGATTCGTAAAAACTGATCATTACGAGTTAAGCCGCACACCTATCAAAGCGGCACCACCAAAGTCCCTGTGTCAGTCATTACTACTTAATACACAACTTGGCAGCCAATTCGGAATGATCCGAAAGGTTTGTCGAGACCAATCAACGAAATGTACAAACTGCGTACATGCTACTTACTGAATGTCGGTATTAGCCACATCCAAACAGGCTGTCCGGAGCCGTTTCCGTAAGCGGCGTCCCGTACCAAGCCTGGTAAACAACGAAAAGTGTAATTTGCCGCTAAAAAGCTATTTAAAGCATCGGCAATCACCGGACCGCCAACCAGGAAGTAATTTTGACAAAGCACTTCCGGGATCAAAAGCATAAGCAAATA
This sequence comes from Triturus cristatus, assembly GCF_964204655.1. Classification (NCBI taxonomy): domain Eukaryota; kingdom Metazoa; phylum Chordata; class Amphibia; order Caudata; family Salamandridae; genus Triturus; species Triturus cristatus. The sequence continues at coordinate 195,001,095 of NC_140586.1, read as the reverse complement.
GAGAAAAAACAACTAGAGCGAAAACCGAAATCGCTAACAGAACCATACTTCCGGTTCCATGTCCGCATTAAGAGTTGGTCATCATCTATTAATCAGCAATACATTCGAAAGCACCGGGTAATAGCTGCAAAATGTTGAATGCACAGAACATTATTAGAACGACAAAAAACTGTCATCTGACATACAAATGACATGAAATTTTAAAACCAATAAAAAATTGTATTAATACTATGCGAATGAGAAGGCGAGATACCACATACTCACACATTCCTCATTCCTTAGTAAGGAAACAATATTGGCAGTACAATAAACGTCTTACTATAAATTATGCAATCAAACAGAAGCAAAACATGAACTACTCGCCACTCAGAGATTGTCGTTCATTACCACCTATTCAACTCTAAACCATGAGGTTTTCAAGTCTCTGAGTAAACATTGGGCACTTCTCAAAGGGATTCCAGGAATTGATAACATGATCACTGAAAAACCATCTATGACATTCAGACGCAGTAGAACGATTAGGGATGTATTATGACCTAGCTATACCCTACAGGAGATCATTAAACAACACTCATGGTTAAGTAAACCCACTGGATTTTATGTATGCAGCACATGTAATATCTGTCACTTGGGATGTAATAAAACATCAACGTTTAGTTATAATAGCAATGCTAAACATAAGATTGTACACTTCATCAACTGTCTTACTACCTTCGTGGTCTATGTCATTATTTGTGGCTGTGGTAAAATCTATGTAGGCAGCACAACTAGACAACTGAAGATTCGAATACAGGAACACCGCAGAGCTGCTTTAAATGGGGACCTTTCATATGCCCTTGTCTCGCATGAGTGTACAGTGGGTGTGGACCGGGCTCGGTTCAAATTCCATGGTATTGATACCGTTACAAGTAATAGTAGGGGTGGAGACAGGGCACTCATGTTGAGACAATTGGAGGCTAGATGGATTTGTACTTTACGTTCTTCAACCCAGGGCCTTAATACTGACAGGGAATTACATAATTTTCTCTAAACAATACGTGGCCTTAGCCAATATAACGTAAGGTCTCCAATTGCTGTTCCTATGTGTATATCGTTGATCAGAGTTAGACAACTGTTTTAACCCCTTCGGTGCTCATGACGGAATGGTTCCGTCATGACCCACGGTTGAGCTGTGCTCATGACGGAACCATTCCGTCATGACCACGCCCGCGCAAGATTCCGTCAGCACAGCGGCGGAATCTGCGCAGCATCGAAGGGGTTAAGGTCCTTTCTTTGTCATTGTTGACTTGTGTGGCCTTTACATCTTCTCCTGTTCATCTTCATACATGCACATTCATTATACTGTTTGTAACATGATTTTCTGATATTGGGTGTGTAATTTAAGCATCGATTGTGTGGAAAACATGTTCTAATGCCACACTGTATTGTACCCCATGAGTTTTGCGTTTTCAGTTTACATCTATTTGGCTGTTTAGCTTTGACGCAGACATCATGGTGGGTTCCATAACTTGTTGCAATGACTATTTATATTATCCCTAATGCATTGTGCTTTGCTGTTTTCTTGAACTAATATATGATAGTAGCTCCTGCTCTCAATCATTCCACTAATTTTGATCACTGTCCAATATAATGCCTTAAAGAATTATTAACAACAGTGTCTGACGTAACGCTTCTGCTGATTTTTTTCTTTGTGTCTCCTCTATTTTCACGCATACTTTACTACGACTAGCTACTCTTTCTTTTCTTTTGGTGGCGAGTAGTTCGTGTTTTGCTTCTGTTTGATTGCATCATTTACAGTAAGACGTTTATTGTACTGCCAATATTGTTTCCTTACTAAGGAATGAGGAATGTGTGAGTATGTGGTATCTCGCCTTCTCATTCGCATAGTATTAATTAAAAATGTAATTATTTTTAAAATTTCATGTCATTTGTATGTCAGATGACAGTTTTTTGTCGTTCTAATAATGTTCTATGCTTTCAACATTTTGCACCTATTACCCGGTGCTTTTGAATGTATTGCTGATTAATAGATGGTGACCAACTCTTAATGCGGACATGGAACCGGAAGTATGGTTCTGTTAGCGATTTCGGTTTTTGCTCTAGTTGTTTTTTCTCTATTTGCTTATGCTTTTGATCCCGGAAGTGCTTTGTCAAAATTACTTCCTGGTTGGCGGTCCGGTGATTGCTGATGCTTTAAATAGCTTTTTAGCGGCAAATTACACTTTTCGTTGTTTACCAGGCTTGGTACGGGACGCCACTTACGGAAATGGCTCCGGACAGCCTGTTTGGATGTGGCTAATACCGACATTCAGTAAGTAGCATTGTCACGGGGTCGCCCCGGAAAAACAAGGAAAGGAGAGGCACGGGAGCGCGGGGACCCCTGTGACCTCGGAACAGCATTTACATTGCCGGTGCCCTGTCTTTTCCCCACAGCCCCATGCGTGGGATTTAGACGTCAACAAACATGAAGAACCGCTGAATTGGACGGACCCCTTTAAAACTCCCGGGAGTGCTGTGGACCCCGCCCCCAACTACCTCGTGACTTTCCCTCGACCACTGAAAAGAGAGCAGGAAGGCAGCGTCAAAAACAACGCTCTAGGAAGAGAAGCAGACGCGGAGGAGAACGCACTGAGCACCGAGGAGCCGGAGGGCCTACAGGACGCCGCAACAGACGAAGACTCGAGGAAACCCCGGGACGTCGGGTCGGACGAAGACGGAGGAAGAAAGCCAGGAGGCCAACCAGAAGGCGCTTCGCCCAGCCACGTACCTGGAGGAGCGTGGCTCACCCAGGTACGCGGGCGTATGGCAGGGTGGTTTGGGAGGCGGGAGAAGGTTTAGAGGACTCTCCCCTCTTTTTCTCCTTCAAAGCCTGGTATCTCACTGCACCTTCCTTAAGTCGAGCACCGGTGTCCCTCACGCCCTTTCCCAACAGAAGAAATCAAAACACGCAATTACAAGTGCATTTCTTGTCTCCCTTGCTTTTCATACCTCAACAACGTCCCCACCTCGGGGAACAAGACAAGAGGAGCCGCCGAGCCTAGAAGCAGCGTTCCGAAAAGCCCAAGGACGCACAGAGGAGGAATAATCGTTCGGAGCATTTGTTTTTCATTTGTGTAAACCTGACTGTGCCTTCGGGAGTGCTTAAAAACAAAAGACTCATGGAAAGAGAAATAAAGTCAGCTTTATTGCAATTCCAGCCTGCCTCTGAGTATTCTGCCCCTCGACCTGTCCTTACCTCTTCACAAGTGGTGGAGAATGCAGGCACTGTAACCATTAGCACCGAAATAATGGAAGCTGTCATCCAACATCTCATCAAAGGACAAGATGAACTTAAATGGGCGGTTGAGCGGCAGATGGCTTCGGCCCCGGCTGATAGAGACGTCTTCAAAGATTCCTTCGCTGCACAACTAGACCACTTATTGAAATCCTCCAGCGAAAAGGCGAGCCGAGGGATAGAGGTACCCCGATCCTTTCCCACCGGGCCGACGGGCATCGCCCTACAAAAATATACACCCGACTAAGACCCAGATGCTTACCTACTGAACTTTGAGAGGGCTGCGAGGGCCTGTAAGTGGCCAGTCGAACAATGGCCGTTTGTCTTGGCTCCCCTACTTACGGGGAACGCGCAGGCCGCATACCAGGTGGCAAACCCAAACCGGACCACCCCGTATGAGACCATTAAAACTGTCATCCTTGACCACCTTGGCATGGACAGTGAAGCCTACCGCGTCCGTTTTCGCAGGGAAAAGGGGCACCCGGGAGAGAACCCTAAAACCCTCTTCTACCGTCTGAAAAATGAAGCAGAGAAATGGCTTCGCTCACAAGAAAGTACGAAAGAGGAAATATTGGATAAAATTTATTTGGAACAATTTTTAGAGGCCCTACCCTACAATACACAAAGGTGGCTCCGCCAACACTCGGGTCTTACCACTACGGATGCTATTGATATGGCCTCCACGTTTGCCCGAGCCCAGCCACGGATACTCCAACATGAAACTGAGCGAGGGACACGTCCCCAAAGTCAAAAGACAGAAAGAAGAGCGATAAAAACTACTCAGGAGACTATACGAATAGTCCCCCGCCGCACTGAAGCAGTACCACCAAAGGGGCCTCAGTGCTACGAATGTGGAGACTGGGGTCACATTGCTAGAGCTTGCCCCAAGAGAAGACCCCAAGAAGAACCAATGGAGATCGGGTATTTACCGAAGACGGTGTTATATACAGCCGAGCTGGGAAACGCATTTTACGTGAGTGTCCTGGTGAACGGACTGTCAGTAAGAGCCTTACTAGATTCCGGGTGTAGGCAGTCAGTGATACAAAGGGAATTGGTGAAGCAGAACCAGATATTGCCAGAAGAACAGGTACACATTAGATGCGTCCACGGAGACATTAAACCCTACCCTGTAGCCCTTTTGGAAATAACATATCCTGGAAAAAATCCACACTCCATCCGGGTTGGGGTAATGGCAGGCCTACCTGAAGCCTTGATAATAGGAACAGATAATCAAGAATTCCTAGAACAGTTTCGGCACCTCCTCCAAGCACAGGCCACAAACCCGGATGGAACCAGGGTAGGGCCAACAGTCACACACGCCTTACTCACCCCAGAACCCTGGCTTCTGGACAGAAGCTTTAAATTTGCCCAACTCAATTGTGACACGCTGCGTAACGCCTGGGAGACTGCCCACAGACGACATAATGACGATACGCCATCCTACCCCTATTTTTTTATCGATAAAGAAATGTTGTATAGAAAACCTTCACCAGAGGATGAGGCTCAGTTGTTGGTACCTAGGGCCTTTCGACCACAGATAATGTTTTTTTCCCACTCCCACCTAACCGCTGGGCATACAGGTGTGGAAAAAACCTTAAAGAACGTGTTAAGACATTTTTACTGGCCAGGGATATACCATGAGTTGAAACAATACTGCCAGGAGTGTGCCACGTGCCAAAAACGCAACCCCTATCAACCACCCCATGTATCGTTACAACCTCTCCCGATTATTGGTACTCCATTCACTAGGGTAGGGATGGATATAATAGGTCCTCTCCCCAAGACCAGGAAAGGGCATGAATATGTACTCGTTGTGGTTGACTATGCCACACGTTACCCTGAAGTTCCCTTGAAAGCCACGACAACCCAAAATATAGCCAATTGCCTGGTGGACTTGTTTGCGAGAGTGGGGTTTCCCAAAGAGATTCTCACGGATCAGGGAACCACTTTCATGTCCAGGACTATGAAAGAGGTCTGTACCCTCCTCGATCTGTCCCACATACGTACCTCGGTTTACCATCCCCAAACCGATGGCTTGGTTGAGAGGTACAATGTGACTTTGAAACTCATCCTAACAAAAATGCTTCAGGTAGAGGGAAGGGACTGGGACCGCCTCCTACCCCTCGCTCTCTATGTTATCCGGAGTCGATACCAGAGTAGTCTCGGTTGTTCGTCCTTCGAGCTACTCTATGGACGTCAACCCCGATCACTACTAGACATGACAAAGGAAGCATGGGAACGGGAAGAGGAGATAGGCACCAAAGAAATGCTTGAGTATACTCGGGATCTCAAGACCCGATTGGGGAAATTGCGAGATCTGGCATACTCCCATCTAGAAAAAAAACAAAGCGAACAAGCGTACCACTATAACAAAGGGAAAAAGTGGAGAGTACTGAAGGTAGGAGACTGGGTGCTAGTCATGATGCCGTCTTCCAGCTGCAAGTTTAAAGCAGATAAACTGGGACCCTATAAGGTCGTAGGAACAGTAGGGAACACCAGCTACAAACTACAAATGAAGCCAAACAGAGTGCAAACCTACCACATTAACCTTCTTCGGAAGTGGTTAGGCCCTCTTCCCCGTACGGTGGGCTTTACCTTACCCACTCACAGAACACTATAGAGCAACTTGTAGTCAATGAAGAGCTAGATGTTACCCACCGGGAAAAGCTCAACGTCCTCCTGCAGAAATATGTCCTTCTTTTTTCAGACCTACCCGGTGGAACTACCCTAGCAGAGCATAGGATACACACTCGTCCTGGACAAGTGGTTAATAAAAGGCCTTATAGAATACCAGCTGCCAGACGGGAAGCCGTACAAAAGGAGGTACGTGACATGATACAGATGGGGGTCATACAACCCTCCAGAAGCGAATGGAACTCACCGATAGTAATGGCCCCAAAACCCGATGGCTCCATTTGCTTCTGCATGGACTTTAGGGCCCTCAATGAGATTTCCAAATTTGACTCATGCCCCATACCAAGGGTGGATGACTTAATTGAGAAGCTAGGGGAGGCCCAATTTATTACAACATTCGACCTTACCAAGGGATATTGGCAGGTCCCCTTGCATCCGTCAGACAGAGAAAAGACCGCCTTCTCCACACCGGACGGGCTGTATGAGTTTCTAGTGCTTCCCTTTGGGCTTCATGGAGCGCCTGCAACATTTCAACGCCTCATGAATGAGGTGCTGAAAGACGTACGACACTGTGCCTCGGCATACTTAGACGACATAGTTGTGTTTAGCTCAACATGGGAAGAACACCTGCAGCACCTAGACCTAGTATTGAGCGCATTGCAGGAGGCGGGTTTACATATCAATTCAAAAAAATCTCGGGTGGGTTACCAATCAGTCAAATATCTAGGATACGTGTTAGGACACGGGTTGATAGCCCCTCAAGAAGAAAAGGTTAGGGCTATCCGGGAGACACCCTTTCCTAGCACCAAAGGGGAGGTCCGAGCCTTCCTAGGCCTCCTTGGATACTATAGGCGGTTTATACCCTTATATTCGGAGATAGCCGGACCCCTCACTGATATTCTAAAGAAGGACGTAAAGAACAAAGCCCTCCAGCAGCCCTCTGATACCATAAAAAGAGCCTTCGAAAACCTCAAACACGCCATCACTACTAGCCCTGTCCTAGTTTCACCCGACTTTTCACGTCCCTTCCTGTTACAAACAGATGCATCCGGGTGTGGGATTGGAGCAGTACTGTCTCAAATATCACGTGAGGGGATAGAACATCCCGTTCTCTTCATAAGTCGAAAGCTGTTCCCCAGAGAACTGAAGTATCCCACGATTGAAAAAGAGTGCCTAGCTGTGAAATGGGCTATAGACAAATTAAGATACTATCTGGAAGCGACCCATTTCACTCTGTATACAGACCATGCCCCCCTACAATGGTTAAGCAGGAACCGAGGACACAACCCTAGAGTGTTAAGATGGTTTCTGACCCTCCAGCCCTTCTCATTTACCATCAAACACAAAAAGGGCATTGAGAATGGTAATGCGGACTTCCTGTCCCGCATTCTACCTCTCCCCGAACAGGAGAATCCTAGGGGGAGGGAATGTCACGGGGTCGCCCCGGAAAAACAAGGAAAGGAGAGGCACGGGAGCGCGGGGACCCCTGTGACGTCGGAACAGCATTTACATTGCCGGTGCCCTGTCTTTTCCCCACAGCCCCATGCGTGGGATTTAGACGTCAACAAACATGAAGAACCGCTGAATTGGACGGACCCCTTTAAAACTCCCGGGAGTGCTGTGGACCCCGCCCCCAACTACCTCGTGACTTTCCCTTGACCACTGAAAAGAGAGCAGGAAGGCAGCGTCAATAACAACGCTCTAGGAAGAGAAGCAGACGCGGAGGAGAACGCACTGAGCACCGAGGAGCCGGAGGGCCTACAGGACGCCGCAACAGACGAAGACTCGAGGAAACCCTGGGACGTAGGGTCGGACGAAGACGGAGGAAGAAAGCCAGGAGGCCAACCGGAAGGCGCTTCGCCCAGCCACGTACCTGGAGGCGCGTGGCTCACCCAGGTACGCGGGCGTATGGCAGGGTGGTTTGGGAGGCGGGAGAAGGTTTAGATGACTCTCCCCTCTTTTTCTCCTTCAAAGCCTGGTATTTCACTGCACCTTCCTTAAGTCTAGCACCGGTGTCCCTCACGCCCTTTCCCAACAGAAGAAATCAAAACACGCAATTACAAGTGCATTTCTTGTCTCCCTTGCTTTTCATACCTCAACAACGTCTCCACCTTGGGGAACGAGACAAGAGGAGCCGCCGAGCCTAGAAGCAGCGTTCCGAAAAGCCCAAGGACGCACAGAGGAGGAATAATCGTTCGGAGCATTTGTTTTTCATTTGTGTGAACCTGACTGTGCCTTCGGGAGTGCTTAAAAACAAAAGACTCGTGGAAAGAGAAATAAAGTCAGCTTTATTGCAATTCCAGCCTGCCTCTGAGTATTCTGCCCCTCGACCTGTCCTTACCTCTTCACAAGTATGTACGCAGTTTGTACATTTCGATGATTGGTCTCGACAACCCTTCGGATCATTCCGAATTGGCTACCGAGTTGTGTATTAAGTAGTAATGACTGACACAGGCACTCTGGTGGTGCCGCTTTGATAGGTGTGCGGCTTAACTCGTAATGATCAGTTTTTACGAATCCCCCGTTACTTGTTAAGAATTGCTGTGTGGCATAGAAGTTAATACAATAGACGGGGGTCATCTGTTGGTCGCGGTTGGGTGTTCCTTACACTTGGGTTGTGGTTCTTTTTGTTGTTTGTATATTGGTGGCTTATGTCCACCATTTGCTGTAACGTTCGTGTTATATTTTCGTTCTTTTTTTCGTTTGGATGCAATGTGGCGTTTCTTTTATCGTCCACACATGTAAGAGTTATCACTTACGTTAGGTCGGATTTCATTATAATCTTATTCGACACTTACACATATAGTGTGGTTCTATGGAACTACTTGCTCTGATATACATATGGTATATTAGGGATCTTATCGGCTTGTGCTTCCTAATAGTTGTCCTTTTTAGTATCGTTTTTTGTGAAGTTCGGCCTCAGAGGTTGGCAACCTTTTCTTCCTTTTTCCTGTTTTTCTCTGTTTTTAAACGATTTTTCCTGAAGTCATGGGTTTAGGATATTTCAGTAGAGTGATATGCACCCCATGGGAGTTTCTTTGAATGAGAAGGGCGGAATGTTTTGCTTGCAACGATTTTTTGTTCTTCTTTTTGCTTTGTTTGTTTTTAAATATGGTCTTCTATTGTATGCCACTACAGCCCTGAAGAAGCCCATGTTTGGGCGAAACGCGTTGACTGGTTGTTTTTACGAAGTTCAACAAGAAAAATAAAAGACGGAAGATACAAAACATTTATATGTGATTTGTTTTGTGCTGTACCTGACTCATCTGTGTTATCATATTGCCTCTCATTCAATCCATGTTCAAGTATTTATTTACGTTCTACAAGCAGCAGAACGTTTGAGGTGGGCAATATTGCATATTGCTAGTGACTGATTCTGGTGGTGCAGTCTCCTTTGACCCGGCTAATTTCCTTTTTCTTTCTATGTATCCTGAATAAAGGATGGAAGAGCTTTCACGTGGCTTTGCAGGAAGAAGTCTATATAAATTGACACATTTTCAAGCAGGTTTTGTTTGGCGGAGATTATAGGCCTTCCCAGCGAGTTTGTGATGTCTTTATGTACCTTTCGGTATAAAATAAATTACTGGTGTAATACGATGATCATTCTTCATGCATCGATATTCCTCCTGATTTATAAGGCCTGCACTTTTCCAGGCCAGGAGTTTGGTAAACAGTTCATTTTGTGCTGCCAGCATAGCTTGTTTGTTTCCCAATCTGTAACAGTTGCGGTCATTAACCCCTTGTATTCCCATGACGAGCTGGACTCGTCATGGAGCACAGTCGCGCTGTGCCCATGACGAGTCCAGCTCGTCATGTGGCATAACCTGGGGAATCCCTCTGATGCGGGCACCAGAGGGATTCCCTTTCATGCAAAACAGCCTCGGGAGCTGGGGAAGAGCTTCCCCAGCTCCCGAGGCCCCCCCCCTCCTTTCACTGTAATGACGATCGGCGCGTACGTCGCGCCGACGTCATTACAGTGAAAGTGAAACTGAAATGAGCAAAGAGGCTCATTTCAGTTTCACTTTCTACGTGCTCAGGGGGCTATCTCAGCCCCCTGAGCACGTAGAAAGACGGGAGGGGTATCGTTGGAAAGGGGAGAATCTCCCCTTTCCAATGGTACCCCTCCCCAGTGGATCCCTGCTTTGGGATCGCCACAGGAGGGCGATCCCCAAGCAGGGATCCACCCACTAGACACCAGGGAGGGGGAGCGGCCCCTTGGGCAAGAGCCTTTGCTGCCCCCAAATATTTTGGGCATTTTTTAGTCTTTTCCCCCTCTTGGGGGGCAAAAAGCCCACTAGACACCAGGGAATTTTATAAAAAACACCAATAGGGGTGGGGGCTGCCCAAAACGGGCAGGCCCATGCCCCCACCCCACCCCCCGATAATCACAGTCTTTCTACCCCCCCCCCCGGAGGGCAGATGGGGCATTGGCCCCTAATCTGCCCCTTCGGGGGGGCAGAAAGCCCACTATACACCAGGGATTTTTTTCCAGTTCTTTTAGGGTGGGGGCTGGCACGCCAATGCCCCCATCCACCCACCACCATTACACCTTTCTGCCCCCCCTGGGGGGCAGATGGGGCATTGGCCCCCAATCTGCCCCCCCCCCCCGGGGGGGGGGGCAAAAAGACCACTAGACACTAGGGAATTTCCCAAAAAAATAAAAATAGGGGTGGCAGCTGCCCAAAACGGGCAGGCCCATGCCCCCACCCCACCCCCCAATTATTACAGTCTTTCTGCCCCCCCCGGGGGGCAGATGGGGCATTGGCCCCTAATCTGCCCCTTCGGGGGGGGCAAAAAGCCCACTAAACACAAATTGTTTTTTTTAGCGCAATTGTTTTTAGGGTGTGGGCTGCCCGAAACGGGCACGCCTATGCCCACACCCACCCGCCACCATTACAGCCTTTCTGCCCACCCTGGGGGGCAGATGGGGCATTGGCCCCCAATCTGCCCCCCGGGGGGCAAAAAGACCACTAGACACCAGGGAATTTACCCAAAAAATAAAAACAGGGGTGGGGGCTGCCCAAAACGGGCAGGCCCATGCCCCCACCCCCCAATTATTACAGTCTTTCTGCCCCCCCGGGGGGCAGATGGGGCATTGGCCCCTAATCTGCCCCTTCGGGGGGGGGGGGGGCAGAAAGCCCACTAAACACCAGGGATTTTTTTTTTGCGCAAATGTTTTTAGGGTGTGGGCTGCCCGAAATGGGCACGCCAATGCCCCCACCCTCCCTCCCACAAAAATGACAGTCTATCTGCCCCCCAGGAGGCAGATGGGAGCTGTAGCCCCCAATCTGGCGCCCCCTGGGGGCGCTGAATGCCCACTAGAAACCATGGATTTTTTTGTTTTATTAGTGTAGGGGTAGGGGCTCCCCAAAATGGGCATGACAATACCCCACCCCACCCCCAGAGAAATTCCAGTCTTTCTGCCCCCCCGGGAAGGCAGATGGTGGTAGTGGCCCCTGATCTGCCCCCTGGGGGGGCAGAAAACCCACTAGGCGCCAGCGAGTACGCAGGCTTTTTTTATGCGTGGGGGCTGCCCAAAATGGTCATACAAGTGCCCCAAACCCCACAAAAAATAGCCACAGTCTTTCTGCCCCTTTAGGGGCATATCAGGATGAAACCCCCTTCTCCGATTCCCCCCCAGGGCGGCAGAAAGCCCACCGGGCTCCGAATTTTTTTTAGCAATGTGCATACCTGTGGATTTTGGGCCCTAGCGCAGTTGGCACGTAGGCAAACCTAGCAAACCTGTACATTCTTTAAAACTAGACACCAAGGGAAATCCTGGATGGGGTGACTTCACTGGCTCTCACCAGGTTCTGTTACCCAGAATCCATTGCAAACCTAAAAATGTGTCCAAAATAACACATTTTCCTCACATTTCTCTGGTGGAAAGTTCTGAAATCTGCGTGGGTCCACAAAATTCCACCCACCCTGCGTTCCCCAAAGTCTTCAGAGAAAAATGGTACCTCACTTGCGTGGGTAGGCCTAGTGCCCGCGTCAGGCAAGGGCCCAAAACCTATTGAGGAGACATCAAAATTACCTATCACAAAACAACCTGGTTTTGCAACGGGGGTCCTATGAGTTTTTGGCCCCGGGCTTGGCGGCCACCTAGGGGAACCTACCAAACCCACACATTTCTGAAAACTAGACACCTGGGGATTCCAGGGAAGTATGGCTTGCGTGGATCCCCCAACGTTTCCTTACCCAGAATGCCCTGCAAACCTCAAATTTAGCTGAAAAATTCACCTTTTTCACATATTTTTGTGTGGGAAAGTTGTAGCATCACCGGGCTGACACAAATTTCCTACCACCCAGCGTTCCCCCGGGTCTCCCGATAAAAACGGTGCCTCACTCGTGTGGGAGGCCCAAGTACCCGCGACAGGCAAGGGTCCAAAACGTATTGAGGCGACATGAAAATTGCCTACCTCAAAACGACCTGGTTTTGCAAGGGGGTCACCTGGGTTTTTGGCCCGGTGCTCGGCGGCCACCTAGGGGAACCTACCAAACCCACGCATTTCTGAAAACTAGACACCCGGGGGATTCCAGGGAGGTATGGCTTGCATGGATCCCCCAACGTTTCCTTACCCAGAATACCTTACCCAGGTGACCCCCCTTGCAAAACCAGGTAGTTTTGAGGTAGGCAATTTTCATGTCTCCTCAATACGTTTTGGGCCCTTGCCTGTCGCGGGTACTTGGGCCTCCCACATGAGTGAGGCACCGTTTTTATCGGGAGACCCGGGGGAACGCTGAGTGGTAGGAAATTTGTGTCAGCCCGGTGATGCCACAACTTCCCACACAAAAATGTGTGAAAAAGGTGATTTTTTCAGCTAAATTTGAGGTTTGCAGGGCATTCTGGGTAAGGAAACGTTGGGGGATCCACGCAAGCCATACCTCCCTGGAATCCCCCGGGTGTTTAGTTTTCAGAAATGTGTGGATTTGGTAGGTTTCCCTAGGTGCCGGCAGAGCTAGGGTTAAAAAACTACAGCTAGGCACTTTGCCAAAAAAGGTTCATTTTTCACTGCGAAATTGAGGTGTGTCAACGATGCGTTTTGCGCCGTTTCCTGTCGCGGGCACTAGGCCGACCCACACAAGTGAGGTACCATTTGTATCGGAAGACTTTGGGGAACACGGGGTGGGTGGAAATTTGTGGATCCACGCAGATTCCAGAACTTTCCACCACAGAAATGTGGGGAAAATGTGTTTTTTTTGGCAATTTTTTAGGTTTACAAGGGATTCTAGGTAACAGAACCTGGTGGGAGGCAGTCAAGTCACCCCATCCTGGATTCCCTGGGTGTCTAGTTTTCAAAAATGTATAGGTTTGCTAGGTTTCCCTAGGTTCCGGCAGAGCTATGGTTCAAAAACTACAGCTAGGCACTTTGCTAAAAAAGGGTCATTTTTCGCTGTGAAATTGAAGTGTGTTCTCGTTACGTTTTGCGCCGTTTCCTGTCACGGGCACTAGGCCGACCCACACAAGTGAGGTACCATTTTTCTCGGAAGACTTTGGGGAATGCGGGGTGGGTGGAAATTTGTGGATCCACGCAGATTCCAGAACTTTCCACCAGAGAAATGTGGGGAAAATGTGTTTTTATTGGCAATTTTTTAGGTTTGCAAGGGATTCTGGGTAACAGAACCTGGTGGGAGGCAGTCAAGTCACCCCATCCAGGATTCCCCTGGGTGTCTAGTTTTCAAAAATGTATAGGTTTGCTAGGTTTCCCTAGGTGCCGGCAGAGCTATGGTTAAAAAACTACAGCTAGGCATTTTGCCTAAAAAGGGTCATTTTTCGCTACAAAATTGAGGTGTGTCCACGTTACGTTTTATGCCGTTTCCTGTCGCGGGCACTAGGCTGACCCACACAAGTGAGGTACCATTTTTCTCGGAAGACTTTGGGGAACGCGGGGTGGGTGGAAATTTGTGGATCCACGCAGATTCCAGAACTTTCCACCAGAGAAATGTGGGGAAAATGCGTTTTTTGGCATTTTTTAGGTTTGCAAGGGATTCTGGGTAACAGAACCTGGTGGGAGGCAGTCAAGTCACCCCATCCTGGATTCCCCTGGGTGTCTAGTTTTCAAAAATGTATAGGTTTGCTAGGTTTCCCTAGGTGCCGGCAGAGCTATGGTTAAAAAACTACAGCTAGGCATTTTGCCTAAAAAGGGTCATTTTTCGCTACAAAATTGAGGTGTGTCCACGTTACGTTTTATGCCGTTTCCTGTCGCGGGCACTAGGCTGACCCACACAAGTGAGGTACCATTTTTCTCGGAAGACTTTGGGGAACGCGGGGTGGGTGGAAATTTGTGGATCCACGCAGATTCCAGAACTTTCCACCAGAGAAATGTGGGGAAAATGCGTTTTTTGGCATTTTTTAGGTTTGCAAGGGATTCTGGGTAACAGAACCTGGTGGGAGGCAGTCAAGTCACCCCATCCTGGATTCCCCTGGGTGTCTAGTTTTCAAAAATGTATAGGTTTGCTAGGTTTCCCTAGGTGCCGGCAGAGCTATAGTTCAAAAACTACAGCTAGTCACTTTGCTAAAAAAGGGTAATTTTGCATTGTGAAAATGTGGTGTGTTCACGTTGGGTTTTGAGCCATTTCCTGTCGTGGGCACTATGCCTACCCCTACAAGTGAGGTACCATTTTTATCGGGAGACTTAGGGTAATTCAGTTTTGTAAAGGAACTGTTATTACCTATTGACTTTCGATGCATTTCTGCCTTCCAAATGAAAGACATTGTGTAAAAAAGAAGTCATTCTAAAAAATGACTGATAATTCTCATGCTAGTATGAGTATTCCCAATTTCGGAAATGTGCAAATATCTACTGTTTCTAAACTCTATATTTTGTTCCCATTTCAGAAATACATAGGTGTCTTTCATACCGATTTTTCCATGTACACATTTTTACAGAATAATTACTATATACCCGGTACATAATAAAAAACCATTGCAAGTTGCTGCTCAGTTTTTGGCTCTGGGTTCGTCGGGTTCTTGGTGAACCTACAAGTCCTATATATCCCCACCACTAGAAATGTCCAGCGGATGTAACGGTATATTGCTTTCAAAGAGCTGTCAAAATTAGAAGAAGTTACAGGTGAAAACGTTGACACAAAAGGCGCTTTTTTCAACAAATTTTCAATTTTTCCTATATTTAACTGTTAGTTTCTATAAAGAAACCTTGATGGATCTAAAGAAATGACCCCTTGCTGAATTCAGAATTTTGTCTACTTCTCCAAAATGTATAGCTTTCCAGGATCCATTATTGCTTTTGTACCCATTTCTACCATTAACTGGATGGAGGTCGAAAGCACAAAAAATAGCAAAAATAGGCTATGTCCCAGAAAAATGCCAAAACTGTGTAAAAAATGTTGGGTTTCTGACAAAAGTCTGGTATCCCCTAAAAGCTGGGAAAATTGTGATTTCAGCCCCACAAACCCTTTTTTGATAACACTTGCTGGGAAAAACCCAGATGCTGTCATTTGCAGCCCGTTTTTCTCATTTTCCCAAAAAAAAACTAAATTTTGCTGTATTTTGGCTAATTTCTGTGACCCCTCCAGGGGAATCCACAAACCCTGAGTACCCTCAGAATCCCCATGATGTTGGAAGAAAAGGACGCAAATTTGGCGTGGATACCTTATGTGGTCAAAAAGTTACAGGGGCCTCAGCGCGCACTACCCCAAATAGCCAAAAAAGGGCGTGGCACAGGAGGGGGAAAAGGCCTGGCAGCGAAGGGGTTAAGTTGTAGTCAGATATTGTTGTTTGGGCCATATCACAACATTCCCACCTTTATCCGAGTTGCGCATCACTACCATGTCATTGTCACGTAGTTTTGTAATCAGTTGGTAATATTTATGCTGGTTCCTATAGCGTTTTCTATTACCAGTTGTTGTTTTGTAATTTAATTTCTTTATATCCGATGTTATTATCTCATTGAAGGTATCGATTGAGTCTCTTGGCATAATCTGTACAAATCTTGATTTAGGTTTGAAATCCGTCAGCAATGTAGTATTAACTCCATGTTGTTCCATAAGTGATTGTGTGGACTCCGATGGGATGAGATTCGATTCGTGGCTTTGTAGGGCTTGTAGATCGAAGCTGTTAACAATGTGGCATTGTTTTATGCATTTTTGCTTAACACTGGTGTGTTTGCTTTGCTTTGCTGTTGCAGGTGAAATTGTTTTAGTTTTAGCTTTCTTATAAATGTATAGGTGTCTGCCCTAGTTTGGGAATAGTCAAAGTTGCTTTCTGGATTGTATGAGAGTCCTAGTGCCAGTAGCCTTTCTTCTCTTAAAAAATTCAACTCTTCAGCGAGTGTTTGCTTTTGTTTGCACGGATCAAATCCTCCTGCCGCGCCTTGATTTTGCTCCATATCTGAGCCACTGTCAACTGCAGAACTTAAATCTGATAGTGAAGATACCTCCTGTGCTTCACGGCTGGAACCTACTGTACCTTCTCTTGGTGCCGTATGTCTTGCTCCCTTGTGTGATGCTTGTACTGCATCGTACTTCCGTGCGAAGGTGAACATTTGGCCATTGTCAAAATCTTGTTTGTCTCTCTGACATTTGTATGTTTTATGCTTTTTTATGATGTACCCTTCCTCTTTTTAGTCTGGAAATCATGTTTTCCCTAGGTATGGTCATGGCCCCGCCGCCTTCAATAACTGCAATTTGTTGGTTTAGTAGATCGATTTGCTTTTGCAGTTCAATCCTATCAATATGGCCGTATTTTATTAGAATTTCAACTAGGTTCCGGGATGCTGCCAGGTTGCTCTCAGCCCATTCCCGTAACATATCCGGGTTCGGATTTTCATAACTGGGTGCGAGCAAAATACGGAACCCGCGGGGAATCCTGCCCACTTCGAGATATTTTGTGAGGGACCTATGCTCCCACCACTTGGCTTGTTCAGCCTTCATTAATTTCTCAAAATTTCGTATAAAGTTGTTTAATGCCGATGACGTTCTTGCTTGTTTCGTCATTACTGCCTCGACTTACTGGCTGTATACTTGGAGTCTCTGTAAACATTTCTTCTGCTGCCTCCTCCCTGCCTCGTAGCACGTCGGCAGCCATTGTCAGCGCTTTATAAATAAGTGCAGGACTTTTGCAAATGCTGTGCTGGCCTTGCTAAGTACACCTCCCACCGTACCTTGCGTGTGTTTCGCCGGTGTCCTCCTCGTCTTCCGACTCGGATACTCCCGCTTTGCCACTATCAGTTGGTGTTATTCCTTTTCCGTCCGGGGGCTGCTATGACCTTCTCCTCACGAAGACCAGTACTTCTGGGTTTGGGCCCGAATTTAGCTTCCTGTCCTTGCGGCCAGATTGGGAGGGGGTCTGTTGTAACCAAGGAATCCGTCTTGGTATATATAAGAAGTAACCTTTTTCTTCCACAGTTCACTACCTCCAGAACCAGAAACCGGAACGGACTCCACTTATTTTGTGCTAATTCTTTTTTTATTTCATTTGCTTTGTGCGCTGTGCCACCATGGCGCATTTCGACCTGTGCAGGCCTTGATCACAAGACGCGCCTACAAGACTTCCCCATTTTTACAGTGCAAGTGCATAAAATGAATATAGAAAAAAGACTGTTGTGGTAAAATTGCATTATGCAAAATAGCAGCTCAGTATCACAATGTTAAAAACTTTTTGATCACAAAGGTGCTGACAGTGTGCAAATAAGCATATATATAATACTTTGTATAAACACAATAAATATATACTACACATCAATAAAACCATTCCTTTGTTTTTGCCTGTAACAGCTGAATGCTTCATACTAACTGCTTAATACAATTGTGCATATCCTGTAGGCTGAGGAATGCTTAATTCACGTTTGGTCAGCATTTACAACATTGCTTTAGAGAAATACTGCCCTTGTGGGCCTATGCTCAGCTGCTAAGACACATATAAAGTGTAAGGAAATTTCTCAGTGGGAATTAATGATAGTGTATACCCTGTGATTTGGCGTATGCTTCTACTCCGTAGAGTTTAGCTGACGCTTTTAAAGTGACGGTGCGAAAATGAATACTTATATATTCAAAATCCTATTGCTTAGGTTACACATTACTATATCTGGGAAAGTAATATGCGGGGCTCATGATAGCAGCAGAATTTTCCTATGTCACATGCCATTACCCCGCATGTTGTTACAACGCGAATGGCTTGTTGCAGAGCATAGAAGGTGTTGGATTTAACTCCAACACCTTCCCTACTGTTGTACACTGGAGTTGGAATAGTAAATTATACTATTTCAATTTTCAGTGCCCCCTGACAGCAAGTCGGGGTAAAGATTTTCGTTGTAACGGCATGCGGGGTAATGGCATGCGTTGTAACGTCATACAACCTATTAGGATTATGCCTTGGCGGAACTCGCAGAGTTTTACTCCACGGAATTCCGCAGAGTTACAAAAAAACTCCACAACATCTGCGGAATTCTGCCAATGGGCAAAAAATGTACGTCCGGCCATTTGCGCTGGTTTTTCATGCCAGTAGCGCATTCAGCACTGAAATAGTGCGGACGGTACCATGCAGTGCACAAGGGCACGTCCATTTTGTTTTGCCTGCTCCTGTTTCTCTCTCCTTGCTGTCTGCCTTTTCCTGTTTTCAAATTAATCCAACCCCATCTGATCTTCCCTATTCCCAATCCCAACTTTTCTCTACTTGTTTGTGTTGCTGCCACCTCGCACACATGCTGGCAGCAGGCCCAGAGAGGGGTATGCCCTGCAGGAACATCGGCTGCTCTGGGGAAGAGTGCAGCAGTGTGTGTGCTGCAGCAGCATTGCACGCGCCCAACAGCAGCTGACACACAGCTGGGCAGATATGCTTGACCGGGAGCAGGGCCTGCTGAGCATCGAGGTTGCGGGGTTTGGTGAGTAAATGATATTTTTGTTTTTAAAAAATTCAGTTTTTTCTTCAAGCGGCATAGTCAAAGGTAAGTTTATGTGATGGTTTTATATATATATATATATATATATATATATATATATAATTTTATTTCACAGAAAAAAACCAAAGGTTACTGGGACGTTAGAGTTAGGGTCAGATTTCACTCGTACAAAACCAGTGAAATTTGGCAGTTATAGTTACCTGAGCTAACTATAACTTATGCCCCCACAATGCACTGCTTATGACCTCACATATTTCGTCACTCCTGACATGGTCAGTGACATCACTGATGACACAATTCATCCAGTGAGTGTAAGTATTTTGTAAAAGTTTGAATGTTAAACATATATACTAAGGTACTACAAAATGTTAAGTAGTATACTAGGTATACTACTAATGAGTGATACTGCTTTTAATATACATCATGTGAGTGTCTGTGTGACTATATGTATCCTTGTGTGTATGGGTATGTGAGTGGCTATATGGGTGTATAAGTGGTTGTGTAAGTAGCTGTGTGTGAGTGAGTGAGATGCTGTGTGAGTGGCTGTATTGGTGAGTGGGTGTGTCAGTGGAGGTGTGTGTGGGTGAGTAATGGTGTAAGTGGTTCTATTAGTGGGTATGTAGTGACTGTATGGTTGAAGGAATGGCTTTATGAGTATGTGACCGGGTGTGTAAATGGCTGTATGGGTGAATGAGTGTCTGTTTCAGTAGGTGTTTCATTAAGTGACTGGGTGTGAGAGACTTTATTGAACAGTGAGTGTCTGCATGGGTGAGTACAGGAATGTGTGAGTGCTTGTATAAATGTATGAATGGATAGGTAAGTGGTTGTGTGAGCGAGTGCATGAGGGCTTCTATGGGTGAGTGGCTGTGTTGAGAGGCTGATTGGGTGAGTGAGTGGGTGTGTGACTGTAAGTAAATAAGTGAGTGTGTGAGTTGCTGTATGGTTGAGTGTGGTTATGTGGCTGGCTGTATGGGTGAGTAACTAGTTGTATGAGTGGCTGTATGGGTTAGTGAATGTTGTGTGAGTGGGTATACGAGTGAGTGACTTGGTGTGTGAGTGGCTCATATGAGTACTGGTGTAGGTCTGTGAATTGGTATGTCAGTGGTTGTACGGGTGTATGAATGGTTCTGTGGATGATGTAATTTGAGATGTCTTCAGTGATGTCACTGGCCATGTCATGAGTGATATATTATCTGAGGTCATAAGCACTGCATTGTGGGGGCGTAAGTCGTAGTTAGCTCAGGTACCTATAACATCCCTGTAACCTTTGGTTTTTTTCAGTGAATTTCTACGTTTTTTAAATGCTAAATCCTAACTATTATAGTTGGGAAATAGAATTAGTAACTTTGAGAATTATGCAGAAAACACCCAGTTTATATAATAATAGTATGACCCAGATAGATAGGCTACACATCTGCCTAAAAGAGGTGGCAACGTGGATTAAGAGGAACACTCTGAGATTTGGGAGTAAAAGAGTTTTTATGTTGCTCTCCTCGTAAAATCTCCTACTCATTGCTGAATATTTTCTGACCCTGTAGCAGTACTGCGAAAATCCAAATAGCCCAAATAGTAGAAATCTCTTGATTTCTAAGGAAGAAAAACTATCACTGGAAACACACATTAATTAAATAGCAGCTTCCTGTTATGGGCTGATGATAAACCTAAGAAAGATTGTTCCATTACTTCCACAGCCTGCAAGGAAGCTGGTGGTACAATGCACAATCTTTTTTTCCCCACAACATATTTGATTGAATTTTGGTACCATAGAGACCGGAGTAACCCAGAGAGATGGAGACATACATGTAGATTTTAAAAAAACATCAATAATTCCAATATTCTCTCCAATTATGTCTACAGTACATATGAGGAAACCAAAACGAGCATCAACGGAACTGTATAAAACATTGCGCATCCATACAATGTGTTCCAGACCCTGTTCCCTCCAGACATACCCTTTAATTAGAGGCCCTGACCTGGTGTGTATTATCTTAATCTTGCCCGTATGCCAAAATGTCGTCCTCCAAACGTTGGCCAAGTATAATGTGGGATTCCAGTGATAAGCCTCTGAAATCAGCCCATCTTTGCCATATTTTGGTGTGTTTTTGTGGGCATCCCTGTGCCGTGAAAATTGGGAGTTCCAGACTCGTATTGAAGTCTATACCCTTCTTCCAGGCACCCATGTGGTGTGGAGTATCCGCTTTCCATAGACTTGGTATGTCACGTTTGGCTAGTGTAAGGCCCAGGAAGAGTAGGTGTTGTTGATCTAGTGCCACGCAGGTCCATATTGTATGTAGGAATGTACCTTCGTCTTGTTGGCAACGTAAGCCCTGTGGGGATATAATCAGCCCCGTGCTCCGTAGCCTGTATCTGGCATATTACACCCTATGAAGATATTTGAATTGTATGAGTCTTAGGCGGGTGGAGATTGCTGCCCCTCTGAGTGACTCTAATGCTTCTGTCCAATCGTCATCAATTGAGCCCAAGTCCATTGCCCATGCTGCCCTCAGAGTATCCAGGGTACTGGGGTTGTTCGTGATCAGGGATTGGTAGATTTTCGTAATTTGGTGTTCTCCAAGATCCCCCATCAGGATTTGGGCTCCAGCGGGCTAAATTTGGGAATAGTGGTTGTCTCGAATGTATGGGTGTAGAGCATATCATAATTGTAAGTACTTATAAAATTGAGTGTGGGGCATGGAGAATTCCGCTTAGAGTTCCTGAAAGGATTTGAGCATGGGACCCTTCATAACGTCCCCAAAGGGGGAGATCCCGATTTGATCCTACTGTGTGAATCCCTGAAGGTCCGCCACTTGGGGTAGTAGGTGTTTTTGCCATAGTGTGGTTTCTCTAGTAATACGATTCCACCAGCCCATCCAGCGGAGAGACTGTCACCGGACAAGAATCATGACCCTTGTTGCAGGGGGAAGATCTTGTGGGTCTGATCTATTGCATTGGTATGTGTATAGGGAGGGGTCACCCATATTCCATTGTTCCACTCTATATGCAGGGTCGTTTCTGGAGCCATACCACCATTCGTTCAGGATCTGTAGATGTGCTGCTGCGTGACATGATTGTATATCTGTAGCGGCAGAATGTGGATTGGAAGCAGGTGCAAAGGGCTACTCGTGCTATGCTATCTCCCCATAGGAACTTACCCAGTATTGTGCTGATTTGTGGAAACCATGTCGGTGGAATTGGGTATGGGTGGGATTGTAGTTGGTATAATAGGCAGAGAAGGGATACCATCGTGAAGATGGCTGGTCTTCTGTAGAGTGATAAGGGGAGATTGAACCAGGAACGCACCTCTGCTTTCACACGATCTGTTATGGCGCCTAAGTTTCTATTCCATGAGACAGATTTAGCATCTGATAAATAGACAAAGAGATATTGTAGAGCAGCGGTACTCAAAGTACGGCCCGCGGGCCAATTGCGGCCCGCCAGCCCTTTCCATGCGGCCCTCGTGTAAAACAACAGACGGCAATCAACTGCAATTCCGCCTGTTGTTATTCCTCGGGGGCCGCATTCACTGGGTAAAGAAGCATCCGCAAAACCAGTGCCTCGCAAGCAGAGGCGCAACTAGAGCTAAATTTCGGCGGCGTGGGGAGGGGGGGGGGGGCTTGAAGCTTTAGGCAGAGTGGAGCTGATTTCGGGGGAGGGGGGCTGTTAAGCAATAGGCAGAGTGGCGCTGCAGGGCCTCTTAGAAGGGGTGAAACAGCGAGGCCTCATTAACATGCAAATGGTCTTTTAAAGGCCTGTGAAGTGCTCGGGTGCGGCTGTGTGTGCGCAGCGAGGCTGTCTCATCCCGGGCTGACACACGCGACGGGGGGAGGGGGGGGGCTGAAGCCCTTTGAGTCCAATGGGTGTTGCGCGCCTGATGGCCTGTGTTACCCAAGCAACCTCTCGCAGATCCTCTGCCCTTAAAACTCGATGGGAGATAAGACGAGTGAACAGCAACGCAAGGACCTGCTTTTTCAGCAGTCTCTCCTCTGCGGGCCGCACACCACCGTAGGCATCTCTTATGCCTCTCACCAGGGCCCACGAGCCTCGATTTGCTCCTACCCCTCTGTGGCGAACAGGCTAGCATCGATGGTGCTGCCCTACCTGCGGCCTCACAATGCGGCCTCCCCAAACCCACCCAAGCCCGGGAAGCTGTCTCATCCCGAGCTGGGAGACAGCGAGAGGGAGGGAGACAGCGAGAGGGAGGGAGACAGCGAGAGGGAGGGAGACAGCGAGAGGGAGGGAGACAGGGAGGGAGACAGCGAGAGGGAGGGAGACAGCGAGAGGGAGGGAGACAGCGAGAGGGAGGGAGACAGAGGGAGGGAGAGAGGGAGGGAGAGAGAGGGGGGGGGAGACAGGGTGACAGAAAGAGGGAGACAGGGAGACAGAGAGGGAGACAGGGAGAGAGAGAGGGAGACAAAGGGAGGGAGATGGAGGGAGACAGAGGGAGACAGAGGGAGGGAGACAAAGGGAGGGAGACAGAGGGAGGGGGAGACAGAGAGAGGGGGAGACAGAGAGAGGGGGAGACAGAGAGGGAGACAGAGAGTGAGGGAGGGAGACAGAGAGGGAGGGAGACAAAGGGACACAGACAGAGGGAGACAGAGAGAGAGAGTGAGACCGGGAGAGAGAGAGTCCCTGTTTGGCAGTATGTCGTATGACCAAATGGGCTGCTCTATATGAGACAGCACGTTGCGTACGATATACTGCCAAACAAGGACTCGGGGAACTTTCATTCGCATACTACTGACTGTGTGAGCCTCTGAGGAAGAGAGTCATCGAAACGCGTCGGGCTCAGTCAGGTGTGAATAATTACAGGCAAGCGCGACGAACCATACCTAATAAAAGCTTGTGGGGAAAAGCAGCTTGTGTTCAAGTGCGGTTCTTCTGATGGACAAATCCCCAATGAACTGTATACATATGTGTGTGTGTGTATGCTGGGTCTGGTGGCTCAGTGGACGAATGCGTCCGCTGCAGGGGTCTGTGTTCAACCTCATGGTCAGTTTTTTTTAGTTGCTCTAGCCCCGCCCCCTCCACCACTGACCCCGCCCCCACAGGTGCGGCCCTCGGACACAAACCACACTGTAAATTTGGCCCCCGAGAGAAAGTTTGTGAGTACCCCTGTTGTAGAGCATCAGTTGCTATTGTCAGTTCTTCTAACCTGCGTCCACTCCCCAGGATCCCCCTCAATGCCCAGATGGATGATTTCCGCATATGTGTAGGCCTGACGTCTCGCCAAATATACGCATAATTTGAAGGAGTCTTGGGCCAGATCTGTCAAGAAGAAGAGGGCATCACTGCTTATGGAGCTAAGCGGTCTGATATCTCCGGCGTCCACTCAAAACCCCGCACTATGGCGCTGCGCCGTACCCATGTGGCCAGTGGTTCTATGGCAAGGGCGAATAAGAAGGGGGACAGAGGGCATCCTTGCCTGGTGCCTCGTCCTATTGGGCATTGATTTGACGCTGCGCCCACCACCCGAAAGCTTTAAGGGCTGTGTATAGTAAACGTACACGAGCTGTGAATTTGGGGCCTATATTCAAGTGTTTTACCAGTATAAACATATATGTTCAGTTGACAGAATCAAATGCTTTGTCAATATCTGCAAGGAACAAAACTGGGGATCGGTCTAATCGATCCGCTGCAGCAATTGCATTGTGTGCACAAAGTATATTGTGTTGCGTTGCTCTTTGTGTCATTAAGCCGGCTTGGTCTGGATGAATTAGGTCAACCAGGTGAGGTATTAATCTATTCGCTAGCACTTTTGCCAATAGCTTGGCTTCTAGATTTAACAGTGAGATTGGCCTCTATGATGAACAGAGTTCAGGTGGGCGTCCGGGCTTTGGGAAGACTACAATTTCTGCATGTCTCCAGTCAGGTGGCATGCATCTGTCTTTCAGAGCACAACTGAGTGTAGCCAGGTATCGGGGTCCTAGTATAGACATAAACGCTTTGAAGAACTCACAGGGAAACCCCTTGGGCGCTGGTGCTTTCCCAGATGCCATTTCCTAGATGGCCAAGCTTAGTTCGTGAAGTGTAATCGGGGCTTCCAGGGACTCTTGCTCCTCGTCTGAGAGTTCTAAGTACAAAAAATAAATGGAAAGTAGGGCTCGATATCTATAATCTTTTATAATAGGGGACTATCAATTCTCCTTTAGTAGGGACGATGTCCTGTAATTCAATATCGTACTTAAAAGAGGCAACGATCACATACCATTGAAAACATGTGCGTAATAAGTAATTCCTTTTCACCCAATAAGTCAAAACAAGAAATGAGCGTCGGCACACTATAAAAGAGGAGTCCGATGAAATTAGTGGGATGAATTTCGAAAATGTATTTTGCCTGACACAATCTTGAAATTCAGGTTCAGGACTAAGTAGAACCGATTGTGCTTTATATGACTACCTCAGAGTGTACTTCCTGTACTGAATAGGTGGACACTCCTTTCTTGTTTTGACTTATTGGGTGAAAAGGAATTACTTATTGCGTATTATTTGTATGAATATTGTCTGTTTTTCCTTGTGTCTTGGATATAACTGTTGTATATATGTGTTTATATATGTGTATATTGTATGTTTGAAAATAGTGTGATAAAACAGGATGAAGAATCTCCCAGGATTACTATAATTAAAATATGTAATCATGTTTTCAATGGTATGTGATCGTTGCCTCTTTTAAGCACGATATTGAATTACAGGACATTGTCCCTATTATAGGAGAATTGATTGTCCCCTATTATAAAAGATTATAGATATCGATCCCTCCTTTCCATTTTTTGAACTTATAAGTGTTGTGTTCCTTACCCAGGCAAAGGAGGGTAATTTGGGTAAACCCCCACAATTTTTTGATATAATTACTTTACCCTCGTCTGAGAGTGGCCTGGGTGGTATATCCCGGAAGAAATACTCAACCTGGGATTCTGTTAGGGCTTTGTGTTTAATTTATAGAGATTGATAGAATTCGGCGAGGCAATGGCCTATCTTGACTGGGTCTGTGAGTACTGTGTCACCTTGTGATGTAATTGCTGGTATCTGAACCAGTTTCTGGTTGCGTTGACACAGTCTGTGTAAAGGTTTCCTGGATTTGTCCCCCTATTGGTATATCCTGCTTTGTGTGGCAAACCTAACACATTTGGTTTTGTCTAGCAGTTCCCCGTGGTATTTTGTTGCATTGATCCTAATTGCCTCAGAGCGCTGCCTCGTCTCTTTCCCTGCCACATCGCTCTAAGTCTAAAAGTTGTGCTTCCATTTGCAGCAGCGTCTGTTTTTTCCGGTTTGCCATGCGAGGATGAATGACATTTAAATAATCATATTCATTCTGGTATATGATCCCTTGTTCTCGGGCCTTGTTGGTGAGGCATTGTATTTTTCTCTGTACCCTAACCGTGGTGTGCAGTTTCACTGGTAAGTAATGTACTGTATTGTTCAAATTTTGTTGCATATTGTTAATATATTAATCAGCGTCCAGTACAACAATCCCTCCTCCTTTGTCACAGTTTTTGATGGTTATGTCTGAGGTGTTTGTGAGTTCACAAAGGGCATTGATCTCACTTTTTTGCAGATTTGGAGATGGTCATAAATTATATTTAGTAGCTACCTTTAGTTTAGAGATAACCACATTCTCAAAGATACTTACCTCTGGGCCAACTTGATCAAGGGTGGGAGTATTTGTGAAAACCGGACGTAACCAGAACGATTTTCCTCATTATTTCCAATGGTTGAAGTGCCTTCAAAAAAGTTTTTTTAGACGTATTTTTGGGAAAAAAGCCATAATATCCTGAAACAGTTCAAAGATGTTAGCCCCAGTGCGGGGTGCAAAAGATAAACCTCTGGAAAGCAAAGTTGTCGTGGTAGTTTCCAGGGGCTTTATTGACAAATTGAAAATTGGTATTTCTTTTACGTTCTCCAGTACTGGGCATTGCGAGTGACAAGCTATTGGGAATTGTTTTGTTGAAAGTTGCCATGGTTGAAATTGCCCCGGTATCTCGGTTGGTATCTGGATCTCCACGGACCCCATCGTGCTCCTCGCCTCCCTAAAAAAGGCTGTCATGTTGTGGGGTTATATTGATGAATGGGTTCGAAACTCGTGTAGAATACTATCCGGAGTTACAGCCACTCAGTGACCCAGACACCAATTAATGATTTAAGAGCCTGAATCCATGGCTTATTTGTAAAGAATGTTTAAATCAACAATTATTATAATGGCAGTATATTTTTGAATATGAACTTAATGGATCTAATGATATTTGTTTCAGGTTCTTACTTTGTCCTTGATGTACATATTATGACTGTATATCAACCCCCAGATGTTTATGATACGTTCGATGAATGGTTTGTTTAGAGTTGGGGGGGCATATACCTTGCCCAGCACTATAGAATCTCCGCCCACCGTACCCTTTACAAAGATGTACCTGCCCTGTGTATCAACCCATGTACGTGTATGAATTAAGGTAATTTTCTGCTGAATTAGTATAGCAACCCCTCTGGAGCCTCTAGTGAATTCTGAATCACATATGTGCATGAAGCCAAAGTGGGACAGGCACGGTGTCTTGGTTCCCATAAGATGAGTCTATTGTAGGAGCAGGATGTCGGCTCCAATGCATTTCGCTTGTTTAAGAACAGCTCCCCGCTTGACCTTATCTATTAGGCCTCGGACATTTCATTTGACCACATTAGGCTTACCAGCTGGAATCTTTCTGATCAAAGTTGTCATCTCGATGTGTGGCATCTATGGTCAGGGGTGTATCTGATAGGGGGAACACTATGTTGATGTGTCAGATGAGCCTTAATAACATTTATGAAATAAAACCCAGAACTGAACCAACCCCCCCCCCCCCACCCACTCCCACCCAAATACCTCAGGAAACTTTGAAGCATCTGTCACGGATGGAAAACCACACCCACCCTAACTGGGGCGAGCACAGGACCAGTCCAATGGTTCCTCAAACATCCCATCCAAAACAAGTGTCCCGAGGAGTTCTAGATGGTTCGCTCGGGTGCAGTAGCCCACTTTTCGTGCTGGCATAGTTAGTATCGTCTCTGATGAGTTAAATATCGTTATGCCTTGAGTTTCTGTGAGTCTGTTGCTTTTGGTATTATATGTATTCTACGCGAGATGCGAGCCCGTATGTAAGTTTCTCCAGGGTGTTCACCTTCTCATGGAGTGCAGTGACTGCATTTTCTACTCCAGAAACCCTAGATTCAGCATGGGTAAGGCGTTCCTCGGCGTTACGTCGATCTTGGAGCAGTAGCATTCCATCAGATGCAACCGCGCTGATTTTAGTATCTAACATATCCCTTGATTGGGCGATTGCTGCTAACAGCGCAGCATTGGCCGGGATACTTTTTTGGCTACTTGCAGCCGTGGTCGTCTCCATGCCCTTTCCGGTGAACTTATCCATCCTGAATTGTTTGGACGCAGGGCCTGTGGGTTTGCCTTTAGACATGACTGCTGTGGACCCTGTGTGGGCGTCTTCTATATGTTGGGAGCTTTCTTGGGTAAAAGGTTCACCGTGTGCCACCCCCAGTGTGTTGATGGATGTGGGGATGTCTGCCCTGTATATATTATCGTCTTGTGGGGGGTCAGAGATTCGGCGTTATGTTGATAGTAGAACTGCAGGTTGGACCTGTCGGCACGGTCTCAAAGAAACTTCTGCTGAAAACACTTCACGAAAACAATTAACAAGAAAGGTATTCACGCCAAAGCCCTTCAGTGGTTCAGCTCCTTCCTTCGCAATAGAACGCTAACTGTACAAATGGGCACGTTCTCCTCAAGCCCAAAAACCATTAGCTACGGTGTCCCACAGGGAGCTTCCCTGAGCCCCACGCTCTTTAATGTCTATGTATCATCCCTGGCACAAATTAGTGAGAAATGGGGCTTCAGCATCTGCTCCTATGCGAATGACGCACAACTGATGGTAGCCATTGAAGAAAGGCATGAAGACACCAGGATAAAACTGAACAACTGCCTCTCTGAGATGGCGACCTGGATGTCAGACCACTGTTTAAAATTGAACGCTGAAAAATCAGAAATCCTGCTCTTTGGAGGAGCCAACCATATCTGGGATGCATTTTGGTGGCCCCAATCATTGGGAGACGCCCCAGCACCCAAGCAGTGCGGAAAAAAACTTGGACATCCTTATCGATAACACCCTAACCATGCAGGACCATGTGCGAGCCCTGTGCGGAAGATGCTTTGCCACTCTGAAGCGCCTAAAAAGCTCTTCTCCTGGATTCCACTGGAATGCAGAAGAATAATCACACAAGCACTACTTATTAGTAAGTTAGATTACGGGAACGCAATGTTCGTGGGCATGGCGGACTATCTGTTCGCACGCTTACAGGTGATACAAAATGCAGCTGCAAAGCTGGTGTGCAATAAAAGCAGATATAGTTCAGCGTCAGATTGCATGAGACAGCTCCAATGGCTGCCAGTTTGCCAAAGAGCAAGATTCAAGCTTCTGAGCCACGCACACAAGGCACTACACCAATGCGGTCGCATAATTCTTCAGAACAAAGTCCAATTCTAAGCCCCGACCAGGTGCCTGCGGTCATGCTATCAAGCGCAAGTTAAGACAAAACGTATAAAAAAAGCAAGGGCAGGAGGTCACACCTTTTCGTACCTGACTGCCATTCAATGGAATAAATTACCACTGGACCTACGTCTCACTGATGATTACATGGCATTTAGAAAGAAGCTCAAAACCCATCTGTTTCCCAAGGCCTAATGTCGGACCTTCCAGCAGCACCCTACACCCCACTTCACCTCTACCATGAGATCTCACGCCTTTAGCGCCGTGATATCCTATCGGATGAATATTGCGCTCTATAAATAAATAAATAGGCACTTCGGGGGACCTCCCTTACCACAGGCCGCACCAGAGCCTAGTCTGGCCGCTTCCGCTGTTAGAGATACACCCCCCCTCTAATGGGCGCTGCCTCTTTGCCGCCAGCTGAGCAGGCTGAATTGCATGGTGTCCCCTCAGTGCTTTTGTATGTCCTTGATGCCTAATTGCCCCTGCAGGTTATGGTCCATGAAATGGCCGCCCGCGCCTCACCTCTCTGATACTGTCGTCTTCAGGCGTCGATCCAGGTGGTGGGGCGATCGATCCTACCACGCCATGCGTGGGCCCTTCCCCAAGTTGCTTTATGGCTGGAGCGTACCATGCATGGTCTTTAATCCCTTTTCCGATGCCTGGAACGCTGCTCCTGTATGTATGTGTCACCGGACCCACAACCGAGCCTCTGTTTCGCCACGGCGCCTCCCGATGGCTGCGTATTGGACGGGGGTCCCTCTCCTGACTCCGTGTACATCCCAGGCCCTTCTTTGCTGCTTCTATTTGATGAGCACCCTGTGTGTGAGATTCAAGGCCCCCGGTGAGAGTGCTCACCGCGGATCTGATGTCATGGCAATCTGTTGCTTGATCATGCGCCGTAGGCCGCATAGCCCGATGGAGATTCCACGGTCTCCCTGACAGCACTGGGGTCGTCTCTTAATCAGTGTGATTAAGGGAGCACCCGCAAGCCATCGGGGGACCGTCCAGAAGCACAGAGCTCAGTTGATGATAATATGCCGGCAGAATTATGATGAATGTAGATTGGGCTAAGAGAGCGGTTGTACTGCGAGTCCGCCATGTCCGACTGCTTGGCCACACACAACGCACAGTCTTAAGCAGAATCGATTACTGCAATGCACTTTTGCTCAGAACTCCGAACTATTTACTTAAAAGGCTGGACAGGGTTCAGAAAATGGCAGCAAAACTTGCACTTTCCAAAGCTAGATTTGTTTCTGCCTCAGGCACCCTAGGAGAGCTTCACTGGCTACCAGTTAGAGAGCGAAGAGTCTTTAAAGCAATATGTGTAGTCTTTAAAGCCATAAATGGTATGGGGCCTGGACTACTACAAAGCAAACGCAGTCACTACAGGCCTCAGAGGTGCCTACGATCCTCGTCAGCCAACCTAGTTTGTGTTCCAAGTTTCAAGAAGGCATGGTCTGGCTGTAGGTCCTTCCAGGTTAAGGCAGCTCAGATATGAAACAAATTACCAGCCGCTCTTAGACCTAATAGAGATATGTATAACTTTATAAGGAGCCTTAAAACATGGCCCTTCACTAAGTAGAAGCTTGGTTCTCGCCTAACCTCTGTTGCAGACTTGAAAAGATTTTATTGTGTTGATAGGCAGTATACCAGGGACATGATACCTGTTTAGGTGAACGATGTGCTTTATAAAAGCTTGTTAATAATAATAATGTCGACTGAGGTGGGGGTGGGGTAGAGTGAGACGAAGGCAAAACAACAACAGCCTGCATAACTACCCCATGAGGAAAAACTTGCATCACAGTAAGCCAACGAGTGGAAACAACAAGACTTTTCAATCACAAGTCAAAAGTGTAAAAAGATATAATTTGGGTCCACCTCCCATACACTGGAAATATGGCACTTCCCGTCTGGGATGGGCGGATATCCTCTCTAGGGCAACGCCATTGTGGTATGCCCAGATGCTGGGCATGCTGTGCTATCAACCTGGGTTTGACAAATGGGACTTGATAGGTATCTCAGCAGTGAAGGACCTGGTGAAAAGGGGTTCTATATTTACATTTGGGGAACTCCAGAAGCAATACCACCTGACCCACAGGGAAGTGTACAGGTACTTGCAAATACGGCACGCACTCCTAGCGCCTTTTCCGACCCTTACGGATATACCGGAATCGTCGTCATTAGAGGATCGCTTGCTGGATGGGCCGCTTCACTCCAAAGCTATATCTCTCACATATAAAAAACTAAGTAATAACTTGCCAGACACCTTCAGGAAGACCTGGGCCCGATAGATGACGTGGACTGGCAACTGGCTCTTATGTCCCCCAGGGAAGAAGCCATCACACTTAGATTTAGGCTTATACAGCTTAGGATACTTCACTGATCATATATGACCAGGATAACTTTGGCAAAATTGGGATCTAGGTCTGATGACATTTACTTGCGAGGCTGCCAACAACAGGCTACCTTTTACAATACTATCTGGAGTTGCCCAGCCATACGTCGCCTTTGGGAGGGAGCCACGAATCACATGCAGACGGCGTTGGGAAAGGAAGTGGCTCTGAAACCACAACTGGGGCTACTGAACATATGGGCCGCGACTGACCTTACCGACATTGAACAACAATTCACAACATTAGGGTACACGTTGGTTAAACGGGAGCTGGCGAGGGGTTGGGGGGGGGGTCACTCCACCCTCCACTGCTGTGTGGGCGAAAGAACTAGATAGATGCATGCTGGCGGAAACAGAGGTCTTTGTAGCGAGAGGCTGCCCCAGAAAATGGGATCGGAAGTGGTCAAAATGGAATGTATATCGTGGAGACATTTGTGTGTCCCCTGCGGTAGAACTGAAAATGCGTAGTAGTACAGATCGAGATTGTATTGCTTAATGTATATTGCAGACTGACATATATGAACATGGAATGATATGAGTAACTTGGAACTTGTCGTTCACTACTATTTGTATGGCTGTCATTGAAATCAATAAACATATATTTAAAAAAATAAAAAGTGTAAAAAGACAGCAATGCCACGTAAGCGTGAACATGGCAGACAAGGGCCATGTGTTTACAAAGGAACTGCAGTCAAGGGTGACAGCGGTCACAAGATAGTAAGTTCAGCAGAATCATCAAGTTTGAGTCTGCCAGTTGAACATCACATCCTTCGGGCCAGGAAACCGCTGAAAAATGTCAGGGGCTGTCTTGTGTCTGTCATGGGATGGTGCTGTAGCCCTTTTATTGAGAGAATCGCTGCACGCAGCTACCCGTGAAATAAAGCCTCCGGGAACCAACTAGCATGGAGCTTATTAAATAGAACTTACAGTGGAACCACTATGTCACTGAAGATAATACATTTGCCTTTATACTAGTACTAAAAAAGTGACGTTCGTGGCTTACTGCATACAGGCGATGCAGAACAGAGGTGGACATTGGGGCTGGTTGCAGTCTGAAGTACTCTCGCTCTTGCTGTCCTTGAGACAAATCGTGCAGGTTGGACAGGCAGTCCCCTCCCAGGGTTGTGTGCACCGAGGCCGGCCACTGCACTGACCCCAGTCTGTGATCCCCAAGCAGGATCGCCTTCGTGTTCTCCGCTCCCATCAGGCGCACCGTGGGTCTCCCAAACAAATGCATTTTGTAAATACATCAGTTCTTTCTGCGCTCCATCTGCAGAAATGTTTGTCTCCGTTAAAAAAGAAAGAAAAAAAATCAATCCTGTTTTAAAAAAAGAAGAGGATTGCACTTCTTAAAGAACGATTACACCAATCCAAGTGAGGCACCTGAGCCTGCAATAAGTTATAAAAGCAAAACACACACAGCAAATTCAAGAGAATTCATATTAAGGGAGCGTTTCATTAGGTTGATACAACTCAGATGGACATCGCTCATGTAATGTGCTAGGTTGTACCCTGTGTCACCCCGCACACGTTTATGTTGTCATCTGGAAAATGAACTCCAAAGACGGGACCTGGAGGACCAGCTGTAGAGTCTCTCCAAAGAAGGGTAGCCCCACTGGGTACCTCTGCCTCTACCTGAGCCACTGCCTACCTACCCAAGCTGCACCCTGCGGTGCCCGCTCACACCCTCCTCATGCTCTGCTAGGGCACTTGCCTGATTCGACCCCTACACCTGCAGGGCTGCGTTGGATCTGCCGCCTGGTTCCCTCTCTGACTGCTACAACAGTACCTCCAAGCAGCTCCTAAATCACTCTGACAAGCCCTCCTTAGCACGGCGCTGTATAGGTGTCTCACTGAAAAACCAGGTGCAATTAGAATCAAATTCCTAAAAAAAATCTCTTGTGCTGCACTGTTAAGGTAGAGTCCTGTCCTCTCTACCTGCGCTGTTCCTTCCTCAGTGGGACAAGACTAAGGGACATGCATTCCTAGAATAAGCTAACCAACCTGCTCTCCTCTTTTTGTATGCTCCCCAGGGTTCTGACCCCTTTTATATCTTGGTCAGGTAAAATCCCCTAGAGGATGCTACTAAATTTTTTTAGCCAGTTGTATTCCACCTCCAGCGCCCCACACAATCGGCGGATTTGGCTGTGAAAAGGTGCTAATACCCCTGCACAATGGGGCGCGACTGGGGCTTTGTGCCCGGCTCCAGAGCCTGATACATGGACCCGCCTAATAAAGGGGACCCCTCTGTTTTACAAATATAAATCTCTGAAAACCGACACAAACCCATACAGAATGTTATTCCCTTGCTTGGAAGATGCAAGGAAACTACTAGTGTCACTGTTCACCCAGCAGGGCCGCAGAATTTCAGCACTGAACGCTTTCGATGGGAACAGATAGGTGCAATTGAATAAATGCTCATAAATGCATATAATGCGATGTAATTTAACGTCCTAAAGACAGTGCATTACGATCATTCCCTCAGACTTTCCCTTTTTGTTAAAATATTTATATTAAATAATTTTTCCCTACTCATTCCTTTTTTTCACATTTTGCAGCGGATTCACCACTCCGTAGCGATTTCGCAGCAAAAATTGAAAAGAAAAATACTGTTCGAGGCATATGAGCTGCAGATCACACACTGTGCATAGATCGCCATCTGGTGTTGGGCCTGGATGTTTGCACTTTGTTGTTGTCTTGGAAAGTCTTTGCAAGTCACGAGATAGGTGGCTTCTCCTTTGAACAATAGTGCCCATGGGCATCGACTCCATCGTCAGATTGTTTATTTCCGCCATCGGACTCGAATGTGTTCATCGCGCTCCAGTTCAGTGTCGTTACCGATCATCTTTTCAACACGAAATCCTTCACCCTTACTTCGGTATTGTTTCGATCGCGTTCCCATTCAACACGCATCCCTCCAAACTTCAAATCTTCGATTCCGGTCGTCGACGCAGGCCTTCGGGCCTACATACGCCATCAGGCTTTCGGCTCATGGAAAGGACTCTCTTCAAAAAGTGTCCTAAATGTGGATCCAAGTTTCCACACGCCGATCTTCATGAGGTGTGTAACCTCTGCCTTTCACCTGAGCACGAGACCATAGACTGTCTCGCTTGTGCCTCTTTCCGCTCCAAGAAGACGATTCGGGATTGTCGAGCTCGAAGAACCATAGCTCGATCATCGACTTCCATTCCCGACGACATCTTCCAGGAAGGCATCTATGTACCAGAGCAGGAGCAAATCCAACACAGCACCATCAGCTCCTCCTAAGCTGACGACTCAGACGTCGAAGACATCACTCCGTGGCAGACTGTTGTAAGTACTGACGTCGACCCCTCCCCACCCCTCATTCCCAAAAAGGCTTTGGTCACACCTTCACCTTCGGGCCTAGGTGCACACCGGGACAGAAATTCTCACGCCCGCCTTCAGGCTCGGCAAAAAAGCAAATACAAAAGCCTTCAGGCCACTCTGGATCAAGCCAGCCTGCCGTTGGTGCCGAAACTTCATTCCCAGCACCAAAAAACAAACCACTCCCTTCCTCCGCACCAACCCCAGTTCCACATCGATGCCTTCGGCGCCAAAATCCACTGGTACGGACGCACTGGCTCCGAAAATATCATCGGAACCGAGCAAACACCCGGTTCCGAAAAGCTCGGGCGCTCAGCCTTCAAAGCCCAGAAAATTCTCGGAACAGACTAAACTCCCGATTCCGATCACCACTGGCGCTCAGACTATGGATCCGAAAACACCATCGGAACCAAAAAAACAACCGGTACCGAAGCCCATACCGGAATCGAATAAAACTCCAGATTCCAGGCCTAAACAGCACAAAACAACTCCAAAACCTCTGACACACAAACAATTGGACCTGAAAAAATCGGCGCCGAAGGAACACACATCAGAGGAGGAGCTTTTTCGACCGGATCCAACACAAAAAACATTTCAAAAAGACCCTAAAACAGGTCAACTCATACTTAGCCCTTCAAAGAAACAGAAAATGGACAAACCTGTACCAGCTCCACTTCCTTTAAAAAAACATTGCAACTTCTCCTTTAAGGATTCCTTCTCCACCTCCCCCTCCACACCTCCACACCACCCTCCTATCCCATATTCACCCCCTCACCATCTCCTCTACCTCCGGGTGATAATGACACCTCTGAAGACCTAGGGGATGATCAACCTTTAGGGGATCCCAGTCCTCCTGGTACCCCAAAAGACCCATGGGAGGATTATGACACTCCAGATGTCCCAGACACACCTCAGGACGACATCTACCCATCTAGGCCATCCCCTCCTGAGGACGCTATAGAGTTCACTCAGCTTATACACAGGGCAGCAGAATATCACGTGGTGAACTTACACACAGACCCTGTAGCGGAAGATTTCCTCATGGACACTTTCACACCATCCCAAAGGTCCACTGCCATTCTCCCGATGTTAAATGGGGTAATCAAACACGCTCCTGAAGTGTTTAAGGACCCTGTAAGGGCCAGAGTCATTAACCCCAGGGTAGAAAAAAAGTACAAAGCTGCTCCAGCTGATCCTGTTTATATTAAAGGACAAGTACCCTTAGATTCCTAAGTGGTCTCCAACGCCAGGAAAAGGGCTAATTCACAAATCACAGGAGATGCCCTACCTCCTGATAAAGAATCAAAACTGCTGGACGCGTCTGGTAAAAATACGGCGTCCCAAGCAGCTAAAATAGGGAGGATTGCCAACACACAGGCTTTGCTCGCAAGATATGATGGGGCACACTACGACGAGTTAGAGACACTACTACAACACCTTCCAGACCAATACAAAACACGAGCTAATGATCTCATCCAAGAAGGCAAGCTCATAACTAACACCTCCATTCGTTGTGCCTGGATGCTGCAGATACAGCATCCCGGGCTATTAATACCAGTGTCCTTTTACGCAGACATGCCTGGCTACGCATTTCCAGCTTTAAACCCGAGGTTCAAACCACCATATTAAATCAACCATTTGACCAGGAACAGTCATTTGGGCCCACTGTAGATTCATCTTTAGAAAAGATGCAAAAGGATACCAACACTGCAAAATCAGTGGGAGCTTTGCAATCGCAAGCTCCCAGAAGTTCCTTTCGTCGCTCCTCTTATAGGGGTGCCGCTAGAGGTTTTACCACTGATAACCCCTCCACTTCCTACAAGAGTCCCACCCAGACCTCATCTTACAGAGGCTACTACAGAGGAGGCTACAGGGGAAATAACAACAAAGGTAGAGGCAAAACTACCAATACTCGTACCGCCTCCACCCCTAAACAATGACTACCCTCCACTCCCCCCGGACCACTCTACTCCGGTCAGGGGAAGATTGCTACAGTTCCTGCCTGTCTGGAACGACATCACCACAGACAGGTAGGTGAGACAAATCATCCAATCAGGTTACTGCCTAGAACTCACTTCCACTCCCCCAAACATACCACCCAGACAGCGTCCAATGTCAACAGACTACTTAACGCTTCTAAAACAAGAAGTACTTTCCCTCTTACAAAAACATGACATAGAACCAGTTCCCCTTCATCACCAAAATGCAGGGGATTTTTCCCTGTACTTCCTCATTCCAAAGAAGGATGGAACTCTGAGGTCCATCTTGGACCTCCGGCCATTAAACCTCTACCTACAATCAGACCATTTCCACATGGTCACTCTTCAACAGGTCCTCCCGCTACTCAAACAAGGCGACTTCCTTGCCACATTAGATCTCAAGGACGTCTATTTTCACATTCCCATTCACCCTGCTCACAGGAATTATCTTTGGTTTGTGGTGGACGGACAGCATTACCAGTTCAAGGTTCTCCCATTCGGAGTCACCACAGCATCTAGAGTCTTCACAAAATGTCTGGCAGTGGTGGCAGCCCACCTAAGAAGACGACAAATTCACGTCTTCCCATATTTGGATGACTGGCTCATAAAAACCAAGTCACATACCCAGTGTGTAAATCACACACACGCCACAATCCAACTACTTCACGATTTAGGGTTTACCATAAACCTCGCAAAGTCGCACATCCAACCATACCTCATCCAACAATATCTGGGTGCCACAATAACCACCTCAAAGAGCCTTGCTTATCCCAGTCCAGCCAGGGTAGTAAGCATGCAAGCCCTTATACAAGATTCCAGCCGCAACACTCACTCCCAGCTCGAGTGTTCATGCAAATCATAGGGATGATGGCCTCTTGCATATTCATAGTACCTCATGCAAGACTCCAGATGCGCCCCTTACAGGAATGCCTGGCACGTCAGTGGAACCAAGCTCAAGGTCAGTTAACAGATCTGGTGTTGGTGGACGGCCGCACACATTGCTCTCTACAGTGGTGGAACGCCCAAAACCTTTCCAAAGGGCGACCGTTCCTAGAGCTGGTTCCACAGATTGTGCTGACAGCAGATGCATTGCTCACCGGCTGGGGAGCTCCTCTACTTCATCACACCATACAGGGCACACGGACACCTCAGCAAAGGCTACTCCACATCAATCATTTGGAGTTACTAGCAATCTTTCTGGCATTAAAATCATGCCAGAAACAGATATCAGGCAAAGCTGTCTTAGTCCGCATGGACAATATGACAGTAATGTACTATTTAGGGGGGGACGCACTCTCTCCAGCTCTCTCAACTAGCACAGGCCATATGGAGATGGGCCATTCCTCAAAACATATTCCTGTTAGCCCAACATCTCCCAGGAATTCAAAATCACATGGCAGATCTGTTAAGTCAATAGTTACATATGCATTGATTCCCTTGGGAGTAACGTCCCCAACTTTGCACTCCTTGAATGTGTTTCAATAAAGTTTCATACAAATGTTGTCAATAATTTCTTTAATTTATTTCGTTTTGTTAGTCTCTTTTCTTGATTCAGTTCATTTAGGTTAATTTTATACTATTACATTCATAGTATATATGTCTCGTTTGTTCCGCCCAATGCATTTCGGGCTGAGCCCTTCTTCAGGGGTCTTACATTCTGAAAGTACAATAATAGTGATGTTGGAAAGAAACAATGATAAGAAAAATAATTGACAGATGTCATTAAACGAGGTATAGAAATGGTATAAAAGTGCTAGAACAAGTGTCTGCTTTAAATTGAAATCCTGATGGTAAATACCAGACTTATCTTATGCTTTGTCACGTGAAAATAAATGATGTGCTTCAGGCGGTTTTCGTGTAAAAACGTGCTTCCATTACAAATGCCAATCTACAATGTGTTATGTGTGTATGACTTCCATTAAGAATTACAATCATGGTGTCGTAACGGGTGACCACCCGAATGGTGTATTTACTATGTGATACCTTTCATTTATAAATTAAGGTAATTGAAGTGAAAAACGCTTGTGATGTTACATGCTGTGATTAACATCATGCTTTGATAACAGTTACACGGAAGATGTAAATGTCTGACCTTAGTGAAAATCACTGATCTCCAAATTCACTGAAATTCGATGTATTAATCGCCTGTAAACGAAACGTGATATTAGTTGCTATCTCGTACCCGCTGAAAATCCAGAGATTAAAAACAGTAACATGCGGTTAAATGCATTTTCGCTTACCGTTTATTGCCGATTCTGCGCTTGTATCGAAAACTGGAGATCCGTGTGTTAGTTCATGGATTACGTAAAACAACTATGGACGCTGACTATCAAGTCAGGTGTTAGCCGATAACAAAAAAATACTACGAGTTCCATGCGGCATGTATAAAGAAAACAGACTCTGTTTGTGCGTTTATGCGTCCATTTGTACGAATAAAGATTGATATCCTACGCGGTTGATTTGTATGTTTCATCATGATTCGCGATGATAAAGAATATATATTTAGTTGTTGGTTTGCGTAAAACAACCTTTGAACGCTGACTGTCTAGTCAGGTGTTAATCAAAAGCAAAAAAATACTACGGGTTCCGTATGGCATGTATGAAGAAAACAGACTGCGTTTGTACGTTATTGTGTGTGTTTATACAAATAAAGTTAGTTCTACTCAATTGGTTTATGTGTTTCATCCTAATTAGCAATGATAAAAAAATGTGAGTGTTGGAAAAATATGCGTGACTCGATGAGTCCATGTTACCATGAGTGATTTATCTGATCGTGTGTTAGTGAAAGGTGAAAAAGGTGCGGTGAAAAGAACTATAAAACAAAACATATTCCCTTAAATTTGTTCATGACGTATAAAATATAGACAATCTGGTTAACCATATTTACAGTAAGTTAAATGATTATAACCCTCAAAAAGCTTCAGCACAAAGATACTTATGAATTCCGTGAAATTAATCTTACACTGATTCCAATATGTTCATGTTACAAAATATACATACATTGACGTTTGTTTATGCTGGTTATTGAAGGATTATAAAAAACACCCAAATTCTAAGCGTTCATTCATGCCTTTAGGCTGTAATGTCGATAAATAGTTTATCCAGAAGATTTCCCTTCTTAAAAGGTATTGCTGATTGTCTCTGCCTGGTAATATTGGCACTTTTTCTAGAATGCAGAAACGTAACTGACTGGGATTGTGATTAAACTGGTTGAAATGAATCGCAACTGTGGATTTTACATTGTTTAATCGGATGTTGCTCTTGTGTTCAATTATTCGTGTTTTAATTTTTCTTTGCGTTTTCCCCACATAAGCTACTCCACAAGGACATTTCAACATATAAATTAAATTGCTGCTGTCACAAGTTCCTGTTACTTTGAGTTTTATGGGGGTACCCCTTGTTGGGTGAGATATTTCATTTCCTTTAATAATAGCATTACAGTTTCCACAATTGTGGCATGGGAGAGTACCACGGTGTTGTTTTGAAGATGTTGACGTTTCTTCTTTTTCTTTTAGTAGTTCTTTAATGTTATTTGTGCGTGAATACGCAAATCTGGGATTTGATGAGAAAATACCCTTGAAATCTTCCTCCAGTGCGAGAAGTGGCCAGTGTTTCAAAATGGATTTTTTAATTTTGTAACTTCTGCTGGAATACTTTGAAACAAAAACGGACCTTTGTTCGTCACTTTTAAGTTTAGGCGCAAGTAATTGTTTCCTTTCCAACTTTTGGACTCTTTCCATAGCATCTGTTAGTATGGGTTCAGGATATCCTCTCTGTTTGAATTTGTTAAGAGTGATCACTTTGTGTTCATTGTAAATTTCCTCTGTAGAAGCAATTTTTTTAATTTCGAAGCAGTTGTGAGAATGGTAAATGCTTTTTAAGTGATGGTTGATGAAAGCTATGGTAGTGTAATAGGTTATTTCTGTCTCTAGGTTTGTTGTAGATACTGGTTTGCAATGTGCCATTAACGTTGGTAATTAATACGTCTAAGAAGGATATTTGATGTTCACTGATGTTATATGTGAAAGAAATTCTATCGTTAACCTTATTTACATTTTGAATGGCGGTGATAAGTGTAATCTCTGATCCTTTCCAAAGAATGAAAATATCATCAATGTATCTTTTATACAAAATCAAATGTTGTTGCCATTCAGATTGTTGTAGTATGTGATCCAGTTCAAATCGATACATAAAGATATTGGCATAGCTAGGTGCAGCACAATTTCCCATTGATGTACCAGATGATTGTACATAACATTGGTTATTCCATTGAAAATAACTGTGAAAAAGTGTAAAATGAAGTAGCTCCATTAAAAATATTTTAAGATCTTTATCCTTGTTAATTTGTACCAGGAAACTTTCCACAGCCGTTAATCCCAAATCATGTGGGATTGAAGTGTATAACGATTTGACATCAATCGTACTCATGACCATGTCTTTGGAAAAGTGAGTTTTATGATTTTCCAGAATGTTTAAAAAATGTGTAGTGTCTTTTATGTATGTAGACATGTTACTGACGATAGACTGCAAATGTCTGTCAATGAACTTCCCAATGGGTTCATGTATTGAGTTAATCATTGAGACAATTGGTCGAAATGGTGGTTGGGTTGCATGCTTATGTATTTTAGGGATCATGTAGATGTACGGAATAGCTGGATTTGTCTTGATAAGATATTCTTTTTCTTTGCTGCCAATTGTACCGCGGTTAACGGCGGTGTTAATAATCTGTGTTAAGATTTTTATGAATTCATTGGTGGGATCCGTATCCAATTTCATGTATGTTTCAGTGTCATTGACGTGTTCATTAATTTTCATTATGTAAAAATCAGTATCCATAATTATGAGAGCTCCTCCTTTGTCTGCTTGCCGTATGGTAATGGCTTTGTTAGAGGCCAGTTGTTTTAACGCTGGTCTTTCGTTTTGAGTGATATTGGTTGTTTTGGATCTAGGTTGTTTGAAAATTTGATCCATGTCCTTGAGGACAACCTTTTCGAAGGCGTCGAGTACTGTGTGGCTCACTGGTGGTTCATATTTGCTCTTCTTTCTTAATCCCATTAGGATATCTTGTTTAAGTTCATCTTCTCTATGATGTTGGAGAAAAAATGTCGGAGTCGTAAAGATCGTAAAAACTTAAACACGCATACTTGTGTTTCCAAAATGTTAGAATGGTATGTTGGAACAAATGAGGTTCCTTTCTGTAAAGTCTTTTTTTGGAATTCCGTGATGTGTTGTTTAGAAATATTAATGACTAGGGTTTCTGGCTTCTCGTATTCTTGGCAACTGGGTCTACAGTTGGTTTTCTTTTTGTTCCTGGTCCTCCTGGATCTTCTTGTTGTTCTCGGCCTGGTTCTAAAAAAGAAGAAGTGGTAATTGGTGTTTGTGATTTTAGGTTTCCAGATGTGGAAGGGTGAGAGCTGTCAGATCTCTCACTGGTACCAGGGGTAGGTGTTCGTCTTCTGTACTGTGATTCATCGGATGATGTTTCTTCAGAAGATCTATCTGAGGTTGATTTCTGTTATCTTCGTCGCGCATATACCTTGGCCCAATTGTAAACTTCACCTAGTCTGTAGTCGGTTGTGTCTCTTTTGAATTTTCTAATTTTTTGATCATTAATTTCCTTTGTGTAGTTCTCTAATTGTTGATTGATGTCTTTGAGTATTTCGTCCCACTCATCTTTGCTTAAGGTAGTACTTAGTTCGTGTTTCAATTGATTCACCTCTTCATTCAACTCCTCAATGAGTTTAGCCAATTCCTCAATGATTAATAGGATTAAATCTAATGAACATTTGTTCAGTATAGCAAACCACTTTTCAGTGAACCGTGCGTTGTTTTTGCAAAGTGTTTATTTGAGGGATATCCTTAATCCACGAGGAATACGTTGTACCTTATGATACTTAATTAAAGTGCTGGCGTGTAGACGTTGGTTGACCATACGTTTAGACATGTATAACAATTGTTTGATGTTTGACTGGGTTGAGCCCGTGCTGGTACTTGTACTTTCAGGTTCCTGAATAAGAGAATAAATGCGATGTGTATCTTCTGTAAATAAAAATGTTTCTGCTCGTTGATCAGTGGTATGTGATATTTCATCAAATTGCATGATGGTTTTTTTGAGGGTGCGTGTTCCACCGCTGCTCAGGGGAAACTTCCACATTCCAATTGTATTTTTAGATCTGTTAAGTCGGCATACACAACAGATTCATGAGTGGGAACTTAACCCACAAGTTCTTCAACCGTTCTTCCAAATGTGGGGGCAGCCAGAGATAGATCTCTTCGCCACACATTACAACACAAAATACCCAAGCTTCGCTGCCAGATATCCACACCCATTGTCCAAAGGCAATGCAATACGGATGAACTGGTCAGGCAGATTTCCGTACGCTTTTCCACCTCTCCCACTCATTCCATTAGTGGTGCGCAAGCTGCAACAACAGTCGCTAACACTGATCCTAGTTGCTCCATCATGGGCCAGACAACCTTGGTACACAACATTGCTGGAACTATCAGTAGTCTCGCACCAAAAACTACGCCTCTCCCCACAATTCTTAACACAGAACCATGGAGAGATCAGACACCCAGATCCAGCACAGCTCAACCTGGCGATGTGGCTCCTGAAGTCCTATAGTTTGGTTATCTCAATCTTCCACCTGATTGCATGAACGTCATCGAAGAAGCTAGGCGCCCCACCACTAGGGACTGCTATTCAGCCAAGTGGAAAGATTTGTTGTATACTGTAACAATAACAACATCAGTCCTTTAGATGCCTCCACTCAGCACATCATATGCTACCTACTGCATCTTCAAAGATGTAATCTGGCATACACATCAATTAGATTACATCTCGCTGCCATTGCAGCCTACCTACAAAATAGACAACATCTGTCACTGTTCAGGGTGCCTGCCATTAAAGCATTCATGGAAGGCCTCAAAAGAATAATTCCTCCCAGGGTACCTCCCTCCCCAGTGTGGAATTTAAACATCGTCCTCACAAGATTAATGGATCCTCCATTCGAACCTCTACATAAATGCGAGCACAAATTTCTTACATGGAAAGCCGCTTTACTTGTGGCCATTACATCTTTTAGAAGAGTCAGTGAGCTACAGGTACTAACTATTCAAGAACC
Source organism: Triturus cristatus (assembly GCF_964204655.1). Taxonomy (NCBI): domain Eukaryota; kingdom Metazoa; phylum Chordata; class Amphibia; order Caudata; family Salamandridae; genus Triturus; species Triturus cristatus. Next base: position 194,956,958 of record NC_140586.1, on the reverse strand, counting down.
ATTTTTACAACTCCATCATAACAAAGTGGTTCTCAGAACAAATCCCAAATTCCATCCTCAAGTTATTTCTCCCTTCCATCTCAACCAATCTGTTGAGTTGCCAGTGTTTTTCTTGCATCCACAAACCGTAGCAGAAAGAGCTCTTCACACCCTAGACGTAAAAAGAGCACTCCTTTACAGAACAAAACCTTTTCGCAAAACAAAACAACTTTTTGTATCCTTCTCATCACCACATAAAGGCAATCCCATATCAAAATCTGGCATTGCAAGGTGGATTGTCAAATGTATACAAATTTGCTATCACAAAGCAAAACGTACTCTGTCTATTCCCCCTAAAGCCCACTCTACTTGAAAGATAGGGGCTTTAATAGCATTTTTAGGGAACATTCCCTTAGAAGGCATCTGCAAAGCACCTACATGGTCTACACCGCACACATTCACAAAACACTACTGTGTAGATGTGCAGGCAAACCAACACGCTACTGTGGGCTAAGCTGTACTCAAAACACTATTTCAAACTACTGCAACAGATATTGGTGGTCGCCACTAAGGAGGAATACTGCTAAGCAACCTATGCACAGTGTGTGATCTGCAGCTCATATGCTTCAAACGGAAAATGCTACTTACCAGTATGCATCTGTTCCAGGGGCGTAACACTGTCACTGGGTCACCGTCTTCGGGAATCGGAAAAAAATGGTTATAATAAGTTATATGGTGCTTGGACTTGGTGCTCAAAACTGCGCGCTCGCCGCACGCACGGTCTGCCTCCTCAGGGGCCCCCACCACGCTCCATTCAGGGGCCCCCTCACTCTCGGAGACGGGCAAAACTGAGAGCATGGCACGCACGGTCAGCCTCCTCGTGGCCCTGCCCCCACGCTCCAGGGGCCCCCGACCCCTCACTCTCTGGGCTGGCAGACTCACTGGCGGCGCGCAGAAGTTGTTGTTACGTCTGCGCCTGCGCCGTGCGCGGTTCCGCGATTTTCCGGGTGGGTGCGGGGCTTGTGCCATTGTCATGCGCATTGTCATTTTAAAGTGCGCGTGACTTTGGGTGCGGCCGCCGACTCGAGGTGCCACTGCCAGGACTGTAGGACAGGTCACCTAGAGGAATTAATTTATAGAAAGAATAGACGAGCAGAGCAGTACTACTAGCCCCCCCCCTTGCCCTGCCTGGTGGCTAGACACTGGACTCTCTCGCCGAAGCCAACGCCAAGTGAACTAGTGAAGTCGTCCTGTGTCTTCTGCTGCCCGCCCCACCGCTCGCCTCCTCCGAAGCTGCACTGCAGGCCAGCCAGGCCTAAGGAGGTGAGAAATAAAGAGGGAGGAGGGATAAAAGAAAGAGAGAGAGCGCGGCCCTATATACGGCGCTTTGAAGGGCCACACACTCCATGGGCTGCGGGCCGGGCCCTTCAGATATAGAGAGAGGTGGAAAGAACGAGAAAACAGAACCCTCCCTAGAACGGTGCCCATAAGGGGCACACATTAGTATGTGATTCCTTACAGGAATACAGCGAGAAGGCAGGAACCTACCGGACCTGGACAGCAGGTCCGGTCACGCGTTACAGGGCCGCGTTGATGGTGATCTTTAAAAGTAATACGCAGAGGGGCCTGCGCTGCAGGCAGAGGGGCCGTGCGCTGCAAGCAGAGGGGCCTGGCCTGCGCTGCAGACTGAGGGGTTGTGCGCTGCAGGTAGAGGGGCCTGCGCTGCAGGCAGAGAGACCGTGTGCTGGTGGTAGCCCAGAGCCTTCCACAGACCGTGCACAGAGGGGCCTCAGAAAGTGCCCTGAACTAACGAGATGGGCCGGCCCCGACCCCGTCGAAGTCAGCAAACTCAGAGCAGCAGGGCCCTGGGGGCCTATATGGTCAGTGCACTGAGGCCCAGAGAGGAGCCTCGGCGCTATGGCAATGCGGATCTTTCTTGCCAGTCTCCTAGCTCAGTGGTAAAGGCTGGCACATTCTGATGGTTGCACGCGACTGTCTTGCTCGGCTGTGACCACTGGGCCGGAGGAATTTTCCCACTTGCCCTTCCCGTGTAATATTCATTTCCCACGCACTAACGCATGTCTAAACTAAAGTACCACGATCTTGGCAGAGACGCGACAGGCAGCGGACTGGAAAAAACAGCTATTGGCTCCATATCATTGATTTAATAATTTGTTGCTTTTAAATATCGAGCATTCTTTAGATGATGTCAAGTCCCCTACATTAACAACAGAAAGTGAAATAGAATAAATCTGCAGTGGAGTGGCAGGGGGCATGGGGCCCTGCCACTCCACTGCAGATTTATTCTGTTTCACTTTCTGTTAGTTATACATTTGTGCTAGGATGCGCTTTCCTTCTATGCTCAATCTGTCAATCATGCTTAATTGAAGGTCGTACAGCCAGGGCCGGCTCTAGGGCAGTGCGATCGGTGCCACCGCACCGGGCGTTGACTTGGGGTGGGGGCGCCCTGTTTGCAAATATATTATGGCTTCGCCGTTCCGTGCCTCCAGTATTTTTCAGACCTCATTACAAATTTCAGGATAACTACGGTGATTAATGCTCTTCCTGGAGAAGAGAGAGCAAGAGGAGTTTTGTCTAGTGGAAGTTCGACTCCTCCTAAGGTAGCTCAGCAGGTTAATATTCCTGCTGCTAAGAACGTCTGCAATGCAGATCACGAAGTGCATATAATGTCAATAGGTCAATGGGTTACTGCTTTTGAGAGATCTTCTTGATACTTGCAGTTTACAAGTTAAAATCCTAAAATGGAACAATGAGCTATTAACTGTCTTTAAAGAGGTGTAGCAAACTGCAAGGTGTGTATATTAGACCTACATGTTTTTTTGCCCTGTCTTTCCTTAACCTAATCTTGCAAAATGGGTTCAGTTGGGTAGAAATGAATTATTATTATTAAAGAGAAACCCTAACAATTAGTGCTATGTTTTTAAATTCTGAATTTGTGCTTTTCCAGACCAAGGACTCCTAAGCTATACTACCTACCAGCATGGATGACATTTGACTCCCACATCTTGTAATCCTCTATCTTATTTAACATTTCCTATACACTGATTGATATGTGTGATTGTCTCTGTTAAATGTGCGTAAAATGTAAAGTGCTCTGATAATTCACACTGGTATGAGTGGCGCTATAAAACTAAATGAATCTGAGAGACTGGTGTTGGAGACTTGAGGAGCACTGTTAAAGGGTGGTTGTGAGGGAATCTTTAGCAGCGGCGGTCATTGGGGGGGGGGCGCCAACAAACATTTTGCACAGGGTGCCACCAGTGCTAAAGCCGGCCGTGCGTACAGCAGGCCTGGTTCTAGAGGGTGTGCCGGGTGAGCCAGGCTCACCCAAAATGAGCCTGGAACCGCCGCCCACCCAAACATGAGCCTTGCCCCTCGCAGTGAATCTGCCAACGATGCACAACAACAATAAAACAAATTCAGATAACTTGAGATTTACGATCCTGCTGCAGAGCAACCATGTGTCTGTTGGTAGTTTTTAAATGCTGATAAACTGAATTTTATGAGAATAGCTTAGTGGGTTACTGCGTTTGTCACAGAGATCCTCGTGTTACATGCAGTTCAGAAGTTACAATCCTAACATAGGACAGTGAGCAATGAACTGTCATCAAAGAGCTGCATACAAACTTTGCTTTTTTGTGTTGTGATATAGTTAGAACTTCTCCAGTCTTTCATCATTTTAATGTTACTAAAAGGAGTTTGTTTGGGCAGTTATACATTTTTATCAGTAAAGCCAACCCCCAACCACTGGAGTACTCTTTAGTTTGTGTTTGTGCTTCTCCAGACCAAACCCTCGTAAAATATATTGCCCACCAGGCATCAGTATAGATGACATGTGATTCCTACACCCTGTAATCCTCATTGGCTTATAAAACATTCCCCGTAGACTGATTTATTGTCTCTGTATAATGTGTGCTGTTATGTAAAGCACTGTGACACCCTACAGTGATATGAGTAGCGCTATACAACAAATGAAATGGATATGAGAGAGGGGCAACGGAGAGATGAGGGGCACTGGTGGAGGGTGACAGTGAGGGAAGCAGAGGAGGATGTCATGGGGCATGGGGAAACTACAGAGAGATGAGGGCACTAGAGGAGGGTTGCAGTGAGGGAATCCGAGAAGGAGGTCATGGGGTGGGTGGGGGGAGCTATGGAGAGATGAGGGGTGCTGCGTGCTGGTGGAAGGTGGCAGTGAGGGAATCTGGGGGGGACGTGGGGGGACTACAGAGAGATGAGGGGCACTGGTGGAGAATGGCAGTGAGGGAAGCCGAGGAGGAGGCCATGAGGGGGAGGGGCTACAGAGAGATGAAGGGCAATGTTGGAGGGTGGTAGTTAAGTTATCTACAGATAAAGAGGTCATTGGTGGTGAGCCAAAAAAGAGCACTAAAGCCGGCCCTGTCATGGCCTTTCTGTTTTCCTTTATTTAATTAACAGTCAGGTGATTAGGACAACTTTGGAGCATACTTTAATGTGCGTGCTAATTACATTCACTGTTGTATTCAAATTTTTAAGTTTGAAGATGATTTTATTATTGTTTTCTACTGGGAATAATGAAAGTGGAACTGGATGGTGGCTGATATTGGGCTGGGGCCCAAGGTCAGCTGTGAGATAAGGTGCAATGGAGAGGGGTGGTAGAAAAGTGGATAATCAAGCCTGTAAGGGAGCGTGCTGCAGAATCAGGGGTCAGGTGGAGGTAGTAATGAAGAGGGATTCTGCCTGAAGGCTCGCACAGAGGGAGCCTGAGTAGTGTCACTTACCTCATACTCCCACCTTAGAAACCTCCTCTTCCCATCAAAGGGACATTACATGGAAAAAAACACTTTTTGACAGTGATTTTTTGTTGTTGTTTCACCTGTTGTCCTGCCTGGCATTGAATCCTCTTGTTCCAGCCTGAACAGCCGCCTCAGTTCACGTCACAGAGCGCTCAGAAATGGAGGTAGACGTGTAGTTACAGTCACTCAGGGCAGCTTGTAAAATTCCGAGCCCAGTTTGCTGCTGCTAGGGCGTGCTTGATGGACTCTGGCATTTGTGTCTGTTCCTTCAGGCTCCCGAGATTTCAGCAAGAGTTTGGCCACTTTCCCTTCCTATACACATTCTGCATAAGTCTGACAGACCAGCCCTTGATGAATTGGGGCATTTAATGTGGTGAGAACAGGGGGCCTCTGCATGCAGACATTCAGGCCAGCGAGGAATCCAGAGTAAGATGGGGGAACACAGGCAAGGTGATACCATGAAAGCAGAGAGAGAGGGGGGTGGCGAGAGAGAGAGAGAGAGATGGGGAGAGAGAGAGGAGGGGTGAGAGAGAGAGGGGGAAGAGAGAGAGAGAGAATAGACATGTTGATTTCTGGGACATATATAGGGTAATGGCGTGGACGAACATGAAAGATGCAGTATCTGTACAACCAGGATAGCCCCCAACAAGTGTAGGTAGGTGGGAATAGGACAGCATAGGCAAGGCATAACTAGAGAATGCAAGCAGCACAAACCATGGGCCTGAGGCAGGATGACAGCCGAAAGCCTAGGCATGCTGTGACCAAAAAAAGAGGGCCCCCACTCTGCCTATTCCTTACATTTGAAACTTGCATTTAGTGCTGTAGAAGTGTGGAAATGCTTTTCATGAAAAGGAATATAAAGTAGGGTTCCCAAAGAAAAATGCCAGCCATGTGTTGTTTAAAGACACTCAAAGACCTCGTCTTGACAGTAAATAGGGTTATCGATAAAAATGTATGTATTGATTTGAAATGGACTTTTCTGTATTTGTTCCCGTTAATTAGCAGTCATGGATCATTCAGGCAGCCCTAGAACACAATTAAAAGTGTTTTCTATTTTATATTTGCTGTTCGAAGTATGTCCAGATAAGTGCTGAAAATACAGCTTTAGGTGACTGCTTTTTTTTGTCCTGTGTGGGGCATCAAAATAATGAACAGGCAACCCTAACCATAGGAGTAGACTGGAAGTTTGTTGCAGGATCAGCACATTATTTCCTTCAACCTCGATCCCTATCAGTGCCAGAATAACAATAGTTTAACTTGTACCTGAAACCTTACGCTGCCGTCAATAACATGCTGAGTTACTTCAAGTGTCCGGGAATGAACCCTGCATTCAGACAACTCACTCCTCATTTTCGCCCTTCATTTTTACGCTCACCTGCACTCACAGTAATCACAATGCACTCACACTGGCCACCATGCACTCACACCATTCACCCGCTCACCCTGCACTCAGTCATTACTCTGCACTCGCAATGCACTTGCGCTGTTCACCCTGTACCTCACCCTGCAGTCACACAAGCACACTACTCACCCTGCACTCATGTCACACTTCACTCACCTGTCCCCCTCACTGCTCAATCTGTAATCTCACTCAAATAAGCCCATTACTAACAATGCATTCTTTCGTCCAAATCTGCACTTGCATATGGTCACCTCACTCACCCTGCAGTCACTCCTATTACCCTACTCTCACACTGTTGCATCACTCACCGTGTACTCTTTAATCTATGGCTACTCAGGACCATTAACTTTAAACACTAGGCATAGTATTTTCAGAATGGACGACTCCGTGGAGTAATCACCAAGGTGGGATTATGAACAAAAGATACATCATAAAGGGACCTACATTGATGAGAAACAAAATAGTGTGCATATCTCTCACCTCTGAAGCCATTGCTAAGCCCTGCATCCTATTGCACAATAAGCTGCAGGCAGCCCAGTCAGTGGTCCCCATGCACAACATGGACTGGGAACACTTCTAACATAGCATCAAATTCAAAACAAATACAGCGCCCTTCCAACCACACACCCTACGCATATAGTAGCTTGCTACTCATGTAGGCAAGCGCTTCAGTGCTCCCCATGGGGGTAGTAAGCCCTCTATAAATATAACAATACAATGCATTCAAGACTGCTCCATCCCCTGTCTTCTTGGCTCTGTCCTTTAGCTCCTGCCTCCTTGCAGCCGTCCATTCAGTTCATGCCTTCTTGCATCTGCCTTCAACTCCTGCATTCTTCGCTCTCACCATCCTCATCCAACTGTTGAGTGATTACCTCCTCAATCCCATCCCTTCTGCTATTTCCTTCTTGGTTTTTGTTCTGTTTTTTTTACGGAGTTTTATATAGCACAAACTTGTCCCAAAGGTATTGGGGATCAGAGCGCTTTACATAGCACCAGTTGCGTTACATGAGGACACATTCATTTTTGTTAGGCACGGGGACATTAAGCGATTTGCCCAGAATCACAGGATGTTCAGCGTCATTGCCGAGACACAAACCGATTTTTGAGGTCGACCACCCTAGCCGTTAGGCAAACTCCTCTCCTCTCCTCTCTTGTATCTCTCCCTTGAGTAATCACCTTCTTGCATCCATTCCTCCAGTGCCTGCCTTCAAGTATCCCTTACTCCAACTCTCTACATCAATAGTTGGTATGGTTAAGCTACCGTAGTGTTTAATAATAATGCTTTGTATTTTCCTTCCTTTTAGGCAGAATTGGAGGAACAAAACCCACAATTACAATCTTTGTGGTGTACACAAAATATTCGTACTGCTGCCTTCATATTCGTGCTCTCTACTACTACATTGACTTTCTACAATTACATTTTAATCAAAGAAATGAGCAAACAGCCAAGAAAGTATTTAAGCGGTGCTCAAAAGCGGCAAATTAAATCAAAACAAGAGCAGTTTAAAGGCAAATTTATGAAAATTGACTCTATGTTTAGGTGTCCAGGTGATCATGGCGCATCATCATCTCATGCATCATTAGCGGAAGGCGATGCAGCTGCATCATCAACAGGAGACAAAGCAGCATTGCCACATTCCCAATTGGTCCCACCACATGACAAAACATTACAGAGCTGTGATCAAACCACAGATGTACCTTTTAGCATTGAAGCACCAGTAATGCAGGTAACAACAACTACTGTAGGAAACAGAGAAAGTAAAACAGCTGTGTCAGCAGTGCCTCCATCTATTACAGGAGTCAGAGAAATTGCAGGTACAGCAGCTAGGCCGACACTGCTACCAGTGACTGAAGGAAGCTCAGAAACTGAGAATACACCATCAGCAGATGTATCTCTGAGTCTAATATTACAAACAAGTGAAGGAAGTGCTGAAATTGTAAGTGCACCAGATTGATCACTGCTGCTACCAGTAGCTAAAGAAAGTGAAGAACCTACACATGTGCTACTTGTGTCTGAAGTATTGCCAAACATTGAAGAAGAAACTCAAGACATTATGAGTAAGGATGTGGAATGACATTTAGAAGAACTAGAATCAAGCAATACCCAGTTTTGCCAGGATTTGTACCAGAGTGATAGAGGGAACTTTTTAGACAAACCTTGGCATGATGCAGAGTTACGAAGGTTTGTCATTAGAAGTGGCCCATGCAAGCCTAGAGGACCCTTCCCACGAGATAATAAAAATAGGTGCTTTTCCACAAAGTACTATTACAAGGAAAATAGGACTGGAGATAAGACTCCAAGACTGTGGTTGTGCTACTCTTTAAAAATGGACAGTGCATACTGTGAACCTTGTTGGCTTTTTGGAGATAGAAAACTTTCATCCTATCAGCAAGCATGGGCTAATGGTATAAAAGATTGGCAAGGCATGTCTCGAAAAATTAAAGAACATGAAATGACGCGCTCACATTTAGCTGCTTGTGCTGTACATGGAAGATGGAGGCAAGACGAGACGATTGATACACAACTAGAATCAGACTACAAAGAGCAGGTGAACTATTGGACACAAATTCTGAGTAGGATCATCGATGTTACACTTCTGTTGTCAACTTGCAATTTACCTTTCAGAGGACATAGAGAAAAACTGAAAGAAAAAGATGGTGGGAACTTTCTGGCAGTCATTGAACCTTTGGCCAAATATGATCCTGTTTTAAACCATTTGATTACAACAGAGAGTAGAGTTAAATACTTGAGTCCTGCTATTCAAAATGAGCTGATTGAAATGCTTTCGAATAAAGTGCAAAGTGAGATAGTAAGTGAAATAAAAAAAGCACCATTTTACTCTGTTATAATGGACACAACACAAGACATTAAAAAAGAAGACCAATTAAGCCTGGTTATCCGATATGTAACACTGTGCCTTAATACTGATGAAATTCCAACTGAAATCAAAATTAATGAAAGCTTTGTTGGTTTCTATAAAATTACAGACCAAAGTGCTGAGGGGATAGCAACAGAACTTGTAAACCTTATAGAGGACAAAGGCCTAGTCCTTAATAAATGTAGAGGTCAGGGATATGATGGTGCCAGCACAATGAGTGGTATATATAGTGGAGTGCAAACCAGAATACGACAGAAAGAACCCAATGCAGTCTATGTACACTGTGCTGCTCATAATCTAAATTTAGTGTTGAATGATGCCTGCATGCACATTCCTGAAATTGCAGAATTTTATGACATTATACAGAAATTATATTTATTTTTCAGCCAAAGCATCAACCGGTGGGAACTTCTTACCATTACAAAAGACAGCACAACTCATTCAAAGCCAACACTGAAGAGACTCTGTCCAACACGTTGGGCATCCAGGCATGATGCTCTCCATGCTGTACGCTATCGGTTTATGGACATCATGAAAGCACTCACTACCATTTTACTGCAGTCTAAAAAGGTTGAGGAGCGCGCAGAAGCTCAGGGTCTTAGGAAGTGCATGGAGACTTTTGAGTTTGTGGTAATGGTTGTAATCCAGTCCAAAGTGCTGGAGACAATAAATATTGTGTCCAAACTGCTTCAGTCTACAGATCTGGACCTTTTACAAGCATCAAATATGTTAAGTAGCGCAGCGAATACGTTTGCCAGTTTCAGAGAACAGTTTGAAGATGTTAAAAGCTCAGCGTCTTCACTTGCAGCCGCATGGGGAATTCAATTGCATTTTACACAAAAACGACCACGACGCAAAAAAAAGCACTTCGATGAACTCTGTGAAGATCAAAGACTGTGCAATCCTGAAGACAATTTTAAGGTGTCTGTGTTTTATGCTAACATAGATATTGTTGTAAATCAGATACAAACTCGATTTGCGGGTATGAACACCATAATCCAATGCTTTAATTTCATGATGCCCTCAGAAATGCTCAGAGCTAGTGAGGAGGAGTTGTTTGAAGCAGCCATGACCCTGGCAGCTCATTACGAAAAAGACTTGTCCCTAGAGTTTCCACAACAACTCATCGCTTTCAAAGCAGTGTTGAAAGAACAAATACAACTTATCTCAGGTGGCACAATAAAGGATCTGGCTGACCTTTTATTTTTGAGAAACCATGCAATTCTGCCCAGTGTTTTGGATGTTGCAACAGCACTGAAACTTTTTCTAACAATTCCAGTTACTGTAGCCAGTGCAGAAAGGTCCTTTTCAAAGTTAAAATTAATCAAAAACTATCTCCGAAGCACAATGACGCAGGAAAGGCTGTCGGGGCTTGCAACCTTAAGCATTGAGAGTGATCGAGCAAAAAAAATAAATGTGAAAGCTTTAACAGAAGAGTTTGCATGAAGAAAGGCAAAGAGGCAAACATTCTTTCAGTCAAGTACATCTCTCCAATTCAGTGAACCAAGCAGTAGTAGCCTTCAGCCACCAGTCTAATTTGCCAGTCACTCTTCCTGGTGTAAGCAGTCTTCGGCCTTGTGTTCACTCTTTAAGTATTGTTTTCTGCTGTACCAGCCTTCAAACTCTGCAATACATTTCATCAGGCTCCTGCAAGTACTGTTCCTACTTCAAGTCTGATTTTCTAAATATATCTGGTTTGAGTTCCATGAGGAAGCAGTAAGTAATATGGTATTCTGCCAGTATATCATACTTTAAATATTGTTTGCTTATATATAGGCTACCTCAATATTCTGAACATACGTTTATAGAGGCAAGAAGAAATGCATTCAGTTTAACCTGACAAATATACACCCCCTTGACACTTTCTTTTGCACAGACAAAAGGGCATTATTTGAGTAAACAGCTTTGTTTATTTTGCTGCTGAGCTTGTAATTGTTTTGTGGGCCACTTAAATATTTGTGCCTTTATGCACAAACTAAAGGGGCATACTTTGTCGAAACTGGTTTAATGTTTATGCTCCTAAACTTACTGTTTTTATCACTCACGTTGAAATATTTGCACCTTTATGCACAAATAAAAGGGGCATTGTTTGACTGGACGGGTTTGATATTTATGCTGCTAAATTGTTATTACTTTACCAGGCACTTTGAAATACTTATGACTTCATGCACAAACAAAAGGGGAATTAGTCTGACTAAATAGGTTTAATTTATATATGCTGCTATCTGCTGTACTTGTTACTGTTTTGCTAGTCACTTTGAAATATTTGAGCATTCAAAAAGGGAATTGTTAGTTTAAACTGGTTTGATTGTTGGATGGTGCTGTAGTTATCAGTCACTTTGAAATATGTGTGCCTTTATGCACACACCAAACAGGGAATTGTTTAACTAACCTGGCTTCATTTTTGCATATTGCTAGACTTGTTTTTACCATGCACTTTGAACATATTTTCACCTTGATGCAAGAAGAAAGTTGGATTGTTTTACAAAACATGCTTGATTTTTGTATATTGCTGGACTGGTGATTGCTTTATTGTGCACTTTGAAAGTTTTTGCACTTTTTCTTTTGCTTTACCAACTACAGTTTGTATATAGATTGTCATTAGGTACTTGCTGATAGGGTTTGTTTTAATTCTACATGCAGTGTTATTTATGGTGTTGCTTGCACTTGTCTGTAATACGTCTACCTTAAAACTTGTATTTAGCATTGTTTACACTACAGAAATGATAAATCAAAGCAGACAAACATCTGCATCAATGTTCTGAAGCATCCAATCAGTTTTCTTCCTCAGCATTGTGTGCCTGCCTGTTTTGCAGTGCTTACTAATAAAGTCATTATGATTGAAATTGCTTCCTCAGTACACGTTATTATCATTCACACCCCTTGACAGTCGCTAGTGTGTGGCATGCAGATAATTCACCAGTCTACTTCTCTTGACCTTCGCAGTATACTGAGTTATTGCTTGTGTACTTCTCATGTATATTGTCACTTGAGTTTTTATGGAATTTCATGTTTAGGTTGGTCTTTCAAAGTTTCAAGGTATTGTCAATTCTATTTGAGACCCTTCATAGTTGTTCTTTGTTCTTCAGCCATAGTCATTTCCTGAGATAATAGGATCGCTCCTTGGCATTGTTCTGATTACTGCCTCAGTTAAATAATCTGCTTTTGACAGTATTGTTACAAATGGCGTAGCTTGTATGCAAAGAGTGTTTCCCACTTTCTCATTAGAACTTAGAGAAAGACAATATGGAGGCATTTCATTTAAATGTTGGAGGTTTCAAATAAAAAATGCCCGATTTCTGGGTGGTAGGGCAAAGTGGTAGATGATGGGCCGCGCCGCCGGGGGGGGGGGGGGGCCCTCCATGTGCTTTGCAGGGGGGCCCCCTCAAGTTTCGTTACGCCACTGATCTGTTCTTGGCATGTACAGCTACAGATCAACACACTCCCACCCACCTTCCCGGCTACCTTTATCTGTTCCAGTATTATCTTATTTAGATACTACATACATGGACATCTATTTCTGTTTCTCACAAAACTCCAGAATTTCCCTTATTGGTTAAAAAACAATCGGACGATGGAGTCGTTGCCCATGCGCACTATTGTCCAAAGAAGGAGCCACCTCTCTCGTGACTTCCAAAGACTTTCCAAGACAACAACAAAGTACAAACATCCGGGCCCAACACCAGATGGCGATCTATGCACAGTGTGTGGATCTGCAGCTCTACATGCCAAGAACAGATGCATACTGGTAAGTAGCATTTTCCTTTTGTGCCGTGGCGGGGTCCCTAAGGGATCCCAGGACCACAGCTAGGGAGTCAGGGTATTCTTACTCTGGCCCCTTATTGTTTTTTTAATGTTTTTTTCTTGGGACTCGGACCAGTCCGAGTTCCAAGATGGCTGCCAACACTTCCTGGTTGAAGTGTTGGCAGTCAATCGGATCTCTGCATGAGATCGGTGGTGTTCGCGTCCCTATATATACAAATTTGGAGTTCTTTTAATAACTCTAAAACTACTGAATTGATTTACATCAAATAACAAAAAGCACTCTTTCTGGACCAAGAGCTAACTTTCTGCCAAATTTGTTGTAATTCCGTGCAACAGTTCGGGCTGTAGTCATGTTCAAAATCCCTATGGAAATTATAACAGGAAATCACTTTTTTTGATTCCCCTCCCCCCCCCCCCCCCCCCCTTTTCTCAGTCCCCACTTGACAGATCGTCCCTAAACCTTCTATGCACAAGTAGAATCAAAGGCGCACTTTTTGGGGGAAAATTTCATGAAGATTTGTCAACCGGTGCTAAAGATATGGTCAAGTCAAAAAATGCTTTTCCTATGGAAAGATGGTCCTAAATATAACTACCTACTGGTGACCGCCAGTAGGTTATATATTCACACATTGACTGATAAATATATTATTTTTGGTATTTATATAAAAATATATATTTTATGCTGGTAAATAATATGTGTGAATATTCATTATTCATAAATAAATATATATAAATATCATATATTCATATATAATGTCAATGTATTAATTTATAAAAAAATGTAAATTACATGTTTGTATTAAATTGAATGTGTAGTTTGTGTATATCTATGATCGATTGATCAATAGATAGATAAATGTGTGTATAGATAAATGTGTGTTTATATATAGATATATATATTTGGTTCCTTACTCTCGGTAAATGAGGACCAGCACTCTCGTCAGGTTAAAACCCACTCTGGATTTTATTGCGAAAATCTATTCAAACAAACGCGTTTTAGCGTTGGCCTTTGTCAATGCTGACAGGCGCCATTTCTTCATTAACATTTATCACATGATTAATTCATTAATGTCGAGGAGGGACAATTACGGTCTCTACATAATTGGGTGCCATCTTGGAGCATGTTTATATGCAAGTATTCAAACTGCCTATTGTGATATCATAGACATCCTCATAAATTCATACAAATTACATATCAATGACACATAATTCATTCTGTTTGTTTAAAAACCATACAGCAGAGCACCACTTGATACATTATCATGGCATTATTCGTTATTCTTTATCATTTGGCATGATTCCACTCGAACTAGGCAATTATGCCCTGGATGGGCTTTTCATCTAACTACTGGTATCTTGCCTTGTATAGGATCCTATATACCATGATGTTGACATTCTGTGTGCAACTACATTTCTCTTTACCATTCTATGCCCTTCCAGCACCTCTCTTCTTGACCTTTCCTCATCTTAGGTGAAGGCTAGTCTCTACTCTTTCACAAATGGACTGCTAAGTCTTCCCCACTATTAAGACCTCCTGGAGACTTTGTTTGGAGATCAATAATGAAACGCGATTCAAGCCTCCTCAGGCATCTTTCTCTGTTGCCTCCTCTCACGTTCCTTGGAACATGGTCCAGGCAAAAATACTGTAGAAGTGACCTGTTGCTCTAATGGTGGCTAGCAAAGTGGCGTGCAACTAGATAATTCGTGTCTACGCTCATTATGGCTCTTAGGTATTCCAAAATCCTCATCTTCACTGGATTTTTGGTACGGCCCACGTAGCGCAAGTCACATGGGCAGATCAAATAGTATACTACATATGGGGTACTGCATGTCATGAATTTTGTTATCTGTTTCTCTCTTGCTATACCCTTTATCTTGTACGTGGTAACCTTTTTGCTAGTGGCACAGCCCCTGCATTTTCCTCAGGGAAAAGAGCCACGGAGACTCTGTAAGCCTGACTCTGATTTACTTCCCTCTAGGTGACTCTCAACTAACTATATATATATATATATATCTTTACAGCAATAATTGTGCCAGGTGGCCACTTGAGCCCTTTGGTGCAAAGCCAAAAAAGTCATTTTAATTATGAGTGTGGTACCATATTCATACAAGAGGTTTTTAAATGTTAGAGTGTGCCACACACTTAAATAAATGTACTTTTAGCATCAGCGAGTTCTTGCAGTTGCGTCCACTGTCTTTGTTCCAAAAGGAGTGTGGGTGTGATGTAATAATAGTAATCATTTGTAGTAATGGGGTAACTCTGTGTCCCTCAAAACCTGGGTATTAGTAATACAATCTACAGTTGGTTCTGTTGGGTAATACCAATTGCTAGAACAAAGATAATGTATGAGACGATTTAGAGGCATGTGGAGTTAAGCGCATAAGGAAAACATGTAGCCTCCAGAGCACATGGCCTACCTTCATTCTGGTAGAATGCGTGAATAATATGATTTTAGTTATTCTAGATTCCAACCAAGGGTGGATTCTGTATATATATATATATATATATATATATATATATATATATATATTCACTGAAAAAACCATGGGTTTCACACACGTTATAGTTAGGAATTAGCATTTAAAAAACCTTAGAAATTCACTGAAAAAACCATAGGTTTCACACACGTTATAGTTAGGAATTAGCATTTAAAAAACCTTAGAAATTCAGTGAAAAAACCATAGGTTTCACACATGTTATAGTTAGCTGGACATTTTACTCGTAAAAAACCAATGAAATTGCCCCGTTATAGTTAGTTCAGCTAACTATAACTCGCGCGCCCGCAATGCACTGCTGATGACGTCACATATTACATCACTCATGACATGGTCAGTGACATCACTCATGACATCACTGATGACATCTCAAATGACATCACTGATGACATCACTGATGACATCATCCAGTGAATGTGTGTTTTTCTGAAAATTAAATATGTTTTATATATGTGTATCTCAAGGTCGATGGAAGAATAAATGGGTATATAAGTGTCTAAATGGATGATTTGTTTTTGAAAAATTGATTGTGTTACTGACTGATTAAGTGTATCTCTCACTTTGTGTATAAGTGGCTGCATGGGTTGGTGAGTAGCTACATGGGTGTCTATATAGGTTATTAGTTGTTTTTTTGAGTATCAGTCTGAGTGTCTGTATGGTACGGTGGGGGGTATTACGTAGTGCATAGATGCATGAATGAGTGACTCACTGTTTGTATGTGTTGAAGACAGCATGTGTGCAGGACTGTATGTGTGGATGAGTGTGTGTATGGGTGTGTTATTGAGTGAATGACTGTCTCAATAGTGTCTTCAGGAGTAACTACATATGTTTTTAACTAGTATATGTGACTATTGGTGTATATATGTGAGTATATGTGAGAGGGAGAGATTGAAAGAGTTCCTGTATGAATAAGTATGTGTTTCTATAAGTGATTGTTTAAAAGACTAAGTATGTGTAAGTTTCCGTAGAAGTAAGTATGGTGGTGTGTGTATTACTGTATATGCAAGTAAATGTATGTTTTATTCTTTATTAGCATGAGTGACTATGTGTGTGAGTAACTCTATGGATGAGTGGCATTGTGTAACAGGATGTATAGATGTATGAGTACATATGATGAGTGAGTACATGTATGAGTGACTGTATAGGACTGTTGGTGAATGAGTGGATGTGTATGTGGATCTTAGAATTACTGAAGAGGTTGTTGTAACTGGTATTGGTATGTCCATTGTTTTGAAATTTTTAGTCTCTATTTTTGAATGTGTGTATCAAAGCTTATATTAAGGTGAGAGGAGGTCTGCCACTCTATCACAAGGATGATGTCATCAGTGATGTCATTTGAGATGTCATCAGTGATGTCATGAGTGATGTCACTGACCATGTCATGAGTGATGTAATATGTGACGTCATCAGCAGTGCATTGCGGGCGCGCGAGTTATAGTTAGCTGAACTAACTATAACGGGGCAATTTCATTGGTTTTTTACGAGTAAAATGTCCAGCTAACTATAACATGTGTGAAACCTATGGTTTTTTCACTGAATTTCTAAGGTTTTTTAAATGCTAATTCCTAACTATAACGTGTGTGAAACCTATGGTTTTTTCAGTGAATTTCTAAGGTTTTTTAAATGCTAATTCCTAACTATAACGTGTGTGAAACCCATGGTTTTTTCAGTGAATTTGCAAGGTTTTTTAAATGCTAATTCCTAACTATAACGTGTGTGAAACCCATGGTTTTTTCAGTGAATTTGCAAGGTTTTTTAAATGCTATTTTTTTCTTTTTTTCTTCATTTTTTTCAAACATATTTTTAATTTAATTTTCTTATCTTTTATAAAGACTATGCTTAAATTTTTAAAATCCTTAAATATTTTAAATATATATATTTTTTAAAATAAACATGTAAAATGTATTTCCAGATTTTTTTTTATAGTACGCGTACCGTAAGCTCACGGTAAGCGTACGGTTTACGCAACGTCCGTAATCTATCTACGCTGCTTGCGCATAGTTACGTACTTTGCGTAGCCGCGCGTACTGCGCGTGGGACGCGTGCGCGCTTACGCAACACGCGCACGTTACGCGGAAGTGCCGGGAAATGACTGTTATGCGCATGCGCGCAAGCGCGTGTCTTTTTTACGCGCACGCGTACTTTTTGCCGTAAGCGTACCGTAAGCGTACCGTAAGCGTACGGTAGGTCATGTGATCTTGAAACACAACTTTTGATTGGTTGAAACTACTTTCAGTTCTAGAACTCTCCTACACCACACCCATTCCCCTCATTTCTGCTTGTGATCCCTTGGGAGAAGGAGCTGGTTTGTCTTTGGGATACGATGGCAGAACAGCAGAGCTCTTCTGAGAGTGAGGCTAGCACCAGCAGCACTGTCTTGAGGCAGAGAGCGAGGAAAGTAAAGCCTTCTTACGTTTGGGAGTATTTTACTTTTCCAGAAGGCCAGCAAAAGGTGAATGCACCCTTAGTTACTTGCAAGCTGTGTAAGCGTGTACTTTCTAGAGGTAATCCTAACAGGAAGTATTCCTTTGGGAATCACACCATGAAGAGACACCTCCTGGAAGTACACAGAAGGACACATGGTCATCTTTTTGGAGGTAACTCTTCAGAAAGACGAGCCAGTACATCCACAGCAGCTCTGCCTGGACCATCATCTGCAGGGCAGACTCCTTCTTCTGCAGGTCAGGTGAGCCCTTCATCTGTGGGGGGAGAATCTCCTTTTGCTGGCCCTCTGGAAATTAACCCTCGGTTTGCGAGGGTTGAAGTACGGTGCGCCACTTGTCACGATCTAATTACTTATAGGGAGACCAGTGTTTCCCTGGTGAACAGTAAAATAGATCAGCACACTTGTCGTACCGTCTAATATTCCCAATCTTTCTTTCCTCTGTCCCTGCATGAACACAACGGTTCTTTTAAGAGCCAACCTTATCTTTCATCTTTTTTTTTCTTTTTTTTTAAAAACTTTTTTTTTTTTTTTTACCGTACGCGTACGGTAAGCGTACCTTTTTTTGATTTTTTAAAAAAAAACACTAAAAATCATTTATCTCATTACAAAGTCCTTGAGAGACTACAATTTTTATTTTTAACTTACCATACTCACTCAAAAAAATATTTATTCATTTGTTTTTTTAAAAAATAGTTTTTAAAATGGTTGTAGTTTCCGAAAATTTTCTATATCGATCTGAAAATAAAGAAAAAAGTATTAATATTTTTTATCCATTTTATAATACAATACACATATTTACATTTTTTACAAAAAAATATTTTTGCCTTATTTTTGCTGTTTTCAGAATATATTGCATTTCACTATTAATTGTGAAAGCAATTGCATTCATCATTTTACAGCGGGCAAAAAAAATTAACAATCACAAAGATTGTATTAAAAAAGCCCAGAATGTCTTCTCACTTAAACTTATCATTACAGAAATGCATATTATTCTAAAAAAATATCATCTAAAAACAATACTTTTTTCTTTAAAATACCGTCTGATATGTTTGTTTCAGAAGTATAATCACAATATTATATCTCAAATAACTCCAAAATACATCTGATTTTATTTCCTTTAGGCCAAATAGTATTTTTTTTTTTTTCCTGGAATAAATTTCCAAGGGAAAACCATTAAAATTCTAAAGTTTAATCTGTCCAGATCTCACCAATTCTCTGTAACATTTTGGTACACGAAAATTTTTTGAATAATTTATTTAGTCCACAATAGAATTGCTTACTTTTCCACATGGCCAAATAGTAATTTTTTAAATCATTTTTGAAAAAATTTCCAATGGCAGTCCAATAGCATTCCAAAATTTAAAATGTGCAGAAGTTACCGATTATCTCTAAATTATTGGTTTTTCAAAATTGCATTAAAAATTAAAAAAGTCCACATTACAATTGGTTATCTTTCCTTTAGGCCAAATGATAATTTTAAAAATCTTTTTTCTACAAAATTGCAATGGTAATCCAGTAAAATGGTAAAATTATTTTGTCCAGATCTTGCCAAATCTCTCTAAAATTTAGGTTTCAGGAAGATTAGATAGGAATTTGCTAAATCAAAAGGCAAACGTTGTTTGAAAATCAATTGGGAATCATTACACAGTGTCCAGCCTTTTTCACATTTTAGATAAACTGTGTAATGTCCAGAAGTAACAGTAGGTCCATCATGGAAAATTATTGCAACAGTTACAAAAGTTTTTCCTGAAATTGATAATTGCTGTCCTGTAAACTTCTTTATTAAAGTATCCAATTTTGATCCATCAGCTCTACATCGTTGCATCATTAAAATTACATACTGTCCGTATTCCCTTAAAATTAATGTTGATAACATGTCAGAATTACACTCACCACATTTCATGCTATGATTAGCATCTTTAACTAATTTTGCAAAAGTGACTGTTTTACTCTCTGGCAATGTCAAATAAATAAACCTTTCATTATCAACAATAGAGCCACATATATTATAACAATTATCACAACTATGTTCCCATTTATAAGAGAGACCAAAAAAAATGTCAATGGGAACTCCTTCTTCTTCCACTACCTGAAGAAAATACATCAAAAATTCGTGTGCGTCTTGCTGTACATTTTGAGAAAACTGTGTTCGTCCTGAACATACATCTAAAAGTTTTCTAATTTCAGTAGCACTTTCTATTTGAGTTTTATCTTTACTCAGCTTTTGAAAAAGGAGACTGAGCTCTGAACAGAATCTTTTTCCCTGATTTACTATTATCTGCTCTTGCAAACTTTCCAGATAAAATGCAACATTCAGCACTACATTAGCGTAGCAGTTGACACCAGAGCTATTTTCAAAATGACATCCTACAACCTGTTCTTCATTTTCCTTATTCTTTTTGCTTGCAATTACATCACTCCTCTTTTTTTTCCTCTTCTCTACATCCTCATTACAGATATTCTCATTTCTCCTTTTACGAGAAACTACACGTTTCTCCAACACAGGATACTGACCTAAATGAGGAGCATAGCTTCTTCTTAATCTATTATACTCCTTTACACAGTTTGTATCAGCACTAACTTTTGAGTCATCAAAGTCTATCATGAATAAACCTGATAATGTTTTGACTCGTGACAAAGCTACATATGCCATACCTTCTTTGAACACAGTTGAACCAATGTTCACAAATGCACAATCTACAGTCAATCCTTGAGACTTGCGGATAGTTACAGCATATGCTAGTGAAAACGGAAACTGCTTCCTACGTACATATAAGTCTTTCACAAGCATGAAACGAACTGAACAACGACAAATGTCTTTAACTTCCTCTATCTGATCAAATTTTATCTGTAAACATTCAATTCCTTCTTTTTTCTGATAATTAATAAAACCCACAACTCTTCCCATCGCTCCATTCACTAAGCCTTTCTCAACATCCAAATTTCTCCTTAAAAACACTCTACAGTTCATGCAAACATAAAGATTTTTTTCTAATCCTGCTGTTTTGGAGATGTTCTTCTCTAGTGAGTCCAATTTATTTTTCAGTTTGCCTGTTACTGTGACTGTAATTCTTCCATCCTCAATTTTGTCCACTGCTTCCAATTTCCTGATGTCTTCCTTTTCCAATTTCAAAAGCTCCTCATTAAATATTGAGCATTCACGTAGAGTTGGCATTAAGCAGATGACACTTTTGTTTTCTGCAATATTCTTGTATATTTTCTCTGCAACTATTTCTTCCTTTGGAAATAAATTATGTAGCAGCCGACTCTGTAATGCTTTTTTCCCAACATCTGTGAGTAGTCCAATCCTGATATCTTTCAGAATACTTCCATATTCTTCATCGTTTGCTTGCCTCATATTAGTTGTAAGTTCCTTGTACTCAAAGAAGGACCAAATATTTGTATTTCCAATGCTTCCCAATGACTTATTTGTGTCTTCATGTGTCACAGTATTAAACACTGGTTGTCCTTTAACTGGAGTAAGTTGCAAAAGATCCCCAAAAACTATGACGTGTTTTCCACCAAATAACACGTCATAGTCTGTCTTCAAAATTTGCTGCATTCTTAAATGCACAAAGGCAAGCATTAAGTTTGATACCATGCTCACCTCATCAATAATGAGAACTTGCATCTTCTTCAATACTCGTGAAACTTCCAAGGATGCTTCTCCAGTTAGCTTGTTGAATTGTATTTTGTTCTCATGCTCCACTGGTAACATTAGCAAACGATGTAAGGTGATTCCTTTTATGTTATATGCTGCTAACCCAGTTGGAGCAGTAACCACACAAGACAAAGTAGAATCCGTTTTTTGCTTTAGGTAGCTTCTGATGACTTTAATTAGGAAACTTTTTCCAGTGCCAGCTTGTCCGCTTACATACATCCTGATTGGATGAAATGATGTGCATGAGCACTCTTTTTTGATATGTAGAAATCCGTGATCAATTTTGTTTTTGATCTCTTCATAAATTTGTTGCTGCTCTTGATTCAGTTGTCTTTCCAAATTTTCTAAGTCTATAAATTCTTCTTGAGCTTGATTCATAGCCGTTTCCACTTCATTCATGGCTATTGATGCTTCATTTTCAACGATTGGTTGTCCTAGGGGATCTTGACTGTGTGTTCCTGAACTTTGGCTGTCCTGAGAACTGTCTCTAGCTATTTCTGCTGCAATTGTAGTTTCCTGTTCAATTTCTTCATTTAACATTTGCAGATAAGTTGAGAATGTACTGCATTGTATGCTGTCTTTGCAAGCATTAAAAGAATCTTCATAGCTCTGGAATTCTCCCAGTAGTTCATCCTCTGTACGCCATGGTTTAAACAACTGTAAAAGAGCCAAGTAGTAAAATTCTTTCTTGTCGGTAGTGTCGCAACTCAGCTTCCGGTGATTTATCAAACTTCCTTTGGTTTGCTTCACCAAACATCCTTCTTCACCAACAACTTTATATTTTCCACTGTTGATGTCTTCTGCAGCTTTCCGTGAATAAATGTAGTTCTGTAACACTTCATAGAGACACATGTTCTCCAGATGATGACTTCTCTTGGGATAATATGTGTCCAACATGTTTGTTTTCAATATGTCTGTACTTTCTGGGTCATTCTCAGCCAAATATTCAATTTCTCCAACAGATTTCAGTACCCGATTTCTCATTGCTGCAAGGCCTAAACTTGCCCAAATTATTCTTCTTGACTTCGAGTAGAGACTTGCAGAAGATAACCTATCTGAACATTCGTAGGATCCAATTTCTCGATGCGATAACATCTTCAAACTGAAACTGTACAGCTTCTTACTGACAGTCTTCTCGTGAGAAATCTCTTCCCACATTTCCTTCAATTCTGTTTTTTCTGATTTCGTAATGTAAGACGTTACATATCGAGCAACAGCAATGGAATTGTCAGCAACATACTGTATATCCATGTTAGCGTTCCACATGGATAAAATGACTGGGTTGTAGTCATTTATATTTTTTGATTCTTCTTTTCTTTTAAGGTTGTAGGTATTCTTAGGTGATTTTCTTGTGATAGTATGTCTCACAGCTGACATAAAACTGTTGACTCTTCCATTTGTAAGAACAGGTCTAGGAAATCCAAATCGACATTTAGTGTAGTATTTTTCTTTGCTCTTGTATTTCCGTCGACAGTATTTTCCACACCGATGACTTTGGAAACGTAGAACTTGCTCCTTTAACTTGTTCTCTTCTGTGCTTTTAGGTATAGCACATGTTGCATATTCTTCAATGTAAGATAACACTGCTTCATCAGTATCTGTTCCAAACTTTGGGGCATCCTTGATCCACAGCAGCATATGAATATGAGGAGCACCTCTTGCCTGGTACTCTTTTCTCCAAAAGAAATCCACTACTTCTCCAAGGGGTGGATTTTTTTTATTGCAGATTGTGGAAATGTGGATTTTCCTGGTCAGTTATGTCCCCTATCTTGGACCCCAACGGTTCTATATGCATGTTACAAGTACATGTATGTTCCCTCCAGTTCCAGTTTCTAAGACGCAAACATATGTGTGTCTACCGTCAACATGTTCTCTGTCAGATCCGCCATCAATGGGCTGGATATTCGATTCCTAAGTATAAAAGGCCACCGACTTTATATGGCCAAGTTACTCCATTTTTACAGTTCAGGCGAGTAGGCCCGATTCTGTCCTCAAAGCCTTTCCCTGCTCTCTGTCTCTGACAGCTTCAGCTTGAGCTCGCATCTGTATCCATGAACTTTGTCCTACTCTCTGTGCAGCTAATGGTGCCTGCCTCGGCCAGTTTTCGCCTGTCTGCCAAGAAGTTGTATTTCACCTTCGAATTATCTATTTTGCTCTTCAGCCGATGCATTCTTGCCTAGTAGTTTAAGTAAACATTCCTCCAGTTACCAAGCAAAAGGCCAGGCTTCTCTGTCTTCATGCAAGTGATTCATAGCCCTGTTGCTATGGAAAGTTTTCTGCCCCTCGCATCTCATATAGACACTTAGACGCTTGTACACGCACATAGTCAGTATAGAATAGATTCTGTCCGAGAGTCTCTTCCTTGTGGATAACATAGTTCTTTAAACATAGGATGTTAGATATGATTTGAGATTAGGATGACTTGACCCCAGACTTCTCGTCTCCACATGTAGAGCTAAATGTCAAGTCCCCTTCACCCCCTAGTTACACGTCAATTACACGTCATGCTGCTGCGCGCGCATCTATGCCAAATATTATCTTATAGATCCACCTATGTCTGATAATGCAAGCCAATTATGTTTCTTTTATTCCTTATTACGCCTAGTTTCGATTATGTCACTGTTACGTCATTTTTCTTATCAAATGTTACGCCTTCTACATTCGTTTCATTGTAATGCACTTATTATAAAAATGTATGTCTGTTAATAAGTTATTGTACTTCACTTCCTGAACCCTCGTGGTGACGGAACCTGAAGGCCGCCACTCGAGTCGGCCATTTTGAATGGAATAAAGCCCATTAGAAAACCTCTTATACCACGGATTCTGCCTCTTGTTATTTTGAGCTATTTACTTTAATTTAAGATTCCGCATGAAATTCAGTCCGGTAATATTTATTTTATTTACCACATAATGGCGCCCGAATAGGGACACTTTCTCATCTCACGCGCCGGCGGTGCGTTGCAGGCCCGGTCTCCTGCCACAGCTGGACGGACCATAAACGCGTACCAGCAGGATTTCCTGTAAGCTCCCTCCGGTCAAGCGGGGGCGACTGAGGCTGCGATCAACCCAGACGAGGCGGTGAGAAGTGCGAAGTATCCCGACCAGAGCCTAGCTGAGAGAGCAAGATCCGAGGTATACAGAGGCCCACCAGGTTTTCCGAAATTCCGACGTCCAGAGGGTCCGATGTCCGCAGTTATCGAGTCCTGTCTATTCTCTGAGGCCTTCCGTTTCAAGGAGCTACTCGGTGAGTACCATCGCCGGGGAGGCATGTTGACGTGCACATAGGTTGTGCCGGTCAAGACGGATTTGGGTACACAAATCCGGTCTGCACTGTTTAGCAGTGTATATGTACTGTTTAGCAGTATATCAAGTATTCCGAAGTATTCAGTTATTGTCAAGAATTCAGCGTGGTGATTAGTTAAGCAGACTGTCATCATTGTCGACCATTATTAAATGTTTAATGTTTAATGTTTAAAGTATTCAGAAAATGTCTTGCATATTGTGGTATGAATGACTGTTCATTGTTCACTGTTCATTATTGTGTTTCTCGTATTAAGTAAGTTCAAGAGTAAGTATCAGATCAGTTGTTAATATGCCGCTCTTCTCGAAGTTAAGACAGATTACCACCAGAAAAGGGGTGCTTGAAGAAGCAGTTCCTATTCCTCCTAGAGACACTCCAGGACATTTCATGTACCATAAACATGGCATAGATGCCATATTGTTTCTTGATCTATGGGTAGATTATACCAAGGGATTACCGGAAAGTCAAAGGTGGCCCATAGCGGGAACCTGGGATGCAGAGTGCATCATGAAAGTGGAGGAAGAGTTATGGAAAAGAAAGGTCAGACAGTCACAGAAAGACGCTATCGAGTTATGGCGTAAAGAATCTCATAGACGAACAGAAAAAGCACGTAGACAAGAAGAGAGGAGTAAAGAAAGTTCAAATAAAGTTCAAGAAAATCTATTAATTGAGGAAGGTATCCGAGTGAAATCAGAACAAGTAAATAGACAAAGTAATGCTCTTATGAATGGTATGTATCCCCTTCTAGCCGAAGGATTACCTAAGGCTGCTCCAGAGATACCAAAAGACTTGCCACCCCCATTATTTCCAATTAAGGTACATCCAAAAGGGCGTCCCAGAACCGCAGAAGACGTTTTCCTTTCCTCATATCTAGATGATGCAGCCCCCGAGTATGCTAACGCCACACCACATAGACCGTCTGGCGGAGGGGTTCAACGTCAGGATCAGGTATCTGTCCCCGTGCAACAGCAAGTCCCGACGCAAGTTTCGGCAAGCACATCTGTTTCCGCATCTGTTTCCGCAGTCGACTCTACAGGGGTATCGACACCCATAGTTGCTGTGTCACGTTCAACGAACCCTTTCACACCCGACGCCCCAGATGGGGCCACGGGAGGTGCTAGCAGTACTTTTACACCACCTAGAATAAATAAACTTGTCTTTCAAGAGTCAGCACATTCACGTACACCTAAGTTCGTAAGTGAACGTGCGCTTAAGGAACTCCTTGTAAATTGTAGATATGACCCGGTGGTTGGTAAAGAGGATGAAATGGTCCTGGCATCATTACGTATTAGGCGAGCCGCAGAGTATTTAGCAAGGTTACCAGGGATGACTACGCATCTGGATAACATATATCATTTTGTTCAAACAGGACGAGATCCAGGATGTATTAACAGAGCTATGGAATTCCAGAAAGTAGAAATACAGGGGGAACTGTTACGTTTCCTCATAAACTGTGTGATCAGAAATCAAGATCGTCCGGGGGTAGACATGAACGTAATGCTTACTCTTACAAGATGGAGTCAGAATATATCAGAAGGGAGACACGATAAGCAAAATTGTATAATAGCCATGTGCCGAAAAATCCGTAAAGAAATAGAACGTATTCATGCAGAAAGATTGGGAACAGACGAGTTTGAGCAAGATGAAGTGTCCGAATCAGGGGACTCTGCAAGACAGTCAGAGACCATAGCCTATGTAGGCAGAGGAAGATCCTGTGAAAATACTAGATGTTTTTCTGATCCCATACATTCTGTATGTCCAAATAATAGCAGAACGTATCCAACGCCTGTAATAAATCTGAAGTCTCCTGAACATTCGTTTCAAGCCGCAGATAAAATACTACGAGAACGAAGGGGTTACCACCTCCTCGATTCCATGGATGAGCAAGAATTAGCCAGATCAGCCGTTCACTGGATCGTTAGTCCTGAAAAATATGGTGATGAGACCGTAGCACACACGTTTCTCAATCTCAGTACAGATGAACAACGTTTAGCTGGAATCTATATGATTCAGCAACTCCTCATATTATATAAGAGCCAACATGCTGATCCTGGTCCTTTACCTGATATATTAACGGAACTACTCACGAACAGATGGAGAGGTTCTAGTAACAAGTTAATTAAAGAGATATTAGTGTCACGTAAACAGTATGTCCTTTTTGTAAGTCCGGATTCTCTCTCGCTGCCCCATAGAGAAAGAACGCCGTACTATATGGATAGACAAAATCCTTTACGAGAAGTGCACCCAATAAAAGGCGAAGACAATGAGTTTCACCGTGTATTTGTTTACACACCCATATCAAAAATGGAATTATTAGAAATGAAGAAAGTAGTACCTAGCCATGATAAAGACCCAGCGGGTTTCCACCGAGAAATTAAAGACATGTTACTGATGGGAGAGTACACCTTTCCTGATATTATGACGATATTAAAGGTGCTTTTGCCTGCTGGCATTTATGAAAAACTGAAAGAAAAAGAGTGGGAAGTGGGAGACCAAAAGATAGACTGGACAGCATTAGCAGAGGAAGAAAGGGGCCGAACTGCAGGTTCGGGGCTCGGGGATAAAGTTAAACTATTACCAGGTTTACTAGTACAGGTACTGCCACGTTTATTAACTACAAAAAAGGAAGATTGGGGTGCAATCACAGCCTGCAAACAAAAGCAAGATGAAGACACAAGCGATTATTATGCTCGATTTGAAAAATGTTTTGGTATAAATAGTGGTATAAAAGCAAGTAGTGACTCATATCCACATTTATTTGTGACAAAATTAGTGGAAAATGCATTACCTCCAGTAAAGAATAGAATATTGAAATTCGAGAGTACCTGGCAAAGTAACACTCCGTCGCAAATGCTACAAATGTTACAGTATCATCACAATAGAATTAGGGATGAACAAGAACACGAGCATAGACGCATGAAGGATACAAAAATGAAAATGCTAGTTTCTCAGACAGTACCAGCAGATGGTCACAAAAAGAGTGTGACACATTCTGGTGATTCTGCAGTTCCTGTAAAAGGAACCTGCAATTACTGTAAACAACTGGGCCATCATGTACACGATTGTCCAGTCCTGAAACGTAATATAGCTACAGGCATTACAAAGGAGAGACCACGATTAGTTAGACAAGATCAGAATGAACAAGGAGCTATGCTGCATGGACAGTCCGTGCCAGTTCAGCAACAGTCCATGCCAGCCTCACAGCAACCCATACAGTTTGTGCCAGCTGCACCACCGTTGCCTGCTACTGCCACACAAACCGCAACACGACAACTGTATCAGACTGCACAGTATGAATACCCTGAATACCAGCGTTACGCATGAACCAGCCTAGAGAGGGAAGTTGACTTACCACTTATCGAGATTCCTGTAGATCAAGAAGGACCTTATGTACATAGTGAATTATTAGGTCAAGATAGAAAATTCTTACTCGATACAGGGGCAAGTCGAACAACTATAAAACGTAGTGAAGTTCCAGGGGCACCCCTCTCAGGCTCTCAAAATGTTTCCCTTGGTTTTTCAGGAAAACCTATTGTTAATGAAGTATCAAAGCCTCTACCACTTACGATAGGACCTTTGACACGAACTACAGATTTATTGCTTACTAAATCATGCCCAGAAAATCTGTTAGGAATTAAAACTCTGAAAGCACTAGGAGCCATAATATGTTGTTCTCCGGAAGGAGTAAGGTTGTTTTTACGTGATTTTAAAGGTCACTATGTGTCTAGAGACATGGATCCCCGACTACAGACTTTACCAGTACATCTATGGGCACAAGGCCCTACGGATGTTGGCTGCATGAACATTACACCCTATCGAGTCACACTGAAAGCAGGAGTGGTACTACCACGAATGCGACAATACAAGTTACCGCATGATGCTGTAGTGGCTTTGCTGAAAATCATTGATGAGCTAATTGCCCAGGGAGTAGTTGTAGAAACAGACTCCAATGTATGTAATTCACCGATAATTCCGATTCTTAAACGAACTGATCCTACTGCTCCACCAGTGTACCGATTGGTTATTGATTTGCGTGAACTAAACAAGTGTATTGTACCACAATTCCCTGTGGTCCCTGATATATCATCGTTATTGACAGCAATTGATTCCGAAGCAACATTCTTTACTGTAATTGATCTCAAGAATGCCTTTTTCAGCGTCCCAATAGATCCGGAAAGCCAATACTTGTTCGGATTCAGTTTAAATGGGCGCAGCTTTAAATTCTCACGCGCTCCCCAAGGATTTACAGAAAGCCCCAGCATCTACAGCCAAGCACTGAAACGAGAACTTGACAGTATCCACATGCCAGTCAATACAGCACTGCTTCAATATGTCGATGATCTGCTGATCACCGCGAGAAGCGAGCCAGAATGTGAAAAAGCTTCTCTGACAGTTTTACATTTCCTAGCCGACAAGGGGCACAAGGTGTCCCCTTCTAAGCTGCAATTCTGTGTTCAGCGAGTTATTTATCTTGGTCACTCGCTGTCCAAGGAGGGAAGGCAGCTTACACCAGATCGCATCCAGTTAATTGCTAACATGTCAATACCCCAGACACAAAAGGAGGTGCGGGCTTTTATAGGCCTCACTTCATATTGTAGACAGTGGATCCCTCAGTACGCATTTCTAGCAAAACCACTCATTCAGTTGACCACACAGGAGGCAGCCACATCGACTGTTCTCCCTTGGACTCAGGAACATACACAAGCTTTTGAAAGCCTAAAGGAAGCTTTATGTCAAGCACCTGTTTTAGCAACACCATGTTATAGCAAACATTTTACACTCTTTGTTACAGAACGCGAAGGTACTGCCTTATCAGTACTCACTCAGGATCAAGCAGGATCACGCAAGCCATGTGCTTATTTTTCCAGTACATTAGATCCCGTAGCTCAGGCTTTGCCTGCATGCCTGAAATCAGTGGCAGCGACAGCTTTAGCAATTAGACAAAGCGATGCCATAGTATTAGGACACCCATTGACAGTACAAGTACCACATGCAGTAGAGGTTCTTGTGAACCGAACACAAACACAACACTTGACCATAGCAAGACTTACTGGTTATGAACTGACATTGTTTCAACCACACATAGAGATCCGACGGTGTAATACATTGAATCCTGCTACACTATTACCTGTAATTGGAACAGACCCACTAGCTCATGATTGTGTTGAAATCATTGAAATAAAGACGAAACCTAGACAAGACTTGACAGACGTTCCATTGCTAGATCCAGACCTGACGTTATATGTAGATGGTTCGTGTATGAGGACAAGTACAGGAAATTTAGTTGCCGCATATGCAGTCACAACAGACACTGAAGTTATTGAGACAAATTGTATAGATACTTTGTCAGCCCAAGCAGCAGAACTTGTTGCTCTAACACAAGCCTGTATTCAAGCCACGGACAAGAAAGTCAACATATATACTGATTCACGTTATGCATTTGGAGTCGTACATGACTTCGGAGTGCTTTGGCGGGAGAGGGGTTATTTAACTTCTCATGGAACACATATTCAACACGGGTCCCTCATTCATGCTCTGTTAGACGCGATTCATTTACCGACTGCAATATCAATTATGAAATGTAAAGCACACACGAAGGTTACTGATATCATTTCTCAAGGCAATGATTTAGCTGACAGAACAGCCAAACAGACTGCTCAGAATCGCACATCCGACATGACAAAGCCAATAGTTCAGACACCAACACAGTGTATGACAATTAAGGATCCCACACTTGATGTAATTGACATACAGACACATGCCACAGCAGAAGAAATAAAGAAGTGGACTGAACTAGGAGGGATCCAGACAGATCAAGGATGGATGACGAAAGAGAAATCTGTATGGTTTCTCCCTGATTCCATGGTTCAAGCCATTATAGCTACAGTTCACAGTCCAGCACATTTAGGAGAGAAGGCTATGCTAGACAGCATTCAGCACATTTGGTTCAACAAACATTTACGAGCAGCAGCTAAACAAAAAGTTCGTACCTGTATGATATGTTGTCAGTTTAATCCAGGAAAGAGTGTTCCCGTAGAGCGGGGTGGATTTCAGCCTCCTGACCATCCTTTTGAAGTCCTCCAGATGGATTATATTCAGATGGAACGTTGTCGAGGATTCAAATATGTCCTCGTAGTTGTCTGCGCTCTCTCCCGTTGGACAGAGGCGTATCCCGTATCAGATTACACTGCCCCGACTACTGCCAAGCAGCTAGTTCGAGAATTCTTCCCACGGTACGGTTTACCACGTGTTGTATATTCAGATAACGGCCAGCCTTTCTCATCCGAATTAATGAAACATGTCTCACTTTTGTTGGGATATCAGTGGAAATTCCACTGTGTCCGACACCCCGAGGCAGCAGGTCTCGTGGAACGACATAATCAACTTTTAAAAATCAGATTGTCCAAAATATGTCAGGAAAAAGGTGTGGACTGGATAGTAGCCTTACCAGTTGCGCTATTCTACATGAGAATGGTAGCACACTCTCGAACAGGGCTATCCCCGTATGAGGTGATCTTTGGTAGACCACCGAATATGTGGGGGACGCCTATACCCCGTAAAATAACTGATGTTGACTGTAATATGCTGACAGATTACCTGGCTTCCTTGATGTCTGCACTACAATCTTCTCGTTCACAGGTGGTCGCAGCTTTTCCTGACAACACTGAGGTGAAACCCCATGACGTGGTCCCCGGGGACTTTGTCCTGGTTCGGAATTTTGATAGGAAAAGCCAATTGGATCCTAGGTGGAAGTTGCCTAAGCAGGTCCTGCTGACGACCAGAACAGCTGTGAAGATCGAAGGACGGAAAGGATGGGTGCATTCCACCCATATAAAAAAATTTCATGGACTACCTTCAGATATAGACACTGTGCCCTGCACTCCCTCACAGACTGATTCAAAACTTCCTTTTGTTGAACAAAATGACTCTCAGTGCTATAAACAGAAACTCAGGTCCAGATCTAAACTGTCGGACGATTTGATTGTTTAAGTCCTCTCCAAGGTGAAGCGGTTGAATCTGTCCCGACATGTATCCCTTAGGTCTGAATGATGCAGAGTCCAGAATCATAATGAAACGACATGCTTATTGTAAATTACTGCGTAACCACTGTATTGTGACATTATTAATTTTGTTTTTATTGAGTATTTTAGTAATTATTACGAGTATGATTTTGCACATATATCATCCTGTTTCTAAACGTGTTTTCAATATAACCGATGAACATTCTTTTAGTGACCTACCCCCACATGAGTTGTCCTATAGACTTGCGCTGCGCAATAACACATTCATTAGTATGTTACATCATTCCCATCAGACTAGTAATGCGACCAATTGTTGGGTGTGTGGCCGACTCCCTCCCTATCAGAATAACAAAGGAGTTCTGCCTTTCTTTCCACATCCATTTACACGCAATGGCTCCTGTGGAGCATGGTTTAGTTTATTAAATTCCATAGACCCAGACACAGCAGTTTATCAACAACATTGGATATGGGGAAATCTAAATCTAGTTTTATTCAAAGTCTGTCACCCTAATAAGGAGGGTCACCCCAGTAGAACAGGAACTGATTTAGAAAATGAAGTGTATAAATTAGGTAATTTTACGCCTAATCTTATGATTTTGAATGTCAAATCCGAAGTTGAACTAATTCTGCCCACTATGTCAGTATTTCCAGTAAAGGGTGAATTATGTGTGAGAAAAGTTGGTTCCATACATATGGGCCATAGCCAATGCGTTACTACAGTAGAATATAGTGATCAAGGCAAATCTTCATTTAGAGCTTCTCGCCATTCTTACTTTATATGTGGTCAGACGGCATATATGCGTCTGCCTCTAGATTGGGATGGTACCTGTTACATAGCATTCCTTCTGCCACCTGTTTTCCTAGCTCCTCCTGATTATTATCGAAATGTTCATTTAGTACACAATAGAGAGCGAAGAGATCTCCCAGTTGTCGATTATACTGAGACGGCATGGGACAAGTATGTAGATTTCAATAAAGGTATCTTTCCCTATATAGGTACAATATCAAATAGTAAGCTGATACGCAGACTCACCAAGACTCTTGAAGCTGTAGTAAACGAGACTATAGCCGCCCTAGGCAATCTGACAGAGGAACAATCAGTGATGAGAATTGTTGTTCTCCAGAATCGTCTTGTCCTTGACGTCATCCTGGCCGATAGGGGCGGAGCTTGCAGGGTCATCGGATCCAGCTGCTGCATTTTCATACCAGAAAATTCGCCATCTGTATATAAAGCTATAACACGCCTTCATAAGATTGTAAGCCAGATACACGAGAATCCAGGCACTTGGACGTGGTCCGGGTGGTTTTGGAGTGTGATATCAGCCTGGGGATGGAGAGTTCTATCCTTCCTAGGTATTGGCCTTCTTATGCTTTTCAGTTGTTGCATATGTTTGCAATGTGGACCAGCGATTTGTGGTCTGTGTGCCACATCGTGTATTCCACATCAAGGTTTTCGCTCAAGATCCCGGAAGAAGAAGGAAGAAGAAATGATGCTCCATGAGCAAATCGATGGAATGATGAAGATTGATGTCTCGTGAAGGGCAAGAAGGGGACAAGGAGGGAATGTGGAAATGTGGATTTTCCTGGTCAGTTATGTCCCCTATCTTGGACCCCAACGGTTCTATATGCATGTTACAAGTACATGTATGTTCCCTCCAGTTCCAGTTTCTAAGACGCAAACATATGTGTGTCTACCGTCAACATGTTCTCTGTCAGATCCGCCATCAATGGGCTGGATATTCGATTCCTAAGTATAAAAGGCCACCGACTTTATATGGCCAAGTTACTCCATTTTTACAGTTCAGGCGAGTAGGCCCGATTCTGTCCTCAAAGCCTTTCCCTGCTCTCTGTCTCTGACAGCTTCAGCTTGAGCTCGCATCTGTATCCATGAACTTTGTCCTACTCTCTGTGCAGCTAATGGTGCCTGCCTCGGCCAGTTTTCGCCTGTCTGCCAAGAAGTTGTATTTCACCTTCGAATTATCTATTTTGCTCTTCAGCCGATGCATTCTTGCCTAGTAGTTTAAGTAAACATTCCTCCAGTTACCAAGCAAAAGGCCAGGCTTCTCTGTCTTCATGCAAGTGATTCATAGCCCTGTTGCTATGGAAAGTTTTCTGCCCCTCGCATCTCATATAGACACTTAGACGCTTGTACACGCACATAGTCAGTATAGAATAGATTCTGTCCGAGAGTCTCTTCCTTGTGGATAACATAGTTCTTTAAACATAGGATGTTAGATATGATTTGGGATTAGGATGACTTGACCCCAGACTTCTCGTCTCCACATGTAGAGCTAAATGTCAAGTCCCCTTCACCCCCTAGTTACACGTCAATTACACGTCATGCTGCTGCGCGCGCATCTATGCCAAATATTATCTTATAGATCCACCTATGTCTGATAATGCAAGCCAATTATGTTTCTTTTATTCCTTATTACGCCTAGTTTCGATTATGTCACTGTTACGTCATTTTTCTTATCAAATGTTACGCCTTCTACATTCGTTTCATTGTAATGCACTTATTATAAAAATGTATGTCTGTTAATAAGTTATTGTACTTCACTTCCTGAACCCTCGTGGTGACGGAACCTGAAGGCCGCCACTCGAGTCGGCCATTTTGAATGGAATAAAGCCCATTAGAAAACCTCTTATACCACGGATTCTGCCTCTTGTTATTTTGAGCTATTTACTTTAATTTAAGATTCCGCATGAAATTCAGTCCGGTAATATTTATTTTATTTACCACAAGATGAAGGACATCATAGCCTCAAATCTATGATTGAAATATCTGCAAACATTAACCGGATCCAATGAGCACAGTTCTCCTGCTGTCTTGTATTCGATGTTTTTAATGTTTGAATTGGCCTCTCGTAGAAAATCCAGTAAATCATCCCAAGCGTACTCGGCACAGCTTAGGGTAAGGAACCATGTTGGTGTTCCTAAATTGCGTAACATGCATTTTAGTTCACCATGGCGTCGGAACCAATATTCATTTGTCCCACGCTGACAAGCCATCAGATTGAACAGTTGTGTTTCCAAATGATCATCTCGGTGCTGCACTTTCTCCATAAAATCCTTAGCAGACACATTTTGTAAATGTACTCCACTTTTTAAAATGTGATTTACTGCATAAGACAGTGCAGACAAGTCGCTTTCAAATAAAAGATGGAACAAATAAGGAATACTTTGTCGAAATCTGGGATCTTCAGCATATAGT
Source organism: Triturus cristatus (assembly GCF_964204655.1). NCBI lineage: Eukaryota > Metazoa > Chordata > Amphibia > Caudata > Salamandridae > Triturus > Triturus cristatus. Next base: position 194,922,000 of record NC_140586.1, on the reverse strand, counting down.
CTTGTAGTTCGATACTCTGAAGCTGGAATCTGTTCTGGACGTTCATCGTATCGTCCTCCTTTTCCTTTAGGAAACAGCTGGGGAAAACATCGAGCTTCCAAGCTCTCCTCCCATACACTCACGGGATTTCCTTTTGCTTTCTTCATCTGAAAGAGATCAATATTGTCTCCCATAACTTCTTTCAAATGGAGAGGATGTATGCTAAAATGTTCATAAATTTCTTCTTCCTTTGACTTGTCCACTTTTTCAATTTGTCCAGTTGGTGTTTCTGTGTCTCCTTGTAAATCTTCTTCTTCTTCTTCTTCTTCTTCTATATAAATTGATTCATACCATTTATTATTTTTTTTCAAATACAAATTTGCTCTTTGTACTTTCCGCACATCTACCAGCTCCTGCCAAATCTTCTTATTCTTTGTAGGTACACCATTAACGAGAATAATTAATGGTTCAGTTTCCAAAGTATCCGCATCAATAGTTTCCATATTTTTTTTTCAAATCCAAGGGCAAATACACCACTCTACCTTTTAAACCTCTCAGTAAATCTGAAGGAGGTAATTTACCAGTTTTGGGCTCCATACGTACTATGGTCTGGAACGGATGAACACATTGAATGAGTATAGACTCATATGTATTTAATTCAGAAAGTTCAGCAGGAATAGCATCCAATTCTAAATTATTATGTACAGCTCTGGTCGGCATTCTATTTTCCTCTAACTTGTTGTAGCAGTATTTACAAATACGCTGATCTTCACCCAATTCAAAACAATTTTCAAGAAATATATATGTGGCAAAATCCATCCACTTATAATTATCTTCATTTTCACTCTTTCTGTAGAGATCAACATTCCTAGTTTGTTTTCTATAATGAGTTCTGCGGCAACAAATACAAGTAACATTTGGTCTTTCATTAGAGATTATTGCAAATTTTGTTATGTGATCATTAAATGTCTTACTTACACAAGGTTCTACATTCTCTTCCACTTCTGCCTCATTTACTGTGTCCTTCTCTGCACTGTTTTGTTCAGGACCAAAGTAACAAAACTGAATTTCATCAACAACCTTCTCTACATCTGATACCGTTCCTCGGAACAGAGCCCTATTCAATTCATTTAACTTTATTGCTGGACTTTTGGCAAAATACAACCGTCTCACAAACTTTCTCATTTCAGTATGATGAACAGCCAGCATCCTAAAATGATGGAAAACACTATTGCACACTTTTCTAGATAGACAAGCAAGAGAATGACCCTGCAAACCAGTATTCTCTCTCACTCTGCATGGATCCAGACTTTGAAGCACCTTAATCTTTTGTTTTACACTTTTTTTACTATATTCTCTTAGAAACTCTCGAAATCTGTCAATAGATTCCTGACGCACAGTGCAAATACTACTACAATTCCAAGTGTACACTGGGGCTTTAGGACGTCTCCCCATTGCCTCATCTGCCATCACTTGTACCTCATCTCTTGGAACCATTATCTCCTTCTCCATTATGCAACCATTTTTTACTTCGTATGAACGACCTCTGGTGTCAACTGCATGCAGCAAACTATTACTTTGAAAATAGCTCTCTTCATTAAAAAAAGGTTCACTACTTGAACTATGCATCCACTTTCCTAAAAAAACTTTACAAAAGTTTGTTCTGTTCACTACTCTTTTGCTTTTGCTTTGTGATTTCAGTACATTAACCATTTTATCTAATGTACGCATCCTATTCAAAATTAAAATGAATAGTTTCCTTTTTAATTCTAATGCCTTTGCTGCAATGGCTTCAATTTCTTTTTTTCTCTTGTAATATTTGGCCTTTTGCTTATATTTCTTTATATCCTTTATCAAATTGGACATAACTCTTCTCTGAAACATTTTTCTACGTATCTCTTTAAATGCTGTTTTTCTGTTTATGTTAAACTTTTCAATTGCAGAAGGTATATTTGCATTAACTAAATTCTCAATTTTTTGCTGTTCTCTATTTTTTGTTACATTTTTCCGAGAACAGACATTTTGTACATTTTTCTTTGTTTTGAATATTTTGTTTAGAAATTGTTTTTTTTGCTTACCAGAAGATTTTTTCTTTTTCCCAACATCAGCATCTTCTACTAACTTTGGTCCTCCAGTTGTCTTCAAATATAGTTTTTTTTTTAGCGTTTTTTGAACTCGAGATTTTGTAGGCATCTTAAATTTTGTTCACTGTTCTTCAGCAATACCTGAAAAAAACTAAAAAAAAAATCCGTTATTGTATTTAAATATATTACTAAATTTCTTTTCACAATAGTCACAAAACGAAATTTCTTTGCCAATTTGAATTCACACAAACTGCTCTTTTTTTTGGGCAAGTGAAAATCTCTTTTACAAACTGTCACATTATGAAACCACTTTTCAGATTTTTTAAAAAGCCCATGTCCACAGTGCTACACTCCGCGAAGGGCAACCAGCCTTAGTGATGCTGAATGTATTTGCATTACAGACTTAAACCTGAAAACCCCACTGGCTTGTACATACTGTGCATGACTATACACGGCAAGGACATGGGTGTGTGCTAAGCCTCTGCTTCTTCCCCCAAAAATTCGCTCCCCCTTTCTATCTAATGCAACTGTGAAATCACCAGAGCAAGACGCAATAAATCTCTGTCTATAATTCTTCTATGCACACAGAGTCATGTTTTCACATTAGTGCCAAAACGAAATTTCTTTGCCAATTTCAAAGCACACTTACTGCTCTTTTATTTTTTCAGGGGCAAGTGAAAATCTCTTTTTACAATTTGAAATCACTTTTACAGACTGACACATTATGAAACCACTATTTTTGCTTTATTTAATTGCACGTGTCCAAGCTGTTTTTTTTTCAGACCACCACCATGTGCATTCTCTGTGACTGCCTACACTCCACCAAGGGCAACCAGCCTTAGTGATGCTGAATGTATTTGCATTACAGACTTAAACCTGAAAACCCCACTGGCTTGTACATACTGTGCATGACTATACACGGCAAGGACATGGGTGTGTGCTAAGCCTCTGCTTCTTCCCCCAAAAATTCGCTCCCCCTTTCCATCTAATGCAACTGTGAAATCACCAGAGCAAGACGCAATAAATCTCTGTCTATAATTCTTCTATGCACACAGAGTCATGTTTTCACATTAGTGCCAAAACGAAATTTCTTTGCCAATTTCAAAGCACACTTACTGCTCTTTTATTTTTTCAGGGGCAAGTGAAAATCTCTTTTTACAATTTGAAATCACTTTTACAGACTGACACATTATGAAACCACTATTTTTGCTTTATTTAATTGCACGTGTCCAAGCTGTTTTTTTTTTCAGACCACCACCATGTGCATTCTCTGTGACTGCCTACACTCCACCAAGGGCAACCAGCCTTAGTGATGCTGAATGTATTTGCATTACAGACTTAAACCTGAAAACCCCACTGGCTTGTACATACTGTGCATGACTATACACGGCAAGGACATGGGTGTGTGCTAAGCCTCTGCTTCTTCCCCCAAAAATTCGCTCCCCCTTTCCATCTAATGCAACTGTGAAATCACCAGAGCAAGACGCAATAAATCTCTGTCTATAATTCTTCTATGCACACAGAGTCATGTTTTCACATTAGTGCCAAAACGAAATTTCTTTGCCAATTTCAAAGCACACTTACTGCTCTTTTATTTTTTCAGGGGCAAGTGAAAATCTCTTTTTACAATTTGAAATCACTTTTACAGACTGACACATTATGAATCCACTATTTTTGCTTTATTTAATTGCACGTGTCCAAGCTGTTTTTTTTTCAGACCACCACCATGTGCATTCTCTGTGACTGCCTACACTCCACCAAGGGCAACCAGCCTTAGTGATGCTGAATGTATTTGCATTACAGACTTAAACCTGAAAACCCCACTGGCTTGTAAATACTGTGCATGACTATACACGGCAAGCACATGGGTGTGTGCTAAGCCTCTGCTTCTTCCCCCAAAAATTCGCTCCCCCTTTCCATCTAATGCAACTGTGAAATCACCAGAGCAAGACGCAATAAATCTCTGTCTATAATTCTTCTATGCACACAGAGTCATGTTTTCACATTAGTGCCAAAACGAAATTTCTTTGCCAATTTCAAAGCACACTTACTGCTCTTTTATTTTTTCAGGGGCAAGTGAAAATCTCTTTTTACAATTTGAAATCACTTTTACAGACTGACACATTATGAAACCACTATTTTTGCTTTATTTAATTGCACGTGTCCAAGCTGGTTTTTTTTCAGACCACCACCATATGCATTCTCTGTGACTGCCTACACTCCACCAAGGGCAACCAGCCTTAGTGATGCTGAATGTATTTGCATTACAGACTTAAACCTGAAAACCCCACTGGCTTGTACATACTGTGCATGACTATACACGGCAAGGACATGGGTGTGTGCTAAGCCTCTGCTTCTTCCCCCAAAAATTCGCTCCCCCTTTCCATCTAATGCAACTGTGAAATCACCAGAGCAAGACGCAATAAATCTCTGTCTATAATTCTTCTATGCACACAGAGTCATGTTTTCACATTAGTGCCAAAACGAAATTTCTTTGCCAATTTCAAAGCACACTTACTGCTCTTTTATTTTTTCAGGGGCAAGTGAAAATCTCTTTTTACAATTTGAAATCACTTTTACAGACTGACACATTATGAAACCACTATTTTTGCTTTATTTAATTGCACGTGTCCAAGCTGTTTTTTTTTCAGACCACCACCATGTGCATTCTCTGTGACTGCCTACACTCCACCAAGGGCAACCAGCCTTAGTGATGCTGAATGTATTTGCATTACAGACTTAAACCTGAAAACCCCACTGGCTTGTACATACTGTGCATGACTATACACGGCAAGGACATGGGTGTGTGCTAAGCCTCTGCTTCTTCCCCCAAAAATTCGCTCCCCCTTTCCATCTAATGCAACTGTGAAATCACCAGAGCAAGACGCAATAAATCTCTGTCTATAATTCTTCTATGCACACAGAGTCATGTTTTCACATTAGTGCCAAAACGAAATTTCTTTGCCAATTTCAAAGCACACTTACTGCTCTTTTATTTTTTCAGGGGCAAGTGAAAATCTCTTTTTACAATTTGAAATCACTTTTACAGACTGACACATTATGAAACCACTATTTTTGCTTTATTTAATTGCACGTGTCCAAGCTGTTTTTTTTTCAGACCACCACCATGTGCATTCTCTGTGACTGCCTACACTCCACCAAGGGCAACCAGCCTTAGTGATGCTGAAAGTATTTGCATTACAGACTTAAACCTGAAAACCCCACTGGCTTGTACATACTGTGCATGACTATACACGGCAAGGACATGGGTGTGTGCTAAGCCTCTGCTTCTTCCCCCAAAAATTCGCTCCCCCTTTCCATCTAATGCAACTGTGAAATCACCAGAGCAAGACGCAATAAATCTCTGTCTATAATTCTTCTATGCACACAGAGTCATGTTTTCACATTAGTGCCAAAACGAAATTTCTTTGCCAATTTCAAAGCACACTTACTGCTCTTTTATTTTTTCAGGGGCAAGTGAAAATCTCTTTTTACAATTTGAAATCACTTTTACAGACTGACACATTATGAAACCACTATTTTTGCTTTATTTAATTGCACGTGTCCAAGCTGTTTTTTTTTCAGACCACCACCATGTGCATTCTCTGTGACTGCCTACACTCCACCAAGGGCAACCAGCCTTAGTGATGCTGAATGTATTTGCATTACAGACTTAAACCTGAAAACCCCACTGGCTTGTACATACTGTGCATGACTATACACGGCAAGGACATGGGTGTGTGCTAAGCCTCTGCTTCTTCCCCCAAAAATTCGCTCCCCCTTTCCATCTAATGCAACTGTGAAATCACCAGAGCAAGACGCAATAAATCTCTGTCTATAATTCTTCTATGCACACAGAGTCATGTTTTCACATTAGTGCCAAAACGAAATTTCTTTGCCAATTTCAAAGCACACTTACTGCTCTTTTATTTTTTCAGGGGCAAGTGAAAATCTCTTTTTACAATTTGAAATCACTTTTACAGACTGACACATTATGAAACCACTATTTTTGCTTTATTTAATTGCACGTGTCCAAGCTGTTTTTTTTTCAGACCACCACCATGTGCATTCTCTGTGACTGCCTACACTCCACCAAGGGCAACCAGCCTTAGTGATGCTGAATGTATTTGCATTACAGACTTAAACCTGAAAACCCCACTGGCTTGTACATACTGTGCATGACTATACACGGCAAGGACATGGGTGTGTGCTAAGCCTCTGCTTCTTCCCCCAAAAATTCGCTCCCCCTTTCCATCTAATGCAACTGTGAAATCACCAGAGCAAGACGCAATAAATCTCTGTCTATAATTCTTCTATGCACACAGAGTCATGTTTTCACATTAGTGCCAAAACGAAATTTCTTTGCCAATTTCAAAGCACACTTACTGCTCTTTTATTTTTTCAGGGGCAAGTGAAAATCTCTTTTTACAATTTGAAATCACTTTTACAGACTGACACATTATGAAACCACTATTTTTGCTTTATTTAATTGCACGTGTCCAAGCTGTTTTTTTTTCAGACCACCACCATGTGCATTCTCTGTGACTGCCTACACTCCACCAAGGGCAACCAGCCTTAGTGATGCTGAATGTATTTGCATTACAGACTTAAACCTGAAAACCCCACTGGCTTGTACATACTGTGCATGACTATACACGGCAAGGACATGGGTGTGTGCTAAGCCTCTGCTTCTTCCCCCAAAAATTCGCTCCCCCTTTCCATCTAATGCAACTGTGAAATCACCAGAGCAAGACGCAATAAATCTCTGTCTATAATTCTTCTATGCACACAGAGTCATGTTTTCACATTAGTGCCAAAACAAAATTTCTTTGCCAATTTCAAAGCACACTTACTGCTCTTTTATTTTTTCAGGGGCAAGTGAAAATCTCTTTTTACAATTTGAAATCACTTTTACAGACTGACACATTATGAAACCACTATTTTTGCTTTATTTAATTGCACGTGTCCAAGCTGTTTTTTTTTCAGACCACCACCATGTGCATTCTCTGTGACTGCCTACACTCCACCAAGGGCAACCAGCCTTAGTGATGCTGAATGTATTTGCATTACAGACTTAAACCTGAAAACCCCACTGGCTTGTACATACTGTGCATGACTATACACGGCAAGGACATGGGTGTGTGCTAAGCCTCTGCTTCTTCCCCCAAAAATTCGCTCCCCCTTTCCATCTAATGCAACTGTGAAATCACCAGAGCAAGACGCAATAAATCTCTGTCTATAATTCTTCTATGCACACAGAGTCATGTTTTCACATTAGTGCCAAAACGAAATTTCTTTGCCAATTTCAAAGCACACTTACTGCTCTTTTATTTTTTCAGGGGCAAGTGAAAATCTCTTTTTACAATTTGAAATCACTTTTACAGACTGACACATTATGAAACCACTATTTTTGCTTTATTTAATTGCACGTGTCCAAGCTGTTTTTTTTTCAGACCACCACCATGTGCATTCTCTGTGACTGCCTACACTCCACCAAGGGCAACCAGCCTTAGTGATGCTGAATGTATTTGCATTACAGACTTAAACCTGAAAACCCCACTGGCTTGTACATACTGTGCATGACTATACACGGCAAGGACATGGGTGTGTGCTAAGCCTCTGCTTCTTCCCCCAAAAATTCGCTCCCCCTTTCCATCTAATGCAACTGTGAAATCACCAGAGCAAGACGCAATAAATCTCTGTCTATAATTCTTCTATGCACACAGAGTCATGTTTTCACATTAGTGCCAAAACGAAATTTCTTTGCCAATTTCAAAGCACACTTACTGCTCTTTTATTTTTTCAGGGGCAAATGTAAATCACTTTTACACACTGACACATTATGAAACCACCATGTGTAACTACAACAAAAACAATTCCCATTTCTATTATTCATTTCTTAAGTTACCACATACATACCCTCTCAAACTGTAAACTCACCTTTAAAATTAGTTAGTTCTGAAAGAAATGTGACACTCAAACAGCAGATTATCAGAGCCAGGATCTCTGTTGTGTTCACCTGTCTCCTCTCAGCAGAACCAGATAATGGCAAACTTTCCCTCTATTTTTCCACACATATACATGTAAGTTTCAAATCTCAGTGCTTCCCCCTTTTTTTTCAAATGTAATCACACATTTCTATTGGTTGAAAACCAACCCTTTTCCAAAAGTACCCTGCCCCCAACTTGACTTCTGCCTAGTACCCTTCCCCCAACTTGACTTTTGCCTGCTACCATAGCAACAGCTCATGGAACACTGCTGTGTTCAGTTAGGTCAGAAGTTCGACACACAATGTTTCAATTCCACAGAGCAAGAGTGCTTGACTTTTCAAACCTAACAGCAAATCCATAGTACTGTTCTTTGGTTACACATTTTTTTGTACCAATACAAAACATGCTTGTATTAATTTTCACATACAGCCTAGTTTTCTAGAATGGTATGAAACAGCCAATCAGTTCTTTTTGTTTTGTAAAAAATATGTATGCCTCCATTTCCAAACTGTCTTTCTTTTCATATTGCCATTCTACTGAAAGACACCTCCTGAGTGCATCCAGTTCTCCTTTGAAGATGTTCTCAGTGTGGATTGTAGGGCACAGCTATGTCTTCTGGAGTGAAAAGTTTGCAGAGAAAACAGATATGGTGAGAGACCTTGCTTTGCCAAATGTAGACATTAAATGGATTGGTCAGAGAGGGTTAAAGTGGCACCAATTGATGCCATTGGTGAAATCCTTCATTCAAATCCAACACCCTGACCTCATAATAGTGCACTGTGGTGGCAATGACCTAGGCACTTTGACTGGGGTAGGTCTGGAAATGCTTATGAAGGACACCTTTGCACAACTGTTTACACTTTTCCCTAAAACTGCCTTTGTGTTTTCCAACATATGCCAAAGGCAAAAATGGAACTGGTCCAATCATTTCTGTCCGCAGATTGACAAAGCAAGAAAGCACGTCAACAAATCTGTTTCTGCTTTCCTCCGTGACTATGGTATGGGTGCCATTTACCACAACAACTTGCGTTATGACATGCAAGACATTTATAGAGGAGATGGTGTGCACTTCAATGATGAAGGGAACAGAGTCTTCCTCTTGAACCTTAGACTCTGCATCGGTACTTACTTGTAGGTACCACTAAAAAAATGACTTCATAAACACAACAGCTCTTTTTAGAGCTCCCTAATTTCTAAACTCTTAAATCTGCTTTTCATTTATTTTTTTTTATTTTTTTTACCGTACGCTTACCGTAAGCTTACCGTACGCGTACCCCGTGATTTTTTTTAAAATCAATAAATGTTTTTATTGTACTTTTCTGTCCTTCTTTGACCCCCTTACAAATGTTAGGGGGTCTGTAACTCTCCTCATTGCCCCCTTTCCTTGTTTTCACTCTTTTTTTTCAGAGTGAAATACACAAAATGGCGGCCGCCGCTTCCTGGTTTCGGCCGATTCGAATGTTTACTAAGATCTAAGAGCCAATCAGAATCGCGCTCGCGCACGCCACCGTACGCTTACCGTAAGCGTACGGTAAGCGTACCGTAAGCGGGCTCAGATATATATATTGATTTAAAGGCTATTTTCTCAGAATCTACTGAACAGATTTACACCAAACCTACAAAAGGCACTTCCTTGACCTAGGGACTACCTCTCTGCCAAATTTTGAGTAATTCTGTTCAGCCATTCGGGCTGTAGCTCGTTCTAAAGGTCCTATGGAAAAATGCATGGGAAAAACGCGTTTTGGGACCCCCCTTTTATCTCAGCCCCCGCTTGATGAATCCCCCCGAGACTTTCAGGGTAGGAGCGGAGCGTAGCGCCCCACCTATTTTGAGAAATTCGCGAGGATTCGTCGACCGGCGCCAAAGTTATTCAAAATAGAATGTTGAGGTTTTCCTATGGAAACGTGGTCCTAACTATAACTACCTACTGGCGACCGCCAGTAGGTAATATATATATATATATATATATATATATATATATATATATATATATATATATATATATATATATATATATATATATATATATATATATATGTGTGTGTGTGTGTCATTATCGAGGATTGACTCTACCTTTGTCTTTTACTACTACAAGCCTTGTTCTGTGGTATCCTGGTGAGTCTAAATTCTCTATGGACACCAGACTCATGTCTAAATACGTTTACCCAATATAGGCTGTCCACTCCTGTGTTTTCAGTCCTGAGGAAGACCCGCTGTGACGCTTGTTGACTTGTGCATACCTCTGGGTCAAAACGTCGATGCTTTTTTATCAAGCCCATGTCCTTCAGTTTCCTCACCCCAAAGTCAGAAAGAAGAATCTTTTTGGGTTATTTTGAAAACATGTATTAAGACTTTTATGGGACAGGCCATTATTGACTCATACCTTGTGTAAATAGGTGTTATTTATATGTTTTGTATATTTCACTCACAACATCACCTTGTCACTCAATTTCACATGACTCACGAAAGTCACTCTACTTATGTCCTTTGTTAATAAAGTTGTATATATATACTGAAAAAGTCAAAATTACATTTAACTAAGGGATAGTTTTCTTTGGTGTGTTTCGTTGGATGTCTAAAAATTGATCTGTTAGACTGTACACCAGCAAATAATTCTTCCCCCCGTCTTTCTTTCCGCATCTCATTTATTATTAAATGCTAAGCAATTGGTAATAATAATAATGTTAGGGTTTATCAATATAGTATTGAGTGCATCAGTTGCAAGGGCCCAGAGTTATCAAAATTTTATACAGGGCTGCAAGACAACTTTCTGGGCTGCCTCAGAGGGAGAGGGCATGAATGTGACATTTATTTATTAAGATATGTCATTTCTGCTCTCTTCCTGCACTGCCACACTTAGTGCTGTCTAACGCGCCATTGCAGGCACCTGCTTTCAGTGAGGGTGCAAGGGTGTTACGTTACATGAAACAGCACCCTGGATTATTTTGTGCAGGAAGGGACACCCCCTGACTAAAAACCTCCTAAGAGGCAAGGGCAACACAAATCCTTGATAGAATAGTGGTGCATGGTACCAGACTGACAGGGAGTATATAGAACGTTACAAATATAGGAGGCTAATGGAAGTCAAGTGAATGATACTGACAGGATTCTGTTCCAATGTGAGCTAGACAGGTGCTTGCTTGGGCTGATTTAAGGCATGATTGTCAACTCATCATGTCACTGACTCTTACAATGGTAGTATATCAGGGGTGTTGCATAACTTACGTTCTTCTCTGTGGCTTTTAGCTCATAGTCCCAATCTTCCATATGTGTAGTACCCAAAGAGGGACCAACTTGACTCATTAAAAGGAGCGGAGAAGCAAACATCATTCTTTGGAATGCATGAATTGTTCAAAATTATTTTTTTTAGGTTTAAAATTATGAAATAAGACATTTGCTATCTGATTTAAAAAGTGTAGTGCGGTGTCTGTCAAAATAGTTTTTTGTACAGAGTACCACCAATCATTGTTTTTTATCTTCTTTCTTAAGCACCCTAGGGCAAGAGGGCAGTTTTTTTCAACTCTGATTGCATGTTTGTTTTCTATATTTCCTTTTTCCGCAGCGGACTTTCTCCTGTCTGTACCTTTCTTCTGCTCCCTTTTTTCGTACGCTTACAGTTACCCGTCTTATACTTATCTTATTGTGTAGTACTAAGAGGGGAAAAGATTTTTGGTAACATAAAGAGGATTGCAAGCTCAAGTACTCTAGTCACCAAACATGGTGGTGTTTTTTCTGATCAAACAGTCAAAAAGTTCAGGTTCAGAGACAGAATGGTCATCATGGTCATGAACCACCAATGTTGTCTTATACTAACAGTTTCCATGACTATGCAACATGGCAGGAATGAGATACCACAACCAATACCATATTTCCTTTGCATTAGCTTCTATCCCTGATCCTTTTATAGCCTTACCTAACGCCCTTCCTTTCCACTAATGAGAAAAACATATTTGGTTGACTCAGTGAGTACCTGGTTTTTAAAATGTTGCCAAGCAATAAACAAAGTAACACAAACTTCCTAAGGTGATTACTTACAATATAAAAAGATGCTGATAGAGAGCTAACCTAGCTGTAGTGAGGTATTGCTGTCGTACGTTGTGCAAAATAAATACTTGGTTATCTGGTATCTAAAATGGGTGAATTATGTGTTCGAGGCATATGAGCTGTAGATCATATGCGTTAGGATAGATCGCCATCTGGTGTTGGGCCGGATGTTTGCCCTTTGTTTTTCTTCAGAGAAGTCTTAGTAGTCACGGGATAGATGACTCCTCCCTTTGGTGATAGTGCGCATGGGCATCGACTCCATCCCCAGATAGTCTTTTTCCGCCATCGGCTTCGGATGTGTATTGCTGCGCTCTGGTATCGTCCTCGAACCCCTTCGACGCGCAATCCTTTACCCTCAACTGTATTGTCTTCGATCGCGCTTTCCCATTAGTTGCGTATCGTCCAAACTGTGAAACCTTTGATCGGGAACTTTGAGGTGGGCCATCAGGCCTGCCCATGCCGACCACGCCAGCAGCCGATGGAACGGACTCCGTTCAAACTTTGTCCCGGGTGTCGTGCTAAATTTCCACGTACCGACCTGCACGAGGTCGGCAACCTGTGCCTATCCCCGGAACATGAAGAATCATCCTGCGAAGCGTGTCGATCATTCCGATCGAAAAAGACCATCCATGATCGTCGGGCTCAAAGCCATGAGATGCAGCGCGTCAGCGGCTCTGTACCGGACACCTTCGGCGACGAAACACAGCACAGTCCTGCCGCAGAAACAGAAGAAGAAGAAGAACTGGTCTCCGTTTCCGAAGCCGACTCTGACATGGAAGAAGAAGTGAGCGTCACTCCGGCTCAACGGACCATGAGTACAGACCCCCAGGTGCCCACTCAACCTAAGGGAAAGGCTCCGGTATCACCCTCGCCCTCGGGCTCCGGTCGACACCGTGGAAAAGTTTCAGACGCCCCGCCCTCCAGCCCAACTACGAAACACAAACACAAGCCTTCCGGCTTGGGCTCAAGCCGATCCCAGTCCGGTGCTGAACCAACACCTTCGGCACCGAAACATAATGACAAACATGGGACACCTCCCATGTCGTCGGTACCGAGGGCATATTCGGCACTGAAAGCCTCAGAGCCGAAACCCTCCAAGCCAAAAGCGCCAGAACCCGAGTCGTCCAAGCCGAAATCCTCTGAGCCGGAACGCTCCACACCTAAAAGCTCGGAGCCGACAACCTCCATGCCGATAAGTTTGGTGCCGAAACAAACCACTCCGAAGACTACAACACCTAAACCAGCTAAAACTAAAGAACTAGATCCCAAACAGTCGGCACCCAAAGACTCTGAACAAAAATCTTCGATGCCGAAATCCACCCCAAAAGGGACAGTGACTCCTCCCAAAGAACTTCCATCTGAAGAACCACCTCTGGATCCAAAACAGAAAAAACTCAGTATTGATCCCAAAACTGGACACCTAATGGCTACTCTTCCCAAGAAACGGCAGTTAGACCTCCCACAAGAGGCCCCTACACCTCTTAAGCAAAGAAGAGACATGGGTACCAACCATTCTCCCCTTTATATACCTCCATCTCCCCCTCCTATTCCAAACATCACACCATCAAATTCAACACCTCCAATGTCACCAGACTCACGGGATGACAATTTCGATGATGGGGTTGGGGAAGATGATCATCATTTCCCGCAAGACATTGACTTACCACACAACACTGACCCATGAGATGATTACGATAAGGATGTAGATATACCAAATGACCCTGATCTATATCCCTCTAGGCCTTCTACACCTGATGACAACATTGGATTTGCACAACTCATCAACAGGGCTGCCCAATATCACGGGGTGGAACTACATAGTGACCCTCTAGAAGAGGATTTCCTTGTAGAAACATTCACAAAGGTCTACTAATACTCTACCCATGCTAAAAGGCATGTTAAAACATACTAACGAGGTATTCAAGGATCCAGTTAGAGTCCGAATACTATAACCTCTGGTAGATAAAAAATACAAGGCCGCTCCTTCAGACCCTGCATACATAAGAGGTCATTTACCACTTGACTCTCTTGTTGTGTCTAATTCCCGCAAGAGAGCTAACTCTCAAACAACTGGTGACGCTCCTTCTCCTGATAAGGAGTCAAAACTTATCGATGCATCGGGCAAAAGGGTAGCTTCCCAGGCTGCCAAATCATGGCGTATTGCCAATGCTCAAGCTCTATTGGCACGTTACGACAGGGCACATCATGATGAATTAGAAAAACTTCTACAACATTTGCCAGAGGAATATAAGGCCAAAGCCAACGACCTCATTCAGGAAGGGAAGCTCATTACAAACACTTGCATAAAATGTGCCCTAGATGCTACAGACTCAGCTTCACATACTATTAACACTAGCATACTCCTGCGGAGACACGCTTGGCTTCGAATCTCTGGATTCAAGCAGGAGGTACAATCCTCCATACTTAACCAGCCCTTCAATAAAGAACATCTTTTCGGGCCAACAGTGGATACTTAATTAGAAAAAATGAAGAAAGATACTGACACTGCAAAATCCACGGGAGCCCTACAATTACCTTCTAGTAGGGGCTCCTTTTGTTGCTCCTTCTACAGGGGTGGCTCAAAAACAATTTCATCTGAAAATCCCTCCTACTCTTATAAGGGGAACAACCAATCTAGCTACTCCAGAGGCTATTTTCGCGGAAGTTACAGAGGAAACAATAACAAGGGCAGAAAAAGAGGCAACTCCACCCCCACTTCCCCTGCCAACAAACAGTGACCCACCCCCACACTTCCGACCATTCTCCTCCCGTCGAGGGACGTCTCTCACAGTTCCTACCTGTCTGGAATTCAATCACCTCAGACAAGTGGGTAAAACAAATTATCCAAAATGGTTATTGCCTGGAACTTACCAGTATTCCACCAACAATCCTTCCAAGAGAGCGGGCAATGTCACCAGATCATCTCACTCTCTTAAAACAGGAGGTCCACTCTCTCTTACACAATCATGCAATAGAACCAGTCCCCTTACACCACCAAGGAACAGGAGTGTACTCCCTATACTTTATAATTCCCAAAAAGGACTGCTCTCTCAGGCTCATACTGTACCTTAGACAGCTAAACCTCTACATTCCATCGTACCACTTCCACATGGTCACCCTACAACAAGTGCTACCACTGCTTCAGCAAGGTGACTTTCTTTCCACTCTAGATTTAAAGAACGCCTATTTTCATATTCCCATTCACCCGGCTCACAGGAAATATCTCATGTTCGTGATAGACGGACAACACTACGAATTCACAGTTCTCCCATTCGGGGTCACTACAGCACCAAGAGAATTCACCAACTGCCTAGCAGTAGTAGAAGCTCATTTAAGCAGACAACATATTCACGTCTTCCCTTACTTAGACGTCTGGCTAATAAAAGGCAAGTCGCAACACAGTTGCCTACACCACACTCACAAAACAGTTCAACTACTTCGCAGCTTGTGATTCACTGTGAACCTCACCAAGTCTCATCTACATCCCTCCAACACGCAACAGTATCTAGGAGCTACAATAGACCCCTGCAAAGCTCTAGCGTACCCCAACCCAGTCAGAATATGCAATATGCAAACACTGATATCACAATTTCAACGGCAACACTCACTACCAGCCCGAGTGTTTATGCAGTTAATCGGAATGATGGCATCTTGCATTCTAATTGTTCCTTACGCAAGACTTCAAATGTGTCCCCTACAGGAATGCTTAGCACGTCAGTGGAATCAGGCTCCAGGTCATTTAACCGATCTGGTATTGGTGGACGGCCGCACTTATCGCTCTCTGCAGTAGTGGAATACACAAAACGTTTCCAAGGACGGCCATTCCTCGACCTGGTTCCACAGATAGTACTCACAGCAGACGCATCCCTCACTGGTTGGGGAGCTCATCTTCAACAATATACCATTCAAGGCATATGGACAATACAGCAAAAGCAACTCCACATAAACCATCTAGAGCTGCTAGCAATTTTTCTAGCATTGAAAGCCTTTCAACTACACATAGTAGGCAAGGCTGTCCTAGTCCGTACAGACGATATGACAGCAATGTACTACATACAAAAACAAGGGGGGACACACTCTCTACAGCTTTCACACCTAGCTCAAAGCATATGGAGATGGGCCATACCTCAAAAGATATATCTCCTTGCAGAACATCTCCCAGGAGTAAACAATCAGATTGCAGATCTGCTCAGTCGTCAAAGGCAGCAGATCCACGAATGGGAACTACATCCTCACGTACTCTTCCCTTTGTTTCAAATGTGGGTCTACCCAGAAATAGATCTGTTCGTCACACACTTCAACGCAAAATGCCCAAACTTTGCGTCCAGGTATCCACACCCACTGTCCAAAGGCAATGCGCTATGAATGAATTGGTCAGGAAGATTTGCTTACGCTTTTCCACCTCTCCCGCTAATTCCATTAGTAGTTCGGAAGCTCAAGCAACATTCCCTCACATTGATCCTAGTTGCTCCTACATGGGCTCGTCACCCATGGTACACAACTGTGTTGGAACTATCAGTAGTTCCTCATCAAAAGTTACACCTCTCCCCTAAGCTTCTCACTCAGAACCATGGAGAGATAAGGCATCCACATCCCAGTGAACTCAACCGTACGAAATGGCACCTGAAATCATAGAGTTTTGCTATCTTAATCTCCTGCCAGACTGCATGGACGTCATTAAAGATGCTAGACGTCTTACCACAAGAGCATGTTATGCAGCAAAATGGAAACATTTTGTAATTTATTGTACTAACAATAAACTCAATCCGTTAGATGCTTCTACTCAAAACATAATTTGCTATCTTTTACACTTCCAACGTGCTAACTTACCATATACATCTATACGATTACATCTTGCCGTAATAGCGGCTTACCTACAAAACAGACAACACTTTTCTTTGTTTCGGGTACCCGCTTTCAAAGCCTTTATGGAAGGACTCAAAAGAATTATTGCTCCTAGACTTCCACCTTCTCCTTTATGTAAATGCGAACTACAGTTTCTGACTTGGAAGGTAGCCTTCCTTATAGCCATCACATCTCTTAGAAGAGTTGGTGAGCTCCAGGCACGAACCATACAAAGAACCATTTTTACAAATTCACCACAATAAAGTGGTTCTTAGGACTAACCCAAAATATTTACCCAAAGTAGTTTCGGCCTTTCACCTCAACCAGTCTGTTAAGTTACCTGTGTTTTTCCCTCAACCAGACTCAGTAGCAGAACATGCTCTTCACAGGATCGATGTGCAAAGAGCGATACTTTATTATATTGAAAGAACCAAATCTTTTAGGAAAACTAAACAGCTATCTGTTGCTTTTTCCCCACCACATAAAAGCAATCCCATTTCAAAAGCAGGTATTGCACGGTGGATAATTACATGCATCATAATATGCTACCTTAAGGCTAAACGCACCTTAACAATTCCCCCTAAAGCGCAGTCTACATGCAAACTAGGGGCTTCTATGGCATTCTTAGGAAACATAACCTTAGATGACATTTGTAAGGTTGCAACATGGTCTAAACCACACACATTCACAGAGCACTATTGTGTAGATGTGTTAGCAAAACAACAAGCTACTGTGGGCCAGGCAGTTTTAAGAGCACTATTTCAATCCACTGCAACAGATACAGGTTAGCCACCGCTTGGAAAATAACTGCTGCATAATCTATGGTAACACATATGATCTTGTGCTCATATGCCTCGAACGGAAAATGCTACTTAACCCAGTACCCATCTGTTCTTGGCATATGAAGCTGTAGATTCATATGCACCCACCCGCCTCTCTGGGTACCTTTATCTGTTGCAGTATTATCTTACTTAGATACACTATACATGGACATTTTTTCCAACTCTTACTAACTCCATCATCAACCCTCACGGCAAATCAATCCGGGGATGGAGTCGACGCCCATGCGCACTATCACCAAAGGGAGGAATCACCTACCTCGTGACTACAAATACTTCTCTGAAGAAAAACAAATTACAGACATCCGGGCCCAACACTAGATGGCGATCTATGCTAACGCATATGAATCTACAGCTTTTTATGACAAGAACAGATGCATACTGGGTAAGAAGCATTTTCGTTTTCTCTAGGTGCACAGACCACCCGCAGTGTTACCAGCGTATGGATGTCGGAAGAGGCCCCAGCTGGTCGAGGGAGAGGTTCCATTGGTTGCATAGACAAGTGGTAAGTCCCCTTGATTTCTTATTGACAATACTGTATTTGTTAAGCGAGGCAGATATTCCACCATCACCTCCTGAGTTCAGTCCCTGCCCTTGACATTTTGCCGCATAAAACTCCAGTGGAGTATAATTTGGTGCTGCCGTGCAGGTGGTGAAATCATGCGAGACCTCTGTGAAAAAGCGGCATGATGGAACTAAGTCTGCAATGCACTAACCAAAGACAAGGTGTGTTTCCCATTACCCACTCAGTTGCCTACTTGGGCTTCACTTCATCATTCTGTCTTTCTGTCCGAGACTACCTAAAAATTCAATTCTGTCTCGGCATGTGATATCTCTGCCTCATTTCCTTGCCCAAGTAAAGTCCTATTTCATGGCTTCCATTACAGATTGACAGTTCCAATATCTTTTCTCCCATTAATCATTGTGACTAAGCTAAAGAGTAGTACATGATCAGTGACACCCAACCATTCCATAGCTAAACCTCTACCTAGTCTACCTCTACCTCCCCACTTTCAAGTGAAGGTATTTCTTGAGAATAATCTGTGTTGTAGTCCTATGTGTAATGTGGAACTAAGGGCCTGATTTCAAGTTTGATGGATGGGATTTAATCTGTGATAAATACAATATGCAGTTTTCTGTACTACAGTTCATTTATATTCTATGCACGGTGTACTATAATACGGAGGATGGGAAGCCTATAACCTAGGTTTGGACTTGAGGTAGTAGATTTGAAGATGGAGTTGGAGTAGAGATGGGCCATTGGGATTATAAATTAATAGCATAACATGCTATTGCTGTGCTGCCCCAAAAACATGCTGGAGAGTAATCAGACTTGCCAGCATGGCTCTGATAATGTTGCATAGCCAATTATCAGTCGTGCAGCATATGATATCTGGCAACTGCAGCCAGGGTCCACTGCCGCCCCTACCGCTAGCCTCCCCTCCTCGTCAGACTCATCATCACGCCCCCTCTACAACAACCTACGCGAACTGGCGTAAGACGGCGCTGCTCCGGTGCAGGCAGCAAAACTTGGCCCAGGAGATGGCTAACATCTCCACAGAACTAGGTGCCCTCAAAGCCCTTTTTTAAAAATAGTTTGTTTTGGTGTGAGGGCATGTTTTGGGTATAGAGGGTGGGAAGGGCAGGAAGTTGGGGAAAGGGTGGAAGGGCCATATCTTTGCTTTCTGTTGTGGGTGGACTTGAAAAATGTAAAAAAAATAAATGAGCTTTACTTTTTTTCTTTGTCATTATCTGTCTTTCCTTTGCTAGTTGGCGTAGTATAGCAATGTTTTTTTGACATGAGAGTGCGAAAAGAAGCTGCCCTCTGAAATTGTCACACATTATGCATCAAATGTTCCCCCTAGACTTTCTTTACCTGAAGCCCCTTGCCATGTATGTATTCTTCAGTAGGTTACTTACCTCTTCCTGCAGTCCAGTAATTAATTATACCACGCCGCCAGAGTGGCACTGTCTGGGCACCTAGCCACCTATGAATTATACTGTATACTATACTGGTTAGTGTAGGTACTGCCCTTGTCATACGCTCTGTAACTATTATTGACTACTAATGGGATCTACCAACAACATACTCAAAATTGTAAGGTCTCTCTTTCCAAAGGATAACTTCACTACTAAGTTATTAACTCATTCTTCAAGTTCTTACCTGAATAGATTAAGCAATGGTACCTCTAGCAATCTTCACAAAGCTTATTGCAGGGTTTCCCAAAAAGGCCTTTTTTAATGGTGGTGGTATTAGTGTTCTTGGGCTAACAGGGAAGATAACACAAAGCAAGATCCCACTCCCACCTATTCCAAATGAGGTGAACTCCAACTGGAGGATTATTCAGAAAGATTATTCACCACAAACAACTAGACTGAAATAAAACAGAGTTAGTGGGTTAACAAAGACTGAGACCAAACCACCATGACAAAAAAACTCATATTAAAAAACTAGCAGTAGTAACTTCTAAGTAATCTGGGGTCTAATTTAGAAAAATAAATAAAACCAAACTTACAAAATCCTTGAGTCAGGAGTCAGGACTAACGAAGAGAAGGTTTGGTTATTCCATGTTGCATTGAATTTGTAACACAGGGAGGGCCTGATTCACAAAGGGAAAGTTACGTTTTTGGTGTTACTTTACTGACTCTTGCAGTGTAAGTTTACGACTAGTAACTTTTCCATCAGTAACTTTACGAGCAGTAACTTAAACTTTGTGAGTAGTAAGTAATCCCTATCACTTTAAAAGGAGTTACTACTACTAGTTATTTACTACTCCCAAGGTTACTGCTCGTAATGATAAAGTTCTGGTAATTCAGTGAAACTGCAAGAGTGAACTTATGGCAAAGTTCAACTTTACTTTTGTGAATCAGGCCAGATAGTCCATAATAGTACTTCCTAATGTGGAACAGACATTGTTCTGACTATGCACTAAGATGTTATCCCTTTCTTGTCCGGGTGGGTAAGTGGGGCTGGCGTGGGCTATTGTTCGGGTATGAAGTTATCGAAATGAGTTGGTGTTGCTTTTCACCACTTCTGCCCCACTGTTAGACTTGGCATCTTTTGGCGTGTTTCCCCTGAGTTTTTGCTTTCTGACCTCCCGGTTTTGACTCTGTTTTTGCTGGAGTAGTGCGTCTGCGCACTTTTCTCACTGCTGATCAGTGGTAAAGTGCAAGTGCTCCTGTGGTAAATTGTGTTATGGATTGGTGTTTCCATGATTGGATATTTGATTTACTTGTTAGACCCTAGTAAAGTGCACTGAGTGTGCCAGGGCCTGTGAATCAAATGCTACAAGTGGGCCTGCAGCACTGATTGTGCCATCCACGTGAGTAGCCCTGAAAAGGTAACTCAGACCCGCCATTGCGGAGCCTGCACGCAGTTTGTAACTGCCATGTCGACTTGGCCAGTGCACTCACTTGCCAGTCCCTCACCTTCCCATTTCTTACATTTCAGCCATTCCTAAGGTAGGCCCAAGGTACCCCTGTGGGCCGGTGCAGTGTATGTGAAAGGTAGGACATGCTCTGGTGTGTGTGGCATGTCCTGATGGCGATTTACGGCCAATTTCGTTTTTCGCCATTGCAAGGTGACCTGTTCATTTTTTTTTCTACACTCGGCGATGAAGAATACGACAAGCGACGTTAGCTAGGAGATTGAATAACGGAATACAACGAGCCAAACTGTGTATGGAAACAGGATTGACATACAGCAAACTAGGTCTGCTGCATCGTAACAAATTTGGATGAAACTGTAACAAATCACCAGACACAGTGGAACTAATTGTTCTCGTCGGACTTTCGAACATACGGCATGTATGAATGAGCAGTGGCCTCACGTACAAAGACAGACGTAATATAGTTATAAAGGACCCTGGGATTACCCCAGTACCCATCACAACAGTAGAAGCCCGGAACAGGTGTCAGGACAACAGAGGAAAATCCGATTGATACACAGAGAACCCCTATCATCCAGATATTATTTGATTTCTGGAAGAACACATTGGTCCTGAAGAAGGAGACGTGGTACTCATAGTCAGTCTCCGAAACGTACGTCGACCAGAAACAACAACCATACTCTGAGAGATCCTCAGAAGAATATGATCTAAAAAACTTCATGACCTTAGAATTCTAGGGCATACCAAAAAGTGTTAAAAACTTATGTATAGATATTATCCTTGCATGTAGTACAATTGAAGTAGGATCTCGGCCTATAGATGGTTTGTTGGTTTTTAATGAAAAGTGATCTGTGGAGAATGTTTGTTAGTATGTAGGAGTGAATGAGAAGTGAGAATGTGGATGTGACGGTGTTTTTGAAAATTTCTTTTCTCTTCTTGGGGTCTCTAAACAGAATTCTGTTTCTATACAATTTTTGATTTATGCCTACAAGCACGTTATTTAACTTATGAGGAAACAAAGTGTATGTTTAACATATGAATCAGATGTTTACTTGATAATCATGAATATATTGTCATGTATATCTTTGTCTCCATTTTTTTAAGAAAAAGTAAATAAAATTATATATAAAGATATGAAAATGTTTTTTGAGTAACTTTGCACTGTTGGGGGTCTGTGTAGTATATAAGAGATTAACTCCATAGGAATAAGACAGGTCAGTTAAGAGGTTTCCTTTCTTCATTTGTCGTTTTCCCCTCCTCTTAGACCTAAAAGTACTCAGGGGTAACCTTTTACTCACATGACCTGTTCCCCATAGGACAGAATGGGGAGTTTGTTTATAACATCTTATAAACATAACTGGCCCGGAGAATTAGGTAGGAAAATAAAGTTTAGTATGCCTGAACTCAGAATATAAAGATGCATCTTTTCGTGAAGGTGATTTTTACATTCTGTGTTTGAAAATACCACTTTTAGAAAGTAGGTATTTTCTTGCTCAGTCATCCCATGTGCCTCTGCTGGAATGTGGATTGCCAGTCTGGGTTTTGGATGTCAGAAGGCTGATGAGCAGGAGTGGCTCCAGATAGTCTAGGTGGGTCAGGAAAGGGCTGAATAGGCCTGGGCTGCAATTGGGGAAGGGGGAGGAGATTTCCTTGTACCTCAAAGGGCCTGGTCTGCTTCTGACTATGCCGTCCCCACCTCCTGCCAGGAAGGCACACCAGAGAAGGCAGAACTGGTTCTGGCTGGGCACAGACACTCTCTGCCTAAGAGATCAAAGGATTTTGAGATATAAATATTGGGGCCCAGACCCCTCAACTTTAGAACTCTTTTGGATCAAGAAGACTGCCAAGAAGAAGAGCTGGAGAAGCTGTGAGGAGTAACTACCACTTTGCTGTGTGCTTTGCTGTGTTGGCCTGCAGTGGCTGCGTCTGTCTTGGGCAGTGAAAGGACTGGACTGAACTTTCTGCAATCTACTTTTGTGAGTTTCTCCAAGGGCTTGAGGTAGAGCTTGCCCCCTGTTCAAGAAGTCTCAGGAACAGCAAAGACTTCAAGCTCTTCTGCCCTCAGCACTGGGGACTGTGTGTTTTGTGCTGCAACAGAAAAAAAGCAACCCGACGACGTCGATGACGCCGCTGCCGACTCCGTGTCCTGAAGGCACCGCAGAGGGCACCGCCACAAGGCCGCACCGTCACCCTGGTCTCACAGATGACGCTTGCTGACGCCGCCACCGAGCCGCTGCTCGCACTGTGACCTGTGGGTACCGGACTCCGCACCGCCTCGCTTCACGATGACACCTTGGTATCCCTGACGATGTCGCTCCACACCACGCCGCTGCTTGCACCGTGGTTCGAGGGCACTGCTCGTAAAGTTACATGACGCACCGCCCTTATCCTGCACCGCAGCCTTGGCCTGCCGGGGTCTTCGACTCAAGTTCGTCAGCCGACGACAGCGCTTCAGCAACGACAATACAGCTGCTTGCACCGCGACCTGCCAGCACCTCGATGAGCACCACATTCACTTCGCACCGCGACCCTGGTCTCACCGATGATGCCATCTGACGCCGCTGCTTGCACCGCGACCTGAGGGCACTGCACGCCGCACCGCTGCACTTCGCACCACAGAACCCGATGCCTGCCAGCGCTCCTGACTTCAACAGAGAGGAGATCGATCTGCAACACGTGTGACTTCGAGGGCCCGACGACTCCTTCACTGACCTCCAAAACCGACGCCTGTGAACGCCGTGCTTTCAGATGCTCAATGAGAGGTTGCCAACTTCCTGCATTTCTAAAAGGTACTGGTTGCGGGTCTTCCCGACACCGTAGCTGGCCCACGACGCTGCGGTCAGCCAAAACTGTTTGGATTTGTTTGCTCACGACGCTATGATAGCCCCGGACGGAGCATTCGACATCAAGGAACTATTTTTCAAGCATATTTTGATAACTGAAGATTTTTAAGTTCTGTATTGTGGATTACTATCGTTTTTGGTCTTGTCTTAAGTATATAAAAATATTGGATATTTTTCTAAACTGGTGTGGTGTCCTTTTGTAGTGCTTACACTGTATTACGGTTGGTTATGTGCAAATGCTTTACACACTGCCTCTTAAGATAAGCCTGACTGCTCTTGCCAAACGACCAAGGGCGTGAGCAGGGGTTATTTTAGGAGTGTAACTCCCTTATCCTGACTAGAGTGGAGGTTTCTGCCCGACTTTGGCACATGCCCTAGCCAACCAAAAATGCCATTTCTAACACCCACCAAGTGTGTGATTTATTTATGGCGTACATTAGTAAGTTACCTCAATATACCACACAGCCTGGGGGAAGATGGTTAGGGGTTTGATGAATGGATGGGAACCAGTTGGGGAAAGGTGTGACAAAGACAAACACAACAATATTCATCAGGTTGATAGCAGCACATAATCAACATCAAATCTGTTGTGGGCGGAAATTAAGGAATGACACAGTTAAGGTAATAAAAGCATTGCCAACAGTCCTTCAGCCTCAGAGAACCAATTTGCTAACTAATTGTTCTGTCACCTAGGTTTGAAAAATACAAATTAATGATGATTGAACCCACACAATTCCACAAATTATGATTGTTAAAAGAAAATTGATACTGTAAATAAATGCCAAATTAGGCGTTACATCTGAACTCTTCTTGGAATGTCCATCTTGGTTTCATGGCTGAAGTGGTCCGGTAAGGTAAGGAGGAGTGTTATGGAGCTTCCGTGCAGAAGAAGCGAAGGCCTGTGGTTTGCAAAACAGTAAATGTTGATATTGTAGAGTCAAGGAGAAGGTAAGCTTCATGAGGACCAAGAGGCAGAGAAAGAGTACAGGCTGCTGCAATCATGACTCATGCAATTAACCGAGAAGTGAGAACAATTTTACAACCAATCCCAGACAAGTAGCTGCATCTACCTGGCTGATCAATCTCACAACTGTCAACGTTGAGCCGAATGTGTCCATCATGTGACATCTCCAGTTACAGTCCCCCGACCACAACCATTTAATTAGAGGAGTTTGACATTTGAGCCAGCAACTACTCAGCATTTCAGAAATCAGTGCACCTATCTCCAGTCCACACGGCTGAGTAGGCCTCTTTGAGTTATGTTGGTTTCCCCCTTGGAGTAGATAGGCATTGTTCATAACTTCCTTCTTCTGGCTGTTAAATAGTCCCGCCCTAAGTCCTGACCCCAACAAGATTGAGATAGATAAACCTGTAGCCCACAAGAGGAGCAAAAGAACTTGAGCATTTTGTGTAGATTTGTTAACTAAACTGATTGGTCTGGTCTCTGAAGAACCCGAAGAAAAAGTACAGCAAGGAGTAGACCATGCATGTAAATCTAGCTAAGTGTGAAAGGGTCAATCACATTTAGGCAGAATCACCCATCACGCCCCAAACATTGCAAATCGTTGAAATCAAGTTTACAAATTAGTTGAACAACACCATCACTGTCTGCCACCACATGAATCATCATCACTCACTCATTATATATCACTAATTGGGGCAATAGTTACCTGTTCCAAGCATGGTGGCACATATTTGTCTTCTGTTTCTTCTCTTTTCCCATGGAAGCATAAGATTTTATCACTGCATCAGCAGACATTTATTAAAAGCAAAACATTCATGTCTTGCTCCCCAACGACAATGCCATTAGTGAACTATGAGGCAAGCCAGTAGTCATGTAAACCCTAAACGTGGCCTAGATTCTTATTATAGATGAAGCATTATTGCAGTCTATTAAATCAAATATAAGAGGTGCCTGTACAGCGCACATCCTGAACTCAAGTGTTTAAAAGTGTGCTCATATGGGATAATAAAGAAAAATTAGGCTTTAAGAAATTTTGCCTAGGATCATCTCATTTGGTCAAGCAGGGAAGCTGGTACTGTTTCCAGGTTATCTGATTTCACAATTTGAGATTCAGCCATCAGATGGGTTTCTCTCGCCCTCTCGTTTACATAAAAGGTCAGAGTTTTAGCTTTCATTCTTGGCTCATGACAAGAAAAACCAACACAGAGATAGTAGACCTGACTGAGTGCCCCAGACCCAAATACCAACCCAAGTCACACCCCACTGCAGCGTCGCCCCTGGCAGTAACTATGCCATGCAGATTAATCCTGTTGAGTCGAGCAGCCTGTATTTGGTGTATGCTCCTACTAGTCTTAGAGTGATATCTGCAGATGAGGGCTGGCAGTACTGCTACAGTAACACCGTCCACTAGGGAGGAAGAGTCGGGTATTCCTTTTGCAGCGATGCCTGCAGGAGGTGGCTAGTAGTGGTCTTGCAGTAACACAGCCCCCAGAGGGTGAGGGAAGTAGTCCTCATATAGTTAAAGTGACCATATTTTTTCAAAACAACAATCTGGACATTTCACAAACATAAAAGTAGGACTACATTTTCAGATTGACCGTGGGACAGAGATTGACTTAAAAAGACAGCACTCACCAACATAGAAAACACAGATGTGGAGACTCTAATGGGAATAAATAAATGTTAAGTTTACGAAGAGTATCAACTGTCTTAATTGATTTAATTTCTGAAAAAAACTGATAACTAATCCAGCACTGGAGCACATAAAAAAATCGCCTCTCGCTGTGTCTAGTCGAGCCTCTCTTAAAACCAGGAAATGGGCTGTATTTAGTGAAATTTACTGAGACAGATAATGTAAATCTGAGACGCCGGGTAACCCTACTTACAGCGATACCTCCTGGAGGGGCCAGGGAGTTCTACAAAAATTACACAGTCCTGGAGAAGAGAGAGCCAAATATTTTCCAACGGTAAAATACCATAGAGGATTTTGGGAGTGCAATTAAAGTGACACTGTCCTCGAATGGGATAGGCGTAGTGTTCTTGCGGTGTCACATGCTGGAAAGAGCTCGTACTGTTGCTGAAGTAACTAGTCCTGAGGAAGGAAAGACAAACTGCTCTTACAGTAGCACCTCCTGAAGGGAATGGGGAGTGCTACTGAAATAGTGTTGCTTTGGGAATTGAAAGCCAAGTATTGCTCTTACAGTGCCACCCGCTGGACATGGTTGGAAGTGCTGCTTTTTTACCACAACCCATTGGCAGGGAAAAATAAATACTGTTCTCATAGTGGCACCGTTTGGCCGGAGGTGGGAGTGCTGTTGAAATAAAATATCAAAGGAGGAACAAGGGCACCCAAAGGAATTAGACAGGGACCTTGGGTAGATACGTATTGCAGGAAACAGTGGTCCCTGAAACCAAACGATAGAGCAAAAAATGAATATAGTCAAAATTGGAACTATATTATAGCCAATGTCCGGCCGGGCATGGCAACTTTAATAAGTAGAAATTCTTGACAGTAAACAAGGAAATGTAAGTAGAAATTCGGTGGGACACAAGCCTGTATCCTCTGACTTACATACCAAGTAGACAGAAAATGACAAAACACAATCAGGCAATTACAGTGATGTTTCTTTGAGAAATAATGAATAGCGAAACATCTGATATTCAGATTGCCACCTTCACACTATATTACATACAGCAATATTTAAGGTGTAGGGTGGGCAACAGAGTCGACGGCGTTTCGATCCTTATGAGAAAGATACAGGATCATCATCAGGACTAATTTAGTTAAATTGCCCTTATTTTGAATGCCTGAGTAAACATTGGACATAAGGCAAACGTACAACCAACATAAATATGGAAAAAACAATGAAAATAATAAAGGGGAGGGAAGGGAAAAATGGAAAATAATAATCAATCAATTTGTAATTACGTAAAAACATTACATTTCGCATCAACAAGGTACTGTGTCAGATCAAGTACTCGTTCAAGTGTGCATTGTTATGCAGTAGTGACATCGCAAGTTGTTGTTATATGGCAACTAATGTCTAAACAGAAATACGGAAATAGACGATTTTAAAGGTTACGTTAAAAAAGACATTATGACAACCGTGGTATACTAGTCACTACATGCGCGGTACGATGTGGACCCGTGAGGCGCACGAGGACGTTAAGTGAAGAAGCGTGTGGAATCCGAAGGGTCAGAGGAGGGGTGGCGGGGAACGAGGGTGAAGAGGGGGTAAGTGGATGGGGGATTACCTCATGTTGCCATGGAGGCAACGGAAAAGATGCCGATTCACGAAAAGGTAACGTTGAGTTAAGGTTTACGGTAGGACAATGCCTGTGAAATAAATGAAAACCATAAGAAGGGCGAAGTATAGTAGTGAGAGCGTTGGGCGTGCCGTGAATGAAGGGCTTACCTACGCACAATTCTTCCGGGAGGAAGGACACGGATAGGTCTAAATGAAAGAAAGTGAAAGAAATAAATAAGGGTCCAAGTGTGAGGAGCGGGACATCTGGATCGTGAGTGCGAGGTGGAAGGGCTTACCTCAATCAACTTGCAGAAATGGGTTCCGTGGCCATGCAGTGTGTACGGACGATGCCGGATCAACTGTGGGGGCAGATAGGTGAAGCTACCTAATGTAGCTGTCTCAGGTCATGTGGGTGATCACATGGTGTAGCAGGTCATGTGGGCGGTCACATGGTGTATCATGTGACCAGGGAGCAGCGCCGTGCGAATGTAAAGGCAAA
Organism: Triturus cristatus; assembly: GCF_964204655.1. Lineage (NCBI taxonomy): Eukaryota > Metazoa > Chordata > Amphibia > Caudata > Salamandridae > Triturus > Triturus cristatus. The sequence continues at coordinate 194,893,276 of NC_140586.1, read as the reverse complement.
TGACGGCGGAACCAAGGCGCCATGTTGGAAGGGTAATTAAATAAGGAGGAAAGTGGCCAGTGGATAACGGGACGAGTGGAAAGGAAGAGGAAATCAGTGAGAAAGTGAATAGTAAACGCAAATCGTATATTATAAAGAATTTACAGTATGTACATACATATAAATGAAACAAGTGATCGATGTGGTACAATAACCATCAGACATCCAGTGATGGGTAACGATTGCCGTTAGTCACGGAGTCTGGTGTAGAACCCACGGGGTTGTGACCTGGAGTAGGTATTAGTCATTGTTCAGAAATTTTGTGAAAATGAATCCAAAAAAGTTCATAGTAAAGAGGTCCAGTCCTCAAGGCGATTCAGCCCACTGTGTATGCTTCCTGTTTTGAGAATCCATTTCAATTCCTCTTTGTTTAGCAGTTGGGCGAGATCGGCGCCCCTGGGTGGGATCTTCACTACAGAGATTACTGTCCAGCGTATTTCATTCTCAGAGTGGCCCTTGGCCTCAAAATGTTCAACCAATGGAGCGTTCGGAGTTTTGCATCTTAATCTGCTTCTGTGTTGGCAGATTCGTACCCGAATTTTTTGTGTGGTCTGACCTATGTAGATCATATCGCAGGGACATAAGATAGCATAAATCACATTACAGGTGTTACAATTACTGAATTGTGTGAGTGGTTTACGTATATTACCATATACAAATTCCTTGCAGTCATTGGTAAAACCACATACTGAGCAATTGCCACATTTATTATGACCAGTCAAAGAGGGTAACGACCAATGGTCATGAAGGGTACCAGTGTTTGTGGTGCTGGGGAGAGCTGCTCTGACCAAGTGGTCCTTGATGTTTTTGTTTTTCTTAAAGGCAAAGAGAGGTTTCTCTAGGTTCAGTATTCCAGCATTGACTACACTCCAATGTTTTAGAATGCTTTTCCGTAGTTTGTGTGAGGAGAGGGAAAAAGTTGTAACGCATACTATGCGATTCTCTGATTTCTTGTTTTTGGGTTCCAAGAGAGTGTCCCTGGGACAGTACCAGGCTCTTTTGAGGGAGTTTCGGATCAGTCTTTTGGGATAGCCTCTGGAGGTCAGTTTGTTGCTTAGTACTTTGGCTTCCCTGAAATAATCTTCCTTAAGAGTGCAATTGCGTCTGATGCGGAGATACTGAGAATAGGGAAGAGAGTCTCTAAGGGCTCTGGGATGATTGCTGCTGTATTTCAACAGAGTATTGCGCTCAGTTGGTTTTCTGAACAGGCTAGTCACCAGAATCCCGTCTCTGTGAAAAAGCATTCTAAAACATTGGAGTGTAGTCAATGCTGGAATACTGAACCTAGAGAAACCTCTCTTTGCCTTTAAGAAAAACAAAAACATCAAGGACCACTTGGTCAGAGCAGCTCTCCCCAGCACCACAAACACTGGTACCCTTCATGACCATTGGTCGTTACCCTCTTTGACTGGTCATAATAAATGTGGCAATTGCTCAGTATGTGGTTTTACCAATGACTGTAAGGAATTTGTATATGGTAATATACGTAAACCACTCACACAATTCAGTAATTGTAACACCTGTAATGTGATTTATGCTATCTTATGTCCCTGCGATATGATCTACATAGGTCAGACCACACAAAAAATTCGGGTACGAATCTGCCAACACAGAAGCAGATTAAGATGCAAAACTCCGAACGCTCCATTGGTTGAACATTTTGAGGCCAAGGGCCACTCTGAGAATGAAATACGCTGGACAGTAATCTCTGTAGTGAAGATCCCACCCAGGGGCGCCGATCTCGCCCAACTGCTAAACAAAGAGGAATTGAAATGGATTCTCAAAACAGGAAGCATACACAGTGGGCTGAATCGCCTTGAGGACTGGACCTCTTTACTATGAACTTTTTTGGATTCATTTTCACAAAATTTCTGAACAATGACTAATACCTACTCCAGGTCACAACCCCGTGGGTTCTACACCAGACTCCGTGACTAACGGCAATCGTTACCCATCACTGGATGTCTGATGGTTATTGTACCACATCGATCACTTGTTTCATTTATATGTATGTACATACTGTAAATTCTTTATAATATACGATTTGCGTTTACTATTCACTTTCTCACTGATTTCCTCTTCCTTTCCACTCGTCCCGTTATCCACTGGCCACTTTCCTCCTTATTTAATTACCCTTCCAACATGGCGCCTTGGTTCCGCCGTCATTTGCCTTTACATTCGCACGGCGCTGCTCCCTGGTCACATGATACACCATGTGACCGCCCACATGACCTGCTACACCATGTGATCACCCACATGACCTGAGACAGCTACATTAGGTAGCTTCACCTATCTGCCCCCACAGTTGATCCGGCATCGTCCGTACACACTGCATGGCCACGGAACCCATTTCTGCAAGTTGATTGAGGTAAGCCCTTCCACCTCGCACTCACGATCCAGATGTCCCGCTCCTCACACTTGGACCCTTATTTATTTCTTTCACTTTCTTTCATTTAGACCTATCCGTGTCCTTCCTCCCGGAAGAATTGTGCGTAGGTAAGCCCTTCATTCACGGCACGCCCAACGCTCTCACTACTATACTTCGCCCTTCTTATGGTTTTCATTTATTTCACAGGCATTGTCCTACCGTAAACCTTAACTCAACGTTACCTTTTCGTGAATCGGCATCTTTTCCGTTGCCTCCATGGCAACATGAGGTAATCCCCCATCCACTTACCCCCTCTTCACCCTCGTTCCCCGCCACCCCTCCTCTGACCCTTCGGATTCCACACGCTTCTTCACTTAACGTCCTCGTGCGCCTCACGGGTCCACATCGTACCGCGCATGTAGTGACTAGTATACCACGGTTGTCATAATGTCTTTTTTAACGTAACCTTTAAAATCGTCTATTTCCGTATTTCTGTTTAGACATTAGTTGCCATATAACAACAACTTGCGATGTCACTACTGCATAACAATGCACACTTGAACGAGTACTTGATCTGACACAGTACCTTGTTGATGCGAAATGTAATGTTTTTACGTAATTACAAATTGATTGATTATTATTTTCCATTTTTCCCTTCCCTCCCCTTTATTATTTTCATTGTTTTTTCCATATTTATGTTGGTTGTACGTTTGCCTTATGTCCAATGTTTACTCAGGCATTCAAAATAAGGGCAATTTAACTAAATTAGTCCTGATGATGATCCTGTATCTTTCTCATAAGGATCGAAACGCCGTCGACTCTGTTGCCCACCCTACACCTTAAATATTGCTGTATGTAATATAGTGTGAAGGTGGCAATCTGAATATCAGATGTTTCGCTATTCATTATTTCTCAAAGAAACATCACTGTAATTGCCTGATTGTGTTTTGTCATTTTCTGTCTACTTGGTATGTAAGTCAGAGGATACAGGCTTGTGTCCCACCGAATTTCTACTTACATTTCCTTGTTTACTGTCAAGAATTTCTACTTATTAAAGTTGCCATGCCCGGCCGGACATTGGCTATAATATAGTTCCAATTTTGACTATATTCATTTTTTGCTCTATCGTTTGGTTTCAGGGACCACTGTTTCCTGCAATAGTTGAAATAAAATAGCCCTTGGTAGGGAGAGAGCAAGTACTGCTTTTACATCACCACAAGTGCAGTAAGAGGTGTGTGTGTGCTGCTGCAGTAAACCGACCCCTATGGAACAGAGAGATATGGCTTGCTGTTACGGTGGCACCTGCTGGCCACTGTTGGTAGTGTTGCTGAATAATCAGCCCCTGTGAGTGTGAGCCAATTACTGCCATTAGAGTGAGGCTTGCTGCTAGAGCTGGGAGCACTGATTAAGTTCTCCTACAAGAGAGGAGAGGAGGAAGCAGTAACAATAGACCCTGCCTATAGAAATGTCACCATACACAGTGATCAGTATAACAACAAATAACGCTCACCTACATCAAGTGGCATGCTTCATCATAGGGATTTCTCCTCTATGGTTGGACACTTGTGTTCATCATATGTTTTTCGGGACTGGTGTGGGTCCTAGTGAAGTTTCTGCTTCATTGTGCAGCCCCTAATGATGCTAATGTAACAGTCTGTCTACCGTATCCTCTAAATGCTAATTCACGCATCGTTACATAGTCTTGAGGTGGGATTCCAGAAGCAAACAAAAATTGTGTTAGGGTAGTAAACCTATACTTTTTCTTACTGCCTCCCTTTTTGTCTTCCTTTTTACTAACTTTAGGACAGTTACATGTTAGTAGCCACATGGGGATTCACATCAAGCACACTAGGACCAGTCCGTCTACGGAACCCCAGATGCTCCTGAATCATTGTGTATGTTTACAGAGCTGTTGAAGTAGCACCGAAATAGGACAGGGAGAGAAAATTATTACTCCTAGAGTAACACCTGCTACATTGGGCTGGGAGTGTTGCTGAAGTGAAAGAGAGAGAGAGCATATTATTACTCTTACAATGCCTCCTACAAGCCATGGCTACGAGTGCTTCTGCAGTAGAACAGCCATAGGAAGGGAAAATACTGCTTTTACAGTGTCACCTGTGGGAGGGGCTGAGAACGCTGCTGCTGTTACAGCATCCGGAGTAAGGACTACTGGCTCTTGGTCTTGCAGCAACACTTGCTGGCCAAGGATTGTATTGTAACATTTATATGGTGCTTAGTTATGTGGGGTGCTGAAGCGCTTGCCTACATGGGTCGAACAGTACACCATGTAGGGTATATGGTTGGAAGTGTGTTGTGTTTGTTTTGATTCTATGTGGGAAGGGTTTCCATGTCGTGCATGATGACCACTAAGGTGAAGTTATCATGTTATGGGATGCAGTACTTAGCAGTGTGAGAGAAGCTGTGTGTGCAGATTATGGTTTTCAGTAAGCTAGCATCTTTAAGCAGCTCTTTAGTTCCTTTATGGTATTTATTATGATACTAGCCAATTGGTTGGCTACTGCAATGAGGTGTCCATTCAGATACATTTTGGTTAAAACTTATGGTCCTAAGCAAGGAATGGTTAAATCAAATAATTGTGGAGAAATCTGCGGAAATCATCTTTGCTAAGATCCTCACACATCTGATTATCATTGTGAGATGTCAAGAAGCCATTGCAGAATATAGCTTGTGGTGATTGTGGTGGACTGGTACAGTACTGGGGGATGGAGATGGTCAGTAGCAGTTTCATCTTATGTGAGTGGAAGAGTGTCAAGCAGTATAACGAAATTCTTATGAAGTCTAAATGAGCTCTATTGACTTCTCTACCTCTGGGTGTTATGATACTAGTATTAATGTCTGCCCAGATGGTTATGTATTGTATGATTATGTATAGCTCTCATAGAGAGCCTATATCGTTTACATCCGTTTCTGAATCTGATAACTCACTGCTATGGGACGTAGCAAGTTGATAATAAAACGTGTTACTCCCTGTTGCTACATCATAAAGGCCTTCCAGGCTAGGCGGACAGAGCTCTGGCTCTCTGAGAGCCCTGTCAGCCAGAGCCCTGCTTTCCTTCCCCTCCTGTAGCTGTGCTTTCTCCTATCATTCAAAGCAGATCAATGCTGCTGCACTGCTTTCGCTGAGAGCTGATAGCACAGGTGCAGGAGGGGAAAGGAAAGCAGGGAAAGTGGTGGGGGCTGGTTAAGAATGGCAAGAAAGGTATTTGTTTTTTAAATTTTGGTCAGGGAGGAGAGGCCATGTTACATAATACTCTATTACCCCTCTACCCCCGCACAGCAGTTGAAGGCAAGGCAGATGATTCTGGAGGCCTGACATAACATAATATTATAGATGGGTAAAAGAATGAATTATGGGGATGTCTTTCACCTTTGGGGTTCTGAGTGACATCATAGATAACTCAAGCTTCGCTCTCGTTGTCTATTTGATGCCACCCAGTATCTCTCACTGAAGAACCTCCCCATAATTTTCTGTTGCCCATCTATAATTCTGTATGTCTTCCATTGCAAGCCTTTAGCGTGAATGCCAGATTCGAAATCTTGTAATTCACTTCTAGGATGTAGCAAAAGTTGTTAACAAAAACTGCTTCCCACTGTTTTGCCATAAAGGAATTCCATGCTGCCCTGGCAACGCTTTCATTGAGCCTGTCAGAACAGCACTGGAGACTAGGGAGCACAGCTACTGAAATAGAAGGAAGGGAAGGCACCCAGAGTGTTGGGGGTGGGTGGTTGGAGGCCATGTCATTTATTTTCACATTTGGGACAGGAATGAGAGGCCATGTTATGTATGCTTTCCCTATTACCAGAGCCAGGTGATTCTGGGGGCCATAGATCGCATAATATTGCGGATGGGTAAATTGAGAATTACGGGAATGTTTTTCACCTCAGTGTTCTGAGGGGCATCATAGACGATTCAAGCTTCACCCTCATTGTCTATCTGATGTCACTTAGAACCCCTCAGTGAAAAACATCCCTGTAATTCACTGTTACTTATCTATAATTCTATATGTAATTACATGTATATAGCAGTTACTACCCCCTTACGAGCCATTAAAGTGCTTTATGGCGAACAGTGTACTTCTCCAGCCCAGAAGGTTAGTGTTTTTTTTCAATTGATTATTGTTGGTTATTGGGATTAGCAGTATCCTCTTAAGGAAACAATTCCATGCATTTACTGCAGTTTCTAAGTGGTGGATTAAATTAATAGGAGTTACATGTGATATGTAGTGGGAGTGTGTATCTAAATTCATGCAAATTGTAGGCTGTATTATTTGAGTCCTGCTGAAATAACACACATCCCGTAGCAAAAGTGTTTAGTGCTGCTCCTACAGTGAAATATGCTGGAGGTCTAGGAGTGCAGGCCCGGACGTGCTGCTAAAATAACACAGGCCTCCCTAAGAGGGAGGAAACATACTGGTCCTACAGTGAGGCCTGATGGTGAGGCTGGGAGTGCTGCTGACATAACAGTCCGTGGGGAGGGAGGGCCAAGTACTACTGTTTCGGCAATATCAGATTGAGAGCCTGGGCGTGCTGCTGAGGTAACACAGCTCCTGGTGGGAGATACAGGTATTGCTCTTACCGTGACACCTGGACACCTGCTTGGAGATGGTGGGACTACTGCTGTAGCATCAGAGCCACTGGAGAAAGATGAAGGGACGGACAAATACTAGAAGTGCTACTGAAGTAACAGCACCTAGGGTAGTGGTCCTTAACCTTTTGACTTCTGTGGACCTCCACTTAATCATTACTTGAATCCAGGGTCACATAATCATTATTGAAATCCAGGCCCTCCGATTGAGTCTTTACTGGAAGCTGGGAACCCCAGCCTAAACAATTTTGATGATATGAACGGCAAAAACTATTCACAAAAATAAAGAAACAAGCATCTGTCAAACAAAAATGCTGAAATACTTTATTTACGTCACAAACACATCAATGAAAAATGTATATTTTATTTTAATGGATCTTTCCTAATTTTAGCTGAGGCCTTCTATCGTCCATACTTTATTCTCTTTGATGTACTTGCACTTCGCCCACAAATCCATCTGAGCATGGCAACTTAATTTTTAGCCTTTAATTTGAAATGTATTCCCATTGGCAGAATGTTTTAAGGTCTTCAGTTTTAAAATGTGCTTCTTTCTTTGTATGTACTTTATTAATCTGTTAATATTATTACATTTTCTAAGCCGTGGCGGAACTCCGAAATAGGTTTCGCAGACCCTAAGGGGGCTCCGGACTGCAGGTTTAAGAGCTGCTGACATAGGGAGAAAGACGGAGACAAGTCCTACTCTTCGAGAGACACATGCCAGAGGAGATTGGGAGTGTGAATGATGTAACGGCTCCTGGGAGGGATACACAAGTTGATTAATTGAGGGAATTATGTCTTTATTTATTAAGCACGATGTACACCACACAGAGGCAGTCAGGACAGGTATATGAGAAACTGAGGCAAGATGAACAAAGACTAACTAAAAGGAAAGTCTTAAGGGCTTTCGTAAAGGTAAGACAATGTTTATTATGTTGCAGGGTCAGTGAAAGCCTGTTCCACGTTGTGGGTCACAAAAAAACTGAACAATTGCCCTCCAGAATGAGAAGTAGCAAATTATTTTCAGCTATCAGGGATCTCATGGGATGGGGCTGTTGCAAGAGGCTCGGGTAATCCATGGAAAGAGTTGCAGAATCAGTCAAAGATTTTAAAATAGACTGACTGCTTCATTTTATTGAGTGGAGACTTTCCCTAGCAGTGGAGAGCTGATCAGAGTACTTTCTCATAAAATTAAGAATCCCTGCACTTCCTGTAATCCAGATATTGAACTTCACAGAAGACAGCAATACTTTTAAACCAAAATGAAGCTTTGGGTTTGGAATAAAAGGGTTTTGTTGAAATGGTTTGTTTTTGTCTTGTTTTTTGTTTTATATAGCGCAAACTAGACCCGAAAATATCCGGTATCAGAGCGCTTTACATGAGCACCAGTTTCGTTACAGATGGACACATTCATTTTTGTTAGATACGGGGAGAATTATGTGATTTGCCCAGAATCACAAGATGTTGAGCGTCGTTGCCGAGAATCGAACCAGGTTTCCCAGCTTTGAGGTCGACCGCTCTAACTGTAAGGCTACATCCTCTCCCCAATGGTCTAATCTTAACCAACACAAAATTACTAATGACCTTATTAGGGGCATTTGCCAGAGGTTCTGTCACGTCTATGCGATCAATCTAGACCTTTAACAATTTAAAATACTTTTGATGACATTTGTCAATCCACTGGCGGCATGGGAGGGATTGGTACAAGCCCTGCGTAATAGTATGCTGGAGGAGGACGGGCCGCCGTCCGAGCCCGACGGGGCCCCCCGAAGCATTCCAACCACACAAACACAGTGAATAGTTATATTCTTCTGAATTGTACCCCAGACTAGATGTGAGGGCAGGGAACAGTCGCAGTCGCGGGCGTGGGCACGGGCAGCGGGGGGGGAGGGAGGGGGACGGAGACTGGGATGGGGGAGGGGCAGTGTTGGGGGGCGGGGGACGGGGAGGAGGAAAACTCTAAAGCGGAACGTAGCCACCTTACTGTGTTAGCAACAAAGTAAAGTTCAACATACAGTCCAGTATAATGATACCCTGAACATCACTGCCCGGCCTCCGGGATGTGGGCTCATGAGCTGTGTACGACTAGCCAAATGGCCACGGGGCATGTGGCATTGTTAACAGCAATGCTGGCAAAGTAAGAATGTATGCTGCTGCTATTATTGTTCTGCAATAAAAACGGTTTTATAAAAAAAAAATTGTCAATCCACTAATGCACTGATGACGGGTGGCGCACGTCCTGGTAAAGTTATCCCACAGCTGATTTGATACTGCCTGTCGCTGTGCTCACAGTAAACCTTTGTCTGCACTAAATATTAATCCCTGTGTGCCATCCTATATATAAGAATGCAGATGCAACTATAAAAAGTCCTTGAATGTTAGGAGGGTTACTGTTAGAGAAGAAGAAGCCTGTGCCTCCCTACTCCGTGCTGGTGAACATCATGGCAGCAGTGCATTCTGGAAGGTTGTATGTCAGTGCTGATGCTGCCCCCTGCGTAGGTTCTGTTTTTCAATGTAGGAAGAACATTTTAGACAAGTATACTCTCCATTACTTTCAACTTTTTTGTTTTTACCAATTCATCTGAAAACACTATGGTTAGGCCTGATGGTCCAGTTGATTTTGATGTAGAGGAGGCCAAAACTGTTATTGTGAGAAGCTCAAAGGGGAGCTGCAGGGCTCAATGGTGTGCCAGTGGATCTGTTTGAAAATACCATTGATTTCTGGGCCCCTTTAGTCACTAATATTCATAGGATTACTGCAGCAAGCTAACCACCAAAACCCTGGTCTAAATCAATAATTGTCCGGATTTAAAAGAAAGATGACAAAGCAAACCCTGCCTTTTATAGACCAATTTTCGTGTTGGATTTTTTGTGAAAGTGGCAGTAGGGTTTTAATGGCAAAATTGGAAAATGGACTCAAGAAAATATCATATTATCAGAGGTGCAGTTTGGTTTTCGAAGAGGGCTCGGCACAAATGAGCAGTGTTTAAACTTATATTTGTTGGCCTCAAAATACAACGTTGCAGAGTCGTGCAAGCACACGGAGCAAGATGGCCGCCTCATGTTAGCCCACCTTTAAGGCCTGCATTAACGGCGAACAAATAGCATTTAAAGGCTATCTGCATATCAACATTTAATTATAATTTAACTGTACTTTGCCAGCGCTGCCCGAAGATACCTTCATTGAGATGTTTCTTGGGGTTTTCACAATTTGCTGCCTCCTGAATTTCTCCCCGGTCTCTCCTGCATTCTGCTGCTAAAGTTCTTGTCAGTAGGGCAAAGCTACTATAAGGAAATGGCACAGCTGAGGCCTAGACCAATCCCACATTTGGTTTTAGCTGATGCACATGCTGCTTTTGCAGTGACTTTTTTCTATCCTTTTCTTTATTTTTTATTTTTTGATCGCCTGACTTTAATACAATATTTTTTATTAATATGGAAGGGAAAATATGCATGCTATTCTTAACCAACGTAAACAAACTTCTCCTCCACCATTCAAGTTTAAAATTGTGTATATTAATGAACCTGTATTAAGCACTTTATTAGTAGAATTACAAGCGGTGTGTGCTAATACAGACAATATTGCATCAGACATAAAAAATATTCATAAAGATATGGCAAGTCTCTCTATGAAGGTCTCTGCGAATACAGATAAAATTCAGGATAACAAAGCAAAAATTGACTATCTTTTGCCCATTACATCAAAAATTGGGCCGATGAGTAATATGTTATTTGATCTAGAAAATCGCGATCGACAATACAACTTGCGCATCTTTATTTTACCAGAAGACATAGAAGGCAATGACTGCAGGAGGTATTTGGAAAACTGATTACCTGGTATATTGCATTTAAAGTTCCCCGGAAATTTTGAAATTGATATGGCTCACAGAATTCCTCCACATCGTAAAAAAAGTCATACTAAACCTCGCAAGTCATCATCAGTTTTTGATCCGTCGACCATGAGAATATGGAAAGATGGTTTTCTCATGTCCCTTCAACACCCTGAAAATCTTGGCGCTTATCTTGATCAGCACTCTCCACTCTTCATGGATACTAATGAGACTAAGGGGCACATTACAATGACGGTCCGTCAGACCGCTGACCGCCATCGTTTCAAGCAGGAACCATCCTACAATGAGTTAGCGGTCCTGCCCGCCCTATTAGCATACGATCGCTTGGAGGTCGTAAAAAGCTTGTTTCTACTGCGGCCTAGAAAAAGGGCTGTAGCACAAGCTGCAGTAGAAAAAGGCACTTTGTGTACATCCATTTATCATGTGCCAGTTGAAATGTGGTGCCTGGAAGACGATGCATGAATGTGTGGGGGGCACTGCATTTGCCCTCCTGGCCACTTAACAGTGGCACACGGGGGACAGGGTCCTGCTCGGGCCCCCAAAGTCCCTTTTTCGTCTGCCTGTTCATGGTGGTGGGACCGCCATGAACAGGCAGTCGGAAAGGGATATCCTAATCCCTACAGCAGTGCCTGCACAGACACCACCTCCATTGTAGGGGTAGGAATCCGACCACTGTCCCGACGGGATCTTTGATCCTGTTGAAGGCGGCGGCCTTTCCCCCTGACATTATCGCTTTAACTGCCTGCATCATAAGGTGGCGGTTGGACTGATTTCCTGGATGTCAGGCGGACCGCCATCGACGGCTGTCGGTGGCAGGCCGCCCAACATCAAAATGGTTAGTTCTTGAATATTGTGCTATAATACGTACTAAAAAATAAGCCTTATATGAAAAAAGTGGATTGATGATGTTCTTTCTTCTGCAGTTAACAAAAAAAATTGAGTTGCCATTCGTTTTGCAAAAAAAAGTCATCTCCATATACTAAACACATGTTCTATTTCAGATGGTCGTTTTCTTATAATGCAAATTAAAATTGATAATACCATTTTTCATTTGATTAATGTGTATGGTCCAACTAATGAAGATCCTAATTTTTGGTCTCTTTTTACTGTCGAAGTACTCAAATTAGGTAATGTTCCACTTATTATAGGAGGAGACTTCAGCCTAATATGTGACCCCTTGTGAGAAGTTGGCCTGGCATATGCTGGTCACTAGTTAAAGTGGCCACCTTGCACCAGTCCAATTCGACTCTTATGATAGATAGGTTTAAGACAACCTTTTAAAGAAAGCTATCCTAGTGGTAGCTGCGGAGAGCAGCCTTCAGGCTAAGTCTCTGAGGAATGTAAAGCAGCTTGTTTTACCTTATAATCTCTTGAATTACCAAATGAAAGGACACCACACAGGTGTATATATATAAAATATATATGTATTTTTTTCTAGACACACTCTACTAATCTCTTTATGAGATTAGAAGTCAGGAACATATGCACAAATCAATGTTTCACAACAAATTAAGCACTTATATGGCTGGGGCCCTTGGGGCGTACCAGACCATATACTAAAAAAGAGGTAAAGGAAGATCGACTTGAGAAGGGAGAAGGCCTAGGGCCTTCAGAAGCACTGGGGCCTCACTAATCCACCCAAGGCAGGTAAGTAAAGGACCCACGGGAGACGCATGCAGTGTGAGAACACAGCCGCGGATCCCAATAGACTTCAATGGAGCAAGTTGCGGTTGGAATTTTAAAGTTCTAGTGTACTTCGGGAGAGTCTACAAGCAAGTCACTTACAAGGTAAGTAATTTGAGGGTCAACACACACAGGAGCACCGGAGTGCACGAGTTACCTTACCCAGGGAAGCCAGGTGCATAGGTGTCTTTTGGTGTCAGGTCGCGGCTTCGTTTTCAATGGGAGCCAAAGAAGACTTGCTGCTTGTGAAGACTGGAGAAGTGACCGGTGGAATCCAAGGATGGAATCTGAAGAAAGAAGACCTGAAAGCAGAGGAGACAGTGTTCAAAGTCACTTGCCAGTGACCCGGGCCCAGGAAGATGGATGCCCACAGTCGGGTGATTTCAGGTGCTCATGGGTGTCTTGACTCTTCAGCCACGAGGTCCAGGAGGCGTCGATGACGATTCTGAGTGTCCCATGATGTCTGCAGCTTACTGAGGTGTCGGCAACCGGATTGGAGCCAACAAGCCTTGGCAACAGCAAGTCTCGTGGAATGTGAAGAAAGTCAGCGGTGCAGACCAGCAAGGTCTGAGGGACTCACCCAGCAAGGGTAAGTCGGGACAGGCCTGGAGCAACCATAGGAGCCCTTTGGTTCAATGAGAAAGTCTTCAGGGGACCCACAAGCCAACGGGCAAGGGATCGCGAAGGTGCCTCATGAGGATTCACTTTACAGGAGCCCACGGTCACTCGGGACGAGGTAGGCCACTGATCTTCGGTGGAAATCCTGCTGGAGGCTTGGACCACACGTGATCCAATGCACAAGTTCGTAGAACGTTGTGAAGGGATTGCACTCGACAATAGTGCTCGGTACCCGGGTATTGCTGTTCCTCGTCACTCGTGGGGTCCACTCGCCTCTGCTCTGCTGGGGACTCACAATGGCCGTCGAGAAGTCAGGAAATCCACTTCCGGGGCTGCAGGGACTTCGGACTCCGACAGGAGCGGGAAAGTTTGCGACCGTTGATTCAAAGTTTTGGTGCCTGCCAAGCAGGGGAGTCACTCCTTGATGCCAAGGGAGATTCTTCAGTGTTCCAAAGGTAGTGGAACGTCGAAGGTCCAGGATTCTTCTTGTAGAGCATCGTCCAGGGATAGCTAACTTGCAATGGCAAGGGTTCCCTATCTTATACGAAAAGAAAGGGCGGGACTAGCTCTATGACCACTCCTCTGGGAGGGTCAGGGGAGTGGGTGGTTACACCCACTTCCCTTTGTCCAGTTTTGCGCCAGAGCAGGGGCATGTAGCCCCTGAACCGGTTTGAGCTGGCATATGCACAGAGGAGCCTACTGCTCCCCCAGTGCAGGACCACTGCGAGTTTCGGTCAGCAGCAGGAGGGCAGCCCAGTGTCTGTGCTGGTGGCATCCATTTTGTGATGCCAGGGCTCTTTCAGGAATCTACCATGTTTCCACAGTGGGTACATGTCTATGCCTCTAGAAGGGTGGGATCATACTCCCACACCAGTTACTGGTGTGGGGGTATGATTCCAAGGCGTTTGACACCAAACACAACATGTTTTGATGCAGCCATCCCAAAGTTAGCGTTTACCGCTAGGTTATAATGTACTTAAGAGTATATGGTTTAACCGCATCCACAAACAGCCACAGAGAATAGACTCTTCCAGCTGCAGAGGGGCCCTGCTCATGCAGAGGCACCCCCTCACATGTAAACCAAGCACCCTGCCCTCAGAATTTGTAGGGCCTGCCTTAGGGGTGACTGATAGGCTTAAATGTGTGTGTAAGGTGAGATATAGGGAACCTATACCTCAGTGAGGAGTGCTAACTCTACCTCACCCAGGCTGCAGTAGCAGGCCTGTGGTGTCAGATTTAGTCTGCTTCCCAGGGGTGGCATAATACATGCTTCAGCCCCTGGTAGGCCTGTGAAGTTCCTATGCCCTTGGTACCTAAGGTACCATATACTGGGGGCTCATAAGGTACCACAGTATCCAATCACTAGTGCATCTAGTATGCACTCCAAGTTGTTTAGAGAGAACAGAGAGACTGGGGCACTGATTAGCAGGGACCCAGCCAGACTATAGCCAGAAACCAGTGTAACATCAGAAAAACAAGTGGGGGCAACATAAGTGCAGATCCTACTCTCCTACACCCCTTATTGGATAGAACCTCCGTCCTTCTAAAGCCTTTTTTACTCTTAAACCTTTTTTTAAACTACCAGATTCGTTGATATTTGGCCTTGCACCACCCAACATAGAAATAGTTAACATTTTTTCTACTCGTCATGACTCCTATTCTCAAATAGATTATTTATTAATATCCCATCAATTAATTATTTACATTTCTAATACTATTATTCATAACATTGATATTTCTGATCATGCGCTTATTTCATGTGTTTTACACCTCAACTCCAGTCAGCAATCTCAGTGTAGATGGCATATAAATACAAATGCTGTCCTTAATCAAAGAAATAAACCAAAACATTTATCAGCAATACATGGATATTTTTCTTTTAATTTCATCTAAAAGGAGGAACCAGGAGAATATAAAGGTCCAACACACTTGCTCCTACCAACTAATCAAAACTAAGGGTGTGCAGTTCCTCTCAGACAGAAGGAATGGAGGGGGAAAAAGGATCAATTTCTTATGTTCCAGGTTAAAGGAAAAGGCTTAATCATTTGGGCATGCTCCTCGTTGGTCCGGTCCAACAAGGAGCATGCCCAAATGATGAAGCATGGAAGCAAACAACAGGAGGCACCCTGTAAAGCCAGTTGAGACCGGGTGTAATAATTATGTAACAAACAACGCCTCAACAGGTGATAATGGAAGGACAGTTAATAAAAAATGCACATTAAGTTGCAAAAAAGGGAATCCCGGGAGACTGAAAAATTTGTTGGAGAAAATTTGCGAGTGGTTTATATTTGAAGCCTATTAAGGCCAGAAGAACAGTATCTGCACTATTTACAGTAAGTTAAGTAACTCCAGGGTACTTGTGCACATAGGTGTTCATGAAAGGGTGAACGGCGCAAGTGACAAGTGTAACAGTGAGAGGCAGCGCAAAAATTAAACAGTAGTGACGATATATACAAAGGCTTAAGGTTCACGATTATTGATTTACGGATATGCAACTGTTTAGGCAACTTAGGTGTACTGTGGAGATGCACCAGTATTCACGCTGGGCAGTCAAAAATGATGAAGCATGATACCTTTTGGGGTGTGTGAGGGCACTTGCTCCTATTGGAGCCTTTTCCTTTAACCTGGAACATAAGAAACTGTGCTCCCCCCCCCCTCCATTACCCCTGTCTGAGAGACACTGCATAGTCTGGCATCCAGCCCTCTGCATGTTTGGGCTCAAGGTGAAGATAGGAGCCCCGGCGGGCAAGGTCTGAGCAACTGGAAGCCTTCAGCCTTCCCGGCAGAGCGACGAGAAAGTCTCTAGACCAGTTCTCAATTGGGCTTACGATCCCCCAATCTCCAACACTTCCTCGCGTTGCTGAATTTGCCGTAGAAGTGCTTCCCTTTCTTTGGTACTTTCAGACTCCGTAGGTTTGGTGGTAAGTACCTTCTCTATCCTTCGCTGTGATCTGCTCCCAGCCCATGCCATCTGTTTCCTTTGTGTGCCATCGGACTCTCCTTCAGAAGCTATGTCAGGGCCCAAGGCAGACTTCACCTCCTCCAGCTCACAGTCCGCATGCTTTTTTTGAATCCATAAGCCGAGAGAGATGGCCATTTATAGCGAACTCCTTTTTTTCCTCAAGAAGGTAGTGGCCGGCCGAAGAGTCCTGCGTCTTTGGAGGGTAAGTGGAGAGAGGTCCTGGAAAATGCCAACCTGCATCCCTTCAAAGGATATAACAGAATTGTCGTGTGTTGTCACCATGATCTTCTCCATTTGTGTGTAGGAGTTGGAGACAGGTGAGAATGTCCTGCGGCTGTCCAGGCACTGACGCAGAGCGCCCTGCCCTATAGGTACGGGCCAGAGTGATGTATTTATCACGCAGCTCTGCTGCCGCATGCTTAAAGAGCCGCACTACTAAGTCTTCCAGTTTCCCCGCATCTCTCTGAAGTGAAACCATATTAATTGGAATGTTGGAGCATCAGGATCTATTTTCCAAATCTTCAAAGCGGTGGCACAGCTCCTCGTTCCGGTCTAATCTTCAAAGCGGTGGCACTGCTCCTCGTTCCGGTCTAATCTTCAAAGCGGTGGCACTGCTCCTCGTTCCGGTCTAATCTTCAAAGCGGTGGCACTGCTCCTCGTTCCGGTCTAATCTTCAAAGCGGTGGCACAGCTCCTCGTTCCGGTCTAATCTTCAAAGCGGTGGCACAGCTCTTCGTTCCGGTCTAATCTTCAAAGCG
This sequence comes from Triturus cristatus, assembly GCF_964204655.1. Lineage (NCBI taxonomy): Eukaryota > Metazoa > Chordata > Amphibia > Caudata > Salamandridae > Triturus > Triturus cristatus. The sequence continues at coordinate 194,876,395 of NC_140586.1, read as the reverse complement.
GTGGCACTGCTCCTCGTTCCTGTCTCTCAGTTCCTCTAGTTCTCGCTCGTGAGCTTGAAGTTCTTCTTTTCTGCCATCCCCTGTTCTTTCAAGGGCACCCACCCTATCTCCCAGTTCAGTCAGATCTGTTTTAAGGGTTCCGATGTCTTTGGCTACTTTCTGGTGGAGGGCCGCAAAATCGTCCTGGAGAGTGCCAAACAGCTGCTCCACAAATTGGCGAGTGATCGGTTCTGCCTTAGTTGCCATGTCCACAGTTAGAGTCACATCACTCGATGCTCTAGGGGTAGAGTCGGTGCGCACGTTATTTTTCTTGGTGCTAGATTTTCCCAATAGTTCCTTTATGGATGCATCCTTCTTCGCCTGACCAGAGGCCATCGTGGGTGGATCCGAGAAAGTCAGGGGCCTTAACTGGCACCAGTCCTGAAGGCTTCCTATGCGCGATTAATGGGCAACTGGTCTCAGTTTCTCACCTCTGCAGCCAGGACCGAGAGGAAGTGCCTGACAACACTTCTCAGCCCTCAACCTCGATCTCCTCCTCCACACACAGCACGCTGGAGGTGTTCTGGGCGTACAAATCGTGGCCCCCAAGAAAGCGCTCCTTTCATCTGATCATGGCAATAAACATTGTCCCCATGTGAAATAAGTAAACGGGATGGCCTCCCCAGTTCACCACTGCTGCTCGGGCCTTCGTATACCAGAGCAGATCTCTCCTCTTCTACTGTGGCACCTCTGCTGCTGCCCACTGGGACGATTCCCCCAGGCCAGGTCTCACAGATGGTCTCGGGGGCTCCGGCGGTTACAGGAAACACCTCCCCTCCACGACACTCCCGGATCCCTGGTAGGCACAGTATTTCTTCAGAACCTCTCCCCCACTTGTGATGCCGGCCAAACCGCTCCGATTTGGGTAAAGGCCCCAGGTAGGCCCCCTGTCCAGATTCCGCCACCTCACAGCGCCGGGGGTTTCCTTCCACCAACGGCCTCTCCTCAAGCCAGACCTGCTCACCTCCAAGGCCCTGATTCAGCCCCCGTGCAGCCCGCCAGTCCGGGCCCAGCGTCCGTGCATATGGGACACCGCTAGTCTCGGCGGGGGTAGACCTCCCCAGTTCTGCTCCGTCACTGCCCTGAAGGCTGCCACTCTTTCTGTGGGCCCATGCCAAATCATGAGTCTGTTCTGCTTCTCTGGCCACCACATTCCCTTTCATGCCGGGTCGCGATCTGCCATCTTGCAACCTCTGTTTGGGGTCACGGCGATCCCTGCTGGAGCCTTACATCACAGCATTCGTGCTACCTGCAGTCCGCCCCACCGGCCAGCCCACCTCTCAGGGTTTGGCAGAGCAGTTATAACACCGGGGGGGCTGGATTCATCGCCGATAAGGGCTTCGCCCAGCAGAGCTCCAGAGTCGAGCAGCTACACCGCCGCCATCTTGACCACGCCCACAGATTGGAGGCTCTTTTATTGTGCAGGGCCAGGACATGCCCCAGATTGGGTCATGCCTTTTGCCCATACTCCCCTATTCGGATGATGCAGTTTTGATGGCTCAAACAGCCAGTGGTCTACAATTATTGCTAGACTCATTTGCCCATTTTATGGCCACTCTCGAATTTCAGACCAACGTAACCAAAACATTTTTGATGGTATTTGGCTCCTGTTCTACTAAAACAAGTCGCATATTATCCATGGTATCCCAGTACATCAAGTTAAATCTTTTCAAAATCTGGGGGGCCTTTTTGATTCAGCTTTTAAATGTGATCACTTATACAGGTCAAGAGCATGTCAGTTTGACAAACCAATTAAGCCATTTTTAGATTCCAAAGTAAATTATGCTTGAAACCTCTTAAAGAGATGATAGAAATGTATAAATGTAACGGTATCTCTATCGCAAGCTACAGTGCTGAAGTGGAGCTTACAGTAATATGCAGGGAAACCAACTTCTGGAGAATTCCTTCTTACAAAGGATTTTATTGGTGCCCAAAATGTCTTCTACTTTTATGTGTTACTCTGATAGTGCCGTTACTTATTTGGAGGATCTTATTAAGCTCCTTCCTCTCGCCTTGTAGTAAGCTATCTGGAGCAAACAAGAAACATCACTCAATTGTGAGATTATTTTGGATTGCCCTCATTTGGTCATGGAGCTTGGATCCCCTATTTGAGATATAGGGCCTTATGTAGGTGGGCTGGCATTTACCACTTCATAAATACCGAATCATACTGATTCGGTATTCATGAAGTGGTAAATGCAATGTAGGTAATGAGTCGGTAAATATTACCGAATCGGAAAAAGTCGGTAATTACCGAATCGGTATTTACCGATTCGGTAATGAGGCATACCTTCCCATTGATGGGAAGGTATGCCTCATTACCGAATCGGTAAATACCGATTCGGTAATGGGGGAGCACATGCAAGGGTGGCAGGGTGTCACATTGACACCCTGTTGCACCCCTGATTCGGCCATGTGTGCACATGTGGCACACATACATGCCCTAAGGGCATGTATGTCTGCCACATTGCACACTTAAACGTGCACAAAAATGCTTTTTTTCACCTATTCGTCATTTACCACCAACCTTTAGTTGGTGGTAAATAACTAATCCCCACACCCACCACACACTCCCCCTACATCTCATTTCATGATTCGGTATTTACCGAATCGGTAAATTTACCGAATCGGTAATATTACCGATTCGGTAATTTTACCGATTCGGTAAATACCGAATCATGAAATTCTCCCCCTACATCTCAAAAGCCAAAATACATGAGGCCCATAGTGGTTTATATTGGTGGGTGTGAACAGAGCAGAGTAGTCCCTCAAGTGTTGGGGTTGGGTACTGGAGTACAGTGAGCTCTCTAGAGCTGTGGTCTTCAAACTTCTTAATGCTGCGCCCCACTGTAAAAAAAAAAAAAACACAGCCCCCCTGAATGTTTTCACAATTATTATGCTAATTTGGCATTGTTTAAATATGATCAAACATATTTAAACATTGCAGTTAAGCTCTGCTACCCCTTTTTAAACATACTCCCAGTCAGGATATAAATGACTAAAGTTGTTAGTGATGGCCCATTACAAAGTGGCTTACTGCTGATCATGTTTATAACACTTAAAACATAGCCTGATGCTTCTCTTGGTCAGAGACTGGCCCCCCCCCCCCCTGAGATCAGTTAAGCCCACCCCCTAGTTTGAAGACATCTGCTCTAGAGGAAGGGTTTTATGATGACGTGAAATAAGCTCTAGCTAGTGGTAGAATTTGATATCATGGTTTTGTGAGCTCAATGTAGGTATATGTGTTGTATTCCCTGTAGGGCCGTGGTCTTCAAACTTTATGATCAGCTCCCTGTTCAACAAAAAAATTGGGAGGCTCCGCCAAAAGTGATTTATTCTGGTAAAATGTTTATTCATGAACATTGATTAACCAGTTTATCGTGTTAAAAGTTAAAGGGTGTCTGTTAGGGCTGGCCTCTAAAATATCAAAATAAACATGATGTTGAGTGGTACATGTCTACCCTCCCCCTTGAAACATTCAGTGCAACAGTGTATGGAATATGTTGAGCCTACTGGGTCCCAATTACTCCTGTCTTATTACCTAACCTGTGATTAGGGTAGTGGTTTCCAAACATTTTAAAACCACAACCCACTTTTTAGAACAACAAACTTTCGTGAACCACATACCTTTAATGGACATGAGTCTGGGTGATTTTAGAAAGTAACTAAAGCATCATGTGGTAGCGCATTGTCATTGACAGACTGCAAATTTTTCATAGAAATGATCACTTAAGTTCCACAAACCTACAGTTTTACTTATAACACTATATAGCACACAAATGATAATGTGTAGAAATCGGGTTTCTGTGAATATTTATATCATTTGTGCAACACCAAGTAAGTGTCTTGATTTGTTTTGAACCTATTAAAATATCTGTTTCCAGCCCACTTCAGAATTACAAAAAATTGTTTTATTTTTGCTTTCCTAATGGCTGGATATATACAGTTCATTTACAGGTGTTTACATTTTGTTGTGTATTGCAGAAAACAACATCCTACATTGTCACACAATTCACTTTAAAACTCCTCTCACTTTGCAGTCAGAGAAAGAAAGTATCCACCAATCCCCTTGTTAAAGGAATAAAGTAGCCTGACATTTGGCCTTTGTCTTTGAGTCAATGTGACAAGTTAAATTCAGATTTAAAGGCATCTATATTTATTGCTCTGACTTTTGCAATCCACCAAAAAATCAGCTGGCAACCCAACAGTGGGTCGTGACTCACCGTTTGGGAAACACTGGGTAAGGGGGCGGTTTTAGGTTTTGATCATATTAAAATGTTTGCTTCCATCACACTTCAGAATTACAAAACAAAATTGTTTCAATTATTCTTTCCTAAATACTGTTTAATTTTGAAGCATTTGCAGAGTTCGTTTATGGGCATTTAAATGCCTATTGATATCTGTAGACACCTGAGGCAGAAGGCCATCAATACTTATTTGTCTCTATAGATTCATGAATCATAAGACCATCAATACATATTGATCTTTGTAAATTCATGAGGCACAAGGCCATCGATACCTATCGATCGTTGGAGATTCATGAAGTACAAGGCTATCCGTACCGGTCGCACCGCCCTAGAGCCGGCCAATGGATTCGTCAGTTATGCTCTTAGGTAAACTAACTCTGAGTAGGACTGAGTTATGATGTGAAGATAAGACATTGTTGCACATCATCAAGGACTCTATGAAGCAGTTGTGATCTTTGCACCCATGTCTCGCTAACTATGTGGTTTTTCGGAAGACCACGATTATGTGTAATTTTATAGATCCTAAAAAGACATTCCATTTGCCAAAAAGGTCTGTTTTATACAATTTTTTTGTTTAAAAAGCAGAACACGGATTGTGCAGAGATGATCATTTCAAACTTAAGGGGAGCGAGACTGGGTATGCTCTTGCCCCAACTAATGTAAAGGATCTTATGTGAAAATACATGCAGTCTCCACTGCCAAAATGTAGGCTTTACATAAATATATTGTGCAAACATTTTGACTTGTTTTAAATTCCTAAATTCATCCAATCGCGCTTCCTACTAGTTATATGACTCTCAGAAAGAACGCCAGCTAGTTGCGCACACCCATACTCAGTACAACTTGTTGACGTTAAGTAAATGCATAATATATATATACACAAGAGTCCTTTAAGAATGTGAGGTATTCCACAATTCCACCGGAAAAGATGAAAAATTCGTCAAGGCTTCAGTATGAAACGTTCTCTTTATTGGTTTGTAAATTCAAATCCAATATCCAGAAACAGCCAACACGTGTTTCGTCCGTACTTGATAAGTACTGTGACTTTCTCAAGGCTGTAGACATAAAAATGTATACAAAATCAATATAATAAGATACAATAAAATACCAAAAACACTAGTGTTACCATGTATACCACCAATATTATATTAAAATAAAACAAAAGATCTCACCAGTGATAAAGAACACCGCAAAGGAAAATCGTGCTCAAAAATAGATCCGAGCAGATAGAATAGTATCAACCCAAGCAAACATTGACCAAAAGCAAATATAAAGGAAGAGAAATTAGCGAAAGAATCGAAGAAATAATAAACCAAACATAGCACATTGAAAAATATAGCCTAAAAACCATCAAACAGACCCACTACAAATAATATCACCCTGTATATGAACCATACAATGATACCCATGCCACTGTAACAGGAAACATCACCTCACAAGTGATATGATACTCATAGATATAAGGACACATAAAGGATCTGCACATTTACTAAGACCCACCTAATGGCTGAATGTAACTAATTCCAAAATCCAGTAAGAATACCGAAGACAAGTTATCAAATCAATTGAAAATCTTCACAGCATACGGTCAAAATTTACATCGCTTCTAGTAGAAAAAATAAGCAAACAATTTGCACAAAAAAATATTTTTATGTAGTGTAAAATTACGTAATTATAAAATAACCAACTAAGAAAAAGGCGGGTGTCTGCAGTCTGTTGTTCTAAATGAAGATTAATGAAGCAAAAGCAATTAGATTATCCTTAAATAATAAGGCAACCTAAACGGTTGAAAGAATGGCACGGCACATGGAGGTTAAGGACGGGTGAATAATCAAACCCATAGTAAGTGAGCATGTAGCCTGCGTAATCCACGAATGGATGGACGGTTGACACATTGACAGGTCTCAAATAGGTACAGGCCATGAATGTCAGGGAAAACAACTTCCAAAGATATCTAGACTTAACAAAGGAGAGTTAAGTGAGTTATTCAAAAACACGCGTATAGGGTTCCACACTATGTACGATGTAGAAACCTATTATAGGGAAGTGAGATTCCCTATAATAGGTTTCTACATCGTATATTTTTCAATGTGCTATGTTTGGTTTATTATTTCTTCGATTCTTTCGCTAATTTCTCTTCCTTTATATTTGCTTTTGGTCAATGTTTACTTGGGTTGATACTATTCTATCTGCACGGATCTATTTTTGAGCACGATTTACCTTTGCGGTGTTCTTTATCACTGGTGAGATCTTTTGTTTTATTTTAATATAATATTGGTGGTATACATGGTAACACTAGTGTTTTTGGTATTTTATTGTATCTTATTATATTGATTTTGTATACATTTTTATGTCTACAGCCTTGAGAAAGTCACAGTACTTATCAAGTACGGAGGAAACACGTGTTGTCTGTTTCTGGATATTGGATTTGAATTTACAAACCAATAAAGAGAACGTTTAATACTGAAGCCTTAATAGTAATAAGCAGTAATGTAAAATCTGTTGTCAATTTAGAATACCTTTACATGGGTAATACATGTCAACCATAGCTGCAATGCTAAGAGCGTATAGGTAATAAGGTTAGTAATGAGTTACCCCGCAACCACATGATTGATCACCAAAATATCAGCTTTAAATACATTTTAGAAATTGTCATTTATCGCCAAACATCATCCAATGAGCTCTGAAAATACACACGATCTCTTCTCAAATAAACAGTTTTTAATTTTGGTATACATATATTAATTCAACCATACACAAAATATTCAAATTTAATAGATGCGGCTGCACACAGGAGAGCTACTTAGAGGTAGCTGGAGAGCTACTAGTAGCTCACGAGCAACTCGCTGAGAAACCTGCTATAGCTAATGCCACTACTTAACTAGTCTGTGCTTCCAATTGGAGAGTAGTGGGGATCAGAAATGTATCTTTCTGATGGGTTTGTATTCCCTAAGATTTCTCACTTAAGGTCTATCCTGTAGGTGCCAGACTTGACTCAGAAAACGTATTTCTCAACAGTAGCTCTCTAACAGCACCTCTCTGCATAGTCAGATCCACATGCTCCTCATAATTCTCCGCTGCTGTTCCATCTTTTATAGACGCTGTAAAAGTGGCGGTGGTAGTAGCTGTGGAGGAGGCCATAACTTTGTAATAGGTCTTAAGAGATGGTGTCACTCTGATTTTAGAGGGGGGAGATTTCTTGGATTTTCCTCTTCTTCGCACACTAGTTGCGCTGGCCGGATTCTTCTTTAGGGAGGCTCTAGAGCTATCTAATGGCTCTTCTAATGTATGGTACTTTTTGCCCCCAGGTCTTATTTCTGAAATCGGGGGGGAGGTCCTCAGCGGGTAGTTAGAGATTTTCAATTGAGGGTCCAAAACCAGCCTTGCACGCAGGGCGTACCTGTTCCGGCAGGGGGCTTTTGCCTGCGGTAATAGTTTTTTTCGCATGAGACCCTCAGTACCGTTTACCGTCTCACCGCTCTCCAGCCCCCCCACAGCGCTCTCCTGGACGGAGTTATCAGGGCACCCAGCAACTACATCCATCCATCCACTAACACTCGGTGGTGCACACTCCACCGCCCCCAAATAGGAACCTCTCACCTCCCTTAAAGAGCGTTTCTCGCCCCACTCCAACCGAGGGAGATAGTCAAAACTGGGTCCTACCCTAAACCAGAAAGTAGTGATCCCACTATGGAGACACACAACTTCTCCTCCGACTCCAACTCCACTGACTCGCACCGCCCTTACTTGGTCGACCAGAAAAGCAGAGCTCCGATAGAGCCTTCCTACAGCTACGGCGCCGCTACCAATCACTTGTTGAAAACCTCCAACAACTCCACTCCGAGCCGGATCCCTCCTCCACCAGCTCCGAGCGGCCAGCACCACCCAATGCGCGCAGCTGAGAATACCACCGCCGCCGCTGCTACGGGGAGTATCCCCGCCTCGCCTGCGTCCTCGATCAGCTTTGAAAACCGACTCCATAACGGTAGGAGGAGAGATAACTTCTTTACCACAGAGACAGGAGATAAAAACGGGGGAGAGCAGGACCTTTAGCAATGGGAAAGAAACATTTTAAATCCCACGCCCGGCATCTCCGAGAGGCGAACCATGACCGTTTAGCCTACGGCCGCCATGTTTCTCTCAGCCGCGATTTGAGGAGCATGTGGATCTGACTATGCAGCAAGGTCAGCCTCTTAATGGCGGAGTTTCTTCTGCAGCTATAGAGTCCTCTCAGGAGCAGCTGGTGAGGATACATCCGGAGATAAGATTGTCAAACTCCTTTGCTGCTCTTGCTGAAGAGGGACTTAGTGAATCAGATCCAGAGAGGGACAGACTTAGTGTTAGAGGGGTTAATGACACTGTCACCATCACCGCGACCTCCGTGTGTGCAGTTACCAGTGCTACCGCTCCGGTTACTATTTCAGCTTCAGATACTCCTGATACATCGAACGCTCGTATTTCCTGTGCTAATACATCTTCTGGCCATCAGTCGACTCCCTCCTCTTCCTCCTTTTCCTCTTTAGCGGATATTCTTCTTACAATGAAGGACGACATCAATTCCAGCTTTACCATCTCTGAGAGTAATCAAGCGGTGTTGGCTAATAGATTTTCTACCTCAGAAGCCAATCAGGCAGCAATACAGGCCTCATGTGAGGCACTCTCAGCAAGGATAGATGCGGTCACACTGAGAACTGACTCTATAGAAAATGAGTTACCAAAGATGAAGAGTTCAATTTCCATGGTGGAAGGTGATATAGAGAGGTTGTCTAAAGAGAATAGAGAGATGAGGAAGGACATCGAGCGGCTTGAGAACCATTCAAGACGAAATAACTTAAGACTGTTGAATGTACCTGAAGCACAAGAAGGTTCAGACTTAAAAGGGTTTGTGATCAGGCTTTTGAGGGATACGGTGTTGCAAGGCGCAGATGAAATCGACTTGAACATAGAGATACAAAGGGTTCATCGGGACCCCTTCCGGAGAAATCTTGCGCGTCAAAAGCCAAGGAAGATCTTGATTAATTTTTGTTAAGGAACGGATTTTGGCACAAGCCCTGAAAGAGAAGTCGATAACATCTAAAACCTTCAATTTGTTTTCTTTCCAAATAAGATCTGATGTTTCCCATATCACGGCAGCGAGGCAATGGGAACTGGGAAAGAGGTTGGAGGTGTTTAATGCTCTAGGGGCAATTGCAAAATTTAAGTTTCCGGCGCAACTCCGGGTAATGTGGAATAACCACATGTATCAGATCAAGTCATTAGAGGAGGCAGACTCCTTGGTAGTTAAGATAAAGGAAGATAAAGGAAGATCAGAGAGATAAACGGTAGTAGTAACATCTATCCTTAGAAGAGGTAGGAGTAAGAGCAATTTATGGATTAGATCTAAAAACAAGGGGAGAGGAAGGATAAAAATATATATTTTTTTTTTAGGGAATTCTTAATAAGCCCGGCATATACCGGGAGGGGGAACCAAAAGGCGGCGCCTATTGGTAAGGAGGGTTTCTCATGGGTTAGAGGGTTAGGTTTTTTTGTGTTTTGGGCACTGGGTCTTAAGGGTGGGGGGGTGAGAGGGGCACTGGGGTGGGGAGCATATGGGCAAAAATATAAAAAATACCTCATCTTACCGATATTTGATAAAAGTGATGTCTTAGTCGAGAGCTTTTTTTTTTTTTTTTGTGTCCGTTAGTGGTGCAAGATGACGGTTGAGATGCTGGGGGACACGGGGTTAGAGAGGGGAGGGACTACGTTTTTATCCCGGAATGTAAACGGTATGCGTTGCCCCAGGAGACAGAGATTGATTCTCAAGTATCTGGAACTATCCCGTGCTCAGGTGTTTCTACTACAGGAGACTCATCTGTCCTTGAAGGAAAGTAATTCTATATTTTCAAAAATTAGTTGAATAAAGGGCGTCAGCGCTTCCCATCAGTTGTCTCACATAAGAGGAGTTGCGATTCTAATAAAACAAGGTACATCATGTACAATGGGGAGAATTCAATCCGACTCCTCGGGTAGGTGGATTGTCGCAAAAAAATTTCTCAATAATGTAGAGATAACATGTGTCTCTTTCTACGGTCCGAATGTGGACGATCCCTCCTATTTGCTTAAACTTCAATCAATCTTGATGTTGGAGAAACCACCTTTAATTTTAGGAGGGGACTTTAATGTGCTGTTAAATCCTAAAATAGATAGATCTAATCTAAGCCACTACGTAGGTGCCCCTAAGGTTCGTCGGGCACTTTTGAATTTAATCTATGACCTCCAATTAGTTGACTCGTGGAGGGTAAAGGAGGGTTCACGCAGGGGGTACTCGTTTCAGAACAAGAAATTGGGTCACTCTTCGAGGATAGACTATCTATTTGTAGATAATTTGTCGCAAAGAAATATCGAGCAGATTACTATCTTGCCTAGCCATATATCAGATCACGCCTCACTATTTTTAAAACTCTCTAGCGGTAGAGAACGGGGGCAGACAAGGTGGACATTAAAGAGGGCAATGCTTAACAACCCTGATGTTATATTAACTATTAAGACTTTTTCCATCGACTTTTTCCCTAGAAACATCGGTAGTGCCTGGCTAGATTTTGTGTGGGATGCGTATAAGGCCGCTTTAAGAGGGACCCTCCACGGATTAATTTCAGGAATCAATAGAGAAGAGACCAAAGCCTTAAAAGATCTAGAGGGGAAAATCGGCCAGCTAGAGTCTGCCTGGTTATCCCTCTCTAATGATCCTGAGCAAGCTCGATTTATTTCATCAGATCTTGATAATGCGAGACAGGATTATAGGTTGAAGCTGGACAATAAATGTAAAGCACAGTGGGATGCATCTCGTATGGAAAACTTTGAATACGGGGAGAAAGCTGGGGCTTTGTTGGCCTGAAAGGCTAGACTTGATAGATCTAAAAACGATATTAAAGAACTCGTAGTAAATAATGAAGGAGAGATTTCGAATAGAGTTGAGGATATGCAAACTTGTCTGTTATACTTGTCTGTTATCTCTATTTTCTGATTTATACAGGGAGGGGTCTGCTCCAACTTTTGAAGCAATAAGAGTTTGGCTAAGTGATAAACAGCTCCCAGCGTTATCTTCGGAGGATACATTTTGGTTAGATGCTCCCATTACCGAAGAGGAAATTCAGGAACAAATTAGGAGATTGAAGAATAAAAAAGCGGCTGGTTCAGATGCACTACCAAGTGAGATTTATAAACTCTTAGCGGACGAGCTAGTTCCGGCCTTAAAGATAATCTTTAACTCTGTTTTCTCGATAGGAGGCAGGGTCCCTACGTCGTGGAAGGAAGCCATTCTGGTTCTGATTTTAAAGCTGGGTAAAGACCCCACTAAGGCAGATTCATATCGGCCGATCTCCCTGCTGAATGCCGATTATAAGATCTTTGTCGGCATTCTAGCAGAGAGATTGGCAAAACTGGCTCCGAAATTGATCCATCAGGACCAGAAGGGTTTTATGGCCGGAAGACATTTAGATGATTTGACCCATATATTGATAGGAAATATAGATCTTGCGGTACAAAGGCAAGTTCCCATTGCTTTGGTCGCGCTAGACGCGGCCAAGGCCTTTGATAAAGTTTGTTGGATTTATTTGTGGGTTGTCCTTGAGGCGATGGGATTTGGTCCGGTTTTTATTGAGACCCTTCAGAGATGTTATCAGGGGGCCTCAGCCCGGATACTCCTGAATGGTGTGCTTACCTCTGTTTTTTACATCCAACGAGGGACTAGGCAGGGCTGTCCGCTCTCCCCAATATTGTTTAATATTTATATTGAACCATTGGCCCAAGCGATTAGGCTAAATAATCTAATAGTCCCTTTTCAATCTGGCCCATACAGCTCGAAGTTAGCTCTCTATGCGGACGACCTAATAGTATATACTGGTGATCCGGAAACCACGATCCCGGTTATTGAAAACTTAGTGGCCCCATTTGGTGCTTTATCTGGTTATGAAGTAAATAGCTCAAAAACGGAGGTCATGTGTTGGAACATAGACAGTTGGTGTGGGAAGGTGTCCACTGAGTTTTGATACCTGGGAATTACAGTGGTCGCAGATATGGATAGAATCCCTCAAATTAATCTAGATAGAGTTTCCAAGGAAATAGTCCGTCTGCTAAACAAATGGGGTAATCTTCCTTTGACGATTTTTGGCAAGGTCAACCTTGTAAAGATGGTCATTCTTCCCAAACTCTCTTTTCTATTCTCTACCATCCCGTTGTCATTTTCAATGAAGGGTATTAATAAAATACAGAGTAGGATAGGGAGTTTTATATGGGGCGATAAAGGAGTAAGGCTATCTTGGAAAAAGCTCAGGCGTAGACTCCTTAAAGGTGGGTTGGCTTTGCCAGACTTAAGCCTTTATGCAGCAGCCTTTCAATTTAAGAGCATACGAATGTTGTTGCGGAAGCTGGATGATTCAAGCTGGGGCAAACTTTTAGCTGACATGGTGAGAACTGAGGGAGGGGATATAGGAGAGGCTTTTCTTTATAAATTTGGTTCCCCCAGATTTTTCAAGCAGGTTAGACTAAAGATATTGAGGGCTGCCTTAGAGTTATGGTATAAAGTGAGAATGAGTTGGGGGATTGGTTATTACTCAGACCTGGCTCCTATATGGGATTCTCCTGGCACACCTCTTTGGCTTAAGGATTCTCTAGCCATTCCAATAAAACGTGCTGGTATTTCTATTTGGTCAGATCTGTTGGATGGCGAAGGTGTTTTTTCCTGGGAATATCTAAGAATTAGGATTGGTCCAGGTCTGTCCAGATTTAAATACCTCCAGATAACCTCTTGGTTTGGGGTGGAAAAGGAGAAGGACGAGATAAAAGGCAATGGGGAAATTGAGAGATTGTGTCAGCAAGGGCCCCTAATAAAGAAGGAGATTTTGGTCTGGTATAATCTTCTTCTAGCGGCAGATGACATCAAAATACCCAAGGCGATTGAAGTATGGAAATACTCCAATATGGGCCCTCAAGTCGAAGCTCTTTTTGAGCCTTCTTTAAAAACTCTTTATACATTTATAAAGCCAGCCTGCTTAAAGAAAAATCACTTTTTTGTTATAAATCGACTCTACTACACTCCCTATAAGATTGCTAAGTTTGCCCCCCTCCCCCCTCCTAAATGTCCAAGGTGCCATACCCCGTTAGCCAATGATGAGCATATCTTCTTACAATGTGAACATCTGGAGGTATTCTGGAACGAAGTGGGGATATCCCTCCGGGGCATTTTTAAATCCAAGGTGGAAGTAAATCCCTCATTGGTGTTCTTTGGAGCCGACGGGCATTTCTCTTGCTCCGCCACAGAGCAGGATAAAGGGTTACTAATGTACTTGATACTATTGGCCCGAAGAGAGATATGCAAGAGATGGAAGGATCCACTCCCCCCGAAAAGAGAGGATTGGCTGAATGCGGCATTCATTATGGCTAGGCTGGAGTATGAGCGCTCTGTGGACAAGGTTTTAAATATCTGGCACCCGTTAATGTGTTGGGGTCATTCGTTGAGATTGATACCATCAGTCCAATGATTACACCATATCCCTGAGAAACATCAGAAGGGATGGGTCTGGTGATCCCAAGCAAGCGCGGTAAGCCACTGGGCCCCCCCGATTCATCTATACTTGTTGGCTATAAAATCCGCTGCTGCTTGATCAGGTGAGATGAGGACAAAAAAAACCCAAAAAAACAGCACCTCTCATCTCAAGTCAACAATTCATCCACCCCAGTTGTGATGATCTCAGGCTATGTCAACTGGCATGCTGTTTTTCTGCACTTCATTGACACAAGTACATCCACTGAACCGAGGTCGAAGCCTTTCGACGGGTCATACTTGATATTTTCAGGACAGCTCCCCATGCGTGCGGGCCACTCCTCAAATGTGGGCGTAATCCTGCTTTTTTGGCAGTTTCCATTTGCTCTAACTCCATTGCAATCAAACCTTTCACCTCCACAGGCCGCTGCATTGCTGCCATTTTCCAGCCTAAAAAAGCACTGGTCCTTGTGCCTTTAGTGCCTCCTACAAAGCCATTACCTGCACAGCACTTGGAGGCGCTGTTGGGACTGCTTCCACCTTTGAAGCAGGCAGACATTATCCAAGTAGAGAAGAAAAAGGTTTGTGCCTGCTTTCATGGTGAATCCCTTCCGCAGCACCTATGTGTGGCCAAGATATTTGCCGACTAGAGGAACTTTTTGGATCAGATTGAAAAGCTCTGGATATCCCCACTGGTGACTACTGGAGTACAGAGGAAAATGATTCAGAGGCCGAAGGCCTTCTTCCTGCTAAAAATACTGTTGTTGGCCTTTACCAAAATCTACAATCCTTGATCGTTCACCGAAAGGAGATATTGCTTATCCCTCAGGTCCACTTTCAGATGAAGGTTGTTCATTTACCTCTGTGGTATGAAAAGTATCAGAAGCACTTGGATTGCTCTTTTCCAGTTCTGAAACATGGCCCAACATCTTGACTGAAATCCCGCAGCTAACCCCTGTGGCTGCCATTCAAGGAAGTGCTCGAGGAGCAAGTTCTGGCTGCAAAAGAGAAACCCTTTTCAGGTCCAGCAGCCCAAAGGCAACTAGCACATCGCTATTGGCCTATGCTGTCCGATCCAAATCTTTTGTCTATGCACCTGCCTTCGGAGAATTTGTTAGTTAAAGCATCTTCCACTAATTGAAATCCTAATGCTTTCCTCAGTTCTCCTCTGGATGATGTGTCGAAAAACCTTGATTTTATGGGTCCAAGAGTAGTTGTTTCAGGCAGCCTAGCTTTGCACCCTGCACCCATTAGTCTTTTTGGTTGGTACGTCCGTGCCTTGTGGGAATTGGCTAAAATGCCTGCTGTCTGTCTCCTTAACCACATTAAAAAGCCCTTTTCTGAGCAGTTGAGCGATGGTTTGGACGCCTCCAAATAAGACAAGTCCAATCAGTTTGTAAGGCAACCTAACCTAAGGTAATCCAAGGACAAGTCCCACCTTAGCAGAACAGGGACATTTTGAGGCTTTTCCTAAACTAACGTTTTTGTACATAGGATAGTCCTTAACCTTAAGGGCCATTCCTCCATCTTACTCCAAGGGCGTGAAACAGTTTTCCACCCAGCATGCACCTCCTAAAGCTGTGAAGCACCAGCAAACCCTACTCCTGTGAAACCTATGGCTGGTGTTGATATTCGCATGGTGGATCGCTTTGTGAACCCTACTGGCTATTGAGATTTCATCTGATCAGCAATTGGAAGTCAGGATGGTCTGCACAAAATAGGGCAGGTGTATTTTTCTTTGTGCACTCTTGTGGCAGCATTTTTGGATCTTCTGAAGACCCGCTGAGATGCTTTGGTAAACAAGGAGCGACAGTACTCCAACCGTGCTCCAGTTTTACCCAAATCTTTCTATTTTTATTTTAAACTTATGCAACATTTCCTCACACAATCTTAACATGCTACTACCAAAAGGAAACCTAAACCCATAGGCGAAAGAAGGCACATAAAGGCAAAAATAAACCAGCCTGATAGTCTAAATGTTCAAGGAACCGAAAAAGGGTGCTTTTTCTTTAAGGTTCGAGCAGCTTCAATCTCCCAGCATGTTTTGTACTGGCAGCTGCCTGACAGTCTCCTGTCTGTTTTTTCAGACCCATGCTGAGAGGATCTCAGAGCACATGTAAGGTTTTGTGGCCAAAGCTTGTGAGATTTTTAACTCACATTTCTTATTTTTCTGTTTTAATTTGATGTTTTAAATGTGTCTAAATCTCTTCCAATTTCTTTGTACAGATTTTGAAGGGGGAATTGTCCTTGATCTGCCTTCGCGATATGGGAAGACTTCAGTCTCGCTTATAATGTAGACACCGCACTCCCACTTACCACATAGGCCTCTTCTACCTTTAGTGTTGAGTCTTGCAGAGCTTGTAAAAGGGATGTTCCCCTCTCTAACTACAACAAAAATTGTGGAACACCAAACTTACTTAAAAACACAGAATAAAAAGCATTAACAATTGTCCAGCCCTACTTCAGTACCTGCTGTGAGAAATAAGCATGCTTCTTAACCTGGGAGGCTTGTTCCTCCAGACAGAGTCTGTTCCCCCAGACAGAGAGAGCAGATGCATAGAAGCAGCAGAAAAAAAGGTTGGTTAGCACAGCGAAGACAGCCTTTAAAACGGCTAGCGCTGCCACTCTTCTGGTGAGGTATGACTGAGCTCTTGGGTTGACTGCAGGCTTTTTCCAATTCTCTCCCCAGAAAGAAGCAGTTAATACATTTTGGGGATTGTACCTGAAGAGCTGCTGGCCTCCAGTCAGGTCATCCGTGCTTCGAGTGATTCAGCAGACTGCCATCTCCAAATTTTGCATTGGTATCACTTTGAGGTGTTCCTCATTTTTCCTCGGGGTTCTGAGTGACATCATAGACAACTCAAACTTCGCTCTTGTTTTCTGTTTGATGTCACTCAGAACATCTTGGTTAAAATATCCTGCTAATTAACTGTTACCTATCTATACAGTGACGGATCCTCTGCTGCAGCAGAAGAGCGTCGCCCCACTGCTTTTAAGCAGTGCGAGAAGAGGAAACATAACATGATAATAACTTTCAGTTATTATCATGTTATGTTTCCTTTGCAGGCGGGAGAGTGGGTGGGGCTGCTCTGCTCACGGAGCAGGGGCGGAGTTGTTGGCCCACTCAAGGGCACAATGACTGTTTGGTCGGCCCTCTCGGACCGCCCAAAACAGTCATGCTCACTTCCCTGTTTGGAGAGCATGTCCATCCCTACAGCCCCTGGCTGAGCACCCTGTCATGGCTGCATTACAGTGTTGTGATTGGCTTAGGGGAGTGAGCCTGCATGGCTGCTTCCTGTTCCTGGAAGTGGACTCAGGAGAGCAGGAGCACAGAAGACCCGGGATTGAGCTAAGTTTAAAAAAATATATATTTCTAAACCTCGCTCCCCCGCACGATGGACCCCGCCCCCTCCCACATGTGAGCTATGCCGGCCTCCCCTGCGTCTATAGTTCTATATATTGCAGATGCTGCCACAGAAAGTTATTGTCCCACTGCCGATTCGCTCTCCTTGTTGAGGAGGTATGACTTCAGCTGGCCCTCATGTCATTAGGCCTCGATGTCCGAGGGAGTAAGAACTCATATGCATCAGATCTTCAATCCACTCTTTAACTGTAGGGCTAGGCACCCTAACTCCATGCCATCCTTCATGTAGTATAGAGGCATGTGAGCACTCTGTATTTCCTGCATGATTTCGGGATATCCCTCGTATAGCTCAGCAGCACTTCTAGACGGGTTACTTTAACTTCGCTGTTTATCAACTTTGCTAATTTGCATGCTATAGAAAACAGTAGTCCCTAATGGGTTGCTAATTCCAGGCTAAATGCATGAAGTCTGCCTCAGGAAATCTACATGTTTTATACTTGTTTGACATATCAAGACCCATATGTCTAACTTCTAGTGTTCCAGTGGAGTGAAATAGCACTAAGTAGAAACTTATAATATAGTAGCCTATATCTTCCATATAGAGATACTCGCCTAGTTTGTAAACAACAGAATGCCCAAGGGCCGGCTGTGAGTTCAGTTCCCAAGCCCATTTCTTACTTCTCACACGCCCACGTACCCCTCCTGTATTTCATCAAGTACTGCATTGTACATGCAAGTCACAAGGAGTGCAGGCATAAGGATGGAGAATATCATAGACAACGTATACTCAGACGGCTCCGTTGGGAAGGATGGGTATACCTCAGTCATAGTGCTTCTTGATCTGTTGTACAAAAATATCTAGCAAGGTATAACATCACTGCATCTCTGTAGCTTTGTAGTGGTGTGTACAATTTGTCTATCTTATGTATTTTCCTATTTCACAGTTTGATTGCTTTGGACTCGAGTTTAGTGGTACTATGGGGTTATTCTCCAGCTGAAGTAGTGATGAATATATCTTTCCCATGTAGCTCATCTCCACTTCCCAGCTAGCCTATGCCATGCCCAGTTTGTACATGCAGCAGTATGTATCTCAGTCAGAGGCTTTTCGTCACTCCTATCACTCTTGTAGGTGTAATGGGCTTGCTCTAGCTTTATCCACTTCCAGGTGCTGGACACACCTGTCAATGTGAAACCAATGATATGCATACTAGGTGCTGCAAAGCCTCCTGCCTTGTATGGAAGTGCAAGAGTCTGCTAATGAATCTGGGCCTGTTTCAAAGACCAGGCCAGTCTCCACATGTGCAGTTTCGATTGGTCTAAGAGTTTCTGGGTCAATGGGCTCAGATTAATTTGAAAGAGATATGCTAATTTTGGTAGTATCACCATTATTATAGGCAATTTATGGCCTGCCATTGATTGTGGGAGGGAGACCTATCTGTCTACCTGTGTCGCGATTCTGCAAACCACAACATCATACTTTTTTTTATGACTTGCTCTATATTCTAATAAAATTGTATGCCTGGGTATCAGACTGGTGTTTGTTGCTATTTCCCAGGGCAATCTAGCTCAGACTGTTTCATGATTCAGGTTAGCGACATCATCACTGTTTGTCCAATTTATGGTAAAGCCATATTTGTTACATTATCCAGTGAATTCCTGTATCAGAGGGTTGAGAATCATATTAGGGTTTTTCACGAATAATCTAATATCATGTGTGTAAGAAAGAGGATTATGAGTAAGGCACCCGGGTTTATGGTATTTAGTTTTTGGACATTTCCGTCTGTATTTATCCAAATTTATTTTCTGTCAACTTTATCTGTACTTATCCATATTTATTATGGGTTTTGTGAAAAAAATAAAGCTGAAACTGGCATATTTCCACATTTTTTAACCAATAAATATGCAGTCATGCTGGAATGCGTTCTGGGTTTCAGTGATATGAACACCCGCAGAAGATAAATCAATGCACTTATATGAAAATATACACATTTCAGTATCAGCCTTGTGCATATCTGCTGATGTTAAAGCCTCTTTACTAAAATTCTTTTTTTTTAAGCGCCTTGCCTATCAATCCACACATCTATTGGCCTGCAGTCATGGCGAAATGTATTTAGAATCACTCAAAACGCCCCAAATTCAGTTTTTATCCACATTTAAAAATAAATACAGACAAGAAAATAAATAGTTTTCTGTCTGTATTTATCTGTAAAAATCAGTAAAAAGGGAAAACAGGGAGCCTTAATTATGATTTGGGGTGGGCGGTAGCCCACAGCAAGGAGTAATTACACTAACAGAGTGAATCCCAATCTCACTAAATTAATGCTGAGCTTAACCCCCTGATAGATATGCCACAGAGCAGACTTAACTTAGGGCAGCTTGTAAAGTATTTATCCAGTACCAAAACAGTAATAAGTCGTAACACCAAACAATAAAATCCCAAATCGGATTAGATAAACAGAGAAAATCTTTATAGACAAAATTACCTCAAAATGAGACAAGCATTGGCATAGCCAATAGGTCTCGCCTTTGGGGCCTTATAAGTGTTTAGAAATAGCTATTGGCTTTGTTAACGTTTTTAACATGTATTGTAGAGCATTGTGAATGTTGTGCAAAAGTTATAATAAAAAAGTGTTATAACCATTTTTGTCACCTTATATATAACCTAGAAAACATTATATACAACTGAAGCACCCTAATAAAAACCAGAATTAACACCAAAAATGTGTTCTAGTTTTTTTGTTTATGCAATGCTGTCATGCGCTGCTCTAGGAGAGAGCCTCTTGGAATCACTACAAAAACGAGTCCGTGTCCCACAGACTCCAGCTTGTGGGAGCGAGCAGGGGCGCGCATGGTGCCATCTGTTCTGGATCATGTTTCCGGTTGCTTTCACTATCGCAGCCTGCGTGGCCGCGCTTGTTTTAAAAGATTTTTCCTGCCTGCCCTTACAGCCCGGGCAGCAGCAGCAAGTTTGTTTACTTTAAATGACCCTTCTCATTGATCATTAAACACAGCGCGGTCACGCGCAGCTGGAACCAAACAACTTGTTAACCACGTGTGTCTGAATTATCGTGGTTGTTCTGCCGTTATTGTCTCTTGGTTAGATTTTAGCGCTCACATTTTTGGGGTGGTGTGTGCGCGCGCGCGTGCATGCTTGTTAACTTTTCTGCTTGTTTTAATTGTGAATAGATTAGATTTTTTTATTCACAAGAAATTAGGACTCACAGCCATGCTGACGTCTCTGAAAATGCTTTATGGTTGTGCCAGTCATTCGCGTTGCAGCTGCAGTGACTGACTACACCCTAGTGCCTCCTAACAGCAACTGACTCTGCTCCTGCTCTTCCGGACTTTCAAAGACACCGGTTTCTCAAAAAAAGGCCTCACGCTGTTATTGCAGAAAGACACTCATATTGTTAACCTGGGGAGTGATGTGGCCCACGCATGCGGCTGACAAGGCACAAACCTGACTCTGGCCCAACCCTACCGGAACTCTCTGCTGCGAACCCGCTGCCTGCTCCCTGCCCGCAGCATCCCCCGAGAGCCCTTTGTTACACGGCCAGAGTTCAAGTCGACTCTGCTGTGCATGAGGGTTTTCTATTAAAAAGCCATGACCTGTTCAGGAAAGATGAAATCTTGAAGTGGACCTAAACCCCACCCTTGCACCCACGCCCACGAGCCAGCAGCCCACCAGGGGTCCTCTCCTCTCGGAGGAGGAAACCAGGAAGGCTCTTTCGGTTTCCGTCTTTTCTCATCGAGACACGCCCAAACATTCTTAAACTTCTTCAACGACGAGTTAGTTTACGCAAATTAAACATTACTAATCTGAACTCTAATCTTAGTTTAAGTATTAACATTTAATATTGTTATATGCTTTTTTTTTTACAAAGGTTATTTGGACTGCGAGGCTATTTGTGAATAAATGAGGAAACTGACGTTAACTATGGCAAACATTTGCGAGGCAGTTGTACCAAAATAAGAGATTTTCCTGCTTGCTGCAAGACCTAACGATATCTATAAAATAAATAGCTGGTTTGTTAAAAAAATACCACTGATCGATCCATGTGTCTGCATTTGCCATACAATTTTCGTTTTCTGCTGCACAATTCATCCAAAACTGTCACAAAAATGCGGGGTAATAAAAAAACATTAAAAGGTGATTCCCGCTTGTAAATGTTTCAAACGAAAATATAATTCATATAGTTTTAGAACTGCATTTCATTTAATCAATTGTGAAATATGAATAGTTGATTATATTTTGAATAGATAAAAAAGGCAAAGCAGTATGTTTTTAAACCCGAATAAATGTATATATTTCAATACATAAATGCAGCTATGTATGGACTGATATTAAACTGCAGTGGTTTATATTTCCACAGCCATCATATACGAGACTCCATGTCTCAGGCAAAAAGTGTCCCTGCATTGGCCTCCTCTGAGCAACGCCGAATGACCTCCAAGAGGGCCAGCCTCAAGGTCGGGAGTCTGCAAGGGGAGATTCAGGCTACCAACCTGTTCACCTCCTCTCTCTGGGGGCAAAGGTCACTGTAACAGGCTCCCCGAGATCAGACTAATTTCCTAAGGCCTTTTCGCCGTCCAAGCTTCCTTTAGCAGGAACAAAGTCACTGCAAAGGTGCTCAACAATCACCAACATGTTTCGTCCACTTCTGGGGTTGTCCGTGGGACGCAGTTGGGCTGTTTTGAAAGACATTAACCTCGCTGGCAATGAACTTCGTATTTTTGTGCTTGGCAGATGTAGGAACACACACGGCCCTGATGCGCCCTGAAAAGGGTTCCTTCAAGAAATGTGTTTCTAGGCACATCACAACGGAGGACGTTTTTGCTTGACATTTCCGACTTAAGTAACGCATGAAAAGAACTCCAACCGCGGCCTTCCAGTTTCTTATTACCTTTGGGAGATGAAAGTCTGGGTCAGCCCTACTGGGTTTAGAACTACCACTTGCAGGTGCACTGACTCACCGAGTTATCTTACTGGGTGCTATCCTGAGAGGGCAGGACGCACGGTGCACAGCTGCTTCTAGGAGCATGACCGCACCTACATATTGAAAAACACCCCGCCCCCTCAGTTCCACGACTAATCTCTACCCGAGCCTTGTTGTGGACACACCTGCCTAAGGGCCCAGACTCACCCTAAGAGCAGACAACACCTCCCAAACCTCCACTGAACCCCAAACACAAGCCAACCTATTACAGGGGCTCAGGTATGGACGTCCAAAGCTGCAGCAGACAGAGCTTCCAAAAGTCCTAAAAAAAATCTTTCTAATATGCACTCGTCAGTGCCTCAAGGCGCCTAGAAGCTCTTTAGTTCGCGGGTACCTTTAATTAACCAATCACCTCCTGTGCAGGCGAAACACAAAGAGCAGGCTGGTTGTCATTCTCAGAGCAGCTGTGATATTTTTACATAAATTAAAGTCAGTAACTGTTCTAGGTTTGTCTTTTCAATGATGTTTTTTTAAAGCTATTTGATGTATAAAATGAATCTTACTATGTTGTATTTTTTACACTTCTGCATGAATGTAAAACGTTTTATTGAGAATGCTACAAAGTTCCAATGCTCGAGTCGGAGCAGGAGGTGGCCTCACCTGGACCCGCAGGCGATAGGCGGGGGTCATTCCGGACAAACCGGTGCTGTCCGAGTATGCCGAAGCCTAGCCGAAGAGCCATGGACCGGACAGAAGCCACCCCTTGACCCTAACAGAGTAGGGAGGGTCACTTAGGCCTGACATGGACGAGAAACAAAACCCCGCCTGAAGCCACCACCTGACAGGAGCAATGAAAAGCTGCTGCGAAAGTGAAAGCGACCGGAAACATGATCCAGAACAGATGGCACCTTGCGCGCCCCTGCTAGCTCCCGCAAGCCGGAGGCCGTGGGACATGCATGAGTTTCTGGAGTGATTCCAAAAGGCCCTCTCCTAGAGCAGCGCAGGCGCGCTGCGCTAGGCGAGACCTAAAAAAGGGGACCTGGAGATTCAACAGGTTTTAATTTAAAAAAGCGCCAAAAAGCACTATGTGCCACTGATGGTCTATAGAAGGGAAAGACTGGGACCTAGGCTCGATTTCAGGCTGACCACAATGGAACCTGGGTTGGATTCACCAAAAAGGTTCGTCATGGTCAAAGATTTTACATTTTGACTTAGTCTTTTCATGGAGCTCAACATCCGACAAGAGGACAGTCTTGCAGCTGAATACAAGGAAGGTGTATGGACATTGGGCAACTGTACTGCAAGGTCACCCTGATGACTGTGGATGTCCTGGAAGTCCCCCAAAAAATGTAAGTCCCTTTTTTTCAGGGTTTCTAGAGCAGATCCTCTTGGTCACTTCTAAGGCTGTCAGGAACTCAGGAACAGCACTTAGGGGCCACGACCCACTCCAGCAGAGGCCACCAGCAAGTTCCAGATTCAGTTGGTATTGGTCAACTGGTCACTTTAGGAAAATGGCCTCTTGCAGCTTGTTGTGTCCCTGTAGCCACACAGAAGGTCAGTCAGCTGACCCTTTGGTTCTACTTTGTCCTGGGTACAAGATGGGGGGCGGGTCCAGTACTTCAGGGATCCTCTCAGGTCACAGACAGGAGGTCCAAAACACTTATCATCTTCCGCAGGCCCAGAAAGTGTTCCGAGGAGGGTACCACATTTATGGGTGACACCAGCTAGTGTGTAGGGGTGACTCCTGGGTCCTTCGTAACCATTGGGGTAAATGTTCTGAGGACAACCCTACCCACTTTTTCAGAAGTTCCTGTTTGCCCTACCGCAAACAATCCCACAGTGAATCTTACTTCTAAAATTCAAGCTGGAGAAACTCTTTCTCCCTTGTGCAGAGCATGTGTCCCTACCAAGGGGTGTGACCAGGTAACTGAGCAGTCCCCTCCTCTGTGGTCACTCAAACTGGTTCTGAAGTAGCTTCCCTTCCACAGAGGTTGGTGGCAACCTTATTTGGGTTGGCAAAGGATTGCTTTCACCATGTCTCCCCTTATATTTACTTCTGAAAGAGCATACCCCTTTACAAGTTAATGAAGTTCCTGGGTCCACCCTAACTGGCCTTCCTACAAGCGGAGGAAACCCACCTCCCTACAATCAAGCCATTGTTCCTACTCTGAGATCATTTTACACGCCTCATTACGGACAAGCATTGGCATTACAGCTCTCAGTAGGCTATTGCTAATTAACCTGCTGTAAGTTCAGGCAGATGGGTATAAGGTAACTTTGTAAAAGTATTTTTCCTAAATATTTATTAAAAAGCTTATTTACCATTAGATTGGATTTTAATAATACTAACAAATAGACCTTGAATAGCTTGTACCCGTTTCCTGTCAAACATTAGTTTAAAAGTTTAAAATCTACACTTTGACTTTTTATAAGACTCAGCTACAGCCCTGTTAGAGAAAATAGCTTTTGAGGCCTTACCACTGGAGAATCATAACAATTTTAGTTTGGCACATGTTGCACTTTTAAATATCAGGAACCCTACCTTGTGGGCCACAAGTCAAAAAGGGTTATTTTGAAAGGTTTGAAAACGTTTTTTGGCTGCTGCAGTGATAACTAGCGCTGCCCTGATTGTTGGGGCTAATATACCTTTAGGCAATGCTTTTCTTGTACATTCAATGAAGGTAAAGTGTGAGTAT
The DNA here is from genome assembly GCF_964204655.1 of Triturus cristatus. Lineage (NCBI taxonomy): Eukaryota > Metazoa > Chordata > Amphibia > Caudata > Salamandridae > Triturus > Triturus cristatus. The sequence goes on along the minus strand of NC_140586.1, from coordinate 194,851,592 downwards.
ATAGATGTATTCCTTGAAAAAGTTGGATGAAAAAGAATCAGTTCCTAGTGCCCACCCAATCATACACTTTACAAACATCTTAATTTGAGCTATGCAGGTGGGGGCAGCCAGTATCACTCTTTCTGCAATTTTAATCATACTAGTGTGGCTCTCTCTAAGTTATTATTTATGTCTTCAGAGACAGGTGTCATTTCTGACATATATAGTATTAGACACATTTGGTAAAGATATATACAGGGTCATATTTTGCATCTGCCTCTTCCATGTTTACTTGATCTATGTTGGCCTATGCCCATTGTGGGTGAATCAGCCTATCCAGTGTCCAGCCTGGCCAGTGGTTAACGTGTGCCTGTGGTTACTGGTGGGCCCCACTGGCACTCATTTTTGAGGACGAGTAATCTCTCACCCTCTCCTGTGGGCAGTGATCCTGATAGTTAATACGCTTTAGTATCCGGCCGTTCCCCAGGCCCTGCAAGCCTGCCTCATACATCATGTGACCTGCTCGCCCCCTTACTCCTCTTAGTTAAAAGATCAGACCTGGACAGTAGCTATCCCTCTGCTCTGTCAAGAATCCCACCCTGCAATTTAATCTTGATGGAAAATACTTGCACACAGATTTGATTTCCCTATCAGCGTCCTCTTTATATATGCTAATGTGGTTTACTTCCTCCATTGTACCTACACAGTGCTCTTTAATGCTGGTGCTTGAGCACATAGTGGATAAAATGCCTAAACAATAGTGCTTGGCTATCGCTGGTGGGCTTGTGGTGTTCTTCTAGTTCTAGTGTGCTGTCCAACCTTTCTTGTCTGGTACAGAAAGATTTCAATACTCCTGAGTTTTAGAGGTGTGCTTCTCTGTATCACTACTTTGAAAAACACCTAAAGCATTGAGTATGGATCCACCATACTTCTGTTATTCTCAAAGTACTCTTTTATTGACCCTATGAGTTCCTCCCTAAAGACAGCCTCTGTCAATGCCCAAATCTGGAATTTCCTGGGTTGGCCACTTTGCAGTTTCCATTGGACTTGTCCGGTCCAACAATACCGGTAAGTGGTTCTGGGCAAATGCAGTATTTCGTTTGTCCACCTGCACACAGCTCTTGTCCCCAGCCAAAAATCAGTCCAAAACAACTGCAGCACACATAAAAAAAGAATATGCCGCAAAAGGTATGCCTTCCTGCACAAAGCAGAAAAGTATGCTTTCCTGCACGAAAGCAATCCTGCTCATAACACAAACACCCTTTCACCATAACGCATGGGTGCCTGCGTTAGCGGTAGGCAGCCACAAGTGGGCCAGCGTATAAAGGAGCTGAACAGAGCCATATCTTGGTAAATATGGTGCTGTTCAGCTCTCTCCTGTTCACACAACACAGCTCAGCAACTTGCCTTTATTTTTCTCTTTTTTATATCTTTTCCTATCTCTCTTATATGTAATTTATTACTACTATATGTAGGATTTACTTTTTTTGGTCCATTTCCCTGCCACAGTCTCTGTTGCTTGAGCGACTATTACTACTGTTTAATATGAAAATGTGGACACATTTTTATTGAAACATTATTCTTACAAAGTAGAATTTGAACTAAATGCAAAATGACAGTAGAAAATGTCTCTATATTTTGATAGTGTTAACAATTAGAATTTAGCTTTGAATTTTGCCATGTTTAAAAATTGCCGACCAGGGATCGATGGTGAAGTGAATGTGGAACGGTGAACAATACGAAGCTAGTGAGTCTTACAAGCGCCTTGTGTATTAATGGTTACATACTGACCATGCCAATCATTGAGCATTTTACCATCTTTCCAGAACATGCAATATGTAGCAACTTTATGGCTTTACTTTTTAAATTTGTATACTTTAATGTAATGTTTACAATAGTATGTTTTCTTTGTTCATTAATGTTTTGTTTATGGAACGTCTTGAACACAGAGCAGGGTCTTGTTCGCGGGTTTGAAAAATGTTGACAGACAGAAATGCATCATCTGCTGGATTAAAGGTATCCTGAGTCCAGCTGAGAGTGCTGGAGCATTGTTTTGACAGTTCGCACTGATAGAAATTTGTTTGAGGACTTACTCCACTGCGTGCTCCAAGCACTAGCCTTAAAGAGTATTAGTGCAGGTACAACTGGGAAAGTTTGGAAGGAGTCTACAATCAATTGTATATGTACTGTTGGGCATTAATGTATAGTTGCATTACCCACAGATCAACGTACCAAGAAAGTGCCTTGACTTTGTCGTCTTTCCAACCCAACCTTAAATCTTACACTTAGACTGTCTACAGTTATTGCGGCTCCTTTGCACCACACTTTTTCGGCGAGTATTGAAAGCATATGACTCCTTATGGTAAGCTGGTCTGTCACTTAGGTATTGCTACTCTTTTGCTCTAGCCGATATCAACATCTTTAGAGGAAGGTCGAGGCATGTTTGGGGTTGTTAAAGATCTGTACTTTGCCTTGCAGAGTGACTTTTAGTCATGTGGGTACAGCATGGCATAATGCACATTCACCTGCTGAGTTATTTTCTTTACTAATGAGAATGACTGTGTCTTCTCCTGCACCACTTTTTGTAAAGTCGGGGTAGAATAAAATTGTGGCTTAACCCCTTGAGTGCCCCGCCCTTTCCCCGCCCTGTGCCGGGCCTTTCATTAGCGGGCGGGGTCCATGACGAGATAGTCTCGTCATGGGCACAGCGCAACCGCGCTCCATGACGAGACTATCTCGTCATGGGCATAGAAGGGGTTAATGTCTTTTAGGTCTTTCTTGCGTCAGCCTCAACATTGTATCTCTGTCCCTGCAATTCAACAGTCTAGCTATAATGAGGCGTGATAGAGCTCCCGTAAGTGGCATAGGTGCCAAAGAGCAGTGTGCTCTTTCCACCACAAATATGTGAGAGAAATGTAACCACTTGGAGAGGTTGTTATCAAGGTTTGCGCGTGTTCTCTATGCCCAATTAATGTTCATTTAGGCACTTCCTCTGTATGCATGTTATTTCTTCTTGACCTAGCCTCCAAACCGTCATTCCTCGCCTTAATGTGTTCCATCATTTTCTCCATTTTCAGTTTTCTCATTCCTCACAGCAGCGTCATCTCCCACCTAGGAAATACAATGCTTTGCTGCCCCTTACAATTAAGATCTTTCAAATCAGACGTGCAGTTGAAGATTATAAATCTTTCTTTTCTGAGCCGGACCAGTTTTTTCTGCATACAGACATTGAGCTGCAGCACATGTGAAAAAGGCTGACACCCTAAAAGTGGTATGTCTTCAGCAGAAGAACATGTAAAAATATAGGCATCCTGGCCACCATTTCCATCCAAAGCACAGGCTCTGTCCTCTTGTTGGTCATACCAAACTCCCCCTTGTGGACAGCAACAACAGAAACAGTACCCATCCTATATCATAGGCAGGGCTTTAAGTGGGATGAAAAAACTGGGGGGTCTCTCAAAGGGGCGTGGTCAATGTAATTAAGGGTGTGGCTTAAAAACACATAAGCTAAAAATTTGGGCTTAGCATAGTGTGCCCCCAAATAGCATTTTGCTATTTCTGTCATTGCATCCAGATATATGATACAACAAGTAATATCATACCTACAACAATCCAGGAGTATTGGCTTTGTCAATGGTTGTTAGTTGCGTAAGATAAATTAGCAGCAACTATGGCTTGTATATAATATTAAAAAAGCTTCAACTTAGAGCCCTGGTGACACCAGGACAGTATTGCTGCTCCTGAGTTTCAAAAAGAGAAGGGAAATCCAGAGAGAAAATGACTCTCTTTATAGGATTTCCCTTCCCCTACAACACACACCTGGCATGACGTCATGCTGTAACTTTTCCACTAGTGAGAACTGAGCAGTGTGAGCACGCGCACATGGATGTGCCTACTGTCACTGCAGTCCGGAAAAAAACGGACCGCCTGTGCCAAGGCACAAAACAGAGCCAGATAGAGACCCGCTTCGAGGCCCCTTTAAAAAAACTGCTGGTGCTCAGACCCAGTGGGACCTGGCCGACTTAAAGCCCTGATCATAGGAAAACTTCCAGGGGCAGAGGGCAGGAGCAACAGGAGCATTCCATCGCCTCAGGAACATCGCAGTCTCATTCCAGTCACTAACCGCCACTTCCTCTCCTTATGTCAATTGGTGGAAAGGAGTGTATCCAACCATCTGGAAGCGTTCCAGAACATCCACAGGATGTTTACTTTCACAGCCCAGCAGCAAAACAAACACAGACTAGTGTTCAGGTTCACCGTGGGCAACTGACGATACCAGGTCAAAGTTCTGCCATTTCGCCTGAAATCAGTGCTTCGGGCATTTTAAATACGCATGGCAGCAATGGCAGCTTTTAGAGTGGAGAAAACTCTCCAAGACTTCAAGGCAAACATTTTCCAAAGTCTAAGCCTTCATGTCACCTTTCAACAATACAAATCAGACTCTCACCTCTTCAGCCTCCCACTTACTTAGGTGGCCACCTCAAACAAGATATGAGAAGTACCCTTCGAAGACGAGAGTGTCCACTTTTTTTGAGAAATGTCTCCAAATTAAAAAAACAAAACCTTCTTCGACTGCTTGCCAGGTGTCTTTACTTCATGGGACAGTGCCTCCTGCATTTTCTTGTTCCAAATGCAAGACTCTATGTGAGGCATCTTCACTAATTCTAGAAGAGCAAAAGTCTCAATGGAAAAAACGACCGGGAAGACAGGTTAGTTCTGTCTCTCACCACAGACTATTTCCTCCCACGCCTTTATGGTTACATGGGGAGATTTGAATTTCGTATTAATGTTGCTTAAGCTTCATCCTTTAAACCAGTGCACAGTTATTAAGTTAATTTGCTGACACTGAAGGCTCCTTTCTTAGTGGCAATAACTTCAGCTCATAGGATCAGTGAATGACCGGCATTAACGCATTGGCCCCTTTTCACGGTTTTCTCTCCATACAAGTGTGTATTTTGCACGTCCTTCCTTTGTACCTAAGGCTGTGTCAGCCTTCTACATGGACCAGTCCATCACTCTTATGTCCTTCTTACTTCTTTTTCACCCACCAAGGAACAGGAGAGATTACGTAGACTGGATTCCAGGGGCAGAGAATCTTACTCCAAGACTGCGCATGATGAGACAGAGTAGATGGTCAGTTCTTTGTGGGCTTTGCAGGAGGCAAAAAAGGCAAGGATGTGACTAAATATACAATTCCAGATTGGGTCACCATATGGATAAAGAGCTGCTATTCCTTAGATGAGAAAGATCCTTCGGCTGGCACATCCATGCCCAATCCACAAGGGTCGTGGCCACCTAGAACGCTGGTACCAGGGAAGTCCTGGTAGCTGATAATTGCCCGGCAGCCACTGGGTCTTCTTTTCATACTTTTGTGAAACATAACTGATTCCTAGTTCTGCTCCAGAGGTCTTGGTTGGGTACTGAATACACATAGGAGGAACTGATGCCAGCAGGACAGTCAGCACCATCTATAGTGTCATGCTCTCACATCTGCGGGGTATGAAGGAGCAATTAGTGTCACTTGGTGCCACCTGGTGGTGTTGGAGAGCTATTGCTGGGGGAAATGTGTTCTGGATTCAGCCTTGCGCCTAGAGGCTATTTATAAGATGAGGAATCTGTGGGAAGATATAATATCCACCAGAAATATTGTTACCAAAGGTGATTACGTTTTTCACAAGTGAAATTTCCTGATGTGTATAATGTATATATACGAGTATGACTGATGACTTTAACAGTTGTTACCAGACGGGACACATAGGTGGAAACACGCCCACAAGCTACCCTTTCATAAATTTGAAATCACAAGACAGAAAAATAAAAAGATAGAACGTATATGTTAGTTTTTAATGTGGACAGTCACTGTTTTATTTTTCTTTGTGTTCTTTAATTTGTTTAAAGGGATTGGAAATTCATGATCCCAATTTCCTTCCCATCACCCTTCTTTTATCTCATTTTTCTCTGCCCAATCCGCTAATGTAGCTCTTGATATGAAGTACAGCTGGGGTGGGAACCATTACCACTGTAATTAAAAGCCCTGCAGTGATAATGGAGGAATAGCCAGATGTAATTTCCACATCTATACTGAACTGTTTTCTGGCAGCCTTTGCTTGGCGGTGATCATTCGAAAGAGGCATCAGAGCTATTGATCAAAGCAGTGGATTGCAAAAAATGTCTGATGACCTGTTTCTAGAAGTGGCAAATGAAGGTGCACGGTATTTTGTGAAAAGTGATTTTTGATAGCTCAAATGGCTCTGCACCCTTTTTTTGCAGAAAAAAATATGTTTGATAGCTTTTGACTTTCTTTTGTTATTCTTATTTTTTGGGACTTCTTAGTCGAATATTTTCACTGGTTTACTCCTCTTACAACCTCTGTGGTGTGAACATTATCATTGACCATGGCAAGGGGCCATTTGCAGTTTGTAGGTGTATCTTACAGACAGCTTTTAGCTGCCTGTTGCTCAAGACTTCTTGTGGACAATACCAAAACGTGCACTGTTCTTTGGACCAGCCCATTGCTTCCCATTGGTTGGCTTTCAAATCGCTTTCATTTGGTTATGTCTTATTCAATGGATTTCCTTTCTCTTTGTGTCTTTGTCCATCCCTGTTAGGATAACTTTTTTACCATCCGTTTGATTAGATGACTTGTATCCTTCCACTGCTCAGATCCAGGATCTACTTTTTTCCCTAGGTTTTAGCACTCTTTGGGGGTTTTCTTGTTCTCGTCCCATGTGCTACTTCTTCACTTAAATCCCCATGCTCTGTATGTTGGTCAACTCTATCTCATCCGTTGCTTCTCCCACCTCTCTCGGTTTGCTTTTTAAATTTATTTATAGGCTCCCTTCCACACCCATGCTCCCGTTACTACTTGCACCTACCGTGATACACTCCACTTTTGCCTTTTTTCTACCGCTCGCACCTTCTCTGGTCAGTCGACTGCGTTAACATTTCCCATCGCCTGCTCTTCATTTCCTGCCCTGCCCCTCCCTGCGGTATCCTTTTTTTTAAACCTTATTTGGAGTGCCCAGCAACTGTAATTTGCAGCTGGAGAGCTCCTTTTATAAAATATGAGTGTTCACATAATTTTTTACATGTTTTTATTTACTGCTCAATGATGGGCATTGACAAATCTGGAATGGCAAATACAATTATTTTGTAAACTCTAGTGCCGTACATGCGCTTGTGTGTAGTGATACATATGCATTTATTCCTTATGATGCTGGGCTGCTGTAGTGTCATGCTGTGTAAGCTTACATGTGTAATGATGAATGTACACATCATTGAACTTTTTTCTGTGTTTTTTTGCCGGTGAACTTTAGCATTGGCAAAAAGCATTCAGAACACCAGTAGGACTACAATGGCAAACCTAAAAGACAAGACTAATTGGCTTTGCCAATGCTTGTTGTTCCTACCATCCCCACAAGCTGCATTTCAGAGATTTAAACTCAATGTTGACTGCTAGCAGGGTTCATAGATTATCTTCTGCTCACAAGCCCTTCCTCCCTTCTAAATATTTGTGACTGAATATTTGTGGGCAGGCCTCGGCCAACTAAAGAAAATAATAGCATGAAGCATATCTGTTGTTTTTATTTACCTTTGTATGATAAAGGAACAGTGGCGGCTGCTAGGGAGTAGAGGGAGAAGGAGAAATAACGTTTTTTTTATAAACACTTACCTGACTACGGTCGCAGCTTCTCCGCCGTCGTCTTCTCTTCCTGGCTCCTGCCAGCACACAGTCTACCCTAAGCCAATCACGACTCTGCTGTCATCAGCATGACAGCAACGTCATGATTGGTCTGAGCAGCCTGTTTGGCCGCTCAGACATTGCCTGGTAGCCTTGGGACTGTTCTCCACCTGGTTGTGAAACACAGCCAGGTGGAGAAAAGCTAAGTGCGCATGACTGTTTGGCTGGCCCAAGACGGCCGGCCAAACTGCTATGCACACTTATGCTGCACAAACCACTCCTCCTCCCGTAACCCCAGCCCCTCCCCACCCATACACATAGTCCTGTAGGGGTATGAAAATGAAAACGATAATAATGTTATCATTTTATTTTTCCTTTTTCCACTGCTCTGAGAGCAGTGGGCCGACGCTCCTCCACCTTAGCGGAGGAGCCGCCACTGTAAAGCAACTATGATGAGTGCAATGGGGGTGAAGTCAGCAAATGAGTTGGCGAGGCAACAAAAAGTATGGGAACTGCTAGCATAAAATTAAAAAAGATTGGGAACATCGTTCCCAATAGATCCCACCCACTTAACCACTGGACGGGGGAAGTTTTGATCTAAGTGATGGACTGAGGACCGAGTCTGCTTACCTTATGATTTTTCGAATTAGCTTTTAAGAGGAGAGTCGATGGAAGAAGGCACTAAAATACACATAAATTGACTGTTATGTACAATGATTTTTTGAATAAATCACTATATGTGTAATAGGAAACATTTTCTATATTGTATTTAATTTTGAAAGAGAGACAGCTTTCTACATAATACAGGCCTGAGTCTGCCTCTTTCTGTATCTGTGCTGTGCAGTCTAAATAATGCACTGCCACTGAGTAATATAATGGTTAAATGAATTCCTTTTACACACTTCAGGAACATAAAAAACAGCGCTGAGCCAGTGCAACCCCTCACAATAGGGCCCCTGGAGGGCAATCCACTGGGTATTATCAGATTCTACTTTGTATACAGTCTTTATACCAGAAACCGAAAGATTTTCTGCCACCATTTCTAAATCAGACTTGATGACATTTCTAAATCATGTTATGAATTGTGAATATTTTTTTGCCTTTGCTATAGGGGCGAGGCGGTCAGATGAGCAGCCTGTGCAGTGGCACCAGGGTCCAGAGATAGGATCCCTGTACCAGCTGCACTTATTTTAGAGACCTCACGTCTCAGGTGTGTTTGTAGATACAGAGCCTGTCTGGGACCTAGCTCTGGGTTTACACCTCCGAGAGGGTGGGCGAGGCAGGGAAAGAGTAAAGGAAAGGGAAGCATTGAGAAGAAAATTAAGGAAAGAAAAGGAGTGGAAGCAGTGCTTAATTTGTGCCGGTGGCTTCCGGCGCTCGGCATCGGCACTTAATGCCCCGGTTACTTACCTGTAATCTTCATTACTCCGTGTATAGTCCTCCTCGCCACATGACCAACGAAGTGAGCTTCAGCTCCACACCAGAACCCTCCGAAGCAAAACGTTAGCCTCCCATCCCTTCCCAATATGGCCGACCCATATCACTCATGACCTCTGTAAGAGGCGGGTCGGCCCAACCCTTTAGCCTGAAACTACCAAGCCGAAACATGAAGCCGATAGCCAGACAGGCAGGGAGGGATGGGAACTCATGTGCCGAGGAAGACTATACTTTGAGTAATGAAGATTGCCGGTAAGTAACCGGGGCATTACCTCCTTGTAAGTCTTCCTCAGCACATGACCAACGATGTGAGCAAATACCCAAGCCAATAGGCTTCATGTTACACAAGAAACCACCAGCAAGGAGGACCATGATAACAAAACACAGCTTTAATTCAGTGTACAAGAACAACAGAATAAAACACAGCCCAGCCAAGGGACCAATCAAGGGACGGCAGACCCCGCACCCAGAACAGCCCACTCAAAACCCCCAGGAGGAGAGCCACCCAGGACCACCCAGTAGTGCTCTATGAACATGTGCGGGGACGACCAAGTTGCAGCCCTGCAGATCTCTTCAGTGGACCCACCCTCAAACGAGGCCCACGACACTGACACGATCCGAGTGAAATGACCCCCGGGAGCTCAGAACCCTGGGACTCGTAAGCCAGCAGGATAGCTTGCTTCAGCCACTGACTCAAAGTGGACACAGAGGGCTTGTGCCCAGAATGAACTGGCCCAAAGGTCAGGAACAAACTGTCACAGTGATAAAAAGAGGACGTGCGGGCCAGGTAAACCTCCACCGCACAACAGACATTCAGCAAAGACAGAGATGCATCCGCCTCAGGGGAGAAAGAAGGCAAGGACACCTCACGAGAACGGTTAACAAGGGAGGGGATCTTGGACTGAAAACGAGGGTCATGCCTCAGGACCAGACGGTCCGGCAGAACCCGCAAGAAAGGAGGAGACCGAAGAAAGGACCCCAGCTCGCCCACCCTGCCAGCAGAAACAATGGCCACCAAGAAAACCACCTTGAAGGTGAGGAATTTAAGATCCACAGATTGTAGGGGCTCAAAGGGGGGGCCCTGCAGGGCCCGCAAGACCAAAGGAGGAGCCTGGCAAATAGCCCGAGGCTGCTGCAGGAAACAGCTCTGCAGCAAGCGAGCCACCAAGGAATCCAGCCTATCCAGGTCCGGACTGCGTAAAACCCGTAGGGCAGCCCATTGCACCCTCAGAGTGGAGGGGACCAATCCCAGGGAAAAACCTTCCGCCAGGAAATCCAGAACCCTCATGGGGTCCACCGACACAGGGTCGGAACCCTGCAGCCCGCACCTACGGGAAAAAGAGGACCAGTGACGGGAATAGGACAGCAAGGTTGAAGACCTCCGGGAACCCTGTAGCAAATCCACCACCCCCGGAGAACACCCCTGAGCCAACAAGGTCACCCGCTGAACAGCCAAGCCTGCAGATGGAGCCGGCGCAACATCGTCCCGGGGAGCGGAGGGCCCCGCAACGGGAACGGGTGATCCGGAATCGGCCAACAGTCCCAAACTGCCAGCTAGCACAGGAGAGGATGCCAGGAGCGGGGATCCCAACCGGGACCCACCAAGAGCACCAAGGCCTTGTCCAGACGGATCTTGCAGAAGACCCGAGGAATCAAAGGAAATGGGGGAAAGGCATACAGGAGAACCAGAGGCCAAGATAAAGATAGAGCTTCCACCCTCCAAACCCCCAGACACGGATGGAAAGCGCAGAAGCAAGGCAGGAGAGCATTGCCCAATCGCCACGAACAGGCCCACCCGGGGATGGCCTAACAGGTCCACCAGGTGCCAAAAGACATAAGGCGTCGGAGAGGGCAGACAACAGAGGGAACACCCGACTGAGATGGTCCGCCACCACATTCTCCGACCCCGGGAGATAAACCGCCCTGAGAGACAAGACCGTCTCCCCTGCCCAGGACAACAGTTCCCAGGACAGCAACCAAAGGGAGCACACCCGGCCACCCCCCTGGTGGTTGATGTAACCCCTCACCACCTGGTTGTCTGTCTGAACCAAGACGTGCTGACCCCGGAGAGAGGGAGCAAACTCCCGGCAAGCCAGCAGGACGTCCTTCATTTCACGGAAGTTGGAGGAGCACTGCGACAGAAGAGGGTCCCAACGACCCTGAACCAACCAAGACCCCAAGGTTGCCCCCAGCCGAGGCGACTGGCATCGGGCGTGACCACCCGGGACAGGGAGACCAGGAATGGAAGACCCTCTGAGAGCTGGGACTCCACCAGCCCAGGTCGGACTGAATCTGAGGAGACACCAGGACCGGGACCTCATAGTCCCCTGAGCAGAGATCCCAGAGAGACAGAAGATGATTGACCAATGGGTACAGGTGGAGGCGAGCCCAGGTGAGAACATTGATGGTGGCTGACATTAACCCATGAACCCTCAATCACAGACTCACAGGAGCGGAATCCCGACCCAGAAGAGCCCCCAGATCCAGCCACAAGACGTTCCGGCGTGCCAGGGGCAAGAACACCTTCCCCAGCAGCATGTCCAAATGACCCCCAATGAAGCCCAAGTCCTGGGTGGGTGACAGGTGGGACTTCCTCAGGTTGATCAGGAAGCTGTAGGCAGTGAGAACCTCGCAGACCCTCCTGACGGGCAGCGTTCCCTTTGAAAAAGAAGAGGCAGATATTAGCCAGTCATCCAGGTATGGAAACACCCTGATCCCTTCCCGGTGGAGAATGCCCACCAAGGGGCCAGGATCTTGGTGAACACCCTCGGGGCAGATGATATACCAAAAGGAAGTACCTGGAACTGGTAGTGGTTCTCCCCCAGGCAGAACGGAGGAAACGCTGAGACGCCAGATGGACAGGCACATGGAGGTAGGCATCCAGCAGGTCCAAAGAAGCAATCACCTCCTCCTGGACCAGCAGCCTCAGAATCTCCTGCAGAGAAAGCATCTTGAACTTAGTATGGGGAAAGAAAGAATTCACCCGTTTCAAGTCCAAGATAGGCCAAAAATCCCCAGACACCTTCCTTACCAGGAACAGGATGGAATAGACGCCGCATCCTCTCTGCTACGGTGGAACAGGCAGATGGCCCTCTTGATGAGTAGATCCTGGATGCTGCCTAGCAAGGCCACCCATTTGACCGGAGAGGAAGGCAGCGGGGTAACGAGGAAGGCATCTGGAGGAGGGGAGCTGAAGGTGATGAACAGACCTTCTCTCACGATCCTTAGGGCCCAAAGGTCCGAGACAGAGGATTCCCACGCCGCAAGGAAGTGGCGGAGGTGCCCGCCCACCAGGACACCACCGGGCTGGACCAGCATATAGTCAAGATTTGGGAGTGGAGGTGGAAGCTGCAGGCTGAGACCGGGATTTTGCGAAGAAAGGGGTGCCCCGGCCGCGACCCCTACCTCAAAAGGGGCCACTGCCCCTAGCCGTAGACAAGGTGGAAAATGCCCTCTTGGGGCAGGGCGGCCCTTGGAAGACCTGATGGGAGCCAGCAGCTTCCGGTCCTCAGCTTACTTCTTCACCATGTCCTCCAAAGATGACCCGAACAGTTTCGTCCCTGTGAAGGGGATCTTCATCGGCAACGCTTTTTGGGCAGCCTCCGCCTTCCAGTGGTGCAACCAGATTTGACGCCGACCCTGAATAGCGGCGCCACCAACCGCTACAGCGTCCCCCACAGTATCGAAGGAAATGTCCGACAGTAGCCGAGTCTGCTGCTCCATCAGAGCCAGGGTAGGAACCACATCCGCCCCCTGGTTCAGTAGTTCGGCCAAGGACTGAAAATCCTTCAACAGGGACTGTACCGTGTACGACAAGTAGGCTGAGGCTCGAATGGAAAAATTGGCTGCCAAGTTGGCTCGTTTGGCCGTGGCCTCCACCCGCCTGTCAACCGGGTCCAACGGCGAGGCGTCCTCGGAAATTATGGAGCCCTGCGAGGACAGCCCTGCCTTGAGAGAGTCCACCTTCACTGATGGAGGGAAATCCTTGGCAAAGTCCGGGATGGTGTAACGGTTCGCCAGGTACCTCGGGAAGGCTTGTTTTGATCACCTTCTTGACGGAGGAATAAAGGGGAAGTGCCTCCGGCTCCATGCGTTGATACTGCAAGAAGTCGTCCTCCGAGAGCTCCTCCGTCGCTGGAGCCGGAAAAGCCAAGTTCTGCTTGATTTGCTGGAGCACATCACGCAACTCCTGACCCTGGGCATAGTGCCTCCAAAGATCCTCCTCCTCCCCCTCAGCATCAGAAACCGGGGCGGGGTCCATGCGAGGACGCTTAGGGGAAGAAGGACCCTGCCCCCCCTCGCACTGCACAAAGGCAGCTGCCACCGCAGCTTGGATCATGTCCTGGATGGACTGCAAGGAAACAGCCTCAGCAGGATCCTGGTTGGCTGAACCCGCCCCCACCGGGGCATACCCCTGCTCCATGGACAGAAGCAGAAATACAGGAAAATGCAGCACAACTCGGAGAAAAGACAGCCAAGACTGAACGCCCCCACCAAGACGGCGCTGGAATATGGAGGCTAAATGGGCGGGACCAACAGCCGAAGGAGACCAGCAACACCTGGCAGTGCGTGAAAATGCCCCTGCCCCCAGAGGACGGGCCAGAGACACAGACGACAGACGCCCTATGTTCACCCGGACCGCGCGGAAACCCGCCGGAGAAGCCAGAGAGCCCTGAACAATACGGCGGGACCCGACCCCTACAAGCCGGTAAGCAGGCAGGGAAAACAGACACGCAGCACCGCAGCCAACCGCCGCTCAAAACCTGAGGGGCAGGCGGTCGGCAAGAATCAGGGAAAATAGGCACTGAAGCGCCAGGCACCCTGCACTACGCGGCCCGATCCGCCATGGAGGGAGGGAGGGACGGGAATAGAACAGCATACTAGCGGAGCCCCTGAGCGGGATCAACAGCTAAAACCAGTGCCAGGCAAACTAGTGGGGGCGCGGTCATGACACACAGATCGCCGGCCCGCACCCTGTTAAACCAAGGCCCCTCTGCCACCGGGACGCCCCCCCCACCCCGAGGAAGTGAGAGACACCGGGAGAAACCGCCCGACACAGCGCAGCGCCCAGCAGACACGGCCGGGGAACAAAGGAGGCCAACAACAGAGCCCCCCACCCCGACCGCCCCCCTGTTGACCCTTGGCTCGCTGAGGCAGATCCTAACCGGCCCTGAATAAACCGGGGGAAGGAAGGGGGGGAAGAGGTCCAAGACCAAGAGTTTGCTAGAGCAGGACCGCCAGTCACAAACCCACGTACTTGCTAAAGCAGGAACCACTTACCTGGCGGCGCATCTGGAGAGTAATCGTGCTCAGAACGAAAAAAACAGGCTGAAGGGTTGGGTCGACCCACCTCTTATAGAGGTCATGAGTGTTATGGGTCGGCCATATTGGGAAGGGATGGGAGGCTAACTTTTTGCTTTGGAGGGTTCTGGTGTGGAGCTGAAGCTCACATTAGTCATGTGGCGAGGAAGACTCATGAGGAGGTAATTGCCAACACCGGGGCTTCTGACAGTCTGCCACAAGGTGATGCTGTCTGCTAATTTCAACATGATCACAAAAGGTAATTATTAATTCAATCGACATTAAAAATTACTATTACATGCCACCCAAGCCATTCTTATAGCTTTGGGGACTGAAATAGTCTGTCTGAACTGTCACGCTTGTAGGAGTATGATGGTTAGTAGTTGTATTGGTAGTCATTGGCAGCACTTGCAGGGGCGATGTGTGGTTCAAGATGCTGTGACCTCCTGACGAGAGCCCTGGCACTTTTGTTTCAAATTAAGCACTGAGTGGAAGTGGAAGTGACAATGGGAGCAGATGAAAATTATGAAAGGGAATTAGATAAGGATGAAAAAAGGGTACACGGCAAGTAAAGGGGTCATAAATGATGATGTCACGGAGGTAAGAAACAATAAGAAGAGACAGATGATGATGACAGGAAGAGGGAGACAGAACAGGATAGTCAGGAGAGAGGGAAAGGGAGGAAGGAGATAAGACGAAATACGGATGAGATTGGGAGGAGAGAAGGAAAAACGACTCGGAGACCCCTAAGCAGGGTGCAGCTTTTATTAGTGCAGCAGATTCATTAACAAGAGAGCCTAGGGATGCGAGGAGCCCATTGCACACCAATTATGCCTGCATTTTAATACCTACACAGAGTGAACAAGTGGCACGTTTCCCTTGCTTGTATTAGGATCCACTGTAATACCCAAGCTGCGCCATTGATTTGTTGACCAATATAATAAAATGATCTCTGGTCTGATGTGCCTGGTAAAACTGTTTTAAATTTCACGTTCACTAACTGGGAGATTGTATAAGCAAAGGAGTAGTTATATAACCCTATAATTCTCCCTCGAAAGATGAAGTCTTTTATGTTTGTTGCTGTGATACCCAATTTGTCCAGCAGGTGGCGCACAAGCTCTGTTTCTTGTTTATAAACGTTATTCTCTCTGCCTCAGATGTTTGTTAGAAATGGCACTCTGTTTTTATCACTAAACATGTTGGCGCGTCAGGACTGAGGGGCACTGACAGAGCTGTGTGGGCCTCAGGCCTGGACTATAAGGACTAACGCATGTCAGGGTTGAGGTGCTTTTTAGGTCTCGCCTGACCCAGCGCATGCGCTGGTCTGGCGAGACTTATTGAGAGGGACCCAAAAAGTGCTACCAGGCCAGCCTAGAGCTACAGTGCATGTGCGCGGGTGCGCGCGCCGCGCTTTACCGCGCTTTACCGCGATTACTTTCACTTTCGCGGCCGCGCAGCCGCTTTAATGTGTGATCGCGATCACTATCACTTTCGCGGCCGCAGGGCTGCTTTGCATAGCCAATAGGTCTCGTTTTTGGGACCTTATAAGTATTTAGTTATGCAACTGTTGCATGACTAAACACTTATAAGGTCCCAAAGGCAAGACCTATTGGCTATGCCAATGCTTGTTTTTTTTTTATAGAAGATTTAAATAGTGCGAACTTGACCCGAAGGTATTGGAGCGCTTTACATGAGCATCAGTTACTTTACACAAGGACACATTCATTTTTTTTTTTTTGGTAAGCACGGGGAGATTAAGTGATTTGCCCAGAATCACAGGATGTGGAGTCGACCCCGAGGCTCAAACCTTGGTTTCCCAGCTCCAAGGTCGTCAGTCTAGCTGTGAGACCACATCCTCTCCCCAAATTGTCATTGGTAGAGCTGTGTGTGGGACTGCTACTGGCGGAGCAGAGGGTGCTGCTGGTCAGGATTCGGGTGAACTAGATTAACTGTGCGTGATACTCAGTACTAAAATAGCAAACGGGGTGTGGGACAGGATTGAGGTGCATTGGCAGAGCAATGTTTGAGTGTCAGTAGCGGACTAGCAGTGCAGGGGCATAGGAACCGTGGGTGGCAGGGGGGGTTGACGCCCCATTCCCTTAATTTGGAGTGGAGGAGACATGGGGGACAATATCCTAACCCCTCCCCCAACCCCATCCAGGTTTTATTAAGTGAAAAGTGAAGATTAAACATTGGCAGACAGACAGGGCTGGACTGGGAACAGCAACCAGCCCAGGCAGAGGCCTAGTAAAAAGCACCGCTCCCGCTTTGGTTACAGAGGACCGGTTAGTGCTGCAAAACTGGACCCCACGCCCAGAAAACCTGCCCCCACTCCTCTGGCCCACCAAGGAAACACCCGGTGCCCGCTACGGCCAGTGCGGCCCTGCAGACAGAGCATGACTTTGTGAAGACATGCAGCACAGCGCATAAGCCTCCTTGAAGCACTTTTGTGGGGGCTTGAAGAGCTCTATGATTTGTTAATTATTTAGTTACTGTCATTGACGTCATAAGCCTCCCCCTAATTGTTCTTTTGTCGAGCTCGGCGAGCCAAAGTTAGGGGCGAACCAGAGTAAGGCACAAAGGAGAGGCGGTTTTACGCTCGTTCATTTTATGTTAACGTTAAAGCTGGCTCGTCCGACTTGAGAGAAAGACCGATTTTAAGAGAGGCTCAAGACCACAATCACTGCAAATAAATAATTAGCAAAAAACAAAGAGGTCTCCGAGTATCCCCCACATTTGCAACTTGAGTTACAACTCTTTTAAAAGACGCTAGCGAAGTGCAGTTTGATTTCAGAGAGGAGTGTTCTGTCACTGTGTTTGATATTCAGTGTCTGAGGGAACTTTCCACGCAGAAAAGCACACACATAAATCTTATAACTATACACGTGTATATTATCTACTGGCGGTCGCCAGTAGATAGTTATAGTTAGGACCGAGTTTCCATAGGAAATCTGAAAATTCTATTTTGAATAACTTTGGCGCCGGTTGACGAATCCTCGCAAAATTTTCAAAACTAATGGGGCGCTCAGCTCCTACCCTGAAAGTCTTGGGGTGATTCGTCAAGCGGGGGCTGAGAAAAAAGGGGGGTCCCAAAACGCGTTTTCCCCATGCATTTTCCCATAGGACCTTTAGTCGAAGGTACAGCCCGAACGGCTGAACAGAATTACTTGAAATTTGGCAAAGAGGTAGTCCTCAGGTCAGGGATGTGCCTTTTGCATATATGGAGTCAATCTGTTCAGTAGTTCCTGAGAAAATTGCAGTTAAAAGTACATAAATATCTATAGGCGCGCACCGTGCGCGCACCGCGCGCGGACCTTGACTTGCGCGAGCGTAATTCTGATTGGTGATTACATGTCAGTCAACGTTCGAATCGGTCGAAATCAGGAAGTGTCGGCTGCCATTTTGTGTGTTTTGTGTCTGACAGTGAAAAAGAAAGGTGGAGAACGTGAAAAGGTGGCAGGGTAGAGAGCTCCTGACCCCCTAGTCTTTGTCAGGGGGTCCCTGAAGGACCCCGAAGGGTGAAAACATTTTTTTTTTTTTTTTTCAAAAAATCGCGGGGTGCGCGCACGGTGAAAAACTTAAAAAAAAAAAATATATATATATAAACAATATAATAAAACATACATAACTTAGCATTTAAAAAGCCTTACAAATTCACTTAAAAAACCATAGGTTTCACACACGTTATAGTTAGGAATTAGCATTTAAAAAACCTTGCAAATTCACTTAAAAAACCATAGGTTTCACACATGTTATAGTTAGCTGGACATTTCACTCGTAAAAAAACATTGAAATTCCCCCGTTATAGTTATTTCAGATAACTATAACTCGCGCGACCGCCACTCTATCACAAGGATGATGTCATCAGTGATGCCACTGACCATGTTATGAGTGATGTAATATGTGACGTCATGAGCAGTGGATTGCAGGCGCGCGAGTTATAGTTATCTGAACTAACTATAACGGGGGAATTTCAATGGTTTTTTACGAGTGAAATGTCCAGCTAACTATAACATGTGTGAAACCTATGGTTTTTTAAGTGAATTTGCAAGGTTTTTTAAATGCTAATTCCTAACTATAACGTGTGTGAAACCTATGGTTTTTTAAGTGAATATATATATCTATATATATATATATATATATATATATATATATAGTATCAGTTTGATTTAAAGTCTGAGAAGTGCATTTTCCAACTCCATATACTAACAGTAATTTAATAACAATAATTGTGTAACTGAACACCAAGCACTGACCTTCGGTGTTAAACGGAAGAGAGAGACGTGTAACCCTACAGTCTCTGAACTGAACAATATGCAGTCCTGGATTCAAATCCCAGCTTGACCAAATTGTGTGATCCACTGCTCATCGCTTTGCTTCACTACGTATCCTTTTCCTTCAAAATCCAATTTGAGCACAATTTGGTACAGCGGTGCTTCCCAAACATTTTGGAAGCACGACCCAATTTTTAGATTGGCAAATGTGTCGTGGAAATGAGGCGGGTGACTTTTTCATCTAGTAACAGCAACTGTTTGTAAATGTCATGACCCTGACCACACCCTTCAATACGGGACTGTGGCGAAAGTATTGATCTGCCCATAAAAGTGGAAGACGGTGAACTGCATCGGAGTCTGAAGCTGGAACACTTTTTAGAGTTGGGTTCTGGTCTGTGGCATCTGTTCACTAAAATCACAAAGCTTCTGAGAAATCTTGGTTTTGATAAGAGTGATTTTAGCAAATTAGAGCAAACCCTTCTGCAGCAGAATATGGGGTATTTTGGACGCTATATATATATATATATATATATATATATATATATATATATATATATATATTGCAGTTTTATACAGTGCACATACAGTCCAAGGGCATTGGAGACTTTACATGAGCATCAGATTACTTTACACAATGCCAGATTGATTTTATTATACGCACAGGAGATTAAGTGGTATGCCCAGAATCAATGGATGTTGAACTAAGGCCAGGACTCGAACCTGATGACCCAGATACAAAGTCTGATTCGAAAAAAAGGGGGAGTTAGGCCCAAGGGACGAGGACTAGGCAGGGCCGTATTACTATGTAAAAAAGAAGGGATTAGCCTGTAGCTTAAGTTTTTATGAAAGCAGCTACAATTTTCGCTTAATGGCCAAATACATTCTTTTTTTGCTTGTACCGGTATTTTATTTATACCTTTTACTTTTCTCCTTTGTATTTTTCATTAATTCGTTTCAACATGAAAAAGAGAATTGTCCAATCATATCTACATTCTATATACAAACATTTTACAAAACATTTCAAATCCACATGAGTGATACAACATACTGTGCATAATACATCACAATATACTTTTATACAAAAAGACTGAAGAAAAGACAAAACATAAAGACATCCAATACTTGTGTCTATTTCCACCAATTACGGTGGACAAGTTAGTGATCCTAGACTTTCTTTTAATGTCTATATCTGGTATCCGTATTTGCACAGGGAGACCGTTTAGAGATTATACAACAAGAAATTAATCCTTGATTCGCAGACTGGAATGTAAATCGTCATTCCTCTGTGCTTTGGCACATCAATAAAGCACAGAGGAATGACAATTTAAATTCCAGTCTGCGAATAAATGAAATAAATAATAATAAATAAATAAAATACCGGTACAAACAAAAAATAATGTGTTTGGCCATTAAGCGAAAATTGGAGATGCTTTCATAAAAACTTGAGGTACAGGCTTACCCCTTCTTTTTTACCCAGATCCAAAGTCGGCAGCTCTGGCTATTTAGCTACATTTAGGTTTCTCAATTTATATGTGAATGTCATACACAAGTGGTATGGTAGTTTATGATCACATATTGTGAGCACATTCTCTCTGGAAATGGCTTTGTGAATTAAAAATCCAGCAGCAACAAGTAATGGAAGATTCAAACAGAGTGTTGCTTGGCAATATTTGCAAGGGTTTGTTTTAAAACTGGACATAAGGGCATTGTTCACCACCTTTTCACTGGTGCACAAACAGAGCGAATCATTCAAAAATATTACTTACATATAGACCAGGTCTTTTGTGACCCACTAAAAATCATCTCGAGACCCCCCAGGGGGTGCCATTCCATAGTTTGGGAAACGCTGCAATATGGTATCCAAACTCTACAAAAACCTCCCTTAATATAAATTATTCTTGTTTCACGTTCTCTAACATTATAAGCTATATATTCCGAGAACATGACAAACAGACACATGTTGGTAGTTCTGGCAACGTTGTTAGGGCACGTGGTACTCTTGAATGTTTCAAATTAAAAAAAAATATTACTTTCAATATATGTCACTCATTTCCATAATGTAAGTAATGTTGAAAACGGATTCTTTTTTTTAGTTCGAAGTCTTTACCAAATGTTTTCAGAACCTTTGTTGCCTGGCTTGCATCTATTGATGGCTCTGCAGGTGCTTTGGCTCAGCTTACCCAGGGCTGTTTCCCCCCCCCCCCCCCCCATAAATGTAGTGTCTCCTTTGTCCTTGTAGCTGTTAGTGCTTCAGGCTGCAATTGGAATGGACCAGCAGCAGAGTTGTATGTGTGTTCCAGAACACAAATGACAGCTGGTTATGCAAGGCAGGATTGGGGTGTAGTGGCGGAACTGTGTAGGGTCTCACTACTCGAAAAGCAGCTGGTGATGTGGATGAGGATTAGGGTGGACTGGAATAGAAAGAGGGGTTTGGATTAGAATCGAGGTCCATTGGCAGCACTGCAGCCTAGTACAGGAACAGCAATGGGCACTTCAGGTGAGCACTGAAATGCATCCGCAGAGCTGTGTGTGGGTTCCAGGTGTGGTATAACAACCACACCAGGTATGCAGGGCAGGACAGAGGTGCATTGGCAGAACTGTGTGGGGGTCACAGAATAGGAAGAGCAGGGTGGGGCAGGTTAGAATGATGGTACACTGGCAGAGGTGTGTTCAAGACTGTGTATTGGATTAGCAGAGGGCGCAGCAGGTCAGGGCCGAGGTGTATGTGGCCCCCAGGACTGAAAAGTTAGAGGTGTCGCAGGGAGGACTGAGGTACATGAACAGAACCGTAAGGGCTGCTCGAGGTCCAAACTGAGGCTCGTCAGCCATGGTGTGTGAGCCTTGATGCTGGCAAAGCAGTGAGGTGAGTGAGTGAGTGAGTGAGTGAGTGAGTGAGTGAGTGAGTGAGTGAGTGAGTGAGTGAGTGAGTGAGTGAGTGAGTGAGGTTCATTGACACAGCTGTATATGGGGGCCAGTGCTGGGTACCATTGAGTGACACGGTCACAGTGCTTTAAGTGGGCCGGGTCTTGCCAGTGCTCAGCACCACCACTTCTAAAAAGCAGGTGCTGAGACAGGCCCTATTGGGTTCTCCATTTTTGCCCTCACCCTCGGGGAGAAAAAAAAATCTTAACTCTGCAGCAGTATCAACCTTCACTGCCTTTCATGTAACTACAAAGAGACTCGTTCTAGCTCTTTCATTGTCTCATCATTTCAGAACTGAAGCTTTTTTAACATTGTATATAGCGAAGCCATATTTGGTTCTTATTTATCTTATGCAACTAACAAACATTAACAAATCCAATAGTCCTGGCTTGTTGTAGGTGTAATATTACTTGTTGTATCATATATCTGGATGCAATGACAGAAACAGCAAAATACCAGTGGGCGGCACACTATGGTAAGCACAGATTTTTAGTGCATGAGTTTTTAAGCAAGCCCTTAATTATCTTGGCCATGCCCCCTTGAGCGACGCCCCCCCAGTTTTTCCATTCCACTTAAAGCCCTGGACATGGGAAAGGTGGAGGTGGACTGGCTGGGCTGCGTATGGGTCCCAGCACAGGAGTAGCAGGGACTAATGTTGGAAGGATTTGGGTGCATTGGCAAAGTAATGTTTAGGCCCCAGTCAGTTCCAGATTACCAATCAGGCAAATTAGGCACCGGCCTATGGGCCCCACTCCTTATAAGGGCCCGCGACAGTGGACCAAAATAATATGGATTTGATACAATTACAATCAAGCGTTTCTTACATGATTTAAAAAAGCTTGATTGCAATTTTCTTTCGAGATCAAACCAATACTATTTTGATCCGTTGTCGCAGGGCCCCTAAAAGGAGTGTTTAGTTTTGTGCAATAATATTGGTTTATTAAAATTGTTGGTTGGTAAAATTAAAAACGTATTAGGAGATAATTTCCTAGGGGCCTCCACGGGGTTTCATCCGACACTGGCCCAAGTGCTGGAATAAGAGGGGGTGCTGAGGGGCACTGGCTGAGCTGTGTTTGGGGTCCGGTTCTGAAATAACAGCACGAGATGCGGGGAAGGATTGAGGTGTATCGGCGGAGCTCAGCTGCAGTCAGCACATTCTGCGGTCTTTTCTCCCCCCCCCCCCCCTCTTTAATAATCACGCCTGGATTTTGACAGATGATGGAGGGATGTTGTGCAGGGCGGGGATGGAGGGGCGGAGGAGTGGGTGAGGGGGGTGGGGGTGTTTGTTACACGTCTCAGAAGCTGGGAGAATTATTTATCCTGCACATATTACTCACCCCCTTTGATGGAGCTGCAGATGCCTGGATCCCGTTGCCATGGCAACTGGATGCTACAAGATTGGGTTTAATTAACCCATTTAATGGCTCACAGGAGCCGGGAGTGCGAAAAAAAACATTACAGAAAGAGTACAGCAGACACCATTGTGTGGAGCTCTGGAGGCCTTCTTGTCAGGGCTGCCTCCAGATCTGAAGGCCTTCGCTTCTGTACTGTGTCTGGTCTAGAGGCCTCACAATCGCTGTTGTGTCTGGGTCTGCATGCTTCGGCTGGGGCATTGTCTTTAGTTACAGGAGCCTCGGCTGCGGCATTGTGTCTAGTCTGAAGAGGCCTCGCGTACAGTGTGCTGTGCTCCTGGTGCGACCTAACCCACAGTGGGATATGTCTTGCTCAAGAGGCCTTATCTGGAATACATGTCTAGATCCAGAGGCCTCGCCTTCACTATAGTGTCCAGTTCTACAGGCTGGATCTGTAGTATTGTAATAAGTTTTCTTCATTTTGACATGTATAGCGCCTCCAATTTAAGGGTCACATTTGGGGTATTGTGTCCAATACTGGTGTCCTCATCTGGAGTATTGTATCCAAATCTGGAGGCATCAGCTTCACAATTATGTCTAATTGTATACGCTGCCTCTGTGTTCCTGTGCTGGAATCCTCCTCTGCAGTAATGCTCAGCTCTGCCGGTCACATCTAGCATATTGTGTCTACTTCCAGATGCCATATTATATATCGTGTCTAGTTCTGGAGACGACATCTGAAGTATTGTGTCCAGATCTGCAGGCATCAGTTGCACAATTATTTCTAATTATATACGCTGCGTCTGTGGTCTTGCGCTGAAACCGTTCTCTGCAGTAATGCCCAGCTCGGACGGTGACATCTAGCGATTTGTGTCTAGTTCTGGATGCCGTATTTGCATATTGTGTCTAGTTCCGGATGCCATATTTGTGTATTGTGTCTAGTTCTGAATGCCATAGTTGCGTATTGTGCCTAGTTCTGGATGCGGTATTTGTATATTGTGTCCAGTTCTGAATGCCATAGTTGCGTATTGTGTCTAATTCTTGATGCCGTATTTGCGTATTGTGTCTAGTTCTGGATGACATAGTTGCGTATTGTGCCTAGTTTTGGATGCCATAGTTGCGTATTGTGTCTAGTTCTAAATGCCGTATTTGCGTAGTGTGCCTAGTTCTGGATGCCGTATTTGCGTAGTGTGCCTAGTTCTGGATGCCATAGTTGCGTATTGTGCCTAGTTTTGGATGCCATAGTTACGTATTGTGTCTAGTTCTAAATGCCGTATTTGCGTAGTGTGCCTAGTTTTGAATGCCGTATTTGCGTAGTGTGCCTAGTACTGGATGCCGTATTTGCGTATTGTGTCTAGTTCTGGATGCCGTATTTGCGTATTGTGTCTAGTTCTGGATGCCTTATTTGCGCATTGTGTCTAGTTCTGAATGCCATAGTTGCGTATTGTGTCTAGTTCTTGATGCCTTATTTGCGTATTGTGCCTAGTTCTGGATGCGGTATTTGTATATTGTGTCCAGTTCTGAATGCCATAGTTGCATATTGTGTCTAGTTCTTGATGCCGTATTTGCGTATTATGTCTAGTTCTGGATGCCATATTTGCGTATTGTGCCTAGTTCTGGATGCCATAGTTGGGTATTGTGCCTCGTTTTGGATGCCATAGCTGCGTATTGTGTCTAGTTCTGGATGCCGTATTTGCGTAGTGTGCCTAGTTCTGGATGCCATAGTTGCATATTGTGCCTAGTTTTAGATGCCATAGTTGCGTATTGTGTCTAGTTCTAAATGCCGTATTTGCGTAGTGTGACTAGTTTTGGATGCCGTATTTGCGTAGTGTGCCTAGTTCTGGATGCCGTATTTGCGTACTGTGTCTAGTTCTGGATGCCATATTTGCATATTGTGCCTAGTTCTGGATGACATATTTGCGTATTGTCTAGTTCCGGATGCCATATTTGCCTATTGCGCCTAGTTCTATGCCATATTTGCTTATTGTGCCTAGTTCTGGATGACATATTTGCGTAGTGTGCCTAGTTCTGGATGCCTTATTTGCATAGTGTGTCTAGTTCTGGATGCCGTATTTGCGTACTGTGTCTAGTTCTCGATGCCATATTTGCATATTGTGCCTAGTTCTGGATGAAATATTTGCATATTGTCTGGTTCCGGATGCCATATTTGCCTATTGCGCCTAGTTCTATGCCATATTTGCTTATTGTGCCTAGTTCTGGATGACATATTTGCGTAGTGTGCCTAGTTCTGGATGCCTTATTTGCATAGTGTGTCTAGTTCTGGATGCCATATTTGCTTATTGTGCCTAGTTCTGGATGACATATTTGCGTAGTGTGCCTAGTTCTGGATGCCTTATTTGCATAGTGTGTCTAGTTTTGGATGCCGTATTTGCGTATTGTTTCTAGTTCTGGATGACATATTTGCGTATGGTGTCTAGTTCTGGATGCCATATTTGCGTATTGTGCCTAGTTTTGGATGCCATATTTGCATAATGTATCTAGTACTGAATGCCGTATTTACGTACTGTGTCTAGTTCTGGATGCCATATTTGCGTATTGTGCCTAGTTCTGGATGCCATATTTGCGTATTGTCTAGTTCCGGATGCCATATTTGCGTATTGTGCCTAGTTCTATGCCATATTTGCTTATTGTGCCTAGTTCTGGATGACATATTTGCATATCGTGTCTAGTTCTGGAGACGACATCTGGAGTGTTGCGGACAGCTTCTCAGACCATGTCTGCAATATTTTTTCCAGATCTACAGACCTCTTGTGGAGCATTGTGTCCAGTTCTAAAGGCCACATTGTGAGCAATAATCCACTTTATTGCAAGGTTTAGCACAGTGGATGAAAACGATTGCGGACACCAAGTTCCAGAAAGGTCACTATATCACAGATGTCACACACAGCTCTTCGGCGGAGTGACAGACATCACATGGAAAGATCCTGGAATGTCCGATTTAATAAGCATCGTCTAGGACAGATGTCATATGTATCATTCCCGAAACGTCACAGCTCACTTGGGATGTCAGCGCTACTAGCATGCTGCAGGAAGGTCTTTTTAAGATCTGGAAGAAGGTCACTGTATGAACCTTTTCCATATATACCCAGAAATGTTAGCCCTGCTCGTCTGGGCTGTCCAAATTTTCCATCCAACTGAGAAATCCTGCGTCTTCACCTTTCTTTGTGCAAGAGGTTGTCGGGGCCTAGCGACCCTTGCACTCTATGTACTGCGCTGTGCAAGGCGGATACAGCTGTTGGACTGAAAGTTCCACATGGCACCGCAAACTGTGCCTTCCTGCCTCCATTTTGTGCATTCTGCGTCACTTGACCTTTATCCCACAGACTAGACTCCAGTGTTGAGTCCACTGAGAAGTGCTGCACAGGTTGTCGGTCGTCGATTTCCCTCGCAGAGCTGCAGGCTTTCCTAGGCTCAGAAATACACCGAAGCGTAACTTCCGCTCAGAGTGGGCGGGGTCTGCTGTCCCTCACCTGGCTCTGCAGACAGACTGTCAGTTGGTGGCTGCGTGTAATTTCTTTTACAAAAACAAAGGGCCTTTCCCTGCACCCGCTTTTGAATGTGTATAATTTATGGAAACGGTATGGCTTGGGTGTTTTTAGAAGGACACAGCGACTTAAAATGGAGGTCTAATTAAGATGAGTGCACGCAACACCAGCTTCTATCCCCTGGATCTGCTTGCACTTTCAAAGATTCACTATCTCCCTCTTCTAGTTATGTTTCCTTGTCTGACTTTGGGCACTCAAACCACGTGAGCAAACCCCTGGACTGTAATAGAACACATGGAGCTTTCAGCCAGATAGGTGCCATCTGCCTTATCCTGATGGTTGTATTTAGAGTCTTAGATCTCTGACTTACACGACTTGCTGAAGAAAGGACCATCAGGCATGCGTGGACCCAGTGCGCGTCCCAGACCACTTGGTGCTCCACCGCATCCCCCAGTGCGCTTGGACTAGGGAGGGCATGGTCCAGTTAGATTATTCCCTAGTGCACCACTAAGACTAGGTCTAAGCTTTCAGAACTGGTCCAGATGACGTATATTGCGACAGAGAGGAGGAGGCAGACTGCTAGGGTAGGGACAGGCTGCCTCCTATGTAATACACAGTACCAGAGACTCAGGTTAGAGTATTCTAATGAGAGGACCTGCTGAGGACAAGAGTCCAGCCCATGGATTGTCTACCAAGTGAAAAACAATGAGAAAAGCACACTAACATCTAGGACAGCGGCCTTCATGAGAAGTCCGAGGAGAAGATAGCTGCTTAAGAAGCCAGCTGCCCCGCCCAAACTCCCCCGCACCCCCACATACACTCCAACCCAGGCCACTCATATACCAGACACTTGCAGATGCTTCGAAAGTATACCCATGTCTCAGTCATGTGAAGGATAGGATCAGCAGAAACAGGATCCTCGCCTGAACACGTAGTTGGTCTTGCTTGGTGTAGAGAGATTCCTTAGGCCGCCATAAACATAGAGATGAGAACCTCACAAGGCAAGGAAAGCTTTGCTGATCAGCCCCTGCCCTGCGCTTCTACGAGATTTCAAGTTTTAAAGAAATGTTGGGTTTCAGTGACCCAAGTTTCCTCCAGTACCCACAGATTACACTAAATATTTGTGTGTTTAGCTACCAATGGTTCCTTTTTCTGGGCTTCAAGGTGGTGCAATATAGTAACACCAGACAGGAGTGTTTGCTTGAAAAAGGAATGCGTTTCCTGTTCCCCCTTCAGCACTGACCCACAGCTTATGACCCGGAGAAGCCCTGCCACTGTCATCTGCCCTTGCATCGGGATTTCCTTACTGTGTAGATAACAGAGGCACTTGTGTGGTGCCTTTATCCATGTTTCAGCTCTACTGGAGGGTAGGTTTTTGGTGGTTGCAGCATGGTGTGCGTGCACTGGGACGGGTCAAGAAGTGCGCAGGTGGTCAATAAGTAGAGTGAGCGAGTGCTGTAAATTAGTCCAGCCACGTGGTTGCAGGGTTTCTTCAGACCCATCCTGCATCCCACAGTTATTTGTTTTTTCTCTGGCTGTTTGGTGCTAGGGCTCATTAGTTCCTGTGAAGCTCTCTTTCCTTCTTCTTTGTGCTTCCTACCTCTTCTCCAAGATCTCCCTTTCCTCTCATGTTGACGGGCATGGTCTGCTTTATTTCTTGGCTCTTCACTGCTCTCCTCAGAGGACTTTGCAAGCTAGCTACAGTTCACAATACCACTGACAATATTTAGCATTCGCATATATCCCATTTTAAGCTTTGTTTGTTTATGGTTTGTTTCAGGAGGTTTTCTCTATGTTTTAGTTACCCCTGAAGAAGGGCTCTCGTGCCCGAAATGCATTGGGTGGAAATCAGTATGATCACCCAGGATGAACAGCGCATTCTTTCGTGCCCATGAAAGACACCTGAATGGGCATGTCTTGTGGATTTAAAGTTGGGAATGTGGTTGTTTTATTGTGAATGAGAACATTGCGATGAACATGGAATTAAAATTGATTACCTGGTCAAAATTTGGAATCCGTCTGTGGACTTCTTGCAATTTCTTGCATTGTTGTGCGGCTTGAAAAGTCGCAGATATTTTTCGTGTTTCGGGAAGCTTGCCACATTAAGCTCCATACTGTTGTTTTCCTTGACCCTTTGAAATTGTGTGTGCTGCTTCTCCAGTATTGAAGTTTGCTGGAATCTTCTTCTCCATGTCGACCTCCTACTACTGCGATCACTGCTGACCTCCCTATGTGTCATCCCTTTGATGACCTCAGTACGCCTACCAGGGGTGGCAGTGCCGAAGCCAGGGAATAATTATCAGAGTTCCATCTCAGTACCTTCACCTAAGAGATTGCGAGCCCCAAGTATGGACCCTACAAGCTATGACACAAGCCACCAAAATTCAGGATGAGTTGGAGCTATCACTCCAAGGGTGTTTTATCTCACTATGACTAATCAGACCCTTGCTTCAGTTCTGGGGGCTTCTTGTGGGGCCAGTACTGAAGGAGATACTATTCTGGTCAGTGGAAATGAATCAGGCTATTCCATAACAGTGATTTTGACCTCCCTCTTTGGGTCTCGCACTCCCCATTAAATTTACTGGTGACTAGTCTCTTATGAAGCTGTGAGGTTTGTACTCTTGGGGGGGGGGGGGTCACAAAGAGTTATACAGCCTCGGAGTGAGTATGCTATTCCTTTATTTGAGAATATCTTTACATGAAGGAGCAAGTGAATAATTTCTTTATGAGTTTTATCCTTCTGTAGGTCTTTTTGTTCCTCTTCCTTTCAGGGTCTTCTATGATGGCCTCCTGGATGATGTCTTCTTCCCAACAATCTCCCTCAGAAAGAAGAAAGGACTTAAGTAAGTTTGTCTTCTTTATCAACAATTTAATAGGGAAGGGTGTGGGGGGACCACCGACACCAAGATCATATGCCCCACGAAAGAAATATACGTGGCCAACAAAAGGGAAAAAAAAAAGGAAAACCTTATAAGAGGTGAGGAGGGAGGGAACGGTGGCAGGAGTTTAAATGAGGAAGGTGATTTCACGCACATACACGAAGATGAATTATAGCGTATGCTCTCACAACCCTTTCGTTTCTACACTGCGTGTCTCCCTCTTATTCTCCCCGTCTCTCCCAGCCTCTCACCCGCCTTGCCAATACCCCCGTAGGTACCCACGCACCTGTGAAAGCCACGACCCTCCGGGGCTGTGGCGGGACTCGTTGGCTCGGCTCTGTGTTGACTGGGCTTCGTCTGCTTTGCCAGTCTCCTAGGAATCGCCTCTCCTTCGTTCTCTCGAACTCCCGACGTCTTCCGTCCCGTCTCTCGCATATCCCTTCGTTGTTCCTCTTCCGGTATTAGAGCCTCCTCCTCCTCCATGTGACCGCTCACGTGAGCAGTCACAGCGTTTTTCTTGAAGGGTCCACACTCATCGCTTAGATTCCCTGTGCCACCTGAAGGGACATCGATCCTTTCACTCCATACGGGATATAGTCCTTTCCGTCCATTTCTGTTTTTTCCTCGTTCTGGCTAGTGTCTTCCTGACACACCCCAACCCCAGTTTTTTCCCTTTCGGGGAAACACAAATGACGTGAAAGGAAGTCAGCATTTCCAGTTTCGTTCCCCTTTCGATGTCATATGCCAAAGGAATAGGGTTGTAGGGACAAGAACCATTGCAGAACTCGCGGATTATTACCCTTGTTACGGCTCATCCACGATAAGGGTGCATGATCCGTATACAGGGTAAAGTGTGTTCTCTCCAAGTAATAACATAACTTATCTATTGCCCATTTAATGGCCAAGCATTCCTTCTCAATCGTCGAGTATTTCTTTTCTCTTGAAAATAGCTTGCGACTAATAAACAGTACAGGGTGTTCTATATTGTCTTCAGAACACTGGGAAAGAACAGCCCCCAAGCCTACTTCTGATGCATCTGTTTGTAACAAAACAGGTTTTTTGAAGTTAGGGGAGACAAGGATAGGACTACTAATTAGGGCTTCTTTAAGAGCGTAAAACGCTCTTTCGGCGGCACGGGGGGGTTTTGATATCTTGTTACTTTTTACTTCTTTCCTCAGCAGGTCAATTAAGGGCAACGCTATTTCAGAATAGTTAGGTATGAACTGACGATAATAGCTGATGAGGCCCAGAAAAGACCTGACACCCTTTGTAGTAGAGGGGAAAGGAATATCCATGATTGCTTTGATCTTTTCTTGTTGGGGCGCAATGACTCCGTCCCCTAGGAGGTATCCCAAATATTTTACTTTGTGAAGCCTGCCATGGACTTTTTTGGAATTAACGTGTAACCCGCCATCTTGAGGGCTTGAAATACTTCCCTACAGTGGAAAAGATGTTGTTCCCAATTAGGGCTGAATATGATAATGTCATCGATGTACCCTGATGAATAGGCCTGCTGTCGGTGGAGTACCTTATTCATGAGACGTTGGAAAGTCGCGGGGCCCCTTGTAAACCAAAAGGTAACACCGTGAACTCATATAGGCCAGTGGGAGTACTAAAGGCTGTTTTCTCCTGGTCTTCCTGTCTTAGTGGGACCTGCCAGTATCCCTTAGTAAGGTCGAATGTGGTTATATACTGAGCTTCACCTAGTTTTTCAAATAACTCGTCAACCCTGGGTAAGGGATATGAGTCGAATTTTGATATGGCATTGACTGCTCTAAAATCTATACAAAAACGGATGGAGCCGTCGGGCTTTGGGACTATGAAAATGGGAGTAGACCAGTTACTGTGGGATGGTTTTATTGTCACCGAGCTTTAGCATGGTTTCTATTTCCTTTGTCACATCGTCCTTCTGGCTGCTGGAATTCTATAGGGGCGTTGTTTTACTACTTTACCCGGGGAGGTCGGGATGGCGTGTTCGACCAGAGAGGTTCTACCAGGAAGATCAGAAAAAATGGATGAATAGGTACCTAAAAGATGGAGGAGGGATTCCTTTTGGCTGGGACTCAAATTGTCATTTATGTTTATCTGGTTCATGGAGGACAGTGGGTATGGGTTTTCTGTAAAGGCCGTTTGGACATTTTTAGGAAGGGGCCCCAACCATTTCTTCAAAAGATTTATATGAAAGATCTGGGTTTTTTTTGGTGACAGCTGTAACCGATAGGTCGTGAGACCTATTTTGTCAATAACCTCATAGGGTCCTTTCCACTCTGCCTGTTTATGGGGTAAGGAGGATGGTATATGTATAATAGCCCAATCATGGAGGTTAAGCTGTCTCCACTTCTTCCCTTTGTCATAACATATTTGTTGTTGTCTTTGGGCTCGTTCTAGATTCGCGGAGGCAAAATCTCGCAACTTGTGTAGACGTGATCTTAGGGCTTGGGTATACTCTAGAAGGTTTTGGGTCTCTTCCTGTGTTTCCTGTTCCCATGCCTCCTTTGTCATTTCCAGTAGTGTTCTGGGCTGTCTCCCATAAAGAAGCTCAAATGGAGAGCAACCCAGACTACTCTGGGTCTGACTACGGATGAGAAAGAGAGCAAGGGGTAACAACATATCCCATTCCCTTCCTTCGGTGGATAACATCTTTTTAAGGGTAAGCTTTAAGGTAGCGTTATATCGCTCGCATAAACCGTCTGTTTGGGGGTGATACGCTGATGTCCTTATCTGGGAAATACCTAAGGTTTTAGATACTTGTCTCATAAGGCGAGACACAAAGGGGGTTCCCTGGTCTGTTAATATTTCTCTAGGAAACCCTACCCTAGAAAACAGTTCTAACAGCTTTTCACTGATGGTTTTGGGGTTTGGTGTTCTTATTGGGAAGGCCTCTGGATATCGGGTGGCATAGTCGATTATGACAAATATATATAGATACCCTTTTCTCGATTTAGGGAGGGGTCCTACCAGGTCCATGACGATTCTTTCAAAAGGTTTATCGATGATAGGAAGGGGTTGTAATGGAACGGGTGGTGGTGTGTATGGATTCCTTTTCTGGCATATTTCGCACTCTTTGCAATACTGGTTTATATTGGCGTATATGCCAGGCCAATATAAATATCTCAATACCGTTTGAGTTGTTTTTGCTGCCCCGCTATGTCCGGCTAAGAGATGGGAATGTGCAAAAAACATAATTTGTTCCCTAAATCTCTGGGGAACCACCAGTTGTAATGGATCTACTGGATTACCCCTGCGATATAGTAACCCATTCTTAATTTGAAAAAGAGGATAGGACGATGCTAACGTGGAATCTCTGGCTTGTTGCCAAGCATTCTTGGGAGTGGGATCTTGATTTTGCGCTTATCGAAAGGTTCTGTCTGATAACCATGGGGCTTGTGTGAGAAGAACGGAAGGATGAACAGGAGCCTTTTTCAAGGAGTTTTTAAGCAGGATAGTAAACACAGAATGATCTGTTCCTAGAAGTAGCTGTTCCGGTAGGGTATCCATTACCCCTACCTTTACACGTACAATACCTCCTTCGGGTAGTGTAATAGGGACATTAGCTACGGGATAAACACGAACATCCCCATGTACACAGCGTATTGGTATTCGCTCGTTGGGACAGATTTGTGACTCCCTTACTAACGTGTTACGCACAACAGACTGTCTACAGCCTGAGTCCAAAAGGGCCCTAACTGTATGTCCGTTCAGAATAAGACTTACAAAAAAACAGGATCCGCATTCTTCCGTATATAAAATGCTGCGTGGAACACAGCTAACGTCCATTGGTTCATCGTGGTTCTTCTTCTGAGGGCAGAATCTAGCTATGTGGCCCCTCTCTCCGCATTCATAGCACTACGGGCCTTTAAAGAGGGTGACATCATTCTTAGGAATACGCTCTTTGGGAGGTTCAACAAAAGGCTTGCTTTTCTTCTCTATTCGCCCGTTGCCCGAACTGAAAAGTGGGGTTTTCTCGGGTTCATAGGATAATGGTTTCGGTTGTGCTCCGGCAAAGGATGTCACCATTTCTACCGCTTGCTCTATAGATAGGTTGGTCTGTTGTTTAAGCCACCTTTGTGTAGGTGAGGGTAAGGCTTCCAAAAATTGTTCCAAATATATTAACGCCATTATCTCTTCCTTGCTATTCTCTTGAGGCCTCAGCCATTTATCCGCAGCTGCTTTTAACCTGAAAAATAATGTTTTCGGGGTATCTCCGGGGTGACCCCGTTCCTTACTAAAGCGTACCCGAAATGCCTCTGGATCCATCCCTAGGTGGTCCAGTATAATTTTGTTAATTTCTTTGTAGCTTGTGGTTCGCGCAGGGTTTGCCACTTGATATGCAGCCTGCGCTTCCCCAGTCAGTAGCGGTGCTAAAAAGAATGGTCATTTTCCTTCTGGCCAACCACAAGCCTGGGCGGCCCTTTCAAAATGTTATAGAAATGCATCTGGGTCTTCACCAGATTGGTATTTCTGTAGTGAAATGGTAGGATAGCCCGCCTGAACGCCCTGTCGGCTCTGTTGGGTTGGGGCCGATAGGGTCGGTCCTTCAGCCACCTTCTGTATACAGTCTACTTGTTGGGATAGGGAGGCCTTGAACATATCCCTGTCGGCTTGGGCGGATGTCATTTGTCTCTCGATGGCCCATTCAAGCTTCTCTTGCCCGCGGATTAGCTGTTGTATAAGATTTTCCATTATGCCAGTCTAATGGACAGCTGCGCGCATTCTCCACCATTTGTGAGGTTTGTACTCCGGGAGGGGAGGGGTTGTTCACAAAGAGTTATACAGCCTCGGAGTGAGTATGCTATTCCTTTATTTGACAATATCTTAACATAAAGGAGCAAGTGAATAATTTCTTTATGAGTTTTATCCTTCTGTAAGTCTTTTTGTTCCTCTTCCTTTCAGGGTCTTCTATGGTGGCCTCCTGGATGATGTCTTCTTGACCAGCAATCTCCCTCAGAAAGAAGAAAGGACTTAGGTAAGTTTGTCTTCTTAATCAACAATTTAATAGGGAAGGGTGTGGGGGGACCACCGACAGCAAGATCATATGCCCCAGGAAAGAAATATACGTGGCCAACAAAAGGGAAAAAAAAGGAAAACCTTATAAGAGGTGAGGAGGGAGGGAACGGTGGCAGGTGTTTAAATGAGGAAGGTGATTTCACGCACAGACACGAAGATGAATTATAGCGTATGCTCTCATAACCCTTTCGTTTCTACACTGCGTGTCTCCCTCTTATTCTCCCCGTCTCTCCCAGGCTCTCCCCCGCCTTGCCAATACCCCCGTAGGTGCCCACGCACCTGTGAATGCCACGACCCTCCGGGGCCGTGGCGGGACGCGTTGGCTCGGCTCTGTGTTGACTGGGCTTCGCCTGTTTTGCCCGTCAGGGCTCGCGGTCTCCTCCGGCCGTCTTCTCTTCTTTCCGTCAGGGATTCATCTCTCCTAGGAATCGCCTCTCTTTCGTTCTCTCGAACTCCCAGCGTCTTCCGTCCCGTCTCTCGCATATCCCTTCGTTGTTCCTCTTCCGGTATTAGAGCCTCCTCCTCCTCCTCCTCCTCCACGTGACCTCTCACGTGAGCAGTCACAGTGTTTTTCTTAAAGGGTCCACACTCATCGCTTAGATTCCCTGTGCCACTTGAAGGGACGTCGATCCTTTCACTCCATACGGGCTGTAAATAAAGGAGGGGGGAAACGTAAGGTGGGATATAGTCCTTTTCGTCCATTTCTGGTTTTTCCTCGTTCTGGCTAGTGTCTTCCTGACAAAAGCATTTATTGTGCAATGCCTGGTACATTTTCTGTCTCCTCCAAATCAATTGCTGACTGATCAAGCGAAGGTAGCATTTATTCTATTGTATTTGTCAAACTAAACATTAAATGGGTTATTCCACTTATAGTCAAGTCAAAATCCTTTATTTCTAATAAATACATTCTTATAGAAATATTACATAGGCTTCATTTAGTATACACAATAACAAGAATCATACAATTCATACATAACACTTAATTTGATTAATCCACCAAAACGTATCGCCAGCCTGAATTAAAAGGCAAACATTATACAATTTTAAATTTCTTCACATTAAATCTCAATCAAGGGTCATCACATTATCGTATACCAACTAAGAACATTTAAGATATCATTAATAACTCAAGGCATACAGTTAATTAAAGCAGGTAAAACATTATGAAGTGCAAAGTGCAGGGCCATACTTTCTTGAAGGGGAAAATATCTTACCCAGGGCCAGCAGCTCATTTAACCAACTAGAGCCATATAAAGTGCAGCATACAACCCAACCCCATTATCACATCCCTTTGAGCCGCATTTTGGAAACATGCCAATTTGCCCGAGGCATGCATCTAATTTTGCCAATTGACATTAGTATGCAGGGCAATTATCACAACCCTAGCTCTCCCCTTCGATCAACCTCTTGACATATTTGGGGTTGGCCTATCAACAAAAAAAATAGGCTCCTACTAAACCTGTGAGTACGAAGTCTACTCCCAGTCTTAATCAATTAACAATAGAAAGCCTGGCATAGAAGGTTACATTCTTCTGCAAGAAGTGACCGGTAGCAATAGCTACATCCTGAAATCTGAGACCACATAGGCTAAGTCCCTCATCTCTCATTCAAATACCATATTATAAATAACAGGGCGGAGAATCTTTCTCCTTTCCTCAAGGAAGAGTACACAGTCCAACAAAGGATGACTCACTGAGTACTTCAGACCCCGCCGGCAAGGACGCTCTGAGAAAAGAAGGTTGACAATACCTCAGAAAGGATTAGAGCGAATAGCTTTTCACCCTGGACCTCATTTGTGACCATAAAGTAAAAGTGCAGGGCTCTTGCATCTGCAAGGGCACCCCAGACAACGGTACCTAGCTCCCTCCTTATAGCTTGGATCATCGCACTTTTGGGAAGGCTGAGGAGCAGTTTCAAAATACACCCTTCTAGGCTTTCCCATGGGACACACCTGTCCATTTCTAACGCCTCAGCCCCATAAAAAGCCTGAGGAATAAGTTTACCTTGTATCACCTTACTTAATGGCTCAAAATTATAACTATTTCACAAGAAGTACTCCCCTGATTACTAAACCGTTTGGACGGGTCAAGTGTTAAGGACAACTCCTGATCTAACACTGGTGGAAAACCCCTATGTGATGCTGTGAATGATATGCCACTAGGATGTGGGAAAGGAGGCACGTCCTTTTGTTTTACATTTCCTCACACACCCTAGTGGTGTCATGCTTCATCATCGGGACACCCTGATGCCTAGAAGTCAGGGTGGGCTCGACCATATTTCAGGGAGCTCTTAGAAAGGGGTTTTGGCCAGGGAGATATAGATTTAAAAGTCCACTGCCAGATACCAGTTTCCCTTTATTCTTGGATCTGACAGGTATATTAAAAAGGAAAGAGCCGGGTCATATGGTATATTATGGTCCTAAGACCCTATTGCCAACATGTTTCAGTCCACTAGTGCTCCATGAAGGGTGCTGGACTTTCTTCAAGGCGATGATTGTAGCATCCTGGGATAGGAATAGTAAGAGAATTTCTCTATACTATTTTTGATAAGGGCAGATAGCTGCTCCTTAATTGTAATTAGACTTTTCATTTAGTTTGATCACTCCATCTGTGGAAAGAAAAAGAAGCAAAAAATTCACCTTTGTATTTGTGTTCATATTGCTCGAATCATTGCGCATCGTGTGTTGTGCTGTTACCCCCGTGTTAAAATATTACGAAGGTGACAAACACAACATTCAGGAAATCTTTAAGAGTGTGTGTGTGATGCACTTGTGTTTATCTACCACACACTCAGATCTGTGTACTACCCGTGTAGTGGCGGCAAATTGTCGCATACTGTCATCTCTCACAAACTAGTGTGTGTTGAACACTAATGAAACATCCGTGTCATTCTCTCGCATACACACTTGCCAATATAAAATCGCCGTGACTCTCATCCATATGGTATTTAAAAATATATACATTACTTACCCCGTTTTGGGAGAGGTTATATTCCAGGTGGGACCTCACCTTACAATGGGGTAGCCCTGTAGTCAAACACTGTTTTTGGCAAGATAATGTACATGGCCGTATAGAATCATGTTTAAAACAGGGGCTGCGGGATACGAGTTGCTCCAAGCCGTCGGGACCCATTCCGAATAGAACTCACCGTGGGGCAGGACCCTTGATGGCGTGAGTAATTATGGACAAGCAGCAGCCTGCAGGTACGAGCGAACTCCACTCCAGAATGGAGGAGCCCCCCACCAATACTCACCTCCATTCCTTTTCTTTTCTTTTTCCTTTTCTTTGATTACCCACCTTCTGCTAAAACCATGATTCTATACGGCCATGTACACTATCTTGCCAATCATCGCCCTGAAGAAAATCCAGCACCCTTCATGGGGCACTAGTGGACTGAAACATATTGGCAATAGGGTCTTAGGACCATAATATCCCATATGACCCGACTCTTCCTTTTTAATATCCCTGTCAGATCCAAGAATAAAGGGAAACTGGGATCTGGCAGTGGACCTTTAAATCTTTATCCCCCTGGCCAAAACACCTTTCTAAGAGCTCCCTGAAATACAGTCGAGCCCACCCTGACTTCTAGGCGTCAGGGTGTCCCGATGATGAAGCATGACACCACAATGGTGTGTGAGGGAATATAAAACAAAAGGAAGTGCCTCCTTTCCCACCTCCTAGTGGCGTATCATTCACAGCTTCACATAGGGGTTTTCCACCAGTGTTAGTTCAGGAGTTGTCCTTAACACTTAACCTGTCCAAACGGTTAAGTAATCAGGGGAGTACTTCTTGTGAAATAGTGCTACAACACGGGAGGGTCCACTCCCCTCTTGAGTTCCTCTCGGCCTTTCAACGAGCGAGAGATCTCTCTCGCTTTATTTGTGTATCAAAAGTATAACTGCCAAATCTATAGTCAAACCTTTTCAGGGCCTTCACTTCGGCTGATATTACAAGTTTCCAAGAAGCCATATGTTGATTCGAGTGCAGATCATCTGCAATCATACCCAAATACTTATATTCTCAGACCTGCTCCAGCCGTACATTGCCTAAGAACCAAGCAAAGGTCCTTTTCATTTTTTGCAAAGAACAATGTCTTTGTTCTATCAACATTAATAGTTAATTTATTTTCAAGACAGTAGGAGTTCAGAACATTGTTGTATTTGGAGCCCATTAGGCTTAAGATCCATCACTACAAGATCATCTGTGTACAATAGGCAGCTGGAAAAAACTATGGGTAGCAGTTAACATCTTTGGAAGGTCCCCAATGAACAAACTAAATAGCAAACGGGCTAATACACAACCCTGGTGCAGACCATTCTCTACTGAGATTTTCCTCAACAAACTACCTAACCCATCTAGGTCAACCTGGACCTAGTTATCACTGTGAAGCCTCGACAGCAGACCTAACAGGGCCCCGGAGATATTCCACTAATGGAGTTTATGCCAGGGCGCACTTCTGTCCACTTTGTCGAAGGCCACTCAGAAGGCAACGAAGCACCAGCACAGGCCACCTATCAGGTCCATTGACCTCCTTGCAACTCCCCACAAGGTAATACAGAGGTCCATTGTAGAATACTTTGGTCTGTAACCCCCTTGCTCAAGTGGGATTAGCCTGGAATCAAAAGCCCAAGCAGCTAAAGGCTTTAACACAGTTTGAGCAAACAATTTAGAAGTAATATCTAACAGGCTAATCAAGCGATAATTAACAGATGATCCAAGTTGCCTTTTTTTTAATGGGCTTCACTATGGCTCCTTTCCAGGAATCCAGGAGACAGCCTGAATATGGTTTTTTTTATACCTTTATTTTTTAATTTTCAACAGATGCAGCAGCAGATATACAAGTACAATAGCAAAATAATTGCAGTAATCAGCAGAGTATTCACGAGTACACCAGCAAATGTGGTACAGAACTTCACTGTTCACAGTAGTACAATGGGATTCTTCTCTCCAACCATTATTGCTCATTTTCTCCATCAGGCTCACTCGTGCTAGTATTAGATTCACTCGGATCACTCTCATCTAAATTAGCGTTCACAAATATCACATTTCCCTCCATTCCTTGAGGTCGTCTACTAATTTATTGTCCCTTCTGCTCAATTTCATATAGACTTCTTCAGCCAGTGACCACTCACTTACATCCCAGTGCCATGCATCAACTGTGGGGGCGAGTTGCCCCATTCATGTTACCACAGCTCTACGTTTTGCTAACACCAAAAGCAACTAGATTAGTTTGTGAACCATCTTGCTCCCTTTAGGTTTTCTAATGTGGCCCAGTAAGCAGTGTAGCAGTAAACATTTGATTGGGAATTCCGTACCACTCTGTACATCGTCCCTCACCGGGTCCAAAATGCGTTCACCTTGAGGCACCTCCAGGCTATATGTATAAAATATGCTCCTCCCTCGCCACATCGTGGGCAATTATCAGTTTGGGAAGGGGTAATATGAGGAAGTGTCACTGGTGTCATGTATGTGTGATGTAAAAAGTGGTAATGCACCAACTTAAAGCATGCATTACAGAAAACTGTATGTGTTAGTCCACTAATGGCGGTCCACGTCTTGTCTTCCATGAGTGTTCCTAAGTCTCCTTCCCACGCCGCCTTCGCCTTGGGGGAGGATCAGCGGCATCCAGTCTCATTGCTTCGTAAAGCAAGGAGATCAATCAACGTCCAGCGCCGCAGGTTAATAATATGTCTAGAGTATGTGTCATTTGCGGGATAGACGGGCCATGTCACTTTAAATACTTCTGTCAGTCCCATGTAGTGCAAGTAGTGACCTTGTCCCAGCGCGAAATCTCCATATGCTTGCTCATCTGTGATAAATGTTTCACCTGGGTATAAATCAGCCATCACTTCGCAGCCACCGTCTCTCCATGCCTGGAATGACTTGTGGGCCATCATTTGTAGCACTGGCGACAATATCCATATGGGTAGTTCCCGATGAAATGGGGCGTGTTTCAGGACAGATTCCACGTACAATTGCCAAATGTGTGCAGTGTGGTCTACTATGTAGGGTACGTCATTTGTCACCCCGTGCCCTCCATCAGTTTTACTGACAGTCTGTCAACCGGAACGCATCCCACCAATAGTCTCTTCTCCCAGTTGTCTCCCTCGTCAAACCACTGGGTTGCCCGTTGTAGATGTGCTGTGTAATAATACAAGTCTAGCCTTGGCACCTCCAGCCCTCCCTCATCGTAACGTTGAGACAGGGTGATCAGAGCCACTTTGCTACATAAACCTGCCCAGAGAAGAGATGTAAGCACCAAGTTCAGTTGTTTACAGTCTTTGGAATAGGGCATAAAGAATTCTGTAAAGCATAAAGACAGTGTGGGAAAACCACCATCTTGGACACTGCCAGTCTGCCCATCAGTGAGAGCGGTAACGAGTTCCAAAAGGCCACCGATCTCCACAATGCAGCAACAACCCTTCCACATTCAGGTGGAGCAGTTAGGCATTTGTAAGCGCCGCCT
This sequence comes from Triturus cristatus, assembly GCF_964204655.1. Classification (NCBI taxonomy): domain Eukaryota; kingdom Metazoa; phylum Chordata; class Amphibia; order Caudata; family Salamandridae; genus Triturus; species Triturus cristatus. The sequence goes on along the minus strand of NC_140586.1, from coordinate 194,810,789 downwards.
GTACACCCAGATAGCGAAAGTGGGCCAGTTCCCAACGAAACCCAAGGAAGGGGAGGTGCTCTAAAGGTGGTGTTACCATGCTTGCCAGGGGGAAGATCAAGGATTTATGACAATTAAGGCGCAGGCCAGAAAAATCCCCAAAGCCATTGAGAAGCTGCAACAGGCTATGCAGTGCCACACGAGGTGAAGCTATGAAGAATAAAGCATCATCGGTGTTAAAAGATATCATGTCTGTGGCTCCACCCAGATGAATACCCCAAGTACTTATTTCTTGATGCACCCAAATGGCCAACAGCTCTATTGCCAGGGCAAATAACAGTGGCGACAGTGGGCATCTCTGATGCGATCCCCGTTCCAGTGACCACACACCCGAGCGTTACGGCCGGTAATAAACCTGCACTAGTCCTCGTAGATCAAGAGGGTCATATTTGGAGCTAAACGAGTGGCCAACAGTTTACATAGCACTTTGACATCTGCTTTGATCATGGTGAGCGGGCAGTAAGCCACCTGGTCCAGTGCATTGCCCCCGGGTTTCAAGAACATGCATATCTCCCCCTCTGTCATTGAAGAGAGAAATACGTATTGCCTCCCTGAACACTTGTAGTAGGGATTGTGTCACCGTAGCTAAGAATGCTGGATAGAACTGGGAGAGGTAGCACTAGGCTCAATCGGCAATCCTCGGATCGTAATGGAATCCTGCCGTTGGTGAGCTCTCCCCGTTTTCTGATCAGCTCCGTGCCTCTTCTTGCAGTTTATTCACCAGGCCTGCGGCCTGGGGTCTGCCCCCCTGGTAATGGGACCACCATATGTCCCAGCGCGCCTCACCTGGGTCCCAGAATTGCTGCAGGGCTCGGTGTGGAGCCCCACGAAGATCTCTGGGGCCCGATAATCAGCTGGGCTGCAATGTTGTCCATGCAAAGCTGCCTACCTATCAACGGGGTCCGCAGCTAGATTGTATTCCTCACGTGGGACCCGACAGGGCGATGCCAAACACCCCCCGGGCAGTCCCAGCCGCATGCCTGGTCAAGACGCCAGTAGGCAATGCCTTTCTGCTCAGCCCCAGACGCAGGGCTTCACTCCGCCAGCTGCCGCCCCTGCCGCACCTCTTTAGCCAGGCAACCACAGCCAAGTCGGTCTTTTTAGGTCTCGCCTAGCAAAAGCAGCGCATGCACTGCTCTTGCTATTGCAAGTACCTTTTGGAATCAATTCAGCGAAGGGCTTGAATGCGTTCGTCTTCATGGACAAACATGGCTGCTCTTGCCATGTGTCCATAGCAAACAACAGCATGCGCGTGTCCGTAGGGACTGTGGACAGCCCAATGCCATTTTGCATTGCCATAGCAATGAAAATGCAGCTTCAGCCTCTGCTTTTAATTAGCATCGCTTTCACTTTCGCGGCCGCTTCTTTTATTGTCGCTTCCACTCCGAGAATTGCAACTTCCACGCAAATTTTCTGCAGAGCAACAGCTGTGATTCACGTTCGTTCTTTCAGCATTTTACGTCGAGGACAGTTTGTAAACAATGGGCTCCGGTGAAACCAGAAAGCGGGGAGGCGGGGCGACTGCCTGACGGTGACTGCTCCGATTGACCAAAACATTTTACTGGTCCCACCTCCTGACAGTTGCAACTAACAGTTAGGACCAATTGTAGGCACGGCCGGTCATGTGGGGTTCCTGCCAGTTAGCGCTGATTGGTTGAGCTGTGTGGACATCACTGCTGGTCAAGAGCCCCCGTCCATCTCCGCTGAGAGCTGTCCTCACGCGCCGCTTACTGCAGCTTGATTGTTTCTCTTGCGTGCCTCGGGAGGCGGCTTTTTCTTGTTATGTCTTGTGCAATGGGCTCGGTGGTGCTGCAGGTAGACTGCGGAATGTGATGTCATCACCTGTTGCGCCTTATCTGTAGCGAATAGGTCTTGTTTGAGGTGCTCGCACACAGGTGCACAATTCACAGTTTCTGTCAATGATTGTGCAGATACTATGTCATTTGTGGACGAAATAAATAATCTTGTTTTTAGAGTGGTTCGCATTTTGCTCCAACGCAGCTTCCAACTTCGTTAGCAGGGTGCGCAAATAGACAGAGGCGTCCAATTGTGACGACTATTCAAACAGGGTAGTTGTGATAACCCGACAGTACGGCTAGATAGATACAGGAACCGCGGTCCCAGTCCACCTTTCTTAGGTAGACTTTCAGCCGTGGTATGTTGAATGCCAGAGCTCCAGAGGAATCTTTTCCTTGTCTGAGCCGCTTCTTTGAAGTTACAAGACCAATGCCACCTGCGTTGTTGAAAAGCTGATTTGAATGTGCTGAGCTCTGCACGTTTCTGTATTGTGGAAAAATACGGTGCGGCTCTCATGCGAATCAACCCCGGCAAGGCCCGTACCTCTTCCCGTCAGATGAAAAGAGCCGCACAGCCAGAACATGGTTACAAAATGGATTACTTGAAAGCGCCCAATTCAGTAATAGGCGGCACTTCGCGGAAGCTTTGTAATGTTCTTTAGGCGGCATGCAGCATCCACGAGATGAAAGGAAAACTTCACGCTTTTCTTTGAATACGGTTTTTGTTTATTTTTTTCATAAGGCATTGCTAGGGTAAATAATTCGAAATAACGCCAGATACAATGCTAGCGTTATAGGTTTATTGGGATTTCCCATTGATCTCCAGGACTCAGTCAGCCCAAAAAAAAAAATGCAAGAACGCTAATGAATGTTTTAAATGGTTGTGGCCATTCACTAGAACCAAATTTGCAACATATGAGTACTGTCTGAAATAGAGGTGCACCATGTACCCCACAAAGCACACAAAACACTCGGAGAGCTAATGATGAGGGAGGAGCATATGGCCCGACCAAAATAGAAACCAGTCATTCCTGGTAAAAACAAGCATTGAAAATGCAATAGGTCTCGCCTTTGATTAGGTGAAAGCCATGTGGTTTGCTAATGGTATTGTATAGCAAAGCAAATGGCTTTAACTTAATAAAAGGCGAGACCTATTGCATTTTTAATGCTTGTTTAGGTGGCTCCCACTCCAGCAGCCTCGCTAATCCGGCGTCAGATGGGACCTCCGCCCAACAGTGACCTCAGGCCTGAGCCCCTTGGAGGCTTCCCCCCACAGGGGATCTCAGGGGCCGCTCCAATGCCGCCGCAGTATACTTCGGCATGTCGGCTGTCACCAGTCCCACGTTGACGGGAGCAATTGCACCCTCCAACACCTCTGCCCAGCAGGCAGGTTTCACCGGGGTTCGGACCGCTGTGCAGCCGCATCCACAGGCCGGTCCCCTCAATGTCAGCTATGACACGTGCTGGACGTTTCCGCTGGGCCAGTCCTCACCCCACCGGGGGCCATACGGTCCTCTCATCCTCTTCCTCTATGTGTGATGGTCCACGCAGCTTCCACAGCAGCAGGTGAACCAATGTCTCCCCCCCACCACTGCCCATGAGCAAGGAGCACAGCGGCCCCAGGCGCGGCTCAGGCCATTTTCACAGGCCACTACTCATAATGGTGGCCTCCAGCGCCCTTCAAGTGGTGCAGGTCAGTGTCTGCTATCAGCCTGAGATGTTTAGCGCTGATTCAAGGATGGCAGTATTAGGTAGGATTACAGATTCGGCCCGGCCAGGAGCTTAAGGTCTCTCGTCCTGTTGGTCATGTTGCTTGGCCACGCCCCCATCGCCTGAATACATTACCCGCTTAAAGAACACACTTAAAATTGGACCCCCCTTCCTGGGATCCTTTTTAAAGATCACAGATAGGCGTCCATTTGGGCCACCTACCCTAGAGGACTTCATATTACTAAATATTTCCGACAGAATTACTGGTGTCTGCGTATTTCCGACAGCCTCTACATCAACTTGAGAACAGGACTCAATCTCTACCCAATTCTCAGAATCACCACCACTATAACGTGAGTGAATAAAAATATACCAGTCTTCCTCACTGAAATGTGCCTCAAGGGAAGATGGTGATGAGAGGGTTATCAAACTCACCAGCCTCCAGACCGTCCTACTATTTTTTTCCACAATGGCGGCTAACATTAATTCCCAATTTAGCTAATAAAACTCTCTTTTTTTGCGGACACACAGATTTCGATAAGCAGTTTTTGAGGCCACCATGGCTTCCCTTAGGCTGGTGTTGCTTGGATCTAAATTCAAACGCCGGCGATTCCTATTCCCCACTCTTCCGACAGTCATCATCAAACCAGCTAACCTGCTTCATTATGGTCCCACAGGATTTTTGCAGTCCCCCCATTGTCAGCTTGAAATGGGATAATAGCCGCTTTGTTAGTTTGCAATACCAGCCCATCACATCCTCACTTGTCTCCAGATCTAAAGGTTCAAAGCCGATTGATGAGAGGGTTTGCAGAGCGCCTTGAGAGGGTTTGCAGGGCTTTCCACTTATACAAGAGAACAGTCCATTATTAACCAACTTTAAGATACAGATTTTAGCCATTTTTAACAGTTATCAGAGCACTCAGATAGCACACACTGGTAAGGTGACTTTAGTGATTTAGTGACATGCATTAGTCACTTTCCGGAGTTGAATGCCGAGACAGCCTGGACTGATGGTCTATAAGAGGATGTTAAATATGCCTTAACTATAAAGAGGCCTCAATGTTGGTGAATTGGATGATGACAACTGGCATGAAGCAAAACTGGGCTCGCTGTGGCTAACCATCCCTTCCAAACTTAGGCTCATACAATTTAACTTCCACCATGTATATTATAGCCTGAAAAAAGGCTTTGGAAAATGGGACGGACCAAGTCAACATCCTGTCTGCGATGTGGGGACCTGGATGGGTCCTTTATCCATGTTATATGGGCCTTCCCCGCCATAATTACTTGTTGGACCGCAATACATGATCTAATCACACACCTCACAAAAACCTCTGAAGCTCCAGACCCCAGAGTGGCCCTTCTGGGGATAATGGAAAGATGGGTGAATACTAGACACCAGAGACTGTTTGCTTAAATTGACTACCTGGTTGACATTGCCAGATGTTGGAAATCCCCAGACCCCTGGGCCCCAGATCTCCACTTGGCCTTGTGGAATAGACTTTTGCAGCATGGCTGAAAATTAAATCTACAAATGGCGAGGAAGTGCCTCTAAAACATTGCCCATGGCTTTCCCACTATGCAAAGGAAGGTTAAGACTTTCACATAGTTATTCATTCCTATACTGTAATGGTTTGGGGCGGGTGGTCGCAACATGGACTAACCTTGCTAGCCAGCTGTCTTTTGTGTTGCCTGGATGTTCTATTTTGGATGTATCTTCTGTTTTGTTTACCAAATACAAAAATAAACAGATGTATTAAAAAAAACTATAACGAGGCTTACGAAGAACACATATCTCTTGCATTTAAAACTGGAGATCGATGCCCAATTCAGAACCCAGAAACTGGAGAGGTACATTGCTTCTGCCGATGAACACAGCTGCAGAGAAATTAGAAAGCTTGACCTTGAAGGGTAATCCAGAGTTGAGGTTTTAGAAGAATTCCAGTGTTGCCATTAAAAAAGCAAATGTTACCCTTGCCATCAGTGTAGCAATCTTCAGGGACTTTGGAAGGTATTTGTTTTAATTGACTATGGTGCTACGGGTACCTTCGTGAATTATGCCTTCCAGAAGGTAATGCAGATTCCAGAACAGTCTTAGATCATCTTAGGTATTGGCCTTATGCCTACCACATCTGAAAATGTGACACATGAAACATTGCTGGTTGTATTTGCTTTGAGGGGTGAAATCACACATTTTTGACTTACTTCCTTCCTCCATCTGATCGATTGGTTTGAAGGAAGTATCAAATTCGGAGGTATCAAATTCACGTCAAACTTTTGCAAGGAATTTTGTTTCTTATAACCTCATGTGTTCTCTGGGCAACTAGATTTTTGTACAACAACCTTGGTAAGGTACTGGCTTTCATACTGCTACCAGGCAGAGAGTCTGTTGACATTTTTAGTCCAGTTGGAGCAGATCGACTACCCCCCCCCCCCCCCCCCCAATCGTGGCTTTGACTGTAGAATAGATCTTATGCCTGGAGCCACAGTTCTGCATGGACAAATCGAGCCTCTTGCTGTGAAGGAAGATGTGATGCTACAGAAGGATTTCTATGACTATTTACTAAAGGGGTTTATACATCATTCTACTTTTCCAATGGGGACACCTATTTTCTTAGTTCCAAGATAAGATGGAGAATGTAGACACTAGGTGGATTATAGCGAGCTAAATGCTTTCACCATACAGAACTAGAACCTCGTACCTTTGATATCACATTTGGTGGATCACAGTAAAACAGCTAAATTATTTATGAAACTGTATCTCAGGGCTGCCTATAAGTTGGTATGAGACTGTGCCAAGTGGAAAACCGATTTCAGTACTTCTGTTCATTTTGAGTATTTGTTGATGCTGTCTGGTCTCTGTAATGTTCCAGCAGCTTTTCAGCACTTTATTAAAGCAATTGTTCGAGACATCTAAGGCATTATTTAGTGATCTATTTGAATGACATCGTAGCATTCTCAGGAGCACTGGAACTTCGGAAACAATGTTGCTGAAGTAATGCATAGATTAAAGAAGAACCCTCTCTATGCTGAACTGGAGAAGTGCTAATGTTAGGTGTCCACAGTTTCATTTTTGGTTGTTAGAGTTTCAGTATATGGCACTGAGATGGAATATAATAATGTTACTGCAGTAAGAGACTGGTCACATCCACTAATAATAAGGCATTCAAAGATTTCTGGGATTTTTTATTTTCTACAGGCAGTTACTAGGAAGGAAGTCCATTTTAAAAGGGCTGGGGGAGTCTGAACAAGAAAAAACGTTTGAGACTTTGAACTGGACATTCTTGTCAGCCGCTACTCTTTGTGATCCATACTACATTTTGTACCTCATTGTGAAAGCCAATGCTTTTGCGCTGGTGGTATGAGATATACACTCTCAGATTAATCCCTCTAAAGGAAAGTTAAATCCAGTATCGTACTATTCTAGAACATTAACCACAGTGTGGAGAAATTACAAAATTCATCATAGGGAACTTCTTGTAATCAAATAAACTTGTACCCAGAGAAGACGCTATTTGTAAGGAGGCCAACATAAAATAATAATTTGGATTGATCACAAAATTGTAGCCTACATTAGAACAATGAAATGTACAATGCTCCATCATGCCAAGTGGAGTCTTTTTTCATGCATTGTCTGTGAAATGATATTCAGAGCACAGCATAGACATGGAAAACCTGATACATTTTCTCAACAAGATGCAGTGGATTTCTTGACTTCTAGCTAATTTTTCAGTTAATTGGTTGAAGTCACTCAGAAGAATAAAGGTGCTAGCTTCCTAAAAGCGTTAAATAAG